>NC_084602.1:36949891-37549891 GCF_033807715.1 Cololabis saira
GGCTCAGTTTAATATTAAAGTTCTCAACAGAAACACTGAAGAGCTTTTGTATTATATATGTATATAATATTATTATTATAGTATTATATATACATATAATTGAGTATTATATCACTGTATTGAACAGTTATTAAAGTAGGGAAGGGTGTTTTATAAGTAAGCTTATTGAAACTCGTCTTATTATATGTAAGAATGTATGTAAGATTCAGGGGTAGGACACGATAAGTGTTCACACTGCAAAAACTCAAAATCTTACCAGGAATATTTGTCTTATTTCTAGTCAAAATGTCTAATTTTTAGTCCAAAATCTCATTACACTTAAAACAAGAGTCATTACCAGATAACTAACTCGTTATTTGACAATTTTCACCTGTTTTAAGTGAATTTTCACTTGAAATAAGTGGAAAAATCTGCCAGTGGGACAAGATTTATCTTCTCATTACAAGCAAAAAAATCTTGTTCCACTGTCAGATATTTCTACTTATTTTAAGTGAAAATCTACTTGAAACAGGAGAAAATTGTTGTTTTTTTCCAGTGATGAGTCTTGTTTTAGTGTAATGAAATGTTTTGATAAAAAGTGAGACATTTTAACTAGAAATAAGACAAATATTCTTGTTATGATTTTGAGTTTTTGCAGTGTACTTCATTCCTACTCCGTTTCGAGTATGTTGGTGGATCCGTGAGGTCTGCCTAAGTGCTGTACACACACACACACACACACACACACACATATATATATATATATTTGTATTCTGTTTTTTAACTTTTCTGTACTCTTTTTTTATAATGCATGCTCGATATAAAATCTTCAAATCAAAAATCAAATCCCCAGATTTGACATGTTGCTCCTTAATCCGTCACACGAACCCGGCGAGGGTTGAGCTGAAACTCCTGATGCATCCTGGGAATCCACATCCCGGGAATCAACCTCCCGGTCTGGGGTGTGAAGGGCGGCAGATCTGAGAAACAGACTGAGTCACTGCCTGGAATGATCCAACAGATGGATGGATAACACGGCCCGGTTCATTGATCTGGGGGGAATCACGGATTCATCTTTCCCGTTTCCCGGCTCTAACGGCCAGCAAGGTTTCCTCCCCATCAGGGCTCAAGCCTCCATGGGGCCCTCTATTAGTGCCAATAATACTGATTATTGATTAGGGGTGTAACGATACACTCATCTCACGATACGGTACGATACGATACATGATATTGAGGTCACGATAACGATACGATACGATATTATAGCTGTATTTTTTTAACAACCTTGAATGAGGAACATATGACTGGAAAAAATTGTCTTTTATTTGAAAGACACAAAATACAAAACAATACTGTGCGTTTGCCCTATTGTTACAGTTTGTAATGCTTTATAACTGTTTAAGTTTTAAAGAGAAAGCCAGGCCAAACATTTTCCACAAACTGAACTAAAAGTAAATGTCAGGTTTGCATTATGCATCTTCAGTTTCATACAAGTACAAATATTTTGCCACAAACTGAATAGTTTCTCTCATGTATGATTTGACTTTTTTCTTTTCCAGAAATTTAACAACTTGAATTAAATAAATAAATAAAAGTAAATAAATAAACTATGAAAAGTCCCAAACTCAAAATGCAACATGACTGTTATTTATTATAGCTTGACAGAGCTAAAGCTTGACAGAGATATGATTTATTGCTACAGTACATGTTATTTGTCCTTGAATAATGTTTGATGTTTTTTATCTGTGCTGTATTTATTTGTACCAAGGAACTGCAGATGCAAATTAGCCTAAGGCTAACTCTGTAGCAATGCATCAAATGTTTACATTTATGTTTTTAAATACAATTTCAAGAATAAAGTCAAAATTTTGCCTTTTTTCTCAACATTTCAACTTTTTTCTCAACATTTCAACTTTTTTCTCGAAATTGTACTTCAACTTTATTCTCGACTTTCCAACTTTTTTCTCTACATTTCGACATTTTTTCTGGAAGTGCATAATGAAAAAAAAATCTTCCTCCTCTAAAATATTATTTTAATTTTTTTCCTGCCTGGCCCTAATACTCTTCCATAGATAATGTATTAATCATACGGAAGAGTATTAGGGTCCGGCAGGAGAAAAATGAAAATAATATTTTAGAGGAGGAAGATTTTGTTTTCATTATGCACTTCCAGAAAAAAGTCGAAATGTCTGGAATAATGTTGAAGTACAATTTCGAGAAAAAAGTCGAAATGTTGAGAAAAAAGTCAAAATTTTGTGAATAAAGTTGAAATGTTGAAACAAATTTTGACTTTATTCTTGAAATTGTATTTTAACATTAATCTTGACATTTCAACTTTATTCTCGTCATTTCGACTTTTTTCTCGTCATTTCGACTTTATTCTCGTCATTTCGACTTTTTTCTCAACATTTCGACTTTTTTCTCGAAGTGCATAATGAAAAAAAAATCTTCCTCCTCTAAAATACTATTTTTATACTCTTCCGTAGATAATGTATGAATCATTACTCACACATAAAAAAATTATTTTATTTTAATTTTTTTAACTCTTGGGGGCCCCTAGTGGTCACGGGGCCCAAAGCAGCCGCTCAGTTCGCCTATGCCTTGGTTTTCTGGTTTTCCCTGAACCGTTCCCTCCATCTTTCCTCCAGGCTCCCTCAGCGACAAGAACGTGTACGACTGGAGCTCGGAGGAGGAGGAGCCGGACGGCCGGGCCCGGCCCGTGCAGGTGCTGCTGGTCAAGGACGACCACACCTTCGAGCTGGACGAGGCGGCGCTGAGCCGCATCCTGCTGGCCCAGGAGGTCCGGGACCGAGAGGTGGTGGCGGTGTCGGTGGCCGGGGCCTTCCGCAAGGGCAAGTCCTTCCTGATGGACTTCATGCTGCGCTACATGTACAACCACGTGAGTCTCTGCTTAGGACAGTGAGAGCGTTTACATGGGAGGTTTTATTCCTCTTTAATTCAGAACTAAAATTAAATCCGATTTAAAATGAGTAAAAATTACCATGTAAACACCTAATTCCCAATGAAAATGGCCATTCTGAATTAAGCTTAATTCCGAAGTAAGTGGCTGGTTTATTCCGATTTTAAATTCGAATATAATAATTCCGCGATCATGTATACACTCATTCCGCTTTAAATTAATCCTTAAGCGCTGCTCGTTCCCTCGCCCGCCTGTCTCCATGACGCTTACACTGCAAAAACTCAAAATCTTACCAGGAATATTTGTCTTATGTCTAGTTAAAATGTCTAATTTTTAGTCAAAAAATCTCATTACACTTAAAACAAGAGTCATCACCAGAAAAATAACTTATTTGACAATTTTCACTTGTTTCAAATAAATTTTCACTTGAAATAAGTAGAAAAATCTGCCAGTGGAACAAGATTTATCTTCTCATTACAAGCAAAAAAATAATGTTCCACTGGCAGATTTTTCTACTTATTTTAAATGAAAATCTACTTGAAACAGGTGAAAATTGTTGTTTTTTCCAGTGATGAGTCTTGTTTTAAGTGTAATGAGATTTTTTGACTAAAAATGAAACATTTTAACTAGAAATAAGACAAATATTCTGGTTAAAGGCTGAAATATGCTTCTGCGTCACACCAACGCAGAGCACACGCCGCAGCCGTGACGCCGTGCTGAACCCTTCTGACTTCTCCGTCTCTCCATTTGGTCGCGGTGCAGTACCCCCCGCGGCCACTAGTTAGCGATCTTTTTCTGAATGGTTTATCCGACTTTTTCCGGTCACAGTAAATCAAAGAGATAAGGACAACTATTGTGCAAAAAACAAAAACAAAAAAAATCACATATAAACGAAGAAAGAGCCCTGGAAGTTCACTACTGATTCAAACCGGAAACCGGAAATGCTTCGCTTTCAAACGAACCAATCACAGCCCTCTCGGTCTGCGTGTGGACGGCGTCTCCTCGACGCGTAGTTACAATTTTCAGGAGGTGCACGTCAGTGACGGCGCAGGTGACGGCGTGTCCTCTGCGTCGATCTAAACTACACGCCGTAGGCACGGCGTCATTTAGACGCAGAAGCATAATTCAGCCTTAAGATTTTGAGTTTTTTTGATTTTGAGCAGTGTAGTAAATGTTACTGATTTAAATTGGACTGAATTTGGAGATGAAACCTGAATTTTAAACATTAAAGATTGAAATTACATTATTTACCATTAAAGTAATCAGATTACATCGTATATCAGCATCACTGAAATGGACCTGATGCTTAATCAATCACAACGATATGCAAATATTATTCATATATTTATTCAAACAAGGCCGTTATAAACACAAAACTGTAATTAAATACAGATGCATGCAGATGCACCAAAACAAAAGCTAGTTCACAAGTTGCTAGTTGCTAGCTACTAGATTGTGGGGGTACTACTTAGTATTGCCCACATGATGTTTTTGTTAAATAAATGGCACATTAAAAAAGAAAAGGTGGCTTGTCTGAAGCTGTATTTGCCCAATACTGACACTGACTATGATCAGATGACTTTTATCAGGTTTTTACACACGAGAGAAGAAGAAGAACAATAAGAATAAAAGTGGGCGTGTCATCCTTTGTGACTAACCGTCTCATTAATCTGCTGTTGTGGTTCTCAGGCGTCGGAGAGCTGGTTCGGAGACGGAGACGAGCCGCTGACCGGCTTCTCCTGGCGGGGAGGATCAGAGAGAGAAACCACCGGGATCCAGATCTGGAGCGAAGTCTTCCTGGTGGACAAACCTGACGGCAGAAAGGTGAGAGGCTCGTCCTGCGGGATCAGAGACTTAATTAAACGGGATAGAGATACTTTAATCATCTATTTACACCTGTCTTTACTACGGAAGAGTATCAGGGCCAGGCAGGATTATTTGAGAGTGGAAGATTTTTTTTTATTGTGCAACTTCGAGAAAAAAGTCGAAATGTCGAGAAAAAAGTCGAAATGTCGAGATTAATGTTGAAATACAATTTCAATTTCGTCTTTTTTATCGACATTTCAACTTTTTTCTTGAAATTGTACTTCAACATTATTCTCGACATTTCAACTTTTTTCTCGAAGTACATAATGAAAAAAAAATCTTCCTCCTCTAAAATATTATTTTTATTTTTCTCCTGCCTGGCCCTAATACTCTTCCGTAGACAATGTATGAATCATTACTCACACATAAAAAAATTATTTTATTTTAATTTTTTAACTCTTGGGGGCCCCTAGCGGTCACGGGGCCCTAAGCAGCCGCTTAGTTCGCCTATGCCTATGAGAAAAAATATTTGAGAGTGGAAGATTTTTTTTTATAGTGCAACTTCGAGAAAAAAGTCGAAATGTCGAGAATAAAGTTGAAATACAATTTCGAAAAAAAAGTCGAAATGTTGTGAAGAATGTTGAAATACAATTTTCGAGAAAAAAGTAGAAATGTCGAGAAAAAAGTCGGAATGTTGAGATTAATGTTGAAATACAATTTCTAGAATAAAGTGTCGAAATTTTGTGAATAAAGTCGAAATTTCAAGAATAAAGTTGAAATACAATTTCGAGAAAAAAGTCAAAATGTCGAGATTAATGTTGAAATACAATTTCGAGAAAAAAGTCGAAATTTTGTGAATAAAGTCGAAATTTCGAGAATAAAGTTGAAATACAATTTTGTGAATAAAGTGGAAATGTCTCCTCTGGCCAAATCCAGTTATGAGAGCGACTGACAGCTGTGCAGAAGTTATGCAACTGCATATGTGTGATATGAGTTTCAAATCCATATCGTAAAGCCAATCTATCGGCCTACGAGGCATTTAGTAAAGACAGTCACATGCGCTGTTTGTTATAGTCTCAGAAAGTTGACTTTATTCTCGACATTTCGACTTTTTTCTCGAAATTGTACTTCAACATTAATCTCGACATTTTGACTTTTTTTTTCGACATTTCGACTTTTTTCTCGAAGTGCATAATGAAAAAAAAATCTTCCTCCTCTAAAATATTATTTTTATTTTTCTCCTGCCTGGCCCTAATACTCCTCCGTACTTTACCGCCTTCTAATGTTTGATAATTAATATAACTAATGATTAAACCACACAGGTTGCTGTGCTGCTGATGGACACGCAGGGAACGTTTGACAGCCAATCGACGCTCAGGGACTCGGCCACCGTGTTCGCGCTGAGCACCATGATCAGCTCCATGCAGGTAAAACCATGATCAGCTCCATGCAGGTAAAACCATGATCAGCTCCATGCAGGTAAAACCATGATCAGCTCCGTGCAGGTAAAACCATGATCAGCTCCATGCAGGTAAAACCATGATCAGCTCCATGCAGGTAAAACCATGATCAGCTCCATGCAGGTAAACCCATGATCAGCTCCATGCAGGTAAAACCATGATCAGCTCCATGCAGGTAAAACCATGATCAGCTCCATGCAGGTAAACCCATGATCAGCTCCATGCAGGTAAAACCACCATGATCAGCTCCATGCAGGTAAAACCATGATCAGCTCAATGCAGGTAAAACCATGATCAGCTCCATGCAGGTAAACCCATGATCAGCTCCATGCAGGTAAAACCATGATCAGCTCCATGCAGGTAAAACCATGATCAGCTCCATGCAGGTAAAACCATGATCAGCTCCATGCAGGTAAAACCATGATCAGCTCCATGCAGGTAAAACCATGATCAGCTCCATGCAGGTAAAACCATGATCAGCTCCATGCAGGTAAAACCATGATCAGCTCCATGCAGGTAAAACCATGATCAGCTCCATGCAGGTAAAATGCATGTAAACTAAGTTTCCATGCAGTCAATAACCCTTTTAAAACCGGAATATTAGTAATAACCCGGTTTTGCACGGCCATGTAAACACCAATAACCCCTTTGAATAACCGGAATTTGCTCATATTCCGGTTTTTAAAAACCCAAATATGAGCCCTGGGTTACTCCTTTTCTAACCCGAATATTTGGTCATGTAAACACCAAACAGAATATCTCCATCAAACAGAACAGGAATTTGTTTTCTGCACATGCTCTGTTCACAAGGAATCCTGGTCTATTGAGTCCAGGAAGTTCTTATAAACACAGAGAAACACAAGACCAGGAGGAGACTAATCACTTCATAAATTTAATGAAGGATATGAACATTTCTGCATTTGTAGATGGTAGAAAGTACCGGGATAGAAGATTTACAAGAAGGTGAGCAAAAGGTTGCGCAAAGCAGCATTTGTAGGAACGCCAGACCAGATCAAGCTCCGCTGGAAGACGCTGAAAAAGGAGAACTACAGTGACAAGAAACAAAACGGCTTCTACTGGGCTGTTGATTATCCGCCGTGCTGCTGTTATTGTTGTTGTTTTGGATTTGGATCCAGGAAGAAGAAGCAGAAATGACGGGAATTGCGTCAATACTTTCTCCGTGCGTTGCTGGTTTGATCCAGATATCCCAAATGATTAATTACCATGTAAACAGGGATAATAACCCTGTTTGCTCACGCATGGAAACAGATTATTCCCAATGTTTCAGTAACCGGAATATTGACCTTAACCTGAATTTTGACTGTAGGTAAACATAGTCAGTCTGTACAGGGTCCTGGTCCTGGTCCGGGTCTGTAGTTCCAGGGACGTCAGTCCGTCCTCGACCGACACCGAAATATATCAGAAGTTTTAGTCTCGTTTGTTCTCTGACTGTTGAATCATTTTTGTTTCGATAGACGTCAACAACTAAACTCCATTTCTTTCAGGTTTACAACATCTCACAGAACGTGCAAGAGGACGATCTTCAGCACCTGCAGGTAAAAAAGACAAAACCCAGAAATCCTTTTACCAGATGAAACAGTCAGTCGAAATAAAACAAATAGAACATATTTACATGCTGGTTCAATACCGAAATTATACCACGCCATGCAAATTTATATAATTCAGTCATTCTTTTGATAATATTAGACTTCTGATTGGCAGTTGGCTTAGCCAATGGCCAGCCACTATCATGTCCGTTACGCTAGAAAGCTTAGCGAGGACATTGTCAGTATCGGCTAAACGCAGCGGTCATTTCTGATTTCACCACTGGAATGACATTTGAAACCGGATGTTAGCAACACCTAACTTTGATTGACATGAGGTGGGCGTCCAGTACTTCTGCAGTCGTCTCTCATGAGAACTGCAACACCACTGCGTTACGTAACGGCAACGATAGTCAGGTTGTAGAGATCGCCAGATCCGAACACAGTGCATGATGGGAAATGTTAGCAAAGATAGTAGTGAGCATCATTTGTTTATCGCTATATACTATACTACGATAAACCTTATATAACTATATACATTTGTTTTACACATTTATTTAATCAATTATATGTTATATTTAAAATAGATTAAGCTACTGGTAGCACAGTAGCTAGCTCTCAAAGTAGCCACAATCTCTTATGGCGGCTAAGAGCTAGTTATTAAGCTTTAGCTATTAAGAGCTAACTATTAGTAGTTACCTATTAAGCGTTAGCTAATAGGAGTTAGCTATTAAGAGTTAGCTAATAATAGCTAGCTAAAATTAGGTGGCTCCTGGTAGCTAATCTCTCTTACTAGCTTTTAGCTGTAAGAGAGACCAAACTAAATTACTACTAGCTAGCTACCAAGAGCTAGCTCTTGGTAGCTTAATCTAGGAGCAAGCTGCTAGCTCCGAGAGCTCATTATTCTTTCATCTACACTAATATTAGTATTTGAGTCTATGATTTTACCTGAAACAGAAACATAAATACTTTGGTGGATAGGAGGCTTAAAAAATAAATAATTAAATTTAAAAAGAATGCAAAAGAACTTTTCTTTTCTCGACTTTGCTCTTTATGTTTTAATGAATGTGGTGCAAATGATTTCAGAACTTTCATCTCTTTATTTCAGCTTTTTACCGAGTACGGCCGGCTAGCGATGGAGGAGACGTTCCTCAAACCATTCCAGGTACGCTGTTGCATTTACACTCGTTTGGATGTAATCGTTAAGGAAATATGCATCAGTCTGAGTAGCGTAAAATGTGCAAATCAAAAAGTAATTTCTTTACCATTTTGGAAAGATGAATGTCAACAATGGCGTCATAAGTGATGAGAGGTGGTGATGGTGTACTCTTTCCTAGTCCATGATCTTCCTGGTTCGGGATTGGAGTTTTCCGTATGAGTTTCCCTACGGACAGGAGGGAGGCATGAAGTTCCTGGAGAAGAGACTGAAGGTCGGTGGAATCCCTCCATGAGATGTTTGACTCTCAGTGTCAGTCCCGAGTCCTGAGCTTTGTTTCCGTGTTTGTGCTGCAGATCTCGGAGAACCAGCACGAAGAGCTGCAGAACGTGCGTAAACACATCCACTCCTGCTTCACCAACATCTCCTGCTTCCTGATGCCTCACCCCGGCCTCAAGGTGGCCACCAACCCGCACTTCGACGGCAGGATCAAAGGTACACACGCTTTTCTCAGATTAGAAGTGCGGCAAAGTCTGACGACCCACTAAAACCAAGCAGACAACACAGCACCAACAGGTAGACTTGTAGTCCAGACCCCCTGAACCGAGACCAAGACATTAACGAGACCAGAGAGTAACAAGACCAAGTAAAGACCAAGACTAGTTCAGCCCAAGACCAAGACAAGACCAAGACCGAAACCAAGACTAGTTCAGCCCAAGACCAGGACCAAGACCAAGACCAAGACCAAGTCAAGACCTAGACCAAGACAAGACCAAAACAGACCAAGTCAAGACCAAGACCAAGACCAAGACAAGACCAAGACCAAGACCAAGACTAGTTCAGCCCAAGACCAAGACCAAGACCAAGACCAAGACCAAGACCGAAACCAAGACTAGTTCAGCTCAAGACCAAGACCTGGCGAGACTGAGACGAGACCAGGACCAGGAAAAACCGGTCTGGAGAACTACGATTCTACTAACAGGCTGTTGTGTTTCCCGTCCAGAGATCGATGGCGAGTTCATAAACAACCTGAAGGTTCTGGTTCCGTGGCTCCTCAGTCCCCGTAACATCGACGTGAAGGAGATCAACGGCAGTAAGATCACCTGCAGAGGTCTGGTGGAGTACTTTAAGGTCAGAGCCAAGGACTGATCCTTCTGCAGAGATACGTTTTACCCCTGAAGGTTATTTCCCCTCCTGATCGGGTCTTTGACCCGTAGAAGCAGAACACTCTGCTCAGGTACCACACTCGTGTTCTCGCCGTTCTTGTGTTTCAGGCGTACATCAAGATTTACCAGGGGGAGGAACTGCCACACCCAAAGTCAATGCTCCAGGTACGTTCTTTTTAAAAAAAATCTAAAATGAAAACTTATTTATTCAGGGTGGCTTTTAATACCCAGTAGTGCGGCGACACTTTTTTATACTTGATGTTTTATATGTTCATATGTTTTATTCTTGTTTTATTTTGTTGTATGTTATGTAAAGCACTTTGGTTCACCTCTAGGTTGATGTAAGGTGCTATATAAATAAAGTACATTTACATTTACATTTACATTCTTCTTTAACCCTTTAAGACCGGCTGGAGCGCCGGCGCCCTCCGTTAGCATATTGATTTTAAAAACATACAATTACAACCAAATAAAACTTCTTTCTGCATGTTAAACAGGAAGAATTTCACTTACATATCCTGTATTCAGTGTCCCAGCATTTTAATCCATTAAATTGTCTGGAAAAATCACATAGTAATTCAGTAAAATTGCGGAAATCTTCATGATTGACATCGTGGGTTATTTATGGATCTGGTACGTGTTCACAGCACGTCCTACGTTGACGTACGTCGACGTACATCATCACGTTGTCAAATCGTGAAAATTTCTGATATAAAGCACGAACAAGAGTGCAAATTCAAACGGACTAGTTTCCCATTTGGATTTTTTCACGCAAAAAAGGAGGTGACGTCATTCCCCCGGGAAACTAGTACGTTTGAATTTGCGCTCTTGTTTGTGCTTTATTTTTTTATTTTTTTTTTTTATTGATCTTTTTATAAGAAACAACATACACTTAACACATGGAAACGTGTAGTCGAACAGACGCATTATACATTGTCTCCTTTTTTTTTTTTTTTTTTTTTAAACACACAAAACCTAACAAAGGAACAGAGTCTCTGTAGCGTTAAAAATTAAATAAACAGATGAGCAAGAAATGAAACTGGAAATAAATAAAACATAAAAAAAAACAAATTAAGGAGATGAAAAGAAAATTAAGGGAGGGGGGGGGTCAGTCGGTGGGTAGAGTCTTCAACGCGGTAAAGTGGTCTATGAACGATTGCCATTTGTGAATGAATTTAGCTGAGTTGCCTTTTACAGAGTATCTCACCTTCTCCAATTTAAGAAAAAACATAACATCACTAAGCCAAATAGAAATAGACGGGGACCTGGGGGATTTCCATGAAAGTAAGATACGACGTCTTGCTAAAAGGGATGTGAAAGCCAATACTTCTGACTGTGTGTGGCTGATATGTGAGGAGTCGACAGTGAGTCCGAATATTGCTAAGAGAGGGGCCATAACAACTTTTTTACCCAGAACTTTAGACATGATCACAGAATAATCACTCCAAATTTTCTGTAACCTAGGACAGGAGAAAAACATATGACTTAAATTGCAGGGAGAACCCTGGCATCTGTCGCATAAGTCTGCAACATTCGGATATATTTCCGATAATCGGGATTTTGATAGGTGGGCTCTATGCAGCACCTTAAATTGAATAAGTTCTAGTCTAGCGCAAGGCGTGCTAGATCGTATGCTACGGATAGCTTTATCCCACAGCTCCCCTGTGAAGTCAAGGCCCAACTCTCGTCCCCAACCCTCCCGAGCTTTATCTACAGAATGATCATCAAATGTCATACACAGTGCATATATCTTAGATATCAGAGACTTTTGACTGAGTTTCATAGTTAGAAGATCATCCCACGGTTGGTTCGCAGGAAGGGAAGGGAAGCATGGAAACAAAGCAGAGGCGCAATGTCGAAGCTGGAAGTAGCGAAACAAATGGGAGGCAGGCAAATTGAACTTTGACCTCAGATCTGAGAATGTGGAAAAGATACCATCCTTATATAGATCCCTGAAGTGCTTAATGCCCCGGTTGTACCAAATCATAAAAGTGGTGTCTATTAGTGATGGAGGGAACAGATGATTCTTAGTAACAGGTGTATAGATGGATGGAGAAGCAAATTTAAAGTGGCGCCTAAACTGTGACCAAATCTTAAGGGAGGAAAGCACCACAGGGCTATTTGTAAACTTAGAGGGATTCAATGGTAAAGAGGAGGAGAGTAGGGCCGTTACAGAGGATGAAGAGAGTGACTGAGCCTCCAATCTGCACCATAATAACTCAGGAGACTGAAGCCAATAAATTAGTTTGTGAATATGCGCTGACCAATAGTAAAGCATAAAGTTTGGTAGTGCTAGACCCCCATTAAATTTAAATTTTTGGAGAAGCGAATACCTCACTCTGGGTGTCTTACCGGCCCATAAAAAGTTGGAAACAATTTGGTCAAGTGATTTAAAAAAAGATTTTGGTAGAAATAAAGGAGTGCATTGGAACAAAAAAAGAAATTTAGGCAATACAGTCATTTTCACTGTGTTAATTCTTCCTATCAGCGACAGTGGTAGGGAGTTCCACCTCTGTAAGTCCGCCTTCACTTGAGTTACCAGTGAGGAAAAATTAGCGGTGAAAAGAGAGGGCAGAGTGCGGGTCACATTAATCCCTAAGTATCTAAAGCCCGACGGGCTGAGTTTAAAGGGGATATCAGGTTGTTTGAGTTGTAAAGCAGAGGAGTTTATGGGGAAGCATTCACACTTGTTAAGATTGACCTTATAGCCGGAGAAGGATCCATAATTCTTCAACAGAGATAATATTGGTGCAATGCTGGTTAAAGGGTCAGATACATATAAAAGGAGGTCGTCTGCATAAAGTGACAATTTGAGTTCCACATTGGACCTAGAGACTCCGCGAAATAGAGGAAGAGTTCTTAGAGCAATTGAAAGTGGTTCGACGGATAGAGCGAATAGCAAAGGGGAGAGAGGGCAGCCCTGTCTTGTGCCACGTGATAATGTAAAATAAGTGGAGTAGTTGTCATTGGTGTGAATGCTGGCCTGAGGGGAAGTGTAAAGAAGTCTAATCCACGATATAAACCTGTGTCCAAATCCGAATTTATGAAGTGTTGCAAAAAGATAGTTAAATTCGACACGATCAAACGCTTTTTCAGCATCAATTGCGATAACAACTTCAGGGAGTGGAGAAGAATCTTTAGAGAGAATCACATTAAGAAGTGTACGAACATTATAAAAGAGCTGGCGTCCCTTGATGAAACCATTCTGCTCCTCAGATATGATGCTAGGAAGGATCTTATCAAGACGAATTGCTAGTGCTTTGGCTAAAATTTTGACATCCACATTCAGTAAAGACAAGGGCCTGTAAGAAGTGCATGATTCAGGGTCCTTGTCCTTCTTCAAAAGGAGGGCAATGGACGCCTGCATTAAAGAGGGAGGCAATGAGCCATGATCAAGGGACTCATTGTACATTGAAAGTAAAAGGGGGGCTAATTTGTCTTTGAATTTTTTGAAAAACTCAGCTCCGAACCCATCGGGACCAGGGGCCTTGTTGCTTTGCGTAGCTTCAATGGCGGCAGCAATTTCTTGCAAGCTGAAAGGAGCATCGAGGCCATTAGCCACATCCAAATTAATAGTAGGGACAGTGATATTATCAAGAAAGGAGGTCATTTCTGCTGTGTCAAGTGGAGATTCTGACTCATAGAGAGAGGAGTAGTATGACTTAAAAATTGTGTTGATGGCGATTGGATCGGTGGTAAGTGTGCCATTAGAATCTCTAATGCTGGGAATCAGTCTCGACGTTGCTTGCCTTTTTAATTGGTGAGCCAATAACCTGCTTGGTTTATCGCCGTGTTCATAATAGTTGGCATGAGCGCGTAATAGGAGCCGTTCAGAATCGGCTGTCGCTATAAGATCGAATTTTGACTGCAAATCAAGCCGTTGTTTCAGTAAACTCGGACTTGGGTTAACTGAGTTTAGTCTGTCTGTGTCCTGAATTTTAGATGTGAGCTCCTGTAATGTAGCCCTGCGGATTTTACTGGCGTATGCTGAATAAGAGATAATCTGTCCTCGCAAATATGCCTTGAGTGATTCCCATACTAGCGAAAAACTGGTAGAGTCTGTTTTGTTTAATGCAATGAAATCATCTATTGAAGCAGATATAGAAACATTAAATGCATCGTCGGATAAAAGCAATGGATTAAACCTCCAGGGAGAAGAAAAACGGGGGCGCGATGTTATATTCAAAGTTAGAGGGGCGTGATCCGAAATAACAATTGGGTGGTATACGACAGAAGTAACTTTGGGGAGAAGAGAGCCATCAACAAATTGTTTGTGCTTTATATCAGAAATTTTCACGAAAGATTACTCAGCAGCAACCCACACAAACCACACACACTCACTATACAACCTACACACACACACATAACGGTTTACCGTGAGCAAAGCATATCGGCCGATATTGGTCGCTGAAATCGGCCGATATTTGGTCGCTGAAATCGGCAGATATTGGTTTCTGAAATCGGCCAATATTTGGTCGATGAAATCGGCCGATATTGGTCGCTGAATTCGGCCGATATTGGTCGCTGAAATCGGACGATATTGGTCGTTGACATTGGCCGATATTGGTTTCTGAAATTGGCCGATATTTGGTCGATGAAATCGGCCGATATTGTTCGCTGAAATCGACCGATATTGTTCGCTGAAATCGGCCGATATTGGTCGTTGACATTGGCCGATATTGTTCGCTGAAATCGGCCGATATTGTTCGCTGAAATCGGCCGATATTGTTCGCTGAAATCGGCAGATATTGTTCGCTGAAATCGGCCGATATTGGTCGCTGAAATCGGCCAATATTGGTCGCTGAAATCGGCCGATATTGGTCGCTGAAATCGGCCAATATTGGTCGCTGAAATTGGACGATATTGCTTGTTGAAATCGGCCAATATTGGTCGCTGAAATCGGACGATATTGGTCGTTGACATTGGCCGATATTGGTCGCTGAAATCGCCCAATATTGGTCGCTGAAATCGGACGATATTGGTCGTTGACATTGGCCGATATTGGTCGCTGAAATCGGCCGATATTTGGTCGCTGAAATCGGCCGATATTGGTCGTTGACATTGGCTGATATTTGTTCGCTGAAATCTGCCGATATTTGGTCGCTGAAATCGGCCGATATTAGTCGCTGAAATCGGCCGATATTGGTCGCTGAAATCAGCCGGTATTTGGTCGCTGAAATCGGCCGATATTAGTCGCTGAAATCGGCCGATGTTTGGTTGCTGAAATACATATCCAAGCCCACACTCACACACATAACAGTTTACCGTGAGCAAAGCATATCGGCCGATATTGGTAGCTGAAATCGGCCGATATTGGTTTCTGAAATCGGACGATATTGGAAAAATGTAAAAATATACTTAGGCGGACTCACCAACTGCATGTTAAACAGGAAGAATTTCACTTACATATCCTGCATTTAGTGTCCCGGCATTTTAATCCATTAAATTGTCTGGAAAAATCACATAGTAATCCAGTAAAATTGCGGAAATCTTCATGATTGACATCGTGGGTTATTTATGGATCCGGTACGTGTTCACAGCACGTCCTACGTTGACGTACGTCGACACGTACATCATCACGTTGTCAATTCGTGAAAATTTCTGATATAAAGCAAAGCACGAACAAGAGCGCAAATTCAAACGGACTAGTTTCCCGGTTGGATTTTTTTACGCAAAAAAGGAGGTGACGTCATTCCCCCGGGAAACTAGTCCGTTTGAATTTGCGCTATTGTTCGTGCTTTATATCAGAAATTTTCACGAAAGATTACTCTGCAACAACCCACACAAACCACACACACTCACTATACAACCTACACACACACACATAACGGTTTACCGTGAGCAAAGCATATCGGCCGATATTGGTCGCTGAAATCGGCCGATATTGGTCGCTGAAATCGGCCGATATTTGGTCGCTGAAATCGGCAGATATTGGTTTCTGAAATCGGCCAATATTTGGTCGATGAAATCGGCCGATATTGGTCGCTGAATTCGGCCGATATTGGTCGCTGAAATCGGACGATATTGGTCGTTGACATTGGCCGATATTGGTTCCTGAAATTGGCCGATATTTGGTCGCTGAAATCGGCAGATATTGGTTTCTGAAATCGGCCAATATTTGGTCGATGAAATCGGCCGATATTGGTCGCTGAATTCGGCCGATATTGGTCGCTGAAATCGGACGATATTGGTCGTTGACATTGGCCGATATTGGTTTCTGAAATTGGCCGATATTTGGTCGATGAAATCGGCCGATATTGTTCGCTGAAATCGGCCGATATTGTTTGCTGAAATCGGCTGATATTGGTCGCTGAAATCGGACGATATTGGTCGTTGACATTGGCCGATATTGTTCGCTGAAATCGGCAGATATTGTTCGCTGAAATCGGCTGATATTGGTCGCTGAAATCGGCCAATATTGGTCGCTGAAATCGGCCGATATTGGTCGCTGAAATCGGCCAATATTGGTCGCTGAAATCGGACGATATTGCTCGTTGAAATCGGCCAATATTGGTCGCTGAAATCGGACGATATTGGTTGTTGACATTGGCCGATATTGGTCGCTGAAATCGCCCAATATTGGTCGCTGAAATCGGACGATATTGGTCGTTGACATTGGCCGATATTGGTCGCTGAAATCGGCCGGTATTTGGTCGCTGAAATCGGCCGATATTGGTCGTTGACATTGGCTGATATTGGTCGCTGAATTCGGCCGATATTGGTCGCTGAAATCGGACGATATTGGTCGTTGACATTGGCCGATATTGGTTTCTGAAATTGGCCGATATTTGGTCGCTGAAATCGGCAGATATTGGTTTCTGAAATCGGCCAATATTTGGTCGATGAAATCGGCCGATATTGGTCGCTGAATTCGGCCGATATTGGTCGCTGAAATCGGACGATATTGGTCGTTGACATTGGCCGATATTGGTTTCTGAAATTGGCCGATATTTGGTCGATGAAATCGGCCGATATTGTTCGCTGAAATCGGCCGATATTGTTCGCTGAAATCGGCCGATATTGGTCGCTGAAATCGGACGATATTGGTCGTTGACATTGGCCGATATTGTTCGCTGAAATCGGCAGATATTGTTCGCTGAAATCGGCTGATATTGGTCGCTGAAATCGGCCGATATTGGTCGCTGAAATCGGCCGATATTGGTCGCTGAAATCGGCCAATATTGGTCGCTGAAATCGGACGATATTGCTCGTTGAAATCGGCCAATATTGGTCGCTGAAATCGGACGATATTGGTCGTTGACATTGGCCGATATTGGTCGCTGAAATCGCCCAATATTGGTCGCTGAAATCGGCCGATATTGGTCGTTGACATTGGCTGATATTTGTTCGCTGAAATCGGCCGATATTTGGTCGCTGAAATCGGCCGATATTAGTCGCTGAAATCGGCCGATATTTGGTCGCTGAAATCGGCCGATATTGGTCGCTGAAATCAGCCGGTATTTGTTCGCTGAAATCGGCCGATATTGGTCGCTGAAATCGGCCGATATTGGTCGTTGACATTGGCCGATATTAGTCGCTGAAATCGGCCGATGTTTGGTTGCTGAAATACATATCCAAGCCCACACTCACACACATAACAGTTTACCGTGAGCAAAGCATATCGGCCGATATTGGTAGCTGAAATCGGCCGATATTGGTTTCTGAAATCGGACGATATTGGAAAAATGTAAAAATATACTTAGGCGGACTCACCAACTCGTGTTTTTGCCTCAATTTAGATTCTTTGGAAAATGTTGAAATGATGTAAATATGGATTTACCTGTTTTGACCTGACTGTAAACTATCGCCCTCGCAGGCCACAGCAGAGGCGAATAACTTGGCAGCGGTCGCGGCGGCGAAGGATCTGTACAACAAGAAGATGGAGCAGGTTGGTGGCGTTACACTGCAAAAACTCTAAATCTTACCAGGAATATTTGTCTTATTTCTAGTTAAAATGTCTCATTTTTAGTCAAAAAATCTCATTACATTTAAAACAAGTCATTACCAGAAAAATAACTTATTTGAACATTTTCACTTGTTTCAAGTAGATTTTCACTTGAAATAAGTAGGAAAATCTGCCAGTGGGACAAGATTTATCTTCTCATTACAAGCAAAAAAATCATGTTCCACTGGCAGATTTTTCTACTTATTTTAAGTGAAAATCTACTTGAAACAGGTGAAAATTGTTGTTTTCTCCAGTGATGAGTCTTGATTTAAGTGTAATGAGATTTTTTGACTAAAAATTAGACATTTTAACTAGAAATAAGACAAATATTCTTGTTAAGATTTTGAGTTTTTGCAGTGTGAGCTCTGGTGTCAGATCGGAGCGGCGGTTCCACCGTCCAACCCTTTCCTCGCTGCCCGCAGGTCTGTGGAGGTGACCGGCCCTTCCTGGCGCCCAGCGAGCTGCAGGCGCGGCACGCCGCCATCCGGGACGAGGCCCTGCAGCTGTTCCGCGGCGTGAAGAAGATGGGCGGCGAGGAGTTCAGCCGCCGCTACCTGCAGCAGCTGGAGGCCGAGGTGGACGAGGTCTTCGTCCAGTACATCAAGCACAATGACTCCAAGAACATTTTCCACGCCGCCCGCACGCCGGCCACGCTGTTCGTGGTGATCTTCGTCATGTACGTGGCGGCCGGCATCACGGGCTTCGTGGGCGTGGACATCATCGCCAGCCTGTGCAACATGATCCTGGGGCTGGCGCTGATCACGCTCTGCACCTGGGCCTACATCCGCTACTCCGGAGAGTACCGCGAGCTGGGAGCAGTCATCGACCAGGTGGCCGGCGCGCTGTGGGACCAGGTGAGTCCCGCAACGCCGCTCCCATCCACACGCGGTCCAACACTGCAAAATATTAACAGGAATATTTGTCTCATTTCTAGTTAAAATGACTCATTTTTAGTCAAAAAATCTCATTACACACAACAAGAAAAAAACAACAATTTTCACCTGTTTCAAGTAGATTTTCACTTAAAATACCGTATTTTCTGGACTATAAGCTACTTTTTTCATAGGTTTTCAACCATGCAGCTTATACAAAGGTGCGGCTATTCTGTGGATTTTTCTTCCACCGCTCGGGGCGCTCTAACCGGAATTAGAATCAAAACTAAGACAAAAGAAGAATACGCTACTTCTTCTTTAGCAGATAGAAGTAGAAGCAGATTTCAAACAGATAAATAGATAAATAAATACTGGTTATTTTCTCTTGGTTCTTTCCCGTTTTAATCAGCAAAGTTGCTGCCGTGTTAAAAGACACTGTTAGGAAAGGATCTATTTAGGTACAAACATGTACATCATTTACAGTTCAAAATCCTTCTGTACATGTAGTAAATATATAATCTAACAACATAAATATCTGCGGCTTGCATATCTTTTTTTTTTTAAATAGAGCGGGTGCGGCTTGTATGAAGGTGCGGCTTATAGTCCAGAAAATAGTAGAAGTAGAAAAATCTGCCAGTGGAACAAGATTTTTTTGCTTGTAATGAGAAGATAAATCTTGTCCCACTGGCAGATTTTTCTACTTATTTCAAGTGAAAATTGACTTGAAACAGGTGAAAATTGTCAAATAACAAGTTATTTATCTGGTGATGACTCTTGTTTTAAGTGTAATGAGATTTTTTGACTAAAAATGAGACATTTTAACTAGAAATAAGACAAATATTCCTGGTAAGATTTTGAGTTTTTGCAGTGAAGCCGACTCTGCAGGAGTACCGGGCAGCAGCGGTAATCAGGCTGCAGGCGGCGGGCGACCTTTGACCCCAGCTGCCACCATGTTAAAGTGGCCTATTAGCCGCGGGGAGCTATTAGCCTCCGAGGGAACCACCTTTGCCTCCGGACTCTGTTAGCAGAACCTGGAGCTGGTCGCGCCGGTCTGTCACGCTACAAAAACTCAACATCTTAACAAGATTATTTGTCTTATTTCTAGTTAAAATGTCTCATTTTTAGTCCAAAAAAAATCTCATTACACTTAAAACAAGACTCATCACTGGAAAAAAACAACAATTTTCACCTGTTTCAAGTATATTTTCACTTAAAATAAGTAAAAAAATCTGCCAGTGGAACAAGATTTTTTTGCTTGTAATGAGAAGATAAATCTTGTGAAAATTGTCAAATAAGTTATTTTTCTGGTAATGTCTCTTGTTTTAAGTGTAATGAGATTTTTTTGACTAAAAATTTGACATTTTAACTAGAAATAAGACAAATATTTCTGGCCCTATTGTATCTGTAGGAGATGTCCTTGTTTTTTTCCTCGTTTTTATTTTTCTGACGAAATGAGGGCCTTTTTTCCCCCTAAACGTGCCCCAAAAGTCACCAAATTTTGCACCAAGCCAGGCCTGGCGAAAAATGTTATATTTAATGGTTTGCATTAATGGGCGTGGCCTAATGGCTCAACAGCGCCCCCTAGAAAACTTTGTGCCTCAAGCTCCACAATACGGTTTGATGTACATGCACGGAAATCGGTACACACCTGTATCATGTCACAACTTAAAGAAAAGTCTCTTGGCTCCATGGCCGAAACCAAACAGGAAGTCGGCCATTTTGAATTAATCGTGTAATTATGGCGCAATTTATGCCATTCCTTCGGCCGTTAATACGGTCCGAACTGTAACGTGCACCCAGGTGTGTTATACATCAAAATGAGCGTCTCCATCCTGCGACGATGGGCATTAGTTTTCTCAGTCAAAAGTGTTACCGTGGCGACGCTAGACGCCAAAAAGCGCGCCCCCCCCTTCATCTGATTGGTCCATATTTGATAGTTCCTACTTTCTGACATAACTTTTGAATGGTTTGACATAAAGACTCGTGGGTGATGTCATCGGACTTAATTTTGAGTCCTCGACCTTTGCTGGTGCAACTTAGTCCCGCCCCTTCTTCTGATTGGCCGATATTTTGATAGTCCCTATTTTTTGCCATAACTTTTGAATGGTTTGACATAGAGTCGTGGGTGGTGTCATCGGACTTAATTTTGAGTCCTCGACCTTTATAGGGGGAAATTGCACGCGCGAGGGCCCGTTCATCACTGCCTGCAGCTTTAATTTTACCTTATTTTTGTCCCACATTTGAATCCTCATCAGTCTTTCTGAGTAACGTGTATGAGACATTTGAACCACTAGGGGGCGACACGTCCCTGTGGATCAGCAGCAGAGCAGCTCTTCCTCTGCATAGACACATATACGTATATATACGTATATATGTCTACGTTCCTCAGGTCCGGAGGGCCAGCAGGGTCTTGAACAGTCCTGACTTGCTGCATGTGTTTCTGCTTTGGTGTGATATTCGTGCATTTCCACTCACTCTGTGTTTGTTTACTTCTCTTAATGCCTCTCCAGGGGAGCACGAACGAGGTGAGTTTGAGCAGGAATGGATCTCAGTGAAAATATAAAAGAGCCATTTCCCAGAAAAACTGCTTGTGTCGCTGTAACTGGTAAATAATTCAGTTCTCCAGACCAACGGTCTGTCTGACCCGAGAGGCTTCGGCTCAACTTGTGTAATGTTCACAGCTTTTTTAAATCATCTTCAATGCCAACAGCCCATAATGAACCATGATTCATTTTAAATTACCTACATACCTCCTTTTTACACTGTGAAGTTTTATATGACTTACAAAAGTCTCTCTTTGATCTACAACACTGTTCCCAATAAAATGGATCAGTTCTGAAGCAGAACAAACAAACTAGACCAATTACTGAAATAGAAATGCCAATTTATGTGTTTTGGAGACACTGCGAGGGGGTAAACACTTAAAAATGACGCAGAAATCTAGTGGAGTGAATCTAAACTTGAATCTGCCGTTTTCTCTGACAAATTAGCGTAATAATTTTAAACGTAGTTCGTAGAAAGAGCCGTAGAATAAAGTTGGGAGATGCTGAATGAAGGCCAGAATTCAAGGCCTGGCATGACCTCAAATGACCTTCAGTAAGCCCCGCCCACAAACTCAGAGGAGCCAATGGCTGCTGAGTATCAGCTCTGCAGGGACCAGAACTCGGCTGTTTTGGATTAAATTGACTATTTATCATCCAGGAGATCAACAACAATGTTGAAATTTGTTCCGAAGAAAATCTGCAAACGTTACCTAAAGTTATTTAATCACATTTGTTAGGCTACGTAACAACGCTGCCTTTGTCATACGTTTAGCTCAAATTATGGAGTTAAGTGTTTTCACCACATAATGAATGGGTAAAATGTTTTTTTTTAGACATTTTACTGTTTTTTTTCTTTAAAAATTAAGTTTTTCTTTGGGATATTTAGGTTTTGTGTTATTTTAGTGGTTATGGAAACGCAGTTAAAGTTAGCAACGGTAGCTAAGGGGGGCGGGGTTTCAGGGAGGAGCTGTTAATGACGTTGGCTCGATGACGGCGGAAAAGCAGCCTATGAGGTTTCTTGGAGAATAAAAGCTTAAAGGGGACCTATCATGAAAAACAGGTTTTTTCTTTCTTTAACATATATAAAGTGTTCTCCCCTCAGCCTGCCAACTCAGAGAAGGAGGAAAGAAACCAAATTCTGCAGTGTCTGTACAGCCGCCCGAATGATCGTCCAGTGTGATGTGGATCTACGAGCCAATAAGATTCTGCTCCTGTCGTTACGTAACCAAAATGCAAACCACGCCCACAACTATAAAACCGTGTAACTGCATGAGCGTCCGACTATCGTAGCACTGCGTGACATCGGACGCTCTCTGTCCATCTCCCTCCAGCAGCTGAACTTTATTGAGGTTTTTGCAGTGAAATGAGGAGGAATCATAGAGATAACTTCTCATTTCAACTAACTGGATCAGCCGTTCCTCATCATGACTGTTTCCTACAGCGCTTTCAACCGGCTTTCAACGCGAGCGACAGGAAGAAAATAGAAGCAGGACGTCCGACAAATGTTCAGCTCAAAACGGCAGCGCTGCGTCCAGTTAGGACAGTCCAATAGAAAATAAAGCAATGGAATTAATTTTGTCGCTGAAGCTCGCTCGTATTGCATGCAGTTAGGACACGGTGTAAAGGCTGATTTCTGGTTCCACGTTACACCAACGCAGAGTCTACGGCGTAGGATCTGCCTCGATTTAACGCAGAACCATAAATCAGCCTTAACTCCGCCGGCCGGAGCTTCCACCATTTTTTCGTAGCGGTGTATCACGTCATTCAGGCAGCCAATCAGCTCAGAGCCTCATTATCATAGCCCCGCCCACTCAGAATCCCTCATAGATAATGAGGTTAGAAACGGTAAAGATAAAGACATGGCCCAGAGGCTGAATTTCTCATTTATATAGAAAAAACAATCAAAAGCTTGTTTTTCAGACATTCAAGGCCTGTTTAAAATAGACATTAAATGCCTTAATAGGTCTCCTTTAATTATCTGTGTCTCTTTGCTCCTCAGGCTCTCTACAAGCTGTACAACGTGGCGGCCAATCACAGGCACCTGTACCACCACGCCTTCCCCGGGCCTCAGATGGACGAGGCGTCCGAGGACGAGGACAGGAAACGGGACTGATTAACGGCCGAACACGGCAGGGACTTAACTCGGGGAGGAGGGGGGGAACCCTCAACCCACCAGGCGCTGGTTTATTCTGCTGCCGACCGGCACACACCGCCAGTGGAGTCACAACTTAAGTCTTTATTCTACGTAACGGGTTCCGGTCCAGAGTCGGATGCAGCGCGTCATCGTCTCTTCACGTCTTTTATCATGTACAGACGCCCAACTCCAGTCAGCTGTTTCCTTCACCAGACGGGAGTTGTTTCAATCATTTGTTTGCAGGCGATTATTTTAAAAATCATAGCCAAATCTGTAAGGAAAAAAACAACAAACATTTGTGATGATTGTTTTGTTCTTTCGAGTTTAGTGCCGTTTGTAGGCAGAAGCCAAAATATGTACCGTGTTCACCAATGAAGCAGCCATACGCATGGTAAATGTTCATGTTTGTCATCTTTAAGCTCTAAAATCAACGTTACTTCATAAAAAAAAATGTTTTGATGGTTGTGACAAAGTGGTATTGTGCCATATCATGTAAAAGTAATTTCATCATTTCTTCACTGCAGCCAGGCGCTATAGGAGGCGCGTTTGTTGGTCAGTCGCGCGTCAGGGAGGTACGGAAGAGTATCAGGGCCATGCAGGAGAAAATATATTTGAGAGGGGAAGTTTTTTTATATTGTGCACTTCAGAGAAAAAAGTCGAAATGTCGAGATTAATGTCGAAATACAATTTTGAGAAAAAAAAGTTGAAATGTCGAGACTAATGTTGAAATACAATTTCAAGAATAAAGTCGAAATTTTGTGAATAAAGTTGAAATTTCGAGAATAAAATTTAAATACAATTTCGTGAATAAAGGCGAAATGTTTCCTCTGGCCCATCAAATCCAGTTAGGAGAACGACTGACAGCTCTGCAGCAGCAGCCGTAACTACTGTAACTACACTGCAAAAACTCACAATTTTACAAGGAATATTTGTCTTATTTCTAGTTAAAATGTCTCATTTTTAGTCAAAAAATCTCAGTCATTACCAGAAAAATAACTTATTTGACAATTTT
The DNA here is from genome assembly GCF_033807715.1 of Cololabis saira. Taxonomy (NCBI): domain Eukaryota; kingdom Metazoa; phylum Chordata; class Actinopteri; order Beloniformes; family Belonidae; genus Cololabis; species Cololabis saira. Next base: position 36,974,429 of record NC_084602.1, read on the forward strand.
CACCTGTTTCAAGTACATTTTCACTTGAAATAAGTAGAAAAATCTGCCAGTGGGACAAGATTTATCTTCTCATTACAAGCAAAAAAATCTTGTTCCACTGGCAGATTTTTCTAATAATTTTAAGTGAAAATCTAATTGAAACAGGTGAAAATTGTTGTTTTTGCCAATGATGAGTCTTGTTTTAATTGTAATGAGATTTTTTTTAACTAAAAATGAGACATTTTAACTAGAAATAAGACAAATATTCTTGTTAAGATTTTGAGTTTTTGCAGTGTATGCAGCAGCAGCCATGACTAACTTACATCCTTGGAGTGGAACGTTAAGGGTACATTTCTGAAGTTATGCAACTGCATTTGTGTGATATGTGTTTCAAATCAATATCGTCTCGACATTTCGACTTTTTTCTCAAAATTGTACTTCAACATTATTCCCGCCATTTCGACTTTTTTCTCGAAGTGCATAATGAAAAAAAAATCTTCCTCCTCTAAAATATTATTTGTATTTTTCTCCTGCCTGGACCTGATACTCTGCAGCTCTGCAGGGGTTTGCGCATCAGAAAGAGTGACGTCGGCTTAAAGTTTGCAGCAGAAATCACCCCTCACTTTTATGCATTTTTTTAGTTTTTTGTAAATACGCAGCGTTCCCAGCGAGCTAGGGAAACGGGACAGCGGGAGCTTGCCTTTGTAAACAAGGAGCCTTTTCCCTTTTTTTATTTGCACTGCAAAAACTCAAAATCTTAACAAGAATATTTGTCTTATTTCTAGTTAAAAGGTCAAATTTTTAGTAAAAAAATCATTATACTTAAAACAAGACTCATCACTGGAAAAAAACGACAATTTTCACCTGTTTCAAGTAGATTTTCACTTAAAATAAGTAGAAAAATCTGCCAGTGCAACAAGATTTTTTTGCTTGTAATGAGAAGATAAATCTTGTCCCACTGGCAGATTTTTCATTCATTTCATTTCATTTTATTCTTATTTCATTCAAAAAATAAAACAAACAATTCAATACAAATACAAATACAAATGTTCATAAATTGTGAATGAAAAGGGGGCAGAAAGAAGAAGAATCCTATCTAATCTGCCCCTTTTTCCAAGAAATAAATTCACAAATAACATAAATTAATCACAAATAACAAATTAATTAATTTTTCTACTTATTTCATGTGAAATTTTACTTGAAACACGTGAAAATTGTCAAATAACAAGCTATTTTTCTGGTAATGACTCTTGTTTTAAGTGTAATGAGATTGTTTGACTAAAAATGAGACATTTTAACTAGAAATAAGACAAATATTCCTGGTAAGATTTTGAGTTTTTGCAGTGCGGGGGGGTGGGGGGGTTAATATCCCAGAAACACGGCCGTGCACATTCAGCCCGTTTACGGGCCGACCTCAAGGGCTGGAGGTTGAGAAGCTTTTCCAGTCTTCCACGGTGTGTAATCACGAGCAGCGAGGCGTCCACGCAGACCGCGGCCCGCTGCGCTCTAATGAGTGTTTTGGATGTCCATTCATCACTCAAAGGAGAGGTATTTGCAGATGGAAACATTACTGTAATGATTCCTGCGTCAAAGCTCCAACTTTCAGAGTTACACAAATCCACCCGGCACCACCCACACACGAGCTGCACAATTAAGAGGAGAAGTCATTAATAAAGATGCAACAAGTTAATTAAATCAGGGCTTGTTTTTTTTGTTCTTAAAGTCAGGAACGCCTGAATAAACGCCAGGTAGTTTGCAAAAGTTATAACAACCCCTTATTCTAGGATTCAAAATGATCCGATTGTTGTGTCTCATGAAAATACAACCCCAGATGAACGTGTAACTGTTATTTAATCATGTGGGCAATACCAAGTACCCCCATCAGTCAGGAGCTTCTACCTTCAGCAGACTTCCAGAATTCATTTCCTGTATTATTTTATCAGACTCCCACAATGTTGTGGAGGATTCATTATAGAGGGAATGAACATGACATCACACATGTGACTTCACAGCGGGTTACAAACACTGAGTGTCAGAAAGACTGAGTGTCAGCGTAAACTTTCAGTTTGAGCAACTGGAAAACATCTAAAATGGGAAAGAGCTGTTGTGCGATCGACTGTACTCATAGATTTAGCAAGAAATCTGAGTTATCGTTTTACAGACTGACGAGAAATAAGAGACAAATGGATCGCTGCAATTCACTGCAAAAACTCAAAATCTTAAGAATATTTGTCTTATTTGTAGTTAAAATGTCTCATTTTTAGTCAAAAAATCTCATTACACTTAAAACAAGAGACCATTACCAGAAATATAACTTATTTGACAATTTTCACCTGTTTCAAATAAATTTTCCCTTGAAATAAGTAGAAAAATCTGCCAGTGGGACAAGATTTATCTTCTTATTACAAGCAAAAAATTCTTGTTCCACTGGCAGATTTTTCTACTTATTTTAAATGAAAATCTACTTGAAACAGGTGAAAATTGTTGTGATGAGATTTTTTGACTAAAAACGAGACATTTTAACTAGAAATAAGAGAAATATTCTTGTTAAGATTTTGAGTTTTTGCAGTGTTCACAGAAACAACTGGATTCCAGGCACCGAAACGTGGATTTGCGGTTCCCATTTTGTATGAGGTAATGTTGGATTTTTGGGTAGCTAACGTTAAACGGTCAAATAATAAAGTTCAGTGTCCTCATCACTTTAATTTCTACAACAAATCCTGCCTTGAAGTAGGACCAAGCGTCAAGACTTTTGTAAGCCTTCAAGCTTTGCTTCGTGTATTTCTCAGGCGTAGAAATTAAGTACATATAAATATCAAGAAACTGGATTCGTGGCCAAATATTAATGTCCATGGACCACTGGTTCTTGGTAACTGTACCAAATATTAATGTCCATGGACCACTGGTTCTTGGTAACTGTACCAAATATTAATGTCCATGGACCACTGGTTCTTGGTAACTGTACCAAATATTAATGTCCATGGACCACTGGTTCTTGGGGTAACTGTACCAAATATTAATGTCCATGGACCACTGGTTCTTGGTAACTGTACCAAATATTAATGTCCATGGACCACTGGTTCTTGGTAACTGTACCAAATATTAATGTCCATGGACCACTGGTTCTTGGTAACTGTACGGGTCACTGTCAAGTCCAACTGACGCTAATTTAAGCCCATAATCTGGTTTACCTGGACGTCCTCCGGCCTGCGGAGGAGTTTGTGGTCGTCTCAGCGACTGCACGGTCCCGTGTCCCGTAGCTGGAACTAAAGCCTCGATCATGAACCATCCACCGCCGTGGTCGACACTGGCGTTTCAGCTGAAACGTGATGCTCTGTTTTCTCCAGACATTCACTCTGGAAATGTTTCTCTCATATTTTCATGCTCTTCTTAGACCAGGGGTCGGCAACCCAAAATGTTAAAGAGCCATATTGGACCAAAAACACAAAAAACAAATATGTCTGGAGCCGCAAAAAATGAGAAGTCTTGTATCAGCCTTAGAATGAAGACAACACATGCTGCATGTTTCTATATTAGTTATAACTGGGGGAAGATTTTTTTCATTATGCACTTCGAGAAAAAAGTCGAAATGTCGAGAAAAAAGTTGAAATGTCGAGATTAAAAAGGAAAGAAAAAGGATGAAAAAAAGAGAAAAAGGAAAAAAAAAGAAAAAGAAAAAAAGAAAAGAGAAAAAAAAGAAAAAAAGGTCAAACATTTTTGAAAAAGCTCCAGGAGCCACTAGGGCGGCGCTAAAGAGCCGCGGGTTGCCGACCCCTGGTCTAGACCAGCGAACTACCAAGACATCTCCTTTGAGAGACGTTTCCACTCAAACTTGCTCCATTAAATCCTGTTGAGAGTGAGGGGGAACTTAGTGTTGCCCACATCAGATTCATTTTGTTGTCGTTGGATAACAGGACAGTGGAAAGTAATATGTTCGTTTGAGGTTATTTCTTTCTACTAAGAGCCATTACAACCAGATATTCAGATTTGTTCCTGCACAAACTGAATCTGGCATTAACTTTTGCATAAGGTTTGCATAAAGATGTACGAGGTCTCGCCGCCGTCTTCTCTGGAAATGATTCCAGTACAGCCGTAAACATGAAGTGAAATATCAAAAAGGGAAAACATTTGGTATACACTGCAAAAACTCAAAATCTTAAGAATATTTGTCTTATTTCTAGGTAAAATGTCTCATTTTTAGTCAAAATCTCATTACACTTACAACAAGACTCATCACTGGAAAAAACAACAATTTTCACCTGTTTCAAGTAGATTTTCACTTAAAATAAGTAGAAAAATCTGCCAGTGGAACAAGATTTTTTTGCTTGAAATGAGAAGATAAATCTTGTCCCACTGGCAGATTTTTCTACCTATTTCAAGTGAAAATTTACTTGAAACAGGTGAAAATTGTCAAATAAGTTATTTTTCTGTTAATGACTGTAATGTAATGAGATTTTTTGACTAAAAATTAGACATTTTAACTAGAAATAAGACAAATATTCCTGGTAAGATTGAGTTTTTGCAGTGTAAGAGCCACTACAACCAGATATTCAGATTTGTTCCTGCACAAACTGAATCTGGCATTAACTTTTGCGTAAGGTTTGCATAAAGATGTACGAGGTCTCGCCGTCTTCTCTGGAAATGATTCCAGTACAGCCGTAAACATGAAGTGAAACATCAAAAAGGGAAAACATTTGGTATATTTTTGCTCTTATAAAATCTACGGAAGAGTATTAGGGCAAGGCAGGAGAAAAATAAAAATATTTCAGAGGAAGATTTTCTTTTCATTATGCACTTCGAGAAAAAAGTCGAAATATCGAGAAAAAAGTCTAAATGTCGAGATAAATTTTGAAGTACAATTTCGAGAAAAAAGTCGAAATGTTGAGAAAAAAGTCTAAATGTATTTCAACTTTATTCACGAAATTTCGACTTTATTCTTGAAATTGTACTTCAACATTATTCTCGACATTTCGACTTTTTTCTCGACGTGTACAATAAAAAAACATCTTCCCCTCTCAAATATTTTTTCTCCTGCATGGCCCTGATACTCTTCCGTAAAAATCTGCTCATGGTTTCTAGACTTTTCTTTTTTAACATATATAAAGTGCACAGCAGCTGTTGTAATTCCAGAAGTTTATTTTTCTTCACTGCAGACTTTATTGCTTATATCTTATATTTGCAATCCACAATATTAGATGTGTACAAACTGATGGCAGCGTTCCGAGCAGACGAGGCTCCAGGTTCTGAAGATCAACCAGAAACGTTTCCAAACGCCAAACCCTTCCTGAACGTAAAGTAAAGCATTCCTCCTCCGTCACACGTACTAATATTTCTGAGTATCTCAAGAGCTAATGCTGATTGATTAGTGATCGGCAGAACATGCTCACGTTGAACCCGTGCTTCGGTAAAAATCAGGACCAAAAAAAGGTGTCAACCCACAAAAAAAAAAAAAAGGCAAGAAAAATCCACAACGAATGGAAAAAAACAAGTTAAATTGCACTTATCTGGCAAACTTAGTGTGTTTTGAAGGAACCGACAAAGTTCCAGTAGCTTATGTCTCTTGAAACACACAAAAAAACACGAGAATATTCCTGACGTACAGTAATGCCGCATCAAACGCGTCGCCTCGTCCGCCCGAAGGTCTTTCAGTTCAAAATTTAAATATGAGTTACATTTTTTGGTAGATTGTCTTATAAAATGTACAAAATGTCACAGAAAAGAGCATTTTGTTTTAGTGTAAAATAGTATGATTTCAGTTTAGGAAGGTTACAAAGCAGAAAAAAAAAGAGTTTTTAACTATAAATTTGACAAAAGCTGCCCGTTTCCTCCGGCAGAAGAAGTGAAAAGACGGAGTAGCTGGTGGACTTTGTAGAACTGCAAAAACTCTAAATCTTACCAGGAATATTTGTCTTATTTCTAGTTAAAATGTCTCATTTTTAGTCAAAAAATCTCATTACACTTAAAACAAGAGTCATCACCAGATAAATAACTGTTATTTGACAATTTTCACCTGTTTCAAGTAAATTTTCACTTGAAATAAGTAGAAAAATCTGCCAGTGGGACAAGATTTATCTTCTCATTACAAGCAAAAAAAATTGTTGCACTGGCAGATTTTTCTACTTATTTTAAGTGAAAATCAACTTGAAACAGGTGAAGATTGTTGTTTTCTCCAGTGATGAGTCTTGTTTTAAGTTTAATGAGATTTTTTTTGGACTAAAAATGAGACATTTTAACTAGAAATAAGAAATATTCTTGTTAAGGTTTTGAGTTTTTGCAGTGTGCAGCTGGTTTACTTGATTACACTGCAAAAACTCAAAATCTTACCAGGAATATTTGTCTTATTTATAGTTAAAATCTCAAATTTTTAGTAAAAAAAAAAATCTCATTACACTTAAAACAAGACTCATCACTGGAAAAAAAAACAACAATTTTCACCTGTTTCAAGTAGATTTTCACTTAAAATAAGTAGAAAAATCTGCCAGTGGGACAAGATTTTTTTGCTTGTAATGAGAAGATAAATCTTGTCCCACTGGCAGATTTTTCTACTTATTTCAAGTGAAAATCTACTTGAAACAAACAGGTGAAAATTGTCAAATAACAAGTTATTTTTCTGGTAATGACTCTTGTTTTAAGTGTAATGAGGTAAAAATGAGACATTTTAACTAGAAATAAGACAAATATTCCTGGTAAGATTTTGAGTCTTTTTAAAGGCACCGTGTCGGGACGTTGTTCCGGCTGTATAGTCCACGGGTCAGGGGGTGGAGGAGTCGGCCTTCCTCCCCGGTCGTGTCACATTATATCCTGGTTTCCCTCCCGGAATCGCTGAGCGTTTGAGCGTCACCCGGGAGAGCCGCCCTCCCTCCCACTTCTCCTCCGGCTGGTATATTTGGATCAAGCGAAAGCACAGATGTGTTTGGTGAGGAGGCAAATTAACAGTCCATCATGATTTCAAAAGGGGAGGCTCCGGGGCGGCTCCCGGACTCCCGGAGCCTCCCGGAGCGTGGAAACCTCAGCGGGGCGCGGCCACGCGTTCCCCCCCGCCCGGGAAGCTCTGGCCCGGCTGCTGGGAGTACCACTGCTGCCGCTGCTGCCGCGACTCCACCTCGGACAGCAGCGCCTGCCGGTACGCCTCGTACGACTTCACGATGTGCTCCAGCTCCTTCATGAACAGCAGCTTCAGCATCCCCTGGTACGTGTCCAGGTCGGCCAGCTGGAACAGCTCCCACTTCAGGATGTGGTCGTACCTGAGGAGAGAGAGAGGAGAGGGGCTTCGTTACCGCGGGAACCAGAGACATCTATACGTAGACTCCCCATGGAGCTGCTGCGATACGTCAACGTCACCGCCATATTGGATGTGGCAAGACAAAAATGTCATACATTCTGGATTCATTACAAATCAACTGAAATATTGCAAGCCTTTTATTATTTTAATATTGCTGATTATGGTTTACAGTTTAAGATTAAGATTCCCAGAATATTCTAATTTTTTGAGATGGGATATTTGAGTTTTCTCAAGCTGTAAGCCATGATCAGCAATATTAAAATAATAAAAGGCTTGCAATATTTCAGTTGATTTGTAATGAATCTTTATCCAATTCCTCTTAAGGTCTAGGGGTTGGGAAGGTTCTGATTTGATAGGGGGGCGGAAGTTACGTCTACCGCAGCGGTCGGCAACCCAAAATGTAGAAAGAGCCATATTGGACCAAAAACACAAAAAAACAAATATGTCTGGAGCCGCAAAAAATGAAAAGTCTTGTATCAGCCTTAGAATGAAGACAACACATGCTGCATGTTTCTATATTAGTTAGAACTGGGGGAAGATTTTTTGTTTCATTATGCACTTCGAGAAAAAAGTCGAAATGTCGAGAAAAATGTCAAAATTTCGAGACAAAAGTCCAAATGTCGAGATTAAAAAGGAAAGGAAAAAGGAAGAAAAAAGGAAAAAAGGAAAAAAAGAAGAAAAAACATTTTAGAAAAAGCTCCAGGAGCCACTAGGGCGGCGCTAAAGAGCTGCATGCAGCTCTAGAGCCGCGGGTTGACGACCCCTGGTCTATTATTATAATAATTATTGATGACCAGTTTGAATTGTGATTAAAAATCAAAACTATGTTATTAATCCCCAAACGGAATGAATCAAAAAGAGTTTATCCCTGCCCTCGTTGGGTGAAAGACACCGTTCCAGGATCCTCCGTCCATCGCTGGGACACATACAGAAACCAGCTCACACTGATGCTCGGGGGGGCAATTAAACACTCAGATTATTCTAGCATGGATGTTTCTGGACCGTGGGAGGAAGTCTGGGTCCCTGGAGGAAACCCACACAAGCACAGAGAGAACTGGGAACTTTCCAGAAGAAAGTCATCATGGGATGTTTTTACTTCAGCCTCATGTGACTCATACATGATCTAACATCTCAAATATCTCAATCAATATCAGATCACCAGTGCTGGTTACTGAAAAATACTAACTAGTTACCGTTATTAGTTACTTCATTAAAAAGTAACTCAGTTACTTAGACCAAAAAGTAATAAGTTACTATGAAAAGTTACTTTTTAGTTACTTTAAATAAAAACATTATTTTAAATGCTCCCATTAATGCCCCTCTAGCCTTCATTTCAGCAGGTACTGTATGGATTTGCATTGTGCCTTGTGTTCTGCATTCTGATTGGCTAAACAGTCTCCCCGCTTCTTCACTTCCTGTGTCAATAACGTTGGTTGCTTAGCAACAAGCAGAGAACGGCCAATGAGCTTCAGCAGCAGCTCAAGAACGGGACGATGAATCGTTCATTACAGTCTCAGATATAACCAATGGTGTCGGTTTATAAGAATCTTTTTTCCCAGCGGAAAAAAGAGCGACAAAACGACCTATAACTATGTTCTTCTCTGGTGAAAACACACCTGCACCGCGGCTTTAGGAGAAAAAGACGCTACAGAGTCGGGATGCAGCGGCTCAGAAGAGCAGTGGAATACGTGCTGATCTCTGCAATTTGAAGCCTTCTATAATTGTAAAAAGAATTTCACTTATCACGGGTTCTTTTTGGAACGTAACCCCTGCAAAAAACGAGTGATTACTGTAATGACAATATCTCCACGTTGCTAAACTCTCCTTCTGTTTGTAAATAAACACACACTCCGTTTCCTCTGGTCTCTGCATGCGGGGAAAAAAAAGCTTCACTGTAGCCAGAAATAACGGAGTAACGCACCCTTGGTAACGGAAATTGCGTTACTGAATTAACGCACCATTTGGTAACAGTAATTGCATTACTGAATTTAAAAAGTAATGCATTAGACCAGGGGTCGGCAACCCAAAATGTTGAAAGAGCCATATTGGACCAAAAACACAAAAAACAAATATGTCTGGAGCCGCAAAAAATGAAAAGTCTTGTATAAATCTTAGAATGAAGACAACACATGCTGCATGTATCTATATTAGTTATGACTGGGGGAAGATTTTTCATTATGCACTTCGAGAAAAAAGTCGAAATTTCGTGCAAAAAGTCGAAATGTCGAGATCAAAAAGGCAATGAAAAAAGAAAAAGAAAAAATAGAAGCAAAAAAGAAAAAAGAAAAAAAAGGAAAAAAAGAGAAAAAAATAAGGAAAAAAGGGAAAAAAAGGTCAAACATTTTTAAAAAAAGCTCCAGGGAGCCACTAGGTCGGCGCTTAAGAGCCGCATGCGGTTGCTGACCACTGCGTTAGAGTATTAGTTACCGCAAAACTAACGGCGTTACTGTAACGCGTTACTAAATAACACGTTAGTCCCAACACTGGTCAGATCAGAACTGCCAACTGTGGACGGATGTGTCTCTTATTCTGTAGTAAAGCATTTCCATGTGTAGAAACCCGGGCTGAGTTCCGGTACTCACTTGAGCGGGGCCCGGGCGTAGACCTGCAGCCAGTCCGGGATCTCAGCCGTGTGGTACGGGTTGGCCGGCACCAGCACCGGCTGGTTCCTGTCAGCCGGACGGGGCTGGTAGGTGACGGGCGGCGGCAGCGGCGGCGGCTGGTCGTAGCGGGGGACGCTGGAACACAACCATGACGTTTTTACATCGCACTGATTTGTCACAGGCAAGGCAAGTTTATTTGGCTAGCACAGTGGTTGGACCAAAAACACAAAAAATGAAAAGTCTTGTATCAGCCTTAGAATGAAGACAACACATGCTACATGTTTCTATATTAGTTATAACTGGGGGAAGATTTTTTTTTCATTATGCACTTCGAGAAAAAAGTCGAAATGTGGAGAAAAAAGTCGAAATGTGGAGAAAAAAGTTGAAATGTCGAGAAAAAAGTTGAAATGTCGAGAAAAAAGTTGAGATGTCGAGAAAACAGTTGAAATTTCATGAAAAAAGTCGAAATGTCAAGATTAATGTTGAAGTACAATCTCGAGAAAAAAGTCGAAATGTCGAGAAAAAAGTCGAAATGTTGAGAAAAAAGTAAAAATTTTGAGAAACAAGTCGAAATATCAACATTAATGTTGAAGTACAATCTCGAGAAAAAAAGTCCAAATTTAGAGAAAAAAGTCCAAATTTAGAAAATAAAAAGTCGAAATGTCGAGAAAAGTCCAAATTTAGAGAAAAAAGTTGAAATGTCGAGATTAAAAAGGAAAGGAAAAAGAGAAGAAAAAAAAAGGTCAAACATTTTTGAAAAAGCTCCAGGGAGCCACTAGGGCGGCGCTAAAGACCGTATATATGCGCTCTTAATAGTACGTACGAATTAATGCATACTACTGATATTTACTCAAAAGTGTGCCAAATTTAAGTATACTTTTTAGTATATACTGTTTAGTGTGACATTTCGGACGCACCGCCGGTTGGCGACGTACCTGGGGGCGCAGGGGTGGCGGTACTGCGCCCTCTTGTTGATGTGGTCCACGTAGTAGACCCCGAACTCGGCCGACTCCACCTTCTCCCAGCCCGGCGGCAGCCCCTCCCGCTCCAGCGGGTGGCTCCAGTGCGTGGTGTTGGTGTTGTGGTCGATGTAGTACTTCCTGCCGCGGATGGTCCAGTCCACGGTCCAGCCGCCCGGCAGCGGCAGGTCCTCGGCCGCCAGGCTGGACAGGTTCCCCAGGGACTTGGCCTGGATGCGACCTATGCCTGAGGAAAACAAACGACTACGTTTACATGCAGTCAAAATTCAGGTTATTGCTAATATTCCGGTTACTGAGACATTCGGAATATTCCGTTTACATGGTGATTAATCATTTGGGATATCTGGATCAAACCAGCGACGCGCGGAGAACGTCATGACGCAATTACCATCATTTCCGCTTCTTCTTCCTGTATCCAAATTCAAAACAAATTCTGCTTTGCGCAACTTTTCTCTCACCTTCTTTTAAATCTTCTATCCCGGTACTTTCTACCGTCTACAAATGCAGAAATGTTCATATCCTTCATTACATTTATGAAGTGATTAGTCTCCTCCTGGTCTTGGTTTCTCCGTGTTTATAAGAACTTCCTGGACTCAAAAGACCAGGATTCCTTGTGAACAGAGCATGTGCAGAAAACAAACTTATGTTCCGTTTGATGGGGATATTCTGTTTGGTGTTCACATGACCCAATATTCGGGTTTTAAAAGGAGTAACCCAGGGCTCATATTCGGGTTTTTAAAAACCCGAATATGAGCAAATTCGGGTTATTCAAAGGGGTTATTGGTGTTGGGGTTATTGCTAATATTCAGGTTTTAAAAGGGTTATTGATGCATGTAAACGCAGTCACTGCTCTTAAGGAACCGACGAGGGGAAGGGAAGCACGTCTGTCCAAACACAGCAGGACAGCTGGGAGATAACGGCGCCGCTGGGGAAAACGCCAAATATCTGAAGACATTTCCTTAAAACAGCTCGTGTGGGAACGTGTCATTTAAAAGGGAGAGCGATGCACACGCTTTAAACTTTAGACCAGTGATCTCCAACCCCCGGGTCGAACAGAAAGAAAAAATTATTTCTGTATCATCCCAGACTGATACCGTTTGACTCTCAAACTGATGGTTCACAATGTTTTTATTCCTTGGATGTAAATACTCTGCAAACACACCGTAAGAGCTATAAATGAATAAAATAGTTACTTTCTACATTCATATAATTTTAATTTAACTTAAATACAGACCGACACAGCTGCTCGCTCGGCTACCGTTAACCACAATACATGAGTAACCATGGCAACCAAACTCAAGCTGGACATAAATACGGCGTAAAATTTGCAAAGAAAACAAATCCTTATCAGCAGGTTCTTTTTGTGTCAGTTAGGCTCCACTTTAGCATTCCGACACTCGTTTAGTCTTTCAGACACAGTTTCTACTGCCGTTAAACTTTTACCGTTAAAGTCCGAAGTACCGGATGTTTACAAGGTCTCGGCGAGAAGCCTTCAAAATAAAAGCACCAAATATCGGTCTACTTAATGTAACAATAAAATAAAAGCCTGGCTTTAAATAACGTTAATGAGAAAACAAACATAAAAACACATTTATAGAAATACTCATATTAAAAGGTAATTTACAATTTCAATTATTTAATTTTTTCGAAAATGATGTTTTATTATTATTGTTATTATTAATTATTATTATTACTATAGAGAAAATACCACAGTTTTTAATGCCGATCTTGTCATTTTATTTATTATTATTATTATTTATTTATACATGACCGAATATTCGGGTTTTAAAAGGAGTAACCCAGGGCTCATATTTGGGTTTTTAAAAACCCGAATATGAGCAAATTCTGGTTATTCAAAGGGGTTATTGGTGTTTACATGGCCGTGCAAATTCGGGTTATTGCCAATATTCGGGTTTTAAAAGGGTTATTGATGCATGGAAACACAGTCAATGACTTCAGAGTTAAGTGGTTATCTATTTCAAGAATATTGTACTCAAGCTTGAAAGCATGTCATATACATTGCATATCATTCAGGGAGAATTAATATCTTTTTCAGGAAGCATATATATTTTTCAGGGAGAGCAGGCCTTCTGCTCATTTTATTATCTATTGTGGAAAAGCCATAGTCATGTGTTTCAGAAGAAAATAAAATACATGTTTCATATTACAACTGTATTGCATATTCAAATCTTAATACCATTAAATAAACAGATTGCTGGATAAGATTGAGTTTTTGCAGTGTATCGCTAATTAAATGGAGTATTGACTCCAGAAAGAGTGGTTTGATTGGCTGTGGTGACGGAGCATCATCCTCCTCCTGCGACTCGCCGGGTCTGAGGAATGACGGGAAAGGGAATGTTGTTACGTTCAGGCAGGAAGCCGGAGATCTCGGCATGGCCAGGCTTGCTCACGGGCAGAAAACAATCCCCCAGAATTCAGCAGCTCCTTCAACATCCTGCGCTTTTACTGGCCCACGACGTCATGAAAGAATGCAGAGCCGACAGCTGCCGGGAGAGCAGCGAGGGGCGACGAGCTCCGGGGACTCCCGGGACTCGGGGAGCCCCGGGACTCGGGGAGCCCCGGGACTCGGGGGGAGCTCCGGGACTCGAGGCGAACGACTGCAGGAAAGACTAAAAGATTTCAGAAGACTAAAATATGACTAAAACTAAATGGTGTGTTATTCAAAGACTAAATCAGAATTTGCTGTCAAAATTAACACTGGACGGCAACAGGATGATACACTGCAAAAACTCAAAATCTTACCAGGAATATTTGTCTTACTTTTAGTTAAAATGTCTCATTTTTTGTCAAAAAAATCTCATTACACTTAAAGCGACACTACGTAACTTTTCCACCTTAATATCATATTTCCAGAGTCATTGTGATGGTACATCAACTTCCAACAGGTTTAATGACACCTCTGTCATGATCTGAGGGGTCTGTATCGCCTTCACTGGCACTATGTAACTTTGAGGAGCATGGTAGGAACCCTGCCACACTAAAAAACTACAAAACGTTGCGACTTTGACTGCTTTACGGCATACGTCACTTCCCCCTCCTTCCCGATTCGCAGTCGAGACGAAAATGGGCGGGGCTTGGAGCGCAGCTCCGCAGAAGCTGTTGCTGTGTTATGGCTTCAGCAGCTCCACACAACAGACGTGGGGAAAAGACCCTAATGGTTTAACTTTTCAACGGTTTCCTGCTCGGAGGCAGAACCACGCAGGCCAAGTATCTGATATAACAAAGTAAAAGAGTGAAATAGTCGTCGGCTCGCTTTGGATCGCGGCTGTAACGACCAAACACCGGCTTCCACACAGTAAAGCCTGAATTATGGTTCTGCGTTAAATCGCCGCAGACCTACGGCGTAGGGTGCGTGTCGCCGCGTACCCTACGCCGTAGGCTCTGCGTCGATTTAACGCAGAACCATAAACAGCCTTAAACCACAAACACTCACACAGACCGGGTCGGATCAAAACACAGGTTTTATTCCCCACTTCGCCAGCTAAACGCAGTTGCTGGCCAGCTCTCTGCGGTGCAATTAACCTCAATCTTCAGATAAAACTAGTTTGTTGAGGAAAAAATATTAACTCTTATTTGTAGCTGCAGAGGAAAAAAATTATCTCACGAGGAAAAAAAAATATTGCTCACGCGTCGGAGCCTCTTCAGCATAATATAGCGGTCAAAAAAAAAGAAAAGAGAAGTAAGAGGGATACAAAACATGTACTGTATGTTGTACTATTATACAAATTTATTGAAACACATGGCTCTTCAGTAGAGATTTCATATGGATCCAGACCGTTAATAATCATTATTTTCTCCATATACTGCTCCCTGGCTTCCTTGTTTAAGGTATCCCGGTAAATTCCAGTTCCTTTCCAGCAGTTTAACATCTTTTTTTTTTGCGTTCCGTCTGTTCACTTGGTGAAACAGAAAAGCGTCCCGTGTTCTTTCATCAAAACAAATGCAGTGACGGGACAGTTGACTCGCGAGTTTTCCGGCAGTACGCGCTGGTGCTCATGGGAAACGTAGTTTTCTTTCTGGTGAAACACTACCGCTTTTGTCCAAAAGATGCCGCCAAACTCAGAAAAGCTGAAAGTTACGTTGTGCTGCTTTAAAACAAGAGTAATTACCAGAAAAATAACTTATTTGACAATTTTCACCTGTTTCAAGTAAATTTTCACTTGAAATAAGTAAAAAAATCTGCCAGTGGAACAAGATTTATCTTCTCATTACAAGCAAAAAAACTGACTTCAATGACTTCAGTGACTTCAATCTGATAAATTCTGCACGAGAGTGACAGCAGCCGAGCGTTCCAGCAGCTGCCGAGTGAGGAGAAGGAATGTGTGAGGGCTCCACAAAAATGCACTCCTCCTCCTCCTCCTCCTCCTCCTCCTCCTCTTCCTCCTCCTCCTTCACTACTTCATCATCATCATCATCATCATCGCTACCCTTTTATTTCAGAAAAATGCAGATCTAAAGCTTGCAGGAATTCCACAATTAGACACAACCGTTCCTTCTGGCCCGGTTGTAAAGAGGGAAAATAAAATCAAACCAATTAAGAGGAACACATTTCTTATTCTAACTCATTCATATTTCAAAGAAGTTGTTTCTGGAAGGAAAGATGCAAATTTTAAAAGAGAAATTAAGAAAGGGATTCTTATTACTACTTGAAGGGTTTATGGCGTGTTTGGAGTTGTAGTTTAGTGCTTGAAAATGATATATTTAGTTCAATTTGCTTTGTAGAAAGTTAATTTTTAACATTAGACGGATCAAGAGAAAAGTGGAGACGGGTCGGCCTGTCAAGACCCGGATCCACCTTTTCAAGAGGTTTCAGTTGGCTCGTTTGGTTCAAGTAGCTGCATTAAAAGCCATTAAAAAGGCACTTGTAAATGTAACTAAACAAAACCTATAAAGAGTCAACGCACCATTAAAGTAAAGCTTTCAAAAAGGTGGAGAGTTGGTCCCAGTTTGGTGATCTGTGGATCCTCCTAAAGCTACACTGTAAAAACTATTCCTAAGAAAGTAAATAAAGGCTTTTTAAAAAGAAAAAAAGATGAATATTTTGGACTATTTTGCTCGTTTTAAAAATTCTAGTCTTTTCTTACCCCACTGGCAAATGTATTTTCTGCTTAAAATAAGACAATTTTGACTCAATTTACAGAATATTAGTCTTACATCTAATGGGGCTGTTTTTGCAGTTGATGTTATTATATTATAGGCTTTTGTTTGTTTTTTTTTACTAGATTTGATAAATGCTTTGTTTTTATACATCAAGCAGTCAGTCACAATCTCTTATTACATCATGTTTCATTTCCAAAACCTTCACAAAACTATGGCAATGAAGACGTTTCTTGTTTCTTTCTCCCTGATGAGGTAAATTCACACATCATGGATGTCAAACCAAAATTGTTTAAGTTGTTATAAGACATATTAAGACGTGGTCAGACGGGAGACTTTCTTATTTTTGCAACGGCTTCAACCCCGATGTTGGAACGTTGATGCCTGAAGCCCCGTTTCCACGTAGCAAGAACAGTGGTGTTTTCATGTGTTTTGGCCGTTCGTTTACACGAAAACGAAGCTCAAAGTCACCAAAAACCATAATTTCTGAAAACTCCGGCCAAAGTGGAGATTTGCAAAAACTCCGTCTTCACGTTTGCTTGTAAACGGAGGGAAACGGACATTTAGGTTTCAGAAAAAAAATCTCATTACACTAAAAACAAGACTCATCACTGGAAAAAAGTGAAAATTTACTTGAACCAGGTGAAAATTGTCAAATAACTTATTTATCTGGTGATGACTCTTGTTTTAAGTGTAATGAGATTTTTTGACTAAAAATGAGACATTTTAACAAGAAATAAGACAAATATTCCTGGTAAGATTTTGAGTTTTTGCAGTGCAGCGTCATGTGTGCGACCTGTGTTTACAATTTGTTTGGCCACCGTCAGTATTTTCTTGTATTTTACCTGTTTTATATTCTAACATCACACTTAAAAGTAACTCCACTTCTCTGTCACTCCAAACGAAAGACTCTCGTTCATCTTGGAAGTAACTGGAAGTTAATCGTGGCATTTATTGATGTTTTTTTCCAGGATTCTGATTGGTTAGCATGACTTTATCTTCTCGTTACACTGCCCCCTGTAGGTTTGGCTGCTCATAGCACCGTAACAGCTATTTATGCAGATTTGTGTAAATGATGGTATTTTTCAAAACGTAGAGGGGGAAATATCCGTTTTTGTAAATACCCGGTTATGTGTAAACGTGGCCTGAACTGCAGTGAACCTTCAGCCGCTGTTGACAAGCAGAACATTTCTTGTAAAAGGTCACACCTTTACAAATACAAGGTGCCTGGATGATAAAGAAAGTGCCAAAGTCAGCGAGCCGTTTCCTCCCAAACTCGTGTTTGAAACGCGGCTATAAAGAGGGCAGTTAACGCGAACAGTTTAAGACGGAGCCTAAATTGCTAGTTTGCCGGCAGAAAGCAAACAGAGAGGTTAAAACGTCTCTTAATGCTGGTGTAACTCCAAACAAGCTCCTTGATGTGCGATAGACGAGCCGGGGATTATACTAAACCTGCCGTCCACATCGCAACCGCAAAATAAGAGGCTCTCTATTATCACTTTTAATCTCGGGGAAATTACACACCGACAACGTTCTGCCGTTTACAATGTGGAGCAGCGGAATGAAAATATTTAATTCCCCAGGAAATCTGAACTATAATTGCTCTTTTCAGCTTGAAAAGCAGCAGTTTGCATTCCTGCCGATGAAGGGTTCAAAACCCGTCCAAGACACTCACAACAGTAATTATATAGCAACGGCACCGCCTCACTTACAGCTGCATCATCAGGACCACCCAATTCACTATCTTCTTTGTAAAAACATTAAAAAAAACAACATAAAGCTGTAGTCTAGCTGGATCAATCGTTTTCATTCTCTAAGTAAAGATACACAAATAAAAAGCAATAGAAAGATCAGTTTCATGTAGATTAATACACATAAATTGATACAGTAATCCCTGGTTTTTCGCGGGGGTTACGTTCCAAAAAGAACCCGGTGAAGTGATAGGTGAAATCTGTGAAGTAGCAACTTTTTTTTTTTTTGTTTACAATTATCCATACAAGGCTTGAAATTGTGGAGATCCGCCCCACCGCGACCCGGATTTGAACGGGAGAAAATGAAAAATGATTATGAAAAAAAAATACAGTAAGTACAGTAAGACAAATAGTGACTGGCGCGTATTCCACTGCTCTTCTGAGCCGCTGCATCCCGACTCTGTAGCGTGTTTTTCTCCTAAAGCCGCGGTGCAGGTGTGTTTTTTCCAGGGAAGAAAATAGTTATGGGTCGTTGTTGTCGCTCTTTTTTCTTTTGGGCAAAAAGATTCTTATAAACCGACATGCCACCATGGATTATATCTGAGAACTGTAATGACCGATTCATCAAAGGTCCCGTTCTTGAGCTGCTGCTGAAGCTCATTGGCCGTTCTCAGCTTGTTGCTAAGCAACCAACGTTATTGACACAGGAAGTGAAGCGGAGAGAATGTTTAGCCCAGGGGTCGGCAACCCGCGGCTCTAGAGCTCTTTAGCGCCGCCCTAGTGGCTCCCTGGAGCTTTTTTTTCCCTCTTTTTGTTCCTTTTTTCCCTTCCTTTTTCCCTTTCCTTTTTAATCTCAACATTTCGACTTTTTTCTCGAAATTTCGACTTTTTTCTCGTCATTTCGACTTTTTTCTCGACATTTCGACTTTTTTCTCGACATTTCGACTTTTTCTCGACATTTCGACTTTTTTCTTGAAATTTTGACTATTTCCTCGACATTTCAACTTTGTTCTCAACATTTCGACTTTTTTCTCGAAATTTTTACTTTTTTCTTGAAATTTCGACTTTCTCGAATTTTGACTTTTTTCTCGAAATTTCAACAACATTTCGCCTTTCACCTTCATTCTAAGGCTGATACAAGTCTTTTCATTTTTTGCGGCTCCAGACATATTTGTTTTCTGTTTTTTTTGGTCCAATATGGCTTTTTCAACATTTGTGTTGGCGACCCCTGGTTTAGCCAATCAGAATGCAGAACACAATGTACAATGCAAATCCGCGATGCAGCGAGACGTGAAAGATGAACGGCGTTATAGCGAGGGATTACTGTACTTTGATGACTGTTTACCTGAGGGGGGCCGGCTCGGAGCTGGGGGCGTGTGCTGGCGGGGAACTCTTTGGAAGTTGTGTTCATTGTGTTCATAGTATCTATAGTCCTCAGGAAAGCGCTCTGGTGCTCTCCTGGGCTGCTGCTGCTGCTGCTGCTGCTGCTGCTGCTGCTGCTGCTGCTGCTGCTGTTGCTGCTGCTGGCGCTGCTGCTGCTGCTGGCCGTCGTAATACGCTTCAGGCGCGTAGTAGTAGCGCGCCGCGTCTCCGTTCTCGGACATGTGGCCCAGGTCGGTGAGGAAGGACTGCGTGGAGCCGCGGTACTCGTGCGACAGGTCCCCCAGGCTGCGGGGCAGGTACGGCGGCGCAGACATGCGGTGGCTCTCCCTGCGGGCGACCTCGTGCGGCGGCCTCTGCACCGGTGGCCGGAGGACGTTCTTGTTGCGGGACACCGCCGACTCCCGGCCGGCGGCCACCGGGTAGGAGGACGGTCCCATCTCGGGCGGGGGGCCCTCCGTTCGTCTGGGAATCGTGGGTCCATGACGGATGAATGAGGGCATCAGATCTGCAAGCCAACGAGAAGTGAGGGCAAGAGTTAATGGTCCATAATAAATTACCCCAGCACTAGGGCTGGGGATCCATTCAAATGTCAAGAATCGATTCGATTCCGATTTTTAAGGCCCTGTTAGCATTTTGTAGCATTTCCTGTAGCGCAGCTTCATCAGGTAGATACGTAACTCAACCCCAGCCACTATAGTACAGTATCTATAGCGACCAACATCTGCCGATTTAAGCAAACAAATATCGGCCGATTTTAACGAACAATATCATCCGATTTCAGCGATGAACATCGGCCGATTTCAGCGACCAATATGAACGATTTCAGCGATGAACATCAGCCGATTTCAGCAAACAAATATCTGCCGATTATAACGACCAATATCATCCGATTTCAGCTATGAACATCGGACAATTTCAGCGACCAACATCGAACGATTTCAGCGACCAATATGAACGATTTCAGCAACCAACATCGGCCGATTTCAGCGACCAACATCGGCCGATTTCAGCGACCAACATCGGCCGATTTCAGCGACCAACATCGTACGATTTCAGCGATCAACATCGAATGATTTCAGCACCCAAAATCAGCGACCAACATCGGCCTATTTCAGCAACCAACATCGGCCGATTTCAGCAACCAACATCGGCCGATTTCAGCAACCAACATCGGCCGATTTCAGCAACCAACATCGGCCAATTTCAGCAATCAACATCGGCCGATTTCAGCAACCAACATCGGCCGATTTCAGCAACCAACATCGGCCAATTTCAGCGACCAATATCGGCCGATTTCAGCGACCAATATCGGCCGATTTCAGCGACCAATATCGTGCGATTTAATGTTACATGGCGTTTAAAGGCGACAGCCCCCGTGTGACGGATTTTAAGTCAGGGCTGCATTTTGCTGCGCTACACCGGGCTGGTTCTCCTGTGGGACCAGATATCGTACAGTCCTGCCATTTGTCAACGCTCTCCCTCTTTGTTGGCACTTTTTGTTGGAAATCACCAATACTATTAAAATATTTAATAAAAATTACAGTTGTAGTTACAATTCAAAAGATTTACATTGAAATATTGAAAATGTAGGCTAAAATCATGCCCCAAACTCAAGCCAATACAAAAATAACAGTTACAAATAATGTTTCTTCTTGTTTTTTTTTGTATTTACTGTAGCATTTTCTGTAGCGCAGCTCCATCCGGTAGATACGTAATTCAACCCCAGCCACTATAGTACCGTATCTTGCCGTATATTTAGTGCGCTTTATAATGCAGTGCGTCTTATATATGAAGAGAGTTTTAAAGAAGGCCATTTATTGAAGGCCTTATAATACGATGCGCCTTATGGTGCGGAAAATATGGTAAAATATGGTAAAATAAAAACAGCATGAAATCTCTCCAGAATCATTTAAAGCTGTGATTTACCTGAAACAGTGAAGGATGAATTAATGGGTTAGTTAGGTAGCAACAAGTGAAGAGGCACAAAAGTGTATCACATCAGACGACGACAGGACTGAATAAGCAAGTTTGACAACTTTTTTAGAGCTAAAAATGTTAAGAATTGAAGGAATTTGTCATCTGCTGTGCAAAATCAGTCAAAGACTCTGTGAACGCAGAGAATTTCTACCAGAGGGACGAGGCTGAGAAGCAGAGCGGTCTCTCAGAGAGATGACTGCGATGTTCAGGAAACGCCGCATTAA
Source organism: Cololabis saira (assembly GCF_033807715.1). NCBI lineage: Eukaryota > Metazoa > Chordata > Actinopteri > Beloniformes > Belonidae > Cololabis > Cololabis saira. Next base: position 36,995,666 of record NC_084602.1, read on the forward strand.
AAACAGATGTGACTTAGTTATTTATTTCAATAATCTCTGCATGGGTTCAAAAACAACTCTGAAAGCAATCAGTGAACACAGTTTGTAGCATAAATCCCAAGTTTGACGAGTTTCAGTTCAACTATAGAATAAAAAGGAGACAAATTATAACATTTTCTCAGCAGCTAAAACCAATTTAAAGAGGTACACATTCAATATTTGTGACATACTTTGTTTATATTTATGTTCTGTATATGTGGGAAAGTAAATGACTACAACAGCACTCTAAAATGTATATAACAGAGATGCACAGATTGCGATTTTTTTTTGTCAATTCTGATTAGGGCTGCACAATATTAAAACGTCAGCAATAACAATTATTGAAAAACAAAAACGGTGGTCTATTTCTTTGCAAATGCCATGCGTTTACGATCTTAAATGTCAAAAATAACTTGAAGCTTCACTGTCTGAGTTGCCACTTTTGATACTGATGAGTGTTGTGAGAATTATGACGACGGAAGAGACAAGCGAGGAAAACTTGGTCAAAGAGGTGAGAATTTCAGCTACAATACATAAATACATCGACTTCAAACACGAAAGCATTTGTGTATATTTCGCAAGTAATATTGCCATCAGAATTTATATAGCATGTTTCTGATTTCCAATTTCCCTGGGAGTCTGACCAGTGGACACCTGCGATATCGTCCGATTTAAGCGCCCAATATCATCCGATTTCAGCGACCAACATCGGCCGATTTCAGCAACCAATATCGTCTGATTTACGTGACCAATATCGTCCGATTTACGCGACCAATATCGACTGGTTTCAGCAACCAATATCGGCCGATTTAAGGGACCAATATCGTCCGATTTCAGCAACTAATATCGGCCGATTTAAGCGACCAATATCGGCCGATTTAAGCGACCAATATCGGCCGATTTAAGCGACCAATATCGGCCGATTTTAGCGACCAATTCCCATCATTTGGCGCATTACACCACATACTGACATTCAATCTCCATATTTAGTGTTTTGACTTTGCATTGAAGTTCATTTACTCACAACAATTGTTTGCAACTGATCGTTTGTACTTTATATTGGTAGGTAATTGGAGTCTAACAACATAAAACAAATTAAAAGTCTTTTAAAAAGACTTAAAGGGACTTAAAGAGTCTGTTTGACATCACAGGACAGATGTTGGCCAACAAGCAACACAAGCAACTATTAAACTCATTACCGCTGATTGTAAAGTTTATAGAAGTTATAACTGATATTCTCATGGTCAAATCCCCCCCATACTTTACACTGATACAGTTATTGTGAGTAGTTTGTCCGGGACTTGCAGGAGAGACTCTAAACTCCTCTAAACTTCTTACTCCGAAGCAGCGGCGACGTCTCCTTCTTCACATACTTCCCGGGCACTTCGGCCGATTTAAGCGACCAATTTCTGTGACCAATATCAGCCGATTTTAGCACCCAAATATCGTCTGATTTCAGCGACCAATTTCAACGACCAAAATTGTCCAATTTCAGCGACCAAAATCGGCCGATTTTAGGGACCAAATATCGTCCGATTTCAGCGACCAATTTCAGCAACCAACATCGTCTGATTTCAGCGACCATAATCTTCCGATTTCAGCAACCAACATCGGCCAATTTTAGCGACCAATTCTGATCATTTGGCGTATTTTACCACATACTGACATTCAGTCTCCATAATTAGTGTTTTGACTTCGCATTTAAGTTAATTTACTCACAACAACTGATCGTGTCTACAACAGGTAAGTAATTGAATTCTGACAACATGAGCCAGTCTTTTAAAAGGGACTTAAAGAGTCTGTTTGACATCACAGGACAGATGTTGGCCAACAAGCAACTATTAAACTCATTACCGCTGATTGTAAAGTTTATAGAAGTTATAACTGATATTCTCATGGTCAAATCCCCCCCATACTTTCCACTGATACAGTTATTGTGAGTAGTTTGTCCGGGTCTTGCAGCAGAAACCTCTAAACTCGAGTAAACTCTCGGCTCCTTCATCACATACTTCCCAGGAACCTCGGGCGATTTAAGCGACAAATTTCTGTGACCAATATCGTCCGATTTCAGCGTCCAAAAATATTCCGATTTCAGCGACCAATTTCAGCAACCAATATCGTGATTTCAGCGACCAAAATCGCCCGATTTCAGCAACCAAAATCGTCCGATTTCAGCGACCAACATCGGCCAATTTCAGCGACCAACATCGGCCAATTTCAGCGACCAACATCAGCAACCAATATCGTCCGATTTCAGCGACCGAAATCGTCCGATTTCAGCAACCAATATCGTCCGATTTCAGCGACCAATATCGTCCGATTTCAGCGACCAATATCGTCCGATTTCAGCGACCGAAATCGTCCGATTTCAGCGACCGAAATCGTCCGATTTCAGCGACCAATATCGTCCGATTTCAGCGACCAAAATCGTCTGATTTCAGCGACCAAAATCGTCCGATTTCAGCAACCAAATATCGTCCGATTCCAATAATTTGGCGTTTTTCACCACATACTGACATTCAATCCCCTTATTTAGTTATTTGGCTTCACATTTAAGTTAATTTACACCCAACAACAAGTCGTGTCTACTTTTAAAAAGTAAGTAATTGGATTCTAACAACATAAAACAAATTAAAAGTCTTTTAAAAGGACTTAAAGAGGACAGATGTTGGCCAACAAGCAACTATCAAACTCATTACCGCTGATTGTAAAGTTTATAGAAGTTATAACTTATGGTCAAATCTCCCCCATACTTTCCACTGATACAGTTATTGTGAGTAGTTCGTCCAGGAGAGACTCTAAACTCTTGTAAACTCCCGTAAACTCCCGTAAACTACCTCTAAACTCCCGTAAACTCCCGTAAACTACGGTAAACTACGGTAAACTCCTCTAAACTACGGTAAACTACGGTAAACTACGGTAAACTCCTCTAAACTCCTCTAAACTCCTCTAAACTACGGTAAACTCCTCTAAACTACGGTAAACTCCTCTAAACTACGGTAAACTCCTCTAAACTACGGTAAACTCCTCTAAACTACGGTAAACTCCTCTAAACTACGGTAAACTCCTCTAAACTTCTGTAAACTCCTGTAAACTACAGTAAACTACAGTAAACTCCTCTAAACTCCTCTAAACTACAGTAAACTACAGTAAACTCCTCTAAACTCCTGTAAACTACGGTAAACTCCTCTAAACTCCCGTAAACTCCTGTAAACTACAGTAAACTACCTCTAAACTCCAGTAAACTCCTCTAAACTCCTCTAAACTACGGTAAACTCCCATAAACTCCCATAAACTCTTACTCCGGAGCAGCGGCGACGTCTCCTTCTTCACATACTTCCCGGGAACCTCGGCTGGTTTGGACGCTTCGCTCTTGCTTTTCTTCCGCGAGAGCATCACTCAAAGCTCGGGGTTAAAGACTCCACACCTGGCTGGACCCTCCCGGGACGGAGGGGGAACATCTTCTGCCCTGAATCAGCTGTAAATCAGCCTAAATCAGCCCTGATTTAGCCCTGAATCAGCCGGAATCAGCCCTGCTTTAGCCGCATTAGCTGCTGCTGCTGCTGCGGCGGCGGGCGCGTCCCCGAGTGGAGGCGGAGCCGCGGGAGCGCGCACTGCTTCCTTTCACAGCTTCCTGTAACAAACGAGAACAACAAACACACGACTATTATTGTAAACATTTGTAAAGTTAAAGAGAGACATGACACGACACGATTTGTTAAAGTACCCATTAAAATATAACTAAATACGAAACAACAACTGAAACTATAAAACTTCATGTAAATGTTAGTGCTGCGTTCAACATCTACTGGAAAATTGGAATTTCCAAGTTGAGGATTTTAACCCTTAATGACCTACCATAAAAGAAGTCTTCCTAAGCATATTTTTTTTATTTTATTTTTTATTTTTTTAAATTATTATAGTTATAAGTGTTTGCAATTACAGTACGAGAGATTTCAGGGTAATAGGACCAGGCAGGAGAAAAATAAAAATAATATTTTAGAGGTTGAAGATTTTTTTTTTTCATTATGCACTTCGAGAAAAAAGTCGAAATGTCAAGAAAAAAGTCAAAATGTCAAGAAAAAAGTCAAAATGTCGATAAAAAAGTCAAAATGGCAAGAAAAAAGTCAAAATGTCGAGATTAATGTTGCAGGTTTTAACCCTTAATGACCTACCATAAAATAAGTCTTCCCTAGCATATTTGTTTTAATTTTATTTTTTTAATTTTTTTAATTATTATAAAAATAAGTGTTTGCAAATACAGTGCGAGAGATTTCAAGGTATTAGGGCCAGGCAGGAGAAAAATAAAAATAATATTTTAGAGGAGGAAGATTTTTTTTTTCATTATGCACTTCGAGAAAAAAGTCAAAATGTTGATTAAAAAAGTCTAAATGTCGAGAAAAAAGTTGAAATGTCAACAAAAAAGTCGAAATGTCGAGATTAATGTTGCAGGTTTTAACCCTTAATGACCTACCATAAAAGAAGTCTTCCCTAGCATATTTTTTATTTTATTTTATTTTTTATGTTTATTGGCATTTTTGTTCAAAACATCGAGAGGGACCTGGCTGCAGGCAAGATGGCCGACAAGGGCGCCGCCATACTTCGATCCATACCGGAAGTTGGTCACTTCGTTAATATATATTTTTTTTATTTATTTATTTTTTTTTAAATTAACATTTGCAAACAGTACAATGATAACAAAACTTCACATTATGCAATTTCACGTTGAATTATAATATATAAAGAGTATTATTCAAATAATGAGGGAGGCCTCATGTCAAGCACTGGAAATCTGCAACAAAAACCACAAACGAAACACAAAACCAACATAGAGCCGACCAAAACACGAACAGCAATCGACCCAAATCTCGAGATCTGATCACAGTCTAAGCTAAACTACCGCTACCGCTACCTAACCCCAAAAACTACATAGCAAGCATGCAGGTGAACAAGCCAGTGTGTATGTCTGTGTGTGTGTATGCGTGTATGTATATGACTATGTGCGTGCGTGTGTGTGTGTGTGTGTATGTATATGTATACGTGCGTGTGTATGTACATGTCTGTGTGGCTATTTGTGTGGCTGTGTGTGTGTGTGTGTGTGTGTGTGTGTGTGTGTGTGTGTGTGTGTGTGTGTGTGTGTGTGTGTGTGTGTGTGTGTGTGTGTATATATATGAATATGACTTAAGTGGCTGTATGTGTGTGTGTGTACACGTGTATATGTATGTGTGGCTAGGTGTGTGTGTGTGTATGTGTAGCTATGTGTGCGTATGTGTACATCTATGAATACATACATACTGTATATATGTGTGCTTGAGTGAGTGTGTGTGTATATGTCTATGTGGCTATGTGTATGTATGTGTGTGGGTATGGGAGTGGGCAGTGTTGGGGGTAACGCGTTACAAAAGTAACGCAATTACAGTAATGTATTACTATTTGCTGTAACGCAGTAATATAACGCATTACTAATACATTTTCGGTAATATTTTACTCGTTACAATCTAAGTAACGCGCGTTAAAACGCATTTTAACCCGTTTAGCTGTTGTTTTTTAAAGAATTCACCAACATCCCGACAACAGAAAAAAGCGTTGGGAACGCGGCGCGGCGGAACGTAGCGCCGCTGGACACTGTTTGTGTGGGGACTGTTCAGTGAGCAGGGAAAAGTCAACAGTGCGGCGTGTCCGCGTGTAACTTAAATCTACCATGGTCTCAGCGTTAGGGCTCGGCCAAGTGAGGCTTTATTAATATATGGGCTTTATACATTTATTAAATATATATGAGCGCGGAGTCGGCGAGGAGCTGCGCGCGGCGAGGAGCACGAGCCGGGCTCACAGTCAGTCGCGCTGTGAGAGCGGATTTATGGTTCCGCGTTAAATCGACGCAGAGCTTTCGCCGTAGGGTACGCAGTAGTTCGCGTAACCCACGGCGTATGGCCTGCGTTGGTGTAACGCGGAACCATAAATCAGCCTTAAACCACACCTGCAGCCCATCAGGAGGAGAGGTTAAAACAGCTGCGAGTTGTTGATTGCTGGTTCGTTTTGTTAACTCTGAGAGCTTTATTGGTTTGTTTGTTAGCTTGCTGGTGTTTTTTTTCTCTCTGGGAGTTATTTATGAAGAAGTTCTGAGTTCCGTGTGAGCAGTATTCGAGTTGAGTGGGGGATGAGGGGTGATGTGATGGCACCCCCCCTGAAATTAAAACGGTCCAAATTACCCCCCCCCCTGAAATAAAAACGGTCCAAATCATCCCCCCTGAAATAAAAACAGTCCAAATCATCCCCCCTGAAATAAAAACGGTCCAAATCATCCACCCTGAAATAAAAACGGTCCAAATCATCCCCCCCTGAAATAAAAACGGTCCAAATCATCCCCCCTGAAATAAAAACGGTCCAAATCATCCCTGAAATAAAAACGGTCCAAATCATCCCCCCTGAAATAAAAACGGTCCAAATCATCCCCCCTGTAAAACTGCCATCCCTCCTTTCCATCCCTTATGTCATTTCATCAATGAATGTGGTTTTACTGCTATTTCAACATTTAGAGTCATCACCAGAAAAATAACACCAGAAAAATAACTTATTTGACAATTTTCACCTGTTTCAAGTAAATTTTCACTTGAAATAAGTAGAAAAATCTGCCAGTGGGACAAGATTTATCTTTTTTTGCTATTTTGTTGAAAGTAACTCAAAAGTAATACACAAGTAGTGTAACGCATTACAATTCAGATATAGTAATATTGTAATGTAACTGATTACTTTCAAATGACAGTAACTAGTAATATATAATGTATTATATTTTGGATGTAACTTGCCCAACACTGGGAGTGGGTATGTGTGTGTGTGTGTGTGTGTGTGTGTGTGTGTGTGTGTGTGTGTGTGTGTGTGTGTGTGTAATAAACCAAACAAAGCTCTACCTGAAGTGTATCTATAGTCGGGGAGGGGGGGGAGGCAACCCCGCCACCCGCGAGACCAGAGGCCGACAAGGAAGAACCCGGAACCCAGGCCACCAGCAACCCCACAGAGGGGAGAAGAGGGCGGGAGACAACCCACCGGCAGCGAGGCCCCCCCCCGCGGGCAGGGCCCCCACGACTACGGCAAGAGGCAGCCAGGGATCCCGCGGCGGCGGACCGCGACCCAGGCAATCCCCGGCTACCCGGTCCGGGCCGGACACGTGGCCAGGAAGCCCTCACCCTTCAGGCCAACGACCCCCACCCGGCGAGGGGCTAGCCTGCCCGGAGAGACAGAGCCGCCCCGGCCGCCGACGCGGGCAGGAGCACCCGCCCCCACGAAAGTGGCCCTCCAAGAACACAGGGGTGCCCCGCCGCAGAGGCAGCGGGGGGGACCGGACACGGGCCCGGAGAGAGGGAACCCCTCCAACAGGGAGGGGGGGGGACCGGAGACGGGCCCGGAGAGAGGGAACCCCCCAACAGGGCGACACCCGCGCGGGCCCAACAACGGAGGGCCCCAGACCCAGGCATCCCATTCATTCATCCATTCACCTATCTGATATCTATAATAATAATAATATAATATACTAGACACAATAATGATAATAAAAATAATGATAATAAAAATAATGATAATAATATAATAATAATATTAATAACCATCTTTGTTGTTTTTTACTTCTTACTTGGGAGCAGCGATTTAAGCGACCAATATCGGCCAATTTCAGCGATGAATATCAGACAATTTCAGCGACCAATTTCAGCAACCAATATCGGCCGATTTCAGCGACCAATTCCGATCATTTGGCGTATTTCCCTACATACTGACATTCAGTCTCCATAATTAGTTTTTCGACTTCGCATTTAAGTTAATTTACTCACAACTGTTTGTCTACTTTATACAAGTAGGTAATTGGATTCTAACAACATAAGACAAATTAAAAGTATTTTAAAAGGACTTAAAGAGTCTGTTTGACATCGCAGTTCGGGCGCGAGTGGGGCGCGAGTGGGAGGCGGAGCCGCGGGGGCGCGCATTGGATGACAGCTTCCTGTAACAAACGAGAACAACAAACATACGACTATTGGTTTCTTATTGGAATAACTTTGTTAACAATCTTTTTTTTTTTTACCTTGTCTGCACACATATTAATGATTGATACCATGACGGTAGAAACCAAAAGTATATATATGTGCATTATTACTATATTTAATATATATACATATATATACGCATACATATGCGTACACATACATAAATATACACATACAAACCCAGTTATTTTTTTTTTTTTTTGGGGGGGGGTGACGACATCCACTGCCAAAACCAGGAAGCAGGAACACACGGAAACACACGTCAAGCACTGGAAATCTGCAACAAAAAACCACAAACAGAACACGAAACCGGCACGGAGCCGACCCAAGCACGAGCAGCAATCGACCCAAATGTGTATGTTTGTGTATATGTATGTGACTAAGTGGCTATATGTGTGTGTGTGTGTGTGTGTGTGTGTGTGTGTGTGTGTGTGTGTGTGTGTGTGTGTGTGTGTGTGTGTGTGTGTGTGTGTGTAATAAACCAAACAAAGCTCCACCTGAAGTGTATCTATAGTGGGGGAGGGGGGGGAGCAACCCCGCCACCCGCGAGACCAGAGGCCGACACGGAAGAGCCCGGAACCCAGGCCACCGGCAACCCCACAGAGGGGAGAAGCAGGAGGGAGGCAACCCACCGCCTGCGAGGCCCCCCCCCGGCGGCAGCCGAGGGGGCCCGCGGGCAGGGCTCCCACGGCGCGGGAAGAAGCAGCCTTTGTTAACAATCTTGACTGGAAAAAGATTTGGTCGTTACCTGCAAAATACCTAATCACCAATAAAATGAAAGAAGTATCCTTTAAAATAATTCACAGAGTCTACCCAAGTAAAGTTTTTCTTCAACGCTTCAAAAAAGACATAGACTGTCTGTTGTTTCTGTGAAGGATCAATGAAGATGTTTTTCATTTATTTTGGAGTTGCTCTTTCACTACCACATCATGGGACTATATCTGTAATTTGATTTGTGTTTGTGTTGAACCACATTTCTCCCTTTGCTTTGAACATGTATTGTTTGGCTTCATTGACTATCCTTCTGTTCAAATTTTATATCATTAATCTTATTATACTATTGGCAAAATGGTTTATTCACAAATCCCGTTACATTAATCAAAAGCCTCTTTTTTGTATTTTTGAAAATGAGGTCAAACAATATATTAGAACCAATAGTCTCTCCACCAATGCAAAGGCCATCAAGGCCTTAAGTTTGTGTCTCTTTTTAATGTATTTCTGTAGTTTATTGTGTCCTGATTTTCCGCCGCTGAGTGTGTGTCGCCCCCTGGTGGTGGATTGTGCTGTTTGCATTTTGTCTTTCAATAAAGAAATAAAAATAAAAGTCCACTTCAAAATTCTACACCACAACCCTGTCAACTGTATCATTGCTAAATGTACAGATGTTAATGACTCCTGTACTTTTTGTTACAACGAAACAGAAATATCTCTGCATTTATTTTTTCACTGTGACATATCCAAAAAATTTTGGAGTGATCTTGAGTTTCATTTTTTCAATGCTGCTAAATCTGTTTATTTACTTAACATTAAAGATATTATTTGTTACTTTGATTATCCTAAAGATCGTGCTCTTGAACACCTATTGCATTTTATCATTATTTATGCTAACTTCTTTATTCACAAACAAAACTTTGCTGGTCCTACTCCTAAATTTGCCCCTTTTCTACTAGAATTAAATTATCTCATTAAATCTCTTTATTTGATAAACAACAAAAAAAGCTATATATTTTTAATCAACTATGAAAAGTTTTTCCCTGTATCCTCTGACTAACCTTTTATTTATAACTGTCTTGACCTTATAATAATCAAAGAAAAACAATGTTCAAATGCATTGTTTTGAGTCTCAAATATTTTTTTGCATTCAAACACTTTTTTTCTTTGATTGAAAAACATTTTTCTGATTGAAGTGAATTTTTTTTTAATTGAAAATATATTTTTTGAGTGAAGGAATCTTTTTTTGATTGAATAATTAAGAAACAAATTTACCTCCATAGAGTTGAACACAAATCCATAATGAAATTAGAAAAGTTAGCACTTTTTGTTTAACAATGTGCAGCAAAGAAATTCACCCAATACTATTAAAATATTTAATAAAAATTACAGTTGTAGCTTCAATTTAAAAGATTTACATTGAAATCTTGAAAATGTAGGCTACATTCATGCCCCAAACTCAAGCCGATACGAAAATGACAGTTACAAATAATGTTCTGCATCAGTATTCTCCAACTTGAGGTAAAGCAGCATGTCATATTTAATAAATCACTTTCTTTCCATCCCACAAACTCTTCTCTGCCAGAATATGTGACACTAGACAAGATGGGAATGTTATTTCCGATGTCAGACTGATGAAACGCCGGACACAGTTCCAGACTTTTATTAAAATCTGCAACCAGACATGACCCTGTTTCGCTTTAGTTCTCACTCAAACTCCTTCATATGAACCTAAAACATTCACCACGACACATTCATCACCTGCAGCGTCACATGTGGCTGCAGATCATTGGCTCTTTTTTAAAATATAATTGATACAATCATAAGTGTTTGCAAATACAGTACGAGACATTTACAGTTTATTACGGAAGAGTATTAGGGCCAGGCAGGAGAAAAATAAAAATATTTTAGAGGAAGATTTTTTTTTTCATCATGCACTTTGAGAAAATAGGCGAAATGTCGAGAAAAAAGTCAAAATGTTGAGATTAATGTTGAAGTACAATTTCGAAAAAAAAAGTCAAAATGTTGATAAAAAAAATCGAAATGTTGAGAAGTGTCAAAATTTCGTGAATAAAGTTAAAATGTTGAGAGAAAAGGCGAAATTTCGACTTTATTCTTGAAATTGTATTTCAACATTAATCTCGACATTTCAACTTTTTTCTCGAAGTGCAGAATAATAAAAAAAATCTTCCCCTGTCAAATATTTTTTCTCCTGCATGGCCCTAATACTCTTCTGGAGTTTCAGGTAGTGTTCAATAAAAGATGGCTGGACTTAGTCCTTACATGATTTCATTACAGACAGACTTCTGTAGAAATAAACACATAAGATCAAAAACACAGCGAGTAACTCTTTCTTCATGATCTCTCTCTTCATTTCTCTTTGGAACGAGACAGTTATTCATTATTTTACTGCCATCAGTGTCTTCTTTCAAAAATATTCATAAAATGATAAATTATAGAGAAATAAAATGTCTGCTTTACAGTCTGACCTCAGGTTTGGTTCTTCAAAAAGGTCCAGAACGTTAAATAATTTCTTAATAAAAGAATACAATAAAAACAGTTAAAATTTACACAAAATAAAACTCTGTCAGTTTTATGGCTTTATCTGTTGCACACGTGTCCCCAGAGTACAAAAACAAAACATTTAAAACCAAAAGGTTGTAGTGCGTTACACTGCAAAAACTTAACAAGAATATTTGGCTTATTTCTAGTTAAAATGTCTCATTTTTAGTCAAAAAATCTCATTACACTTAAAACGAGACTCATCACTGGAAAAAAAACCAACAATTTTCACCTGTTTCAAGTAGATTTTCACTTAAAATAAGTAGAAAAATCTGCCAGAGGAACAAGATTTTTTTGCTTGTAATGAGAAGATAAATCTTGTTCCACTGGCAGATTTTTCTACTTATTTCAATTGAAAATTTACTTGAAACAGGTGAAAATGGTCAAATAAGTTATTTTTCTGGTGATGACTCTTGTTTTAAGTGCAATGAGATTTTTTGACTAAAAATGAGACATTTTAACTAGAAATAAGACAAATATTCCTGGTAAGATTTTTAGTTTTTGCAGTGTACAAGTGTAGTGTTTGGTCTTTGAGTCGTGCTAAAGTGTTAAAGTGGAGTTAAACTACGGGGATTTGTAGCCGTAAGGCGGTGAGTTCAGATGCGACGGGTTCAGGTCGCGGACGATCTTGTTGAGGCTGGAGATCTTCTCCTCCAGCAGGTAGTTTTTCTTCTCAGCGAGCGACTGCCGCTGCTCGGTGACCTGCAGAGTCCGGAGCAGCTGCGTGTTCTCCACGTACAGGTCCTGGATCAACACGTCCGCCTTGCCGTTCTTGTGCAGCTGGAAACGCAACAAAGTAAACCATCACAAACACTGCAGGTAAAGTGATTCCTCTCCGGTAATAATGTTGTGTTTTCAAGCCAAACTTCAGTAAAAGTACAGTTTTAATGTCAGAAATCTTAATCTAAATAGCAATTGATGGATGATGAGGCTCTTAACCCTTGTGCTGTCTTTGGGTCAAAATGACCCAATTCTTCTATCCTTCTTTCCTCCTGCCATGCTCTCTCATTCCTTCTTCCTTTCCTCTTTTACTCCTTTTTCTTCCTACCTCCCTTTCGTCATTCGTTCCTTTATTACCTTATTTGCTTTTCCTTCCTTCTTTCCTTATTTTCTCCATTCCTTCCTTCCTTCCGTCTTTCTCCATTCTTTCTTTCCTTCCTTTCTCCCTTCCTTCCATCTTTTCTCCCTTCTTTCCTCCCTTCCTTCCTCCCTTTCCTACTTCCTTCCTTCTCTTTTTTTCTTTCTCCCTTCCTTCCATCTTTTCTCCCTTCCTTACTCCCTTTCCTACTTCCTTCCTTCCTTCTTTTCTCCTTTCTCCCTCCCTTCCATCTTTCTCCCTTCCCTACTTCCTTTCTTCTTTCCTTCTTTCTCCCTTCCTTCCATCTTTTCTCCCTTCTTTCCTTCCTTCCTTCCACCTTTTCTCCCTTCTTTCCTTCCTTCCTTCCTTCCTTCCATCTTTTCTCCTTTCCTTCATTCCTTCTCTTCTCCCTTCACCCTCCCTTGACCCAAGGACAGCACAAGGGTGTGGCACAGAAAACAAACATTAAGCACCTTTGTCTCCCCCTTCTGGTAGGTAGAGGTAATTACACCAACTGTTTCCAGGCATGTTTATAGGATAAAAACTTATTTCAGACTATAATACTTATTGACAGTTTTTTTTTTCTCAGCATCAAACTTCTTTTAGATGTTTTTTCTGGGATTAAATCGAGCACAATCCTAACTGCTGCTTGCTCGAACACAACTCTGACCCCGTCCTCGACTCCTCAGTCACCACCTTGTGGTGAAAAGTTAACTTTGATGGACGTGAGGTGGGTGTGTTCATCTTTTCCTGACTTGGGCCTTTTTAAATCAAGGCTTAAAACGTATTTATTTAGAATGGCTTTTAATACCCAGTAGTATGGTGACCTTTTTACAAGATAAAATAAGATGATCCTTTATTTCTCCCTCAATGGGGAAATTCACTTTGTGCAGCAGCAGTGCACTCAACACACACATGCAGGGAAAGGGTAAAAAAGGTAAAAAATATATAATTACAAAATATATATTACTCCTTTTCTTTTATTCTATTTATTTTTTGCTCTGTCTTATGATTGCATGTTGTATTTCTGTATGTTTTATTCTGTAAAGCACTTTGGCTCACCAAGAGGTGGCTGTAAAGGGCTGTATAAATAAAGTACATTTATATTTAAATTTTACATTTTCACAACCCGTCACCATGCTGCTCTTCAAGAAAACTTCAGTAGATGTCCAATACCCCTTTTCCACCAGCGCTGAGGTCGAGGTTGCCAGATCTGACAGGTTCCAGCCCAAACGTGATGTAAAACCCACCGAAATAATGAAAAACCAGCTCGAATCAAACATCCTCTATGTTCAAACCATAAATTATTAATGTGTAATAAATTTCAAGCTTCACAACACCACGAAATAGCCAGAAAAATTTCAGGCTCCAAACAAAGACTATAATTAAATTGAGTAGATTAAAGCAAATAAAATATCAGTGAGTTTATTGTGTAAGTTTCTACTTTTCTCTGCTGTAATGGAAACTTTTTTGTTCATAATTTCTCCTAAATATTTAGTAAAAACCAGGAAAAGCAGCCCAGATTTTATCAATTGGGAAAAACTCCAGATTCTCCTTAAAACAGTTAAATAAACTTTCCCTTTTGAAAGTGTACGAAAACTTTTTAATGATGACTGGATAAATTCCCTCTAAATTAAGATTAAAAAAAAAATTAAAACCGTTGGATTGAGATTTAAGACATCATAATTTCTCCTAAATTTCCAAGGGTCTTAATATCTCAGAGGTTGTAGTGAACGATGTTGCTCTGTCTGATCACTACTGTGTTTTGTTTAAAATGACCACTGTTGCCAATCCTATGAAAGGTGAAGCAGAGGTAATCAGAAACCGTTATATAAATGATAACACCTGTGCATTATTCACCCAGGGTTTTACATCATCAACAACCCTGTCCTCAGTTCTAGTTGATAACCTTGTTAACAGTTTCAGTTCCAATGTTATGACTGTTATTGATTCTATCGCCCCAATTAAGACCAAAGTTCTGTCCGGGAGGAAAAAGTCACCCTGGAGAAACGCCACAATGGTTAAAGCACAGAGAAGGGTCTGTATGGGCCGCTCGGTAGCGCAGTGGGTTAAGCAGCGGCTCATATACTGAGGCTACAGTCCTCCTGCAGCGGTCGCAGGTTCCAATCCCGGCCTGCGCACCTTTACTGCATGTCGTCCCCATTCTCTCTCTAACCCTTTCCAGTCTGCATCTTCAATAAAGGGCCACTAGAGCCCAAAAAAATCTTAAAAAAAAAAAAAAAAGAGAAGGGCAAGCAGAACGCAAGTGGCGCAAAAACAAACTTCAGGTATATTACAAAATTTATAAAGAGAGTCTTGGCAACTATAACCTGAAACTGAAGAATGCAAGGGAATCGTATTTTTCAGAGATTATCGATAGAAACAGTAATAATACTCGCGCACTGTTTTCTGTGGTAGAAAGACTGACAAACCCTGCAGCCTCAATCCCCCCTGAACTGATGTCAAAAAAGACCTGTAATGACTTTGCTGACTTTTTCACAAACAAAATATTACAGATAAGACAAGCAATGTGCTCCACCTCAGGAATGATAACACTCTGGCCTAGTATTATTTTACTTCTTTTCTTATTCTTACCTATTTGTTATTTACTGTCTAATTATGTCTTGCCGCTTTTAATGTCAATGTAAAGCACTTTGAATTACCCCGTGTTGAATTGTGCTATATAAATAAATTTGCCTTGCCTAAATATTTATAGTAAAAACCAGGAAAAGCAGCCCAAATTTTATCAACCCGCCCAATTGGGAGGAAACCCGCTCAACCTGGCAACCCTGACTGAGGCGTCTAACAACAAAAGATTTATTTCTCCTCAAAACGATTAAATAAACCTTTCCTTTTCAAAGTGTAAGAAATGATGATGATGATTTTAATGATGACTGGATACATTCCCTCTAAAATTAATATTCAAAAATTGAGACCCTTGGATTGAGATTTAAGATATTTAAAAGGCCTTATTTTAGGAAAATGGGATTGAAGAATTTTTAAGACTTTTTAAGGACCCGCGGCCGCCCTGATAGGAGTTGAAACAGGAGGAAAAGCGTCTGTTTCTGTCTCCAGGAAAACCCGTGAGCGTCTCCAGGAAAACCCGTGAGCGTCTCCGGACCAACCTGCTCCTTCAGCTGCGACACCTTCTCCCGGAGCAGCAGCTTGACGTTGTGCAGCGACAGCTCGATCTCCCTCATCCGCTCCTCCATGAGCCTCATCTTCCTCTCTCTGTCCTCCTGCTGGAACACAGTCAGACGTGTCACCAAGCTGATGCAGATCCCAGGAAATGACCAGGATTAGACGAGGATTAAAAGAAGAAGAAGAAACTTCTGAAGAGTTTCAGAATGGAAGGAAGAAGGAAGTTCAGGAGAAGCAAGAAACAAGACACAGAACAGGTTCATTTTGGGCTATTTGCTTTATTTTTATATGATTTTAAATGACTTGTGGCACATTTCTAAAAAGACAAAGCTCTAAAAAAGACAAATAAATAAAATAAATATATATAAAATAATTCCATATAAGTACCTCTACAAAAATAATAATATTTGATGCATAAATAAAATAAACCCTACAGTGAAACAAGGTCCAGGTATTGTGGGAAAACTTTCACTAACTTATTGATGACACCACGTGACAATCATGGAACAGTAGCTAACAATAAATAAAAGATAAACAAGTAAACTTCTAACATCGTAGTGATGGAGAAACTGAAACGGGAAGGACGTGATTCACTTTGGTCGTGTTGCAGCGACAGAAACCTAAAACAGGTTTAGATAAAGACAGAAACCTAAAACAGGTTTAGATAAAAGACGCTTACATCCCTGATTGGAGACGGAGACGGGGGGGAATCTGACGGAGGAGGCTAAGACGGCGGGAAGACGCCTCAGTGCGACGCTCCTCCGTCGTCATAAGGCAACCCGTCACCAGATTTGACCTCATTCACATAAGAAAGCTCGGTTTGATCTTTAAAAACTACAAAAACGGCTGCTTTACAAAGTGCAGCTCTGCAGCGGGGATACGAACATGGGGAACAGTTCAGACGGTTAGTGTCGACATCCTGGTCCCTTCGAGAGAGAAGCAGCATCAGCATCATCAGCAGCAGGAGGAGGCGGGGTTTCCCCAGGCCCCGCCCCCCAGCGGGAGGCTCCGCCCCCAGCGGGCGGTACAGACATCGATCAGTTCAAGTCTGCAGAAACGTGCAAAAGCGAGACTCTTTCTTTCTTTCTTTGTTTCTGCGGAGCTACAATCCCCCGATGCGGCGGTAGCTGTCGGCGTGAGCCGCCCGCTGCTCCGGCACGGCGCCCTGCAGAGAGAAGGCAGGGAAATTGACCACAGCTCTGACCCCCCCCTAAACAACTACACTACAGCAGATCTTCACACCCGCTAAACCACTAAAACATCCCATTTCTCAGGCTGATTTAACACAGTTCAGTTCTGGTGCAGAGATGAGATGTTTTGATGTTTTGGACCAACTGAGCTCAGAGAGATACGGAGGCGTGTTGCATCACTTGGAAATAAATAAAAAAAGCTCTGTTTTTTGCTGTAATCTTTTTCTATTTTTTGTGGTAAAAAAAAAAAAAAAATACATAAAAACGGGGCAGAAAAAATTTCCTCGAAAAACAGAAAAAATACCTAAAACAGGGCAGAAAAAATTACCACAAACAGAAAAAATACCTAAAACAGGACGGAAAAAATTAACACAAAAAACAGGTAAAAAAAAACAAAAAACCATGAAGAGCAGAAAAAATTACCTTGAAAAACTGAAAAAATACCTAAAACATTGCAGAAAATTTCCTCGAAAAAGTGAAAGAATACCTAAAACAGGGCGGAAAAAAATATCCCAAAAAACAGAAAAAATTACCATAAAACAGGTCGGAAAAAATGTACACAAAAAACGGGTAAAAAAAAAACAAAAAACAAATGAGAAGCAGAAAAAATTATCCCGAAAAACAAAGGTTTTTTTTCTCCAAGTGAATGCAATACGCTTCCGCCGTAAAGACCAGAGCGTAAACAGCACCCCCCCCCAGCAGATCTTCACACGCTTGTGTGTAAAACCACTAAAAGATCACATTTCTCAGGCCGATTTAACACAGTTCAGTTCTGGTGCAGAGATGATGAGATGTTTTGATGTTTTGGACTAACTGAGCTCAGAGAGATACGGAGGCGTGTTGCGTCACTTGGAAATAAATAAAAAATTTTGTGGTAAAAAAACAAAACAAAAAAATACCTAAAACAGGGAAGAAAAAATTACCTTGAAAAACAGAAAAAATACCTAAAACATGGCGGAAGAAATTACCTTGAAAAACAGAAGAAATACTGAAAACATGGCAGAAAAAATTGCCACAAAAACCAGAAGAAAATACCTTAAACAGGGCAGAAAAAAATACTCCAAAAATAGAAAGAATACCTAAAACAGGGCAGAAAAAATTACCCCAAAAAACAGAATACCTAAAACAGGGCAGAGAGAATTACCTTGACAAACAGAAAAAATACCTTAGAAAAAATTACCACAAAAAACAGGGCAAAAAAAAAAAAACCCACTAGAAGCAGAAAAAATTATCCCGAAAAACAAAGCTTTTTTTCTCTCCAAGTGAATGCAATACGTTTCCATAAAGAGCGGTCCACTCACATCGTAAACCCCCCCCCCCCCCATCCATCCTCCCGGCTCCACGGAAGACCCAAGCTGACATTAATGCATCGTTACCGTAGAAACGGAAAGATTATTGTGTATTTATGTGCACATTTAAGCATCTAGAGTAAATCTACACAACAGCTCTCTAAAGTCATTTTTTTTAAATTACTGGGTAACTGATGGACTTGTGGAAAAAGTATGACTGAATTATTTATACATTTAAGCTGATTAGCGGGATGATTCATGTGTTACTTTTTAATGCATGTCTTCATGGACGTATGGATGATTTAAGTGATTTCCACGGATCGGGACGATATTGTGACTCGTGAAAACCGCCTGAACCGAGTCCGGAGGGCGAAGGTCACGGTGGCTCAAACTCCCGACTGTAAACATCAACCGTGACCAGTGGTTGCCATGGTGACGCACGCACATACTGTTAGAACTGTCCGCCCATACGCCGCCGAAGGCGATTCTCTATTTTCCCAGGGTTAGCCCAAATTATTTCACAATTGTGCCTAGTTCAGAAATACAAACTCGAATGTACAATTCACACAGAATAAAGAAATCAAGTATTAAAAGAAAGGAAATGATCTGCAGAGGATCACTGGTAGCTACCAGACCGCTTAAATCCACACTCCATATATTCCATAAAAGGAGCCCAAATGTTTTGAAATAATGATAGTTTGCCCTTTGTAATGTAAGTAATCTTTTCCATAAGTAAAGTTGTAGACATCAGTTTCTAGGCGATTTGTCTTATTAGACGAAGTAAAAGTTAACTGTGCCCTGTTTTTTCATTTATTTCCATATTTATGTTTTGATCTCTACATTTCTTTTTTGTGCATCTGTACTGTATGAAAAGTTGTTTATTTAAGTCAGATTTATCACGCGGCTTCTTAATAACGTTAGCAACAGTAAGTAAGGACTTAACCGGTATCATTCATTAGTGTCAGCTGTGTCTTCCGTAACTAACCGAGGGGGAGAAACTAACGTACATCCACAGAAACACTGATGTTTATTGACGTTTCACACGAACTGCAACTACGTCACCCCGGAGGTGCAGAAACAAACCAAAGACCGGGTTCAGAAGCAGAACCGGACACGACGCAGCAAACACCCAACCCCGAAGACAAACACTACATGTGGATGAGGAGACACACAAATCCACGTATCAAACTAAAGGAAATGGAAAACAAATAAATAAAACACACAAGGATCACCGTGAGGACGGGACACTCAGGCGTTCCACAACTTTTAAACCACTTTGACTTCTTCGTTGAGTTTAAGTAATAAAAATATTGAAAACGGTTTGATCCCGTTACGAAACATCAGCCGTGAAGAGCACGGCTCCCCGTTAACGACGAGGTTAGAAGTAAAACAGCAGAAACAAAACCAGGATGTGATGAAAGAAGGTGAGAGAGAGAAACCAGAAGGACGTGAAGGTGAAGATGCAGGAGATCAAACTAAAAGGGATGGAAACGAACCTGCCCGTTGTCCGGATCGTCACCGCGGTGTCGGGGAACCCGGTGAGGCGACGGCGGCAGCAGTCCCACCAGCTGGGCCTGAAACGTCTGCAGGAGGAAACGAGTTCATGAAACCGCTGCCATCGTTTCAAACTAAATTTAAGACCAATTAAAGCTGCAAGCAGCGATGAACGGTCCTCCACCCTTGTGCACGTTCACGCTGCAGTGGAAGCTTGTATGACTTGATGTAGATTCTTCAGACCTGGACATTTAGCGGATGAAACCACCCACGACTCTCTACACCAAACCATTCAAATGTTATGGCAGAAAGTAGGAACTATCAGATATCGACCAATCAGAAGAAGGGGCGGGGCTAATTTGCATCTATTATGGTCAAGTACTCAAAACCGAGTTCGATGACACCACCCACGAGTCTTTATGTCAAATCATTCAAAAGTTATGGCAGAGAATACACGAATCCGGTGACCGGTTTGTGTGCGCCGCCATCTTGCGGCGGCGCCATCGCTGCGGTGACAGGTGTCAATCTGCCACCGCAGCGCTGTTATTGTAACCTGACGCTCTACAGCATCATTATAGCTGGATTGATGATGTTAGACAGTGGCCTTCCATAAATAATGAAGGTATCTTAAATTAATGCTGATGTTAATTTATAAATAATGATTTGTTTGAGCGATAAGCAGGAAAGAATAGAGGAATAGGGAGATAAGGGAGTGTATGATTAAACACTGTAATATAGCATACGTTACGTGTGACGTTAGCAGCGCGAAATGTAATCATTATGGAAAGGCTACGTGATTAAAAAAAACAACAACACCTGTTTATGTTTTGTTTTATTTTAGGTATCGAAAAATATTTTATTGATCGCCTGGCGTCCGATGACCAAAAAAAACGCAATTACAGGTCTCTAATTGAAGGGCAGAACTATCTCAGCTCCGGATGATACAGAATACATACATACATAACCCCAATCTTCAGATAAAACTAGTTTGTTGAGGAAAAAATATCAACTCTATTTGTAGCTGCAGAAGAAAAAAATAATCTCACGAGGAAAAAAAAATATTGCTCACGCCTCGGAGCCTCTTCAACATAATATAGCGGTAAAAAAAAAAGAAAAGAGAAGTAAGAGTAATAAAAAAGATGTACTGTATGTTGTACTATTATACAAATGTATTGAAACACATGGCGAGTCAAACATTTACCAAAGCAGCTCCCAAACACTAAACAAGGTAGTAAGACGTGGGTTGTGCAGAACTGCGGCAGTAAATCCTCATCGGAGCTCCATTCTTTAGTAGTGATTTCATATGGATCCAGACCGTTAATAATCATTATTTTCTTCATATACCGCTCCCTGGCTTCCTTGTTTAAGGTATCCCGGTAAATTCCAGTTCCTTTCCAGCAGTTTAACATCTTTTTTTTGCGTTCCGTCTGTTCACTTGGTGAAACAGAAAAGTAGTTTTGAAAGTCCGTCCCGTCTTCATTCACTATCAAAACAAATGCACGTGACCGGGACAGGAGTTTTCCGATGATACAAATACATTAAGAGAGCCTGGCAGGGAGCGGAGTAATAGATCCATGGGAGTGGAGCATGGATCTATAAACGTATATATGTCTATGGGCTGGAGCGGAGGAGCGGAGCCGCCACCGCAGTAATGGCGGCCGCTCGACTTCCGGGTTTTGCTGGATTCGTGTATAGGAAACTACTAGAAAACTCAAGCCCCAAAATACGGTTTGACGTACATGCACGAAAATCGCTACACACCTGTATCATATCGCAACTTAAAGAAAAGTCTCTTGGCGCCATGGCCGAAACCGAACAGGAAGTCGGCCATTTTGAATTAATCATGTAATTTTGGTGCAATTTATGCCATTGCTTCGGCCATTAATACGGCCCGAACCGTAACGTGCACCCAGGGGTGTTATACATCAAAATGTGCGTCTCCATCCTGCGACGATGCGCATTACTTTTCTCTTTCAAAAGTGTTACCGTGGCGACGCTAGACGCCAAAAAGCGCGCCCACCCTTCATCTGATTGGTCCATATTTGATAGTTCATATTTTCTGCCATAACTTTTGAATGGTTTCACATAAAGAGTCATGGGTGGTGTCATCGGACTCAGTTTTGAGTACTTGACCTTTATGGGTGAAAATTGCACGGGCAAGGGCCCGTTCACCGCTGCTTGCAGCTTTAATTTTGCATTTGTTCTCTTTTTCCCGGACATTGAAATCAGGGCCAGAGAAACCTGGGATGAACAGTGAACGTGTGAATGCTGCGAGTGGTGACTTGTGACGAACCTCCAGCACCTGAGACGACAGCCGGGCCATCTGGGCTTTCAGCGCCTCGTTCTCCTGCTGAAGGCTCTCCAGCTCTGTGCAGCTCCGCCCGGCACCGGTACCGGAACCCTGGAAACAGTTCAGAGCTGTAACTTCATCACCGCCATCACGAGGAGAGATGCACCGATCCATCGGTATCGGGTGATAATAATATAATCGGTTTTGATCGGCGTTGTCAAAATAATAGTTCAGGACATTCCTGCATATGTTCTGGGAATGCGACCGTTTACAAAGTTATTGGAATTCAATTCATTCCCTTACACCAGAGCTTTTCAACTGGTTTTGTCCAAGGAACAATCATTATAACCAGGAAGCAACTCGGGGACCAACTGCATTTGGGGATGTTTGTTTTATTTTGCACCTTGCTTTTAAATAAAAGTATGGGCCTATATAGGTTATTTATTAACATCAGTGTATATTTTTATTTGCACTTTTTGCTATAAAAAAAAAAAAAAAACAGTCAATGAAAAATGAACAATAGGAAGCCAAGAGGGCTTATAATATTACAAAGTTCACTCTCACTCATTTGACATCATTTGGATGGGTAAATTATTCACAAAAATTAATAGTAAATGGAAAATAAATTGAGTCTAAATAAATATATATTTTTTAAATTATCGTTTCCCGGTCTCTGACATTTGGATGTTCTAGAGAGTTTCCTCACACGCAGCGGATGCTACCGCTAAAGCTTTCACAAAGCTTAATGATTAATAATTAATTTTTTAATTTAAGATTTAATTCCATTAACCTTAGTTTTCCACAGGAAAACTAAGGTCTCAACTCAAGTCTCAACTTTTAGAGAGTGACATGTCTGCTGGTGTCTGTGTTGCTGCACATGTTGTACATAATTATTACCACAGGAAAGCTGAAGCTAGTGAGCTACACTTACTCTTTGTAACTGAGTCTAAGTCGTCTCTAAGAGTCTCTAGAGGGTGAAATATTGCATATTGCCTCAGCCTGAAATAAAACAGTCAATTCATGATACTTTCTCATCTCCTAATTTTTATACCTAATAATACAATGTCAGTGTTTGTACATGAGACAACAATATTGACGAATTTATGGATTTCACGCTGTGATCTGCAATATTGGGATCGGCAGATACTGGTTTTGGAGATCGGTGATCGGCCCTCCAAATCCTGATGGTGCATCTCTAATCACAAGGACCCCCTGCCCCGGTCCAGTACCCCCCGGTCCAGTACCCCCCGGCCCAGTACCCCCCCGGTCCAGTACCCCCCGGTCCAGTACCCCCCCGGTCCAGTACCCCCCGGTCCAGTACCCCCCGGTCCAGTACCCCCCCGGTCCAGTACCCCCCCGGTCCAGTACCCCCCCGGTCCAGTACCCCCCGGTCCGGTACCCCCCGGCCAAGTACCTGGGTCTGGTCCTGCTGGGCCTGCAGCTCCTGCAGCTCCTGCTTCAGCGCCTGGTTCTCCTGCTCCAGCGCCCGGACCAGGCTGCGCTGGCCCGGCTGCTTGTGCTTCAGCAGGGCGGCGTCCAGCTGCCGGACCTGCGGGCAGAGCAGAGGTTGGTACCGGGTCATGCCGGGACGGCTGACCCTGCATTCACACTGAACGCGTAAAAAATCGCCTGACGCATCGCGCTGCTTTGGATCGATGTAGCAAATAAAATCGTTCATCCATCCAGCTCCTCAACCATCGTGTTTCACATGAGTAAATCAAATTCAAGTAAAAACAGCATTAATTCCTGATGAAATAAGTTTGTTAGTGCACAGCTCTGCTCATGTACGCATGTGAATGAGTGTACGTTTGTGTACATGAAAGTACAATCTGCATTGAGGGTTCTTGCTTTGGGAATCCCGGTCTGTGATTGGACGCTGCCTCGGTGTCGGCGCTGCTCATTTGCATACACTGCAAAAACTCAAAAATATAGAGAATATAAATAAAAATAAATAAATATAAATATAAGAATATTTGTCTTATTTCTAGTTAAAATGTCTCATTTTTAGTCAAAAAAAAAAAACTCAAAACAAGACTCATCACTGGAAAAAACAACAATTTTCACCTGTTTCAAGTTTCAATTTTCACTTAAAATAAGTAGAAAAATCTGCCAGTGGAACAAGATTTTTTTGCTTGTAATGAGAAGATAAATCTTGAGGGGCAATAAGATAAAAAAAAATACTGCTTGTTTAACTTGAAATAAGACAAATATTCCTGGTAAGATTTTGAGTTTTTGCAGTGTAAAGTTGAGATTCTGCCTCTCGACACACGTTTTCATAGAAACTGAATGGCAGCCGGCTGCCTGTGACGCCAGTGACGCCCTCAGTGTGAATGCAGGGTAACGGTAACAGCGATGACGGTGGGTGGGGGGTGGAGGAGGCCCGGCCTCACCTTCTCCCGGGCCTGCAGCAGGTCGGCCCGGACGCCCCGGACCTCGGCCTGCAGCCGCTCGTTCTCCTGCCGCAGCAGCGTCTGCTCCAGCAGCCGGGACCGTTCCTCCCGCAGCAGCTTCTTGTTCTGGCTCTGGTTCTGCAGGCCGCCGGAGTGCAGCGCCAGCTCCAGCATCTGGTTCTGAGGGGAGAGGATAACGGTCACCTAAACAGTCTGAATGTGGGATTTCAGACGTCTTTACTGGTCGACGATGACGTGGAGAAATACAGAACATAAGCAGAGAATCTATGGAGGATCACACAGGTCCAGGGAGCAAACCTAACAGTCACTTTTAGCAGTTTGGGATTTTTACTTGTAATTTTTGTGTGTTTAATTATTGCTGTGTTTGTTTTAGCATTTATTTGTTCTTAAACTTCTGTTAAGCACTTTAAGAGAGAGAGAGAATAGATAGATAAATAGATAGAGACAGACAGAGAGAAAGATATAGAGAGATAGTTTATAGTTTTATTTGGATCCCCATTATTCTATTCTTCCTGGGGTCCGACACATAAAATACAGACACATAATATACAGAACAAGACAAAAAATTAAAAGCAAACCTAAAGAGGTAGTAAAGAAAAAGAAAAGAAACATAGAAAAGAAAAAAGTAAAAAAAAAAGAAGGAAATTCTACTACAAAATATATTCTATACCCGGGCCACCGAGGACCGTTTCCCTGAGCGTTGGCAAGTCTCACCTTGTCGTTGGCGTTCTGCAGCTGCTTCTGCAGCGCTGCAACTTCCTGCTTCAGAGCGTCTCTCTCCTGCTGCAGGACACGCAGGTCGGTCCTGAGACGGGAGCTCTGCCGGCCGACGGCCTGCAGGCTTTCCTCCGCCGTCTTCACCTGCAGGGGGACAGAGAACAGTCCATCAGTGGTCCAGTAGCGTCCTCACGTCCTCCACCAGGCGTTCAGACGGAGCTGCAGATCCTCACCTTCTCCCCGAGGTCAGAGAGCTGCCGGGAGAGCAGCTCATTCCTCGTCTGCAGCCGCGCGGCGTCCTCCAGGGACCGGGTCAGCTCCGCCTCCAGGGCCAACACACAGGCCGCCGTCTGACACACAAACACCGCCCGTTAACCAGCAGGGCTGGAGCAATATATGTCCCACGAAATCTCGCGATACAAAAACATCACGATACGTGTCGTGGAAGTGACAAATTGTAGCGCGATATTGGGTTATTAATATTAATGTACGGTATTGTGTTTACTAGTAACATCCTATTGGTGCAGCGGGATCACGTGACGACCTCGACCCGTGGACGAAGAAAGTTGAGAAAAAGTCGAAATCTCGAGAAAAAAGTCAAAATGTCGAGAAAAGTTCGAAATGACGAGAAAAAAGTCGAAATGTCGAGAAAAAAGTCGAAATGTCAAGATTAATGTTGAAGTACAATTTCGAGAAAAAAAGTCGAAATGTTGAGAAAAAAGTCAAAATGTCGAGAAAAAAGTCAAATTTGTTGAGACCACGAAATTTCGCGATACAAAAACGTCACGATACGTGTCGTGGAGGTGACAAACTGTAGCGCAATATTGGGTTATTAATATTAATGTATTGTGTTTACTAGTAACATCCTATTGGTGCAGCGGGATCACGTGACGACCTCGACCCGTGGACGTAAAAAGTCGAGAAAAAGTCAAAATCTCGAGAAAAAAGTCAAAATGTTGTGAAAAAATTCGAAATGACGAGAAAAAAGTCGAAATGTCGAGATTAATGTTGAAGTACAATTTCGAGAAAAAAAGTCAAAATGTCGAGAAAAAAGTCAAAATGTCGAGAAAAAAGTCGAAATGTTGAGAAAAAAGTCGAAATGTCGAGACCACAAAATTTTGCGATACAAAAACGTCACGATACGTGTCATGGAGGTGACATCTGTAGCGCGATATTGGGTTATTAATATATTGTTTACTAGTAACATCCTATTGGTGCAGCGGGATCACGTGACGACCTCGACCCGCGGACCAAAATCTGACTCCGCTCAGAAGAAACTAGTACCATTTTGAGGTCACCGATCACGGGACTCTTGGGGGGTTTTGAGCTCGGAACTTTTACTTAGGTGAGCATGAATTAATCTTTTTTATGATGTAAAGATGTAAAGCTCTGGCACAAGATCAATAACAGTCATGTTGCATTTGGAGTTTGGGACTTCTCATAGTTTATTTATTTACTTTTATTTATTTAATTTTAGTTGTTAAATTTCTGGAAAAGAAAAAAGTCAAGTCATACATGAGAGAAACTATTCAGTTTGTGGCAAAATATTTGTACTTGTCTGAAACTGAAGATGCATAATGCAAACCTGACATTTACTTTTAGTTCAGTTTGTGGAAAATGGTTGGCCTGGCTTTCTCTTTAAAACTTAAACAGTTATAAAGCATTACAAACTGTAACGCACAGCATTGTTTTGTATCTTTCAAATAAAAGACATTTTTTTCCAGTCATATCTTCCTCATTCAAGGTTGTTAAGAAAATACTGCTATAATATCATATCATTATTGTGACCTCAATATCGTGTATTGTACCGTATCGTGACATTAGTGTATCGTTACACCCCTAGTAACCAGCCACCACCACCGAACCGCCGCCATGGATCCGTCGGGGTCTCACCTCGCTCTCGTCCTCGGGGGGAAGCTCCTCCGTCGCCAGCGCCGCCAGCCGTCGCCGCAGGCCGTCCGAGTCGGCGGCGTTCTCCGCCTGTCTCTCCACCAGCAGCCCGTTCTCGTCCTGCAGCTGCCGGCTCTGAGAACGCAGCTCGGAAATCTGGGGAGAAACGAGGAACCTCAGGAAAACCAGACACAACTCATCGTCTCGGGCCAGAACCTCACAGCTCGATTTTACGGTTCTGATCCATCCGGAAGGCGTTTGTCCCAAGTTCATCGTGTTTTTATTCGTTTATTCACATCCAGAGTATCTTAGCCGACTCCCTAACGTCTCCTCCTGACAAGAGCTGAGAGTCCATGTCTCTCTTTAGTCGTGCTTTACAGAGACGAGATCCCAAACCAACAAGAGGGTCCCATTGATACCCCTTTTCCACCAAACTGGTTCCAGTGCTGGTTCTGGTTCACAACTCGTTCAACTTGGGAACCAGCTGAGAACCGGTTTGTTTTTCCACAGCTCGGTGCTAAGAGGAGCCACGTCATTACGTCTCTGGAAACGTCAGTTACGTCTCTGCGTTTGCGTGAAAGTTGCAGCAACAACCAGGTATCTGCTCTAACAGGACTTGGTCCACGTAGCTCCTCCGTGGACACATCTCTAAAAGACAGGTTGTCTCCTCCTCCCATGATGCTTTGCTGCATCCAGATTAATTCTTATTTGAAAATGTCTCCGTCTCCCAGTCTTGCCTTAATAAATCCACCCCCTCCGCTTACGTAAGCGGTTCTTTCCTCTAGACAAAGTTAAATTTAAGACTTTTTAATACCATTTTCAAACTAAATTTAAGACCAAAAAGACAGTCACACACTATGAACCCAATGTCCGGAGAAACTGGAATTTTTGAGCCATTTGTCGCTAAATTTCAAGCTTCACAACACCACTTTATAGCCAAAGAAAAGGTTCAGACTCCAAACAAAGACAAAATTAAATTGAGCAGATTAAAACAAATATAATATCAGTTAGTTTATTGTGTAAGTTTCTAGTTTTCTCTGCCATAATGGAAACTTTTTTGTTAATAATTTCTCCTAAATATTTAGTAAAAACCAGGAAAAGCAGCCCAAATTTTATCAACCCGGCCAGTCCTATATTTTTCAGCCCAATTGGGCTGAAACTCGCTCAACCTGGCAACCCTGACTGAGGTGTCTAACAACTGGTAAACAGATTTATTTCTCCTCAAAACTATTAAATAATCTTTTCCTTTTCAGCGTAAGGACGTGCAGCCGCCCTGAAGGCCGACGATGATCTGTTGATCTGAATCAGGCGTGTTCATGTGTTTTTTTAGACACACTGCCTTCCCAAGATCCCTTCTTTCAGCTAACGGTTTCACAACTCTGTCATGAATCTGCGCCGGCTCGGCCATTTCAATACCTGCTTCTTAAAATGATCCTCCGCCTTTTGTGCTGCAAACTTCTCCTTCTTCAAGTGCTCCAACGTTTGTCTGCAACAGAGAATAAAAGAGAAGAAGAAGAAGTGAGCTGGAGCGGTTGAGACTAAACTTGCTAAATATCGTCGTCAACGAACCTTTATCACCTGAGGAAAACGAGACGCAACGAAAATGCTGGTCATGTGGCGATAACGATAATTAAATATATAATGCAATATCGTAGAGGAATAAAACCAGACTAAAATGTAGATTACTAAATAAAATGTGTTTTCATTTTCGTTGACCAAGACGAGAGGAAATGTTCCAACAAAGGTCCTTAATGTCCATGTTTTCAATAGTTTCCTCTGGTTTAGTCTTTAAACCAGTTTAGTTTTTAGATCTTTGGATCCACTTTCCTACATAGACGTGGAAAAGAAAACCCAATGTGTCGTGGAAAAAGAAAAAGACGGGGAGAAATGCGGAAAAATAAATATGTTGTAAACTCAAATTAGAGTCTTCTGTATCTGGAATGAATGTATTCTTGAGTCTATAAGGTAACAATAATATAATAATAAGATAACCTTGTTTGAATTGTAAAATGGGTTTGGCTAAATACAATCTTTGACTAAAACTAGACTAAAATGGTCCTGGACAATTCTGACTAAAATAAGACTAAAATGCTCAAGACTTTTAGTCGACTGAAACTTGACACGACTAAAAGGAGAATGACCGTGACTAAAACTAATAAAAACTAAAATGATAGCTTGACCCAAAGACTAGACTAAAACTAAAATTTAAACAGGCTGGAAAAAAAACACTAACTCCATCCATCCATCCATCCATCCATCCTTTCGTCCTTCCATCTAAAGTTGCTTTCGTCAACAAAGATTATGACTAAATATTGTCGTCAACAAACCTGAGGAAAATGAGACGCAACGAAAATGCAATATTGTAGAGGAATAAAAACCAGACTTAAAGCAGCACAATGTAACTTTTAGCTTTTGTTGAGTTTGGCGGCTCTGTGAGGTTAATCAACCTTTGAACTTGTTTTGTCATTATGAAACTGTCACATGCTTGGCTAACAGAAGTCACGGCAGCCACTTCCTGATCTACTCAGGTTTTGAACTGTCCTGGTGACAGTGGTCAGCTGTAATGTCAGGACTCAATCACACGTTATCACTTCCACCCCATTGTCTACTGTCTAATTGTTTAGTGTTCATTGTCCTTATATGGTAATTTCATGTCAAGTTTCTTAATAAAAGCATCATGCAGAGGGGAGGAACTTGGGGAAGCTCAGGAGTTCTCTATGAGGGCCACGTTGCCCTGCACTCCTCTGCTCTCCCCCTCCTGCAGGAGTGCGCTAAAAACCCATTCCAAAGTAGTCTGTGTCTTTCCTCGTTATGAATTTATGTAATGTTGATTTGGACCCGACAGCTCCTTTGGACAAAAGCGGTAGTGCTTTACCAGTAGTGTGGCAGGGTTCCTACCATGCTCCTCAAAGTTACGTAGTGCCAGTGAAGGCGATACAGACCCCCTCAGACCATGACAGAGGTTCATTAAACCTGTTGGAAGTTGATGTACCATCACAATGATGATGATGAAATATTAGATTAAGGTGGAAAAGTTACATAGTGCCGCTTTAAATGGTCCTGGACAATTCTGACTAAAACAAGACTAAAATGCTCAGAGTTTGTTCTTACATCAGCTCCTCCTGGACGTCTCTCAGGTCTCCGTCCTTCAGCGCCGAGATCTTCTGCCTCAGGACGCCGTTCTCCTCGGCCAGGCGGCTGGTCTCGGACCTGCGGGGGAGAGAGAGGAGACCCAGGTCAGAGGAGGTCTGGACTCGGGGTCCAGGATCCAGGACTCAGATCTGAGCTGGTCTACGGGGGTGGAAGGAGCTCGGGGGGGCTGTGACATCACACTGGGCTCTAGGGCTGTGACATCACACCGGGCTCTAGGGCTGTGACATCACACCGGGCTCTAGGGGGCTGTGACATCACACCGGGCTCTAGGGCTGTGACATCACACCGGGGCTCTAGAGGACGACCAGCACGAGACGAGGGACGGACGCCGCCGGAGTTCGTCCTCGTTACCTCTGAGCGCGAGTCGTCTGGTCTAAGGCCTGCGACCGGTCCTGCAGCGCGGCCAGGGCTCGCCGCAGCTCGCCGTTGCGCCGCTCTGACCTGCGGCAGGACTCCTGGAGGGGCTTGTCTTCCTCCTCCTCCTCATCCTCGTCCTCCTCCTCCAGGTCCAGGAAGGCTTCGGCCTCGACGGGGGTTTCCCCCCCGTCAGGGGTCTCGTCCTGCCGCTCCACCTCGCCCAGCAGCCGCAGCAGCTCGGCGTTCTCCGCCCTCATCCTCCGGACCTCCCCGGCCAGGACGGCGGGCCCGTCTTCGTCCCCGTAGACGACGTCCCCGCCGCCCTCCAGGCTCCGCACCCGCCTCTCCAGGTCGCCGTTCTGCTCCTGCAGCCGGGCGTTCTCGCAGGCGGACGCCAGCGCCGCCGCCTCTAGCTGGCGCAGCTGCTCCATCAGCAGCAGCATCTGCACCTTCAGGCCGTAGTTCTCCTCCAGGGCCCGCCGGCCCGCCGAGACGCGGTCGCCGTGGTGAGCCAGCAGGTTCTCCAGGATCTCCGTCTTCTGCTGCAGCAGCGAGATCTTCTGCTGCAGCAGCAGCTTCTCCTCCGCCGCCGCGGCGGCGTGCGACGCCCGGACTCCCAGGAGGCCCTCGCACTCCGTTTCCTCCCTCGTGTTTGCCTCGGCGTCGTCCGCCGGCCGTTGCCCGGGGTTACCGGCCTCCTCCGGCCTCGAACCTGCAGCCGAGGCCTCGCGAAGCTGCCCATGCTCCCCCTCCGGCGGGTTCTGCGGTTCGTCGTCATGGTTACGGGACTCAAGAGCTTCGGCCAGCTCGTCGGGAGCGTCTCCGTCTCCTCCGGCATCACGAGCATCTTCGACGCCGTCTTGACGAGCGTCTGACGCCTCGTCGGCTTCATCCGCCGGTTTTCTTGCTGGAGCCGAGAGTCGACAGACTTCCACCCGCAGCTCCTCCACCTTGACCCTGAGCTGCTCTCTCTCTGCACCTCTCTCTCGCTCGTCCCTCAGCTCGGCCTCGGCAGCCGTCAGGTTCTCCTGCAGCTCCTCGCGCTCCAGCTGGAAGTCCAGCGCCGCCTGCTTGAGCAGCTCCTCCAGCTCGGCGTTCTTCGCCTCCAGCTCCGAGACTTTTGCCGCCAGGTCGTCCCGCTCCGCCTGGATCCGCCGGATCCCCTCGGCGCCCCGGCTCTCGGAGCCGGCTAGCAGGTCTGCATGCTTCACCTCCAGCTCCTCCACCTTCGCCTCCAGCTCCTCCACCTTGGCCGTCAGCTCTTGGTGGTTCGCCTCCAGCTCCGAGGCCCTGGCGATGAGCTCCTCCCGCTCCAGCTGGAAGTCCAGCGCCGCCTGCTTGAGCAGCTCCTCCAGCTCGGCGTGCTTCACCTCCAGCTCCGAGACTTTCGCCGTCAGGTCGTCCCGCTCCGCCTGGATCTGCTGGATCCCCTCGGCGACCTGGTTCTCGGAGACGGAGAGCAGCTCGTCCCGCTTCGCCTCCAGCTCGGCGTCCGTCGCCTCCAGTTCGGCGTCCTTCGCCTCCAGCTCCTCCACCTTCGCCGTCAGCTCGTCCCGCTTTGCCTCCAGCTCTGCGTTTTTCGCCTCCAGCTCTGCGTTTTTCGCCTCCAGCTCTGTGTTTTTCGCCTCCAGCTCTGCGTTTTTCGCCTCCAGCTCGACGTTCTTCGCCTCCAGCTCGGCGTTTTTCGCCTCCAGCTCGGCGTTCTTTGCCTCCAGCTCGGCGTTCTTTGCCTCCAGCTCCTCCACCTTCGCCTCCAGCTCGGCGTTCTTCGCCTCCAGCTCGGCGTTCTTTGCCTCCAGCTCGGCGTTCCTCGCATCCAGCTCGTCGTTCCTCGCATCCAGCTCGACATTTTTCGCCTCCAGCTCAGCATTCTTTGCCTCCAGCTCTTCAACCTTCGCCGTCAGCTCGTCCCGCTTTGCCTCCAGCTCTGTGTTTTTCGCCTCCAGCTCGGCGTTCTTCGCCTCCAGCTCGGCGTTTTTCGCCTCCAACTCGGCGTTTTTCGCCGCCAGTTCTTCCACCAGCTCAGCGTTCTTCGCCTCCAGCTCGGCGTTCTTCGCCTCCAGCTCGGCGTTCTTCGCCTCCAGCTCCTCCACCACCTCAGTGTTCTTTGCCTCCAGCTCTGCGTTTTTCGCCTCCAGCTCTTCCACCTTCCCCGTCAGCTCTTCCCGCTCCGCCTCCATCTCCTCGGCCCTGGCCAGCAGCTCCGCCCTCTCCCCCCTGAAGTCCTCCACCGTGCGGGCCAGCAGCAGCTCGGCGTCGGCCCGGAGCGTGTGCTGCTCCTGCAGGCGTCCATGCAGCTCGTTGAGCTGCCGGCTGAGCTGGATATCCGTCCTCTGGGCGGTGCCGGCGGCCTCCTCCAGCTGCTCCTGCAGGAGCCGGCTCTCTGCCCGCAGGGCCTCCACGTCCTGGGCGTGTTCGCCCGCCAGCGCCGCCCGCTCCTCCTCCCAGCCCCGCCGGAGCCCCGCCCTCTCCTCCGTCGCCGCGGCGACGGCCGTTGCCAGCTCCGACTCCCAGAGCAGCGTCTGCTCGGCGTGCCGCTCCGACAGAGACGCCAGCTCGCTCTGGTAGTGCCGCTCCAGCCGCAGCACGTCGGCCTGGAAACGCCCGGCGGACGAGTCCTGGTCGGACGAGAACCGCTCCTCCACCTCGCGCAGTCTCAGCACGAAGCTCAGCTCAACTTCCTTCCTGCACACGGTCAGAGTTTGTTACGGCAGCAGCTCTGGACCACACGGGACAAGAAACCAGCAGGAACACGTCAGGAAAGGTGAAGGAAAGAAAGGCAGAAAGAAAGAAAAAGAAAGAAAGGCAGAAAGAAAGAATTAAAGAAAGGCAGAAAGAAAGAATTAAAGAAAGGCAGCACGAAAGAACGAAAGAATTAAAGAAAGAAAGAACGATTTAAAGAAAAAAAGAATTAAAGAGAGATTAAATGGTACCAGAACCCTCGTCTTCTTTGCTCATGTCTTTCTAGTGAATAATAAAGTAGTCTCTTCTGCATTAATGCCCCATCACAGGAAACGCCCCAGTGCATCATGGGAACTCGCTTTGGACCTTTTTAAGATGAAAAGGTTCTGATTGGTCCATTTCCTGTTTGCACGTGACTCCGTTTCTACGTAAAACCACCTGGAATACGGATTCGTCTGAGGCGTTCCGGAGGCGCCGCCGGTGCAAACTAACCACCATTTTTATAGTCGATTAATTTATCGATGATCAGATGATTAATCGACTAATCGTATTAGTTATTAACTTCTGGGTAAGACCACAGACGTGTCACACGTCTGTAACGCTGGCTCCTCGCCATCGTTACTCCTCAGGAGTTATGGAGGGTTTTATCAAGGATATTCACGTTTTTTATTTATTTTTGGTCGAGTTTTGGAGAGAAATCTCTGAGATATTCACATTTATTATTATTATGATTTTGGCGTGTTTTGACCGACGTGATTAAAAACATGATTATTATTATTAATATTATTATTCCTTTTAAAGGAGCATGAGGCTCCTTTTAAGAAATGAGACTCTCTAGCGCCACCCTTCACCACGACGGCCGTCGGAGGTACTGCAGCCAACAGTGAAGTCGGCACGGGAGAACGGGGAGAACGCACATGCAGCGTCATGTGACGTCACATCCGCAGGACAGCGCGGGAAATTCGGAGTCCGAATTGCAGCACATTTTGCAGCACACAGCCTGTTCAAGGCAACGGACAGATACACTAGAGGGCTCATTCTTTTTGGTTTGGAACGCTTCATCTGACATTATTACTAGAAAACTTAAAACGTATACGAATTTTTTTCATAAATCCTGCCTCATGCTCCTTTAAGTAACAGACGTGATGAAAAAACTGATCAACACACCTGGTTAACCACCCCCTGGTGGTCACATCAGAATTGATGACCGACGGTTATTTATACTATATTAGTATAAAACACTATTAATTATACTGTACTTACTATGTTTATAGTACATTTATTCACTTTACAGTACACTTGTTCCGTTTCAGTTTCACTGTATTTTTTTTTATTTTTCATACTTTCATAATTCCATCTAATTTCATAATTTATCTTTATCGTTTATTTAGTCTGAGTTCATGTTGTCCGACTTTGAGCTGCTGTAGCAGCTGAATTTCCCCTCTGGGGATCAATAAAGGAATAGCTTATCTAATTGATCAAGAGCTGCCCGAGGGACCGGAGGTCGTGAGTGTCGAACTGACTTATTAACAATAATATTTGCTCTATTTGTTCTTTTGTATTGCACCAATCACAACAACAATTTCCTTGTGTGTTAAACTACTTGGAAATAAACTTCTTTCTGATAATAATAATAAATTATTATTATTATTGTTATTATATTATTGCAAAAACTCAAAATCTTACCAGGAATATTTGTCTTATTTCTAGTTAAAATGTCTCATTTTTAGTTAAAAAAAAGTCTCATTACACTTAAAACAAGAGTCATCCTCAGAAAAATAACTTATTTGACAATTGTCACCTGTTTCAAGTAAATTTTCACTTGAAATAAGTAGAAAAATCTGCCAGTCGGATCTTCTCATTACAAGCAAAAAAAAAAAATCTTGTTCCACTGGCAGATTTTTCTACTTATTTTAAGTGAAAATCTACTTGAAACAGGTGAAAATTGTTGTTTTTTCCAGCGATGAGTCTTGTTTTAAGTGTAATGGGATTTTTGTTGACTAAAAATGAGACATTTTAACTAGAAATAAGACAAATATTCTTGTTAAGATTTTGAGTTTTTGCAGTGCATACCAAAATATCATCAATAGACCTTTTCAAAAAATGTTACTAGGTTTTGCCACCTTGAGTGGTACAAAAAGGTCAAATTTTGGCCTTTGACCCATGGACTAGATGGTTGTTTTTCTTTTGTCTGTCTGTTTTTTTCTTTGTTTTTCAGATTCTAAATGTTTGTGTGAATTGTTATTATTATTTAAAACGAGAGGCTCAGGTTGGACGTGACGGAGGGAAACACTCGCCTCTCTCGGCTGATGTCGTCTCGTAGCTTGTCCAGTGCCGCCGCCAGCTCGTCCCTCTCCTCTGCGTGTTTGGCCCTCAGCTCCTTCACGGCGTCTCGATGGATCTCCTCCAGACGCTCCCTCTCCTCCTCCATCCGCCTCTCCGCCCTCCTCTCCTCCTGCTCCCTCTCTCCCCGGAGCTTCTCCCTCTCCTCCTCCATCAGCCTCTCCTCCTGCTCCCTCTCTCCCCGGAGCTTCTCCCTCTCCTCCTCCAGCCGGTCCCGGATCATCCCCTCGTAGTCCTCCTCCAGCTGCAGCCTCTCCGTCTCCCACTCCTCCCTCAGCCTCTCCTCCCTCC
Organism: Cololabis saira; assembly: GCF_033807715.1. Classification (NCBI taxonomy): domain Eukaryota; kingdom Metazoa; phylum Chordata; class Actinopteri; order Beloniformes; family Belonidae; genus Cololabis; species Cololabis saira. The sequence continues at coordinate 37,031,316 of NC_084602.1, forward strand.
GCTGGAACTGCTCCCTCTCTCCGAGCAGCCGGTCCTGAAGCTGCGCCCGCTCGCGCTCCCAGCACTCCGTCATGCCGCCCTCCTTCTCCTCCTGCTCCCTCACCAGCCTCAGCATCTCCTCCTCCAGCAGCAGCTGCAGGGTCTCGGCGCTCTGCTCGTCCAGCCGGGCCTTCTCCTCCCTCCACCGCTCCGTCAGCGCCGCCTCGACTCCGTCTCGCTCCTGCTCGAACCGAACCGTCGCCTCCTCCAGCCTCGCCCTCAGAATCTCCTCGTGGTTTTCCTCCAACGCCTTCTTCTGTCTGTCCCAGTCGGCTAGTAATCGTCTCTCCAGCTCCTCCCTCTCCTGCTGTAGCTCCGCCCTCTCATCTGCGGCCTGCTGGTTCCTCAACTCCTCCATCCTCCCCGGGTCGGCGGCGTGGGCCTCCAATAGCCTCGTTGCCTCCTCCTCCCGCTGGTTCTGAAGCTCTGCCCTCTCCTGCTGAAGCTCCTCCCTCTCCTCCGTCAGCTTGTCCATCTCCGCGGCCCGCTGGGCCTTCAGGGCCGTCATCTGCTCCTCCAACCTGCCCAGGTCGGCGGCGTGGGCCTCCAGCAGCCTCGCCGCCTCCTCCTCCCGCCAGTTCTGAAGCTCCGCCCTCTCCTGCTGTAGCTCCTCCCTCTCCTCCGCCAGCCGGGCCTCCACCAGCGCCGCCTGCTCCTCCTTCAGCTCCTCCATCTTCCCCAGCTCGGCGGCATGGGCCTCCAGCAGCCTCGCCGCCTCCTTTTCCCATCGGTTCTGAAGCTCCGCCCTCTTCTGCTGTAGCTCCTCCCTTTCCTGCTGTAGCACCTCCCTCTCCTCCGCCAGCCGGGCCTCCACCTCCGCCGCCTGCTCCTCCTTCAGCTCGGCGCTGTGGGCCTCCAGCAGCCTTGCCGCCTCCTCCTCCTGCCGGTTCTGGAGCTCCGCCCTCTCCTGCTGTAGCTCCTCCCTCTCCTGCTGAAGCTCCGCCCTCTCCTGCTGAAGCTCCGCCCTCTCCTCCGTCAGCTTGTCCATCTCCGCGGCCTGCTGGGCCTTCAGGGCCGCCATCTGCTCCTCCATCCTCCCCAGCTCGGCGGCGTGGGCCTCCAGCAGCCTCGCCGCCGCGTCCTCCTGTCGGTTCTGAAGCTCCGCCCTCTCCTGCTGTAGCTCCTCCCTCTCCTCCGTCAGTTTGTCCATCTCTGCGGCCTGCTGGGCCTTCAGGGCCGCCATCTGCTCCTCCAGCCTCGCCGCCTCCTCCTCCCGCCGGTCCTGGAGCTCCTCAGCCCGGCTCTTATCCAGCTCCGCCCGCTCCAGCTCCGCCTGCTCTAGCTGGCTCTGGAGCTCCTGCGTGAAGCTGTGGAGGCCGGCCATGTCGTCCCTCAGGGCCTGGACCTCCCGCTGGTTCTGCCGGGCCGCGGCGGCCGCCTGCTCCTCGTGGGCCGACTGCTGCTTCTCCGCTGCCTCGTTGAATTCATTGATCTGTTGTGGATCGAGACTGTAGGTTAATTAACCTTTCAACTTGTTTTTGTCCTTCTGAAAACTGTTACATGCTTTGTTAATAGATGTCACAACAGCCACTTCCTTGAAAAAGACATTTGGCTAAATGAAGGTGCTACTGTAACTTCAGAAGGCCTAAATGTAGTGCGGAACAAACCAGTACTCCCAAAAAACCTAAATTGAGCCATGGGAAGTCCCATGTCTCAACAGGAGGGATGAAGGGTATGGTACACAAAGTATAAATATTCCAAAACCTACTTTAAAAATGTTTGTAGGACTATCACACACAAAGTGCAGGCCTAGTGGAACGAACTAATGGCACTGTTAAGCTAAGGCTCAGGAAAACCATAGAAAAAAACTGGAAAACCATGGCCATTAGTCAAAATGTACATGAGAATCGTCCCAAACCAATCAGGCCTCACACCCTTTGAGGTAGTGCATGGTCGCCCGTTCCAACTCCCTCTATGGGAAGGAGAGCCATGGCAAGAGAAAGCCGAAGAGGCAGATCCACTCTCGATGTGGATGAGTAAATTATTTGCTGAAAAGATGTTCAAAGTTCTTGTAAGCTGACACTTTGTCCTCTCTCTCCTACGCAGGAATTGCTGAAACCGGGTGACCAGATCCTGATTCGAGTGGTGAAACAAAAAAACGTGGTCATCACCCCATTGGGACGGCCCCTTTGTTGTCCAGATTGCGACCCCGACGGCAGTAAAGGTTTCTGAACGATCTACGTGGGTTCACCAGTCACAGTGCAAGCTAGTAAAAAACTTTCCAGACCCTGAGTAGGCCGGAAGTCGGACGGTATCAAAACCTTTGTCCGCTGAAGAACTCACCTGACGCCTAATCACCAGCCGGCCTGAAGATGACTACCCCAACCTGACTGGCTACAACTCCAACGAACCCCAACTGATGACAAGGATGATTATGATGACACTGGAGTGTAAACTGTTTCATTTTGTTTACTATGATTTGTTTTAAGCTTGAATGTGTCTTGGCCTTTTTAATGGGTGATCGCTTTCTAGGAGGGTCGGAGAGGAATTTTGCCTCATAAGACCTGGGTTTTTCGCATCTCCCTTGACATATTTATGCTACTGACTTAAACTTGTTAACAAGCTTGCATTCAGTGCGTTATAAGCTGCCCTTGCTATTTCTCAAATGTTTGATGCTTTTATCCTAAGCCTAATGGACAAATATTAGTTGAAGTTTCATAAGGACAACAGGAGGGAATTGTAAGGTTAATTAACCTTTAAATTTGTTTTTGTCCTTCTGAAAACTGTCACATGCTTTGTTAACAGATGTCACAACAGCCACTTCCTGATCTACTCAGGTTTTGGACTGTCCTGGTTCAATCACTCTACTGTAGTGTCATGACTCAATCACACTTTATCACTTCCACCCATTGTCCACTGTTCACTGTCCATATACGGTCAGTTCCTATCAAGTTTCTCAATAAAATAATTTTCTGGGAGGAGAGTACTTTGGGAAGCATTTGCTGTCAGGGGCTCTCACAGAGAACCCCTGTTGCTCTGCTCTCCCCCTTCTGCAGAAGTGCATTAAAACCTTTTCAGTAGTCTCTGTTGGCTTTCCTCGTTACAAACTTATGTAATGTTGATTTAGACCTAACAGAGACGGATTTGTTGAGTTAAACCACATATTCTCACGAGTCACGGTTAAATCAAGCACTTTGAGTTAAAGTCATGAATCAAGTCCGACTGAGGGACCCGGCAGCTTCATCACCAGTTATCTCAATGGCTTAGTTTTAGTCTAGTCTTTGGGTCCAGCTATCCTTTTAGTTAAAGGCTGCGTCCCAATTGAACCCCTCGCCCTCGTTTTCTTCACTAACCCTAACTTTTGCGCGTTCCCGTGAAGGTAGTGGTTTCCCAATTCCTCTTTTCACCAGGGCTAGGGGCTGAGAATAGCCCCTTCAAATCGAGGGTTTTCAGATGCTCACTTCGCGAGCGAGGGGGTATGAAAATTTCCCAGAATGCTTTTCGTCATTTGCGGACTGAATCAAAAAAAAAACATGGCGGACATTTCTTATTTTTTTGTGAATAAAATCAATATTTTGAGTTAGTTTCTGCATAAAAATGCGTTTTGATTACATTTCTAGTTACAAACCAATATTTTACTTTCATAATATTCACTCAGTGAATGTACATAATCCCTTTTTTGTCCGTTGTTCACTAAGATCGCGCCGGAGTAAAGGCTGTTAGGTTACGCCGTAGGCTCTGCGTCGATTTGACTCGCCGACCGAAGGCAAACAGAGAAATAGAGAGAAATAATCCTGTGACCCGTCAGATTTGTTTTGGATGTTTCTGATATAATAGTTTTCAGAAACCACAAAATAATCCAGCTGTTATCTGGGTAATTTACACACTTTCAGATAAAGTTGCCGAAGATCACGCCAGAATAAAGGGATTTATGGTTCCGCGTTGATGTACGCGGCGACGCGCGCCGTACGCCGTACCCTACGCCGTACCCTACGCCGTACCCTACGCCGTACCCTACGCAGTAGGCTCTGCGTCGATTTAACGCGGACCCAAGCTCCGGAGCCGGCAGGCAGAAATCTCTAAATTTCGGAGCAAATTTCTCAACAGGCGTTATTTGGATAAACTGAGCCCCGGTTGCGGATCTTAAGGTTACCTTTATACCTGAAAAAATATTAAAACTTAATAAAGTGCCATAACAGCGCTACAGCTGAAATTAAAACAGCTTTTGGCTCTCAGCTTCCTGATCAGGTTAGGGATGAAAACGAGGGGGAGTAGGAGAATGGGACAGGCACCTGGGCCAAGTGCCCTAGATTTCAAGTGCCCTAAAATCTCCCCCTTCTTTTTTAGGGGTTAGGGAAGAAAAGAAGTGCGAGTGGAGAAAAGAAGGGCGACTGAAGTTGAATTGGGATTGGGCCTTAGTCACGTTCATTCTCCTTTTAGTCGTACCTGAACCCTGAACCCCCCAGCCTCACCTTGCTCTCCAGCTGGTGCTGCAGGTCCTCCACCTCCTGCAGGTGCTGCTCTTTCAGCTGCTCCAGCATCATCTCGGCCTCCAGGCTCATGGCGAAGGGCTGCACCTCCTCCGAGCCGATGCCTGCGCGCAGAGGGAGTTAGAGGGGTTCTGGGGGTCCTGGGGTCTGAACCTGGTACCGGTCCGGCTCTCACCTGGGTCCGACTCGGTGCCGGGGCTCTTGCTCTCCAGCTCCTCGGAGAGGGGTTTGGGGCCCGGATCCGGGGCCCGGCCCAGGGCCGTGAAGGACCGCAGCTCCGCCTGCAGCTCGTCTATACGGTCCTGCAGCTCCTGGAGGAGGAAAGAGAGGGATGAGAACCTGGACCTGGATGGATGGATGGAAGTGTTGGACCACTGCCCATGTGATTATGAATTCATGTGTGATTATAGACTCATATAAAATGTGTGATCATGTGAACAGTCAGGCTTTGACCAGGCTACCAGGCCGGATTTCGGGCCTTCGACCGAAGCCAGCCTTAAAGTTTTACGACACCGTGGCCACACGGCTTGGAACAACGGAAAACCCCATGGACACAGAGCTCCGCCAGGATTAGCATATGTGGCCCCTTGGTGATAAGGGACCACACTCTGATTGGACAAGGACCCCAAGCTGCAGGAAGGAACATTGACTTCCTGGACGCAGCTATAAAAGAGAAGGTCCCCCTCTCTCTGGCCGCTTCTCTCTTTTTCTGCCTTTCCTCTCCCCTACAGGTCTCTGCTGTAGCACCAGGAGCGACCAGCCAAGGGCCGGCTTTCTCCTTTCGTGACCAAAGGAGCATCCGTTTTGCAGCGCTGCACGAGTGACCCACGCGGTTCCGAGCCCAGAAAGCCGAACCGGGACCCTGCATTGCCTCAACGTGAACGCCTTCAGACCGACCCGAAGCTGAAGGAAGCCAAGCTGCTGTCCCCTCACCCGCAGCACAGATAACAGAAGGGAGTGAGAGCCGCTTTATCAGGATCACCTGCTGAGCGTAACCACCCAGCTGTTCACCAAGGAACGCTGACCGGTCAGACCAAACCACATTTTTTCTTCAACTACAAAGATCCACGTAAGAGGCTATTTTGTGTCTGGGCAGAGAAAACTTAGTAACACACTTTAAAAGTTAATTTACGCTGTGAGCTGGACTGCTGATCCCGTCATAGTTGTGTTTATTAACTTAAGTGTTTTTGTTTATCTTCTTATTTGTCTACTGCTGCATCCACATCGCTGGATCGTGATGACATGTTCATCTACAACAGAAAACTAAGCCCTTCCAAATTTCCCGGTTGAATGACCAGAGCGCACGTGTGAAGTTTAGTTTTACGGTGGTGCATTTTTGTGTGGGAAAGATCAGAAGGTCTTGGGTTTCTGGTAGCGAGGAATTATTTAAGAGTGTCTGTTATTTTACTTTTCTTCTCCATTACTCTTTTCCTCTCCTACTAATCCCCCCGCGCAATCACGCACGCACGCGAGAGACTGAGACTGATTTTGCTGTAGTTATCATTTTCCTGGTAACGACCAGGTGGTGCCCCGTTTCTATTAAGTAATTTTGATAATTCAATTTGATAAATAATCTACCTTATTAATAATTGTTGAAGGACAATTATTAATAACTCTCTTGATAACTGAAACAGCATCTACTTGTGGCACAACAGAAGTATGGATGGATGGATGGATGGATGGATGGATGGATGGATGGATGGATGAACAGATGGATGAACGTTACCCTGCACTGGGCCTCGTATCCGGCCCTCAGCTGCCTGAATTTCTCCTCCTGCAGCAGGAAGTCGGCGCTGCCCGGGTCCAGCTCCCCGAACTACAACACATCAACACGGTTGGTTTGGGTTGTTTCAGACAGGCAGCATCATTTCCCAGCATGCATCATTTCCCAGCATGCATCACTTCCCAGCATGCATCATTTCCCAGCATGCATCACTTCCCAGCATGCATCATTTCCCAGCATGCATCATTTCCCAGCATGCATTGCCCACCTTCTCCCTGGTGATGTCATCCAGACTGGTCTGCAGCCGGCTGATGTGAGTCTGGGCCTCCAGCAGCTTCTCTGCTCCGTCCAGCAGCTCCATCTCCAGACGCCGGTTCTCCTGAAACACGGACCAGGTTGGTGCGTCATCATCCATTCATCCATCATCCATCCATCATCCATCATCATCCAACCATCCATCAATTCATCCATCCATCCATCCATCCATCCATCCATCCATCCATCATCCATCCATCCCTCCCTCCCTACCTTCACAGAGATGGAGAGATGGTCCCGGAGGAAGGTCTCGTCCTCCCTGATCTTGGATATTTCCTCCTCCAGCTCGAGTCTCTGCAGCGCCGCCTGCTGCTGGATCAGGTCCAGTTCTCCCAGCAGCTCAGTCCGGACCAGCGCCAGCTTCTCCCGGTGCTCCTGCTCCAGCTTCCTGCACACGGACGGAGGAGAGAACTACAAGAACTGAGGAACAGAACCTCGGCTACTTCATCTCACGTTTCATTTCCATAGACAGAAACTGCATTATTTCGAACTGTCAAACAATTAAACATAATGTTAAAATGCCTCTAGAGAAGGTCTGGTTCAAACATTTGGAAAGGGCGGGTGTTAAGGCTGAATTATGGTTCTGCGTTAAACCTACGCCGTAGGGCAGTGGTCCCCAACCTTTTCTGAACCAGAACCGGTTTAATGTCTGACAATATTTTCACGGCCCAATCTAAAAGGTGTAGCAGATAAAAACTAAATAAAATGACAAGATCTGCATTAAAAATTGTGCTATTTTCTCTATAGGAATAATAATAATAATAATAATAATAATAATAATAATAATAATAATACTTAATTTTCGAAAAAATAAAATAATGGAAATTGTAAATTACCTTTAATATGAGTATTTCTATAAATGTATTTTAATATTTTTATGTCTCATTAACGTTATTTAAAAGCCAGGCTTTTATTTTATTTGTTATATATTAATGAGACCGATATTTAGTGCTTTTATTTTGAAGGCGTCTCACGGAGACCTCGTAAACATCCGGCACTTCGGACTTTAACGGTAAAAGTTTAACGGCAGTAGAAAGTGTGTCTGCAAGACTAAACGAGTGTCAGGAATGCTAAAGTGGAGCCTAATGGTCCTTTTCCACTAGTATCTACTCAGTGCGCTTCTACTCGCCACGCCCCCGTCTTGCACTTTTCCACTACGGGCCGAGGCAGGTGGAGCCGTGCCAAGCAGATACTTTTTCTGTATCTTTTCTGCCGAGGTTCTGAGCGTGCTGAGTCGGCCCTGGATCTGACGTCATCACACTACACGCCACCGATTGGTCGGGGGGCCGTCAGACGTTTGAATCAGGAAGCGGGAGTCAGTGCGAGAGCAGCCCGCGGCTTCCTCATTTTATCCAACAGGCAATGGTAGTGCAAAATACATAAGATACATAAATACAAGAAACATATAAAAATACAAGAAGCAAAGCTTGAAGGCTTACAAAAGTCTTGACACTTGGTCCGACTTCAAGGCAGGATTTGTTGGTGAAATTAAAGTGATGAGGACACCGAACTTTATGATTTTACCGTTAGCTACCCAAAAATCCAACATTACCTGATACAAAATGGGAACCGCAAATCCACGTTTCGGTGCCTGGAATCCAGTTGTTTCTGTGAAATTGCAGCGATCCATTTGTCTCTCTTAAGCTTATTTTTCGGCAGTCTGTAAAACGATAACTCCGATTTCTTGCTAAATCTATGAGTACAGTCGATCGCACAACAGCTCCTTCCCATTTTAGATGTTTTCCAGTTGCTCAAACTGAAAGTTTACGCTGACACTCAGTCTTTCTGACACTCAGTGGTTGTAACCCGCTCCGAAGTCGCATCTGTGACGTCATGCCTATTCCCTCTATTGTGCTGCAGTTGAATACAACCTCATATGGAAACTAGATGAACCAGGATGATGTTCTACAATCACGCAGGATCAGGACATTACTAGGTTTGTTTTTGGTCTTGAGCTGAACTAGTCTCTGGTCCTGGTCTCGGTTACGGACTACTGGTCTGGACTACCGGTCTGGGCCGGAGCGATGCATCACCTGAGGTTGAGGTTGTTCATGTGCTCGATGGCGGAGTGGTGCTCGTCCACCTCGGTGGCCAGCTGGATCTTCTGCTTCTCCGCTTTTTCCAGGTCCGACCGGATCTTCTCCTTCTCCCTGATCTCTCTGTCGACGCACTCGCTGAAATAAGGAAAACACGGGTCAGGCTTGGTTCTAAAGATCGTCTGGGGGCGTCTGAGCCGCAGGAGGAGGGACTCTTGCTCACAGGAGGTGTCTGATCTCGGCTCTGAAGCTCGCCAGCGCCGCCCGGTGGACGCCGCTCTTGGTGACCAGCAGCTCGTTCTCCAACGCCGCCGTGAGCTCGGAGAGGCTCAGCTTCCCGTCCAGGTCAAAGTTCAGAGCCTGGCACAGAACCAGACAACAAACCGTCAAAATCTTTTATTTAAAAAAAAAAAAAAAAAAAAAAGGCGCACTGCAAAAACTCTAAATTTTAACAAGAATATTTGCCTTATTTCTAGTTAAAGATTTTTTTGCTTGTAATGAGAAGATAAATCTTGTTACACTGGCAGATTTTTCTACTTATTTCAAGTGAAAATGTACTTGAAACAGGTGAAAATTGTTGTTTTTTCCAGTGTTGACTCTTGTTTTAAGTTTAATGAGATTTTTTGACTAAAAATTAGACATTTTAACTAGAAATAAGACAAATATTCCTGGAAAGATTTTGAGTTTTTGTAGTGCGACTGCGGGTCCTTAAAAAGTCTTAAATCCCATTTTCCTAAAATAAGGCCTTTAATTGTCTTAATTTGTCTTAAATCTTAATTTTAGAGGGAATTTATCCAGTCATCATTAAAAAGTTTTCTTACATTTTGAAAGGGAAGTTTATTTAACCATTTTGAGGAGAATCTCCTGCAACCTGGCAACGCCTAACTCAGGGTTGCCAGGTTTTGCAGGTTTCCGCCTGATTGGGCAGGTTGATAAAATCTGGGCTGCTTTTCCTGGTTTTTTACTAAATATTCAGGAGAAATTATTCACAAAAAAGTTTCCATTATGGCAGAGAAAAGTAAAAACTTAAACAATAAACTCACTGATATTATAATTGCTTTAATCTACTCAATGTAATTGTAGTCTTTGTTTGGAGCCTGAAATCTTTTTGGCTGTTTAGTGGTGTTGTGGAGATTCATTTACTTAGGACTTGAAATTTATTACGCATTTAATAATTTAGGGTTTTAACATAGAGAAAGTATGATTTGAGCTGGTTTTTCATAATTTCTGCGGGTTTTACATCGTGTTTGGGCTGGAACCTGTCAGCCAGATCTGGCAACCTCGACCTCAGCGCTTGATTTCTTAGTCGGCGTAGTCTCGAGACGAGGCAAGCATAGATGGCTAAATGTCAACTTGGGATCAAAGTGACTTTTCAGTCTTGAATTTAGTTTGAAAATGGTATTAAAGTCTTTAATTTATTCATTAATTTAACTTGGTCCAACCTGTAGACGCCCTGGACGACTGAGCAAGCGGAGCAGGATTATTATCCCACCTCCTTCAAAATAAAAGCCTCAAAATAAACGGCGCGGCACCTGCAGGATGTCGGCGCTGTTCTCCACGCCCTCCTCCATCCAGGCGTCCAGGACGCTCTCGGCCGCCGAGTGTCCGGAGCCGTCGTCCAACGTGGAGAAGAGACGCGTCCCGATGGTGCTGCACAGCACGGACGTCCGGCGGCCGCCCTCGTCGAACGGCTGCAACCACACGGCTCGTTACTCTTTTTATTTTGTTTCACACAAATACAATGAAGAAAAAAAAAAAAAAAAAAAAAACTGCTGTTTTTCTGAATTAACAAGATAATTATTTCAGAATTCCGAGAAAAGTTTTCAAATGAAAAAAAAATCTTCTCTGTTTTTCTGAATTAACGACTTAATTATCTCAGAATTCCGAGAAATGTTTTAATAATAATAATTTTAAAAAAAATCATTAAATTCATTAAAACTTTTCTCAGAATTCTGAGATAATTTTTTTTGTTAATTCAGAAAAACAGATCAGATTTTTGTTTTCGCGTTTCTGCGAGCGGCTGGAGTCGGGAGAGTATTAAATTATATTGTACCTGGGTGGAGTGGTGGCGCTTCAGCTGCCGGTACGGCGTGGACGACGACGATGGCGTCGGCGGTTTGTACTGGTTGATGAGCGAGGAAACAAACTCCTGAACGTTCACCACTCCGTCGTCGGTGAGACTCAAAGCTTCCACGCCGGGCTGAGACGTTCAAAACAAACAAAAGAGCTTTTTAATTACATTATTTGGGCGTTGAGATCATCAAACCAAGTGTTGTTGGAGGTGCCCCGGGTCATCGATCGCCGCCCCGGGCTCTGGGACAAACTCCCCTGCAACTTACACACTCTCTCTGACCTGGGCCTTTTTAAATCAAGGCTTAAAACCTATTTATTTAGAATGGCTTTTAAAATCCAGTAGTTTAATACACACTTTTTACTCTTTTTCTTTTATTCTCTTTATTTTTTTGCTCCGTCCTATGATTGTATGTTGTATTTCTGTATGTTTTATTCTGTAAAGCCCTTTGGCTCACCTAGAGGTGGCTGTAAAGGGCTGTATAAATAAAGTACATTTACATTTACATTATTTACACCCGAGTGGCAGTTTTGTTTTAACCAAATCCATTGGAATTAAAGATATAAATGATATCCGATGAGGATTTGTAATGAAGTTTGCTTGAAGAAGCGATTTCAAAAGTCCAGAATTGTAGAATACGTTTTTTTGCCATTATCAAAGAATTTGATATAAGCCTGAGTTTTGCAGGATCTATATTTCCCATTTGATGAGGAATTCCAAAAATAATAAGAAATGGGTTTGGAGTTATTTTTGTTATCAGTACTTTGGAAAGATACTCAACTGTATTGGTCCAAAAAGTTTGAAGCTTTGGGCAGGTTGCAAAACTGTGCATTAATGTTCCTTTCTCTACATTGCATTTTTCACATATAGGTGAAGTTTCTGGGTATATTTTGTAAAGTTTTTCTCTGGAGTAATGGAGCCTGTGTACAATTTTGTACTGGATTAAGCAATGACGAGCGTTGATGGAGGTGCTCTTTATCATCTCTAAAGCCCAATGCCACACATGATCCTCAATAGCGAATAAACTTCTTTCTGATTCTGATTCTAAATACTCCAATACCAATTTTTTCCTTTAATTTAAAAAATAGATATTACACACTTATGAACACACTTGTGTATTATCTGCACACACTCACCTCCAGGCCCAGGTGATCACAGAGCACCAGCAGATCGGAGCGAGCGGCGCATCCGTCCCAGTTTATCCCCAGGTCCTCGCAGGCGTCCCGAAGTCTCTCCTGCACACGGCCCGGTGGGGGGACGGCCGGTCCGCGGGACGGCTCGTCCGGGTTCCAGAGCTGCAGTTGACCTGCAATCAGGACGAGAGACGGGTGATTCCCGGACGAGAGATTCCTGGCGGGCCAAGGCCGCGGTCGGCGGGTCTACTTCTGTTATTATATTAAGATAATATGACATAAAACCACTTTACTTTTTTTAAATTGTATAATTTTTAGTGATGCAGCGAAATTAAAATTTGTGGCCGAAACCGAAAATAATAATAAACACTTGGCCGAATACCGAATAACATACCGAACATGGTTCTTCCCAGTTTTTCCATTTATTTTGCCAATTTTTTCATTCAATTTTTGCTATTTTCGGCCGAACAATTTCGGTTACCGAACATTCGGTGCATCACTAATAATTTTTAAACATGTAAAGCACTTTGAGCTACATATATGTATGAAAAGTGCTTTATAAATAAAGTTTGATTGATTGATTGACAACTCCTGTGGCAGCTCCTCCAATCACAGCCAAGGAAGCCCCTCCAGCTCCAAGTAAACATTCACACAGCAGAAAGAATGGATGTGAAAGGTTGTTACAGGTTTATGAATTTAATTATTGATCTGAGCTCTGATGCTTCCGGTTTCCATAGAAACACACTGGTGTTTGTTGGGGTTACTGGATTTCTGGGAGGTTTCTAAGAGCTTTAACGCCCAAATCTGAGACGTACCTTCAGCCTCGTACTCCTCCGTGCTCGTGTCGTGGGCGTTCCAGCGCTGCAGGAGAGAAACAAAGAAAAACAAAACAAGTTAAAACAAGTTAAAGGGGACCTATTATGAAAAACAGGTTTTTTCTTGCTTTAACATATATAAAGTGGTCTCCCCTCAGCCTGCCAACTCAGAGAAGGAGGAAAGCAACCAAATTCTGCAGTGTCTGTACAGCCGCCCGGATGATCCGTCCAGTGTGATGTGTACAGACCCGCCGTTGCTGAAAATAAAAGAAACGCTGCAAACAAAAAGAAACGCCGCTGCAAATAAAAAAAAAACAACGCAAATAAAAAAGCCACAACAGCAATTACCTACTATTTTTGCCGATGCACCGGTGTTTTTGGCCTAACACATTAATAAGCACCGGACCTGGGGCCACAGAGCCTTCTCCATCGCTGCTCCCACCCTCTGGAACTCCCTCCCCAAAAACATCCGTGACTGTACAGACCTCCCAGCATTCAAATCCCATCTCAAAACTCACCTTTACAGAGCAGCTTTTAATGTGTGATTAATGTCCTGTGTCATGTTGTGTCCTTATGTACCGTCCTGTGTATTGTAATTTGTATTATCAGAATCAGAATCAGAAAGGGGTTTATTGCCAAGTTTTCACACGAGGAATTTGTTATGGGGATTGGTGCAACACAATACAAATATAAAAACAAATATATAAGAGATAAAATAAAATAAAATAGAATGAAATGTATACACAATAAAAAGTATAGACAGTAAAATAAAATGTAGACCGGAAATGTACAAAATGAGGTTTTAAAGTGCCGTGCAGTTTTATGTGTTTTGTTTTAATGTAAAGCGTCTTTGAGTGCCCTGAAAAGCGCTATATAAATAAAATGTATTATTATTATTAAAAATTACACGTAGCGACGTTGAACACGATTTCACTTATTTTCTCGTTCGTTGTTCTTCTTATTCCTCGCTCTTCTCTCGGCCACCGTAGATGTGGATCTACGAGCCGTTCAGATTCTGCTCCTTTCGTTACATAACCAAAATGCAATTTCCATAGTTTGGCCTCCGATGCGTGAAACCACGCCCACAACTAAGACCCCGTCCACACGTAGCCGGATATCTGCGGATATCTGCTAAACCGGAGATATTTTCCTACGTTTTGACCTGTCATCCACATGAAAACACAAATAAACGAAGGTTTAAAAAAACTCCGGGCAAAGTGAAGATTTTTGAAAACTCCGTTTATGTTGATGCGTGTAGACACACACAACCGGAGTTTTGCGTTTTCGAACGTCACATTATGCGCCAAAACAACAACAAATCTGCTCTGACGTGCGCCTTTTGTTTACTACAGATGATCCAGCATCTGTTCTCCAAGCTATTTATTAAATAAATGGGCTCTGGTCTTGACCACCGCTTACTGCGTTACACCGACACAGAGCCTACGCCATAGGGTACGCGGCGTTGCGCACCCTACGGCGTACCCTACGGCGTAGGCTACGGCGTAGGCTACGGCGTAGGGCTGCGTCGATAACGCGGCAGCTCCGTGGTGGGACACGGGGGGGAGAAGGAGACGCGCCTGCCGGGGAAGTGGAGCCGCGGAGCCGCAGATTATCTACAGGTTTGAAATGCTTATGAATGTGGTCAAAAACGCAGATCTTCGGTTACGTGTGGAAGGGTTTTTTTTTTTAAAAACGATGTAATGTGGATGCACATTTTTTTATAAACGGAGGGGGGGAAATATTCGGTTTTAAAAATACCCGGCTACGTGTGGACGGGGTCTAACTCCGCCGGCCGGAGCTTCCACCATTTTTCCGTAGCGGTGTATTGCGTCATTCAGGCAGCCAATCAGCACAGAGCCTCATTATCATAGCCCCGCCCACTCAGAATCCTGCATAGATAATGAGGTTAGAAACGGTAAAGATAAAGACAATGCCCAGAGGCTGAATTTCTAATTTATATAGAAAAAAACTATCAAAAGCTTGTTTTTAAGACATTCAAGGCCTGTTTAAAATAGACATTAATTCCATAATAGGCCCCCTTTAAGCTCAACTAATCTGCGGGGCGAGTAGTCCTGTTTCTTTTGTTTAAGACTAATCAAGCGCGTCTGAGCATCTCATTAAAGGACAAAAACAACAACTGGGACGGAGAAAGTGACAGAAGTCTGAGAGATCTTCCCGTCTGAAATATTCTCCAGGAACTAGACGACTAGTTGAAGCTTTGGTGGAGGTGGAGGAACCGGAGCGGGTCGGGCCGTGACCCTGTTATTGTCCAATTTTAGGAGCAGATGTGATGCTGCGGGCAGCGTGTCGATGCTCGGTCTGTCGGCATCCGGGACGGAGGGGGTGGAGAGGCCCATTGTTCCCCCGCCCCCCTGACCCAGACCCATCTGCCGGTCCTGGAGGAGGACGGGCTTTGTGGGGGGGGAGGATCACTAAACACCAGGACACACTACCAGAGCAGTGTTTGTCTGGACTAACACGCCCCCTCTCCTCCGCCTGCAGCACCGTCGCTCCAAAGGACAAACAGGAAGTGGAGCAATTTTGACAATTTCCACCATAATGAAAGGGATTGTTGTTATTTTTGGCGGCCCGCAGGACGGAGACGCCTCCTGTACTTCTAACGGATCAATCCAGCCTCTGTGCTGCTGAACTCAGTCAAACCGTCTTTTTAAAAAGTTCATTTGGGGATCAGCTCAGTCTGGCAGCAATAAAATACAGATCTAGGGAATATTTACAGACTGTTTGAGGGGTTTTTTTTTATTAAAAAAAAAACAAACAAAAAAAAAAAAAACGGGGCGGCCGCGGGTCCTTAAAAAGTCTTTAATCTCATTTTCCTAAAATAAGGCATTTTAAATGTCTTAATTTGTCTTAAATCTCAATCCAAGGGTCTTAATTTTTGAATCTTAATTTTAGAAGGAATTTATCTGGTCAGTTTTCTTACACTTTGAAAAGGGAAAGTTCATTTAACCGTTCTCCTGCAACCTGGCAACGCCTCACTCAGGGTTGCCAGGTTGAGCGGGTTTCCTCCCGATTGGGCGGGTTGATCAAATCTGGGCTGCTTTTCCTGGTTTTTACTAAATATTTAGGAGAAATAATTAACAAAAAAGTTTCCATTATGGCAGAGAAAAGTAGAAACTTGCACAATAAAGTCACTTATATTATATTTGCTTTGATCTACTCAATTTAATTGTAGTCTTTGTTTGGAGCCTGAACCTTTTTTTCTGGACTGAGCTGCACATACAGGACTGTCTCAGAAAATTAGAATATTGTGATTTTCTGTAATGCCATTACAAAAATGTCATACATTCTGGATTAATTACAAGTCAACTGAAATATTGCAAGCCTTTTATTATTTTAATATTGCTGATCATGGCTTACAGCTTAAGAAAACTCAAATATCCTATCTCAAAAAATTTGAATATTCTGGGAATTTTAATCTTAAACTGTAAGCCATAATCAGCAACATTAAAATAATAAAAGGCTTGCAATATTTCAGTTGATTTGTAATGAATCCAGAATGGATGACATTTTTTTTTTTTTTTTTTTTAAATTGCATTACAGAAAATAAAATAACTTTATCACAATATTCTAATTTTCTCAGACAGTCCTGTACACCCGGCTCCTTCTATGGCTGTTCTTAAATCTCATTTTTATTCACTAGCATTTAACTCACCAGGATTGTTTTATTTGATTTATGTGTCTCATGTTGTGCTGTTTTCTTTCCTTTCGCTTGTCCAGCTGTTATTTTTAAAGTGCTTTATGAATAAACTTGACTTGACAGGATCCAGCGGATCAACCATCCAGAACTCCTTAAAAAAGGTCACATTTAATCCACCGAGGTCCTGGTTTTAAAAGCCTAGAAGATCAAGCAGTCGCCACACCGCGTGTCGATAATCCAGAATTAATGTTCACAGCGTTATTTCCAGACGAGTCGTCGTTACGCAACGAGCCGGGGAGTCCTGAGCCACAGCATCTGCATTACATGTCATGATCTGGCCTGCGTGGCGGTAAGCCGATTAGCCAGGAATAACGCCTGGGCTCCTGGCTGCGGTCGCCGCGGTGACGCGCTGACAGCGAGAGGATGAGTGTTTTCACCTCACGCTTCCTGGGAACGGCCGAGTCACCGTTGTCCTCCAGATCCTCCTCGTCATCGGGGTTTACGTCGTCGGAGCGGCCCGAAATACACGCCATGAACTCCGGTGTGGAGCGCCGGCCGTAGCGTTTGCTGCCCTTCACGAACTTCGGCTGCACCTCCGGAGACCCTGAGGACGGGAAACAGTAAAAAAACAGCAAAAACTGGTGTTATTTAAAAGATAAAACTGTTCTATTACTTTAAGACATGAATAGAAACTAAGAAAAACGCCCTGATGCAGCGACGAAATATTACCAGGAATATTTGTCTTATTTCTAGTTAAAATGTCTCATTTTTAGTCAAAAAAATCTCATTACCAGAGTCATTACCAGAAAAATAACTTGTTTTTTGACAATTTTCACCTGGTTCAAGTACATTTTCACTTTAAATAAGTACAAAATCCGCCAGTGGGACAAGATTTATCTTCTCATTACAAGCAAAAAAATCTTGTTCCACTGGCAGATTTTTCTACTTATTTCAAGTGAAAATCTACTTGAAACAGGTGAAAATTGTTGTTTTTTTCCAGTGATGAGTCTTGTTTTAAGTGTAATGAGATTTATTGACTAAAAATGAGACATTTTAACTAGAAATAAGACAAATATTCTTGTTAAGGTTTTGAGTTTTTGCAGTGTATGAGGATTAAAACCTCTGAAGGTCACGGACAGAAATCCCAGAGGTTTCAGATTAGAGACGGTTGCTGGCGTTCGTCCGGCTGTGAGTCATCAGAGCCAAGACGCATCACAATGTCGTAACACCAGTAATCCTGGACGGTTACGTGGATCCAAATCGAAAATCGCAATCTAAAAATAAACAGACGAACCTTCGAAGGCTTTCAAGAAATCTGACGTCAGGCCTCTAAACGTGACGGCATCAGTCTTCTCTTTAAACTTCAAAACCTGGATCAACTCTTCTTTTCTTGGAGCCAAGATTCCCAAAAAAAGTCAAAATTTCGGAAAAAAAAAATGTCAAAGTATCGAGATTAAAAAGGAAAGGAAAAAAGAGAAAAAAAAGGAAAAAAAAGAAAAAAAATAAGAAAAAAGGAAAATAAGAAAAATTTAATTTTTTCTTTTTTTTTTTATAAATAAAAAAAAATTAAAAAAAAATATCGCTGGATAAAAACAAAAGCAAGGTTGGTAAAACCCGAGCGTCTGGGTCCTGCACTGAGATTCTAAATGTTTCTACTTGAGTTTAGAGGAAAGTTGCTCAGACAGGTACATGAGCGACGTCCGGGACTGGAGACCAAACCCAGATCAGGCCGAGCCTCAGTCCGTGTGTATTGTGTCTCTTAACCCAGGTCGCGTTTGAGTATATATACCGTTTTTTTTTGTTTTTTTTTACAGAGTCTATTCTATTTTGTACTTATTTTACTTTTTACTTACATTTCTTTTGAAGGAAAACACCACTCTGTGCTGCTTTTAATTTCATTGTATGCCTCGTATAATGACAATAAAACGTTTGAATCTGAGTAAAGTCTTTATTCTGATCTTTATTCTATCACAGGTTGTTTTTTTTGTACTTGTACTGTCGTGGCGCCGTGTTGTAAACGGTGTGAAACAAACAGGCCTGGAGGCCACGCCCACCTGTCAATCACAGCCAACCACTTCAGCTTGGCTGACGTGTGCTAACTTATGATGCTAATTAATAATAATGATAATGATAATAATTAAAGCTGCAAGCAGCGATGAACGGGCCCTCGCACGTGCAAATTTCACCCATTAAGATCAAGGAGTGAAAACTAAGTCCGATGACACCACCCACGAGTCTTTAAGTCAAACCATTCAAAAGTTATGGCAGAAAGTAGGAAATATCAAATATGGGCCAATCAGATGAAGGGGGGGCGCACTTTTTGGCGTCTATCGTTGCCACGGTAACGCTTTTGACTGAGAAAAGTAATGCACGTCGTCGCAGGATGGAGATGCACATTTTGATGTATATCACACCTGGGTGCACGTTACGGTTCGGGCCGTATTAACTGCCGAAGAAATGGCATAAATTGCGCCAAAATGACACGATTAATTCAAAATGGCCGACTTCCTGTTGGGTTTCGGCCATGGCGCCAAGAGACTTTTCTTTAAGTTGTGACATGATACAGGTGTGTACCGATTTTCGTGCATGTACGTCAAACCGTATTGTGGGGCTTGAGGCACAAAGTTTTCTAGGGGGCGCTGTTGAGCCGTTAGGCCACGGCCATTAATGCAAACCATTAAATATCACATTTTTCGCCAAGCCTGGCTTGCTGCAAAATTTGGTGACTTTTGGGGCACGTTTAGGGGGAAAAAAGGCCCTCCTTTCGTCAGAAGAAAAATAAAAACAACGAGAACAGCTCCAACAGATACAATAGGGCCTTCGCACTGTAAGTGCTCGGGCCCTAATAATAATAAATCTGTCCAAACTTGCTCATTTCTACTGCCGTTACAGAAACTCCCCACAGCAAGTGGTTTTAAACCATCAGTGAAACTCTGAGGTCTTTATTCGCAGCCGAAAAGGAGGAAGCTCTAAGCAGCAGCAGTGACGACAGATGTGAAATCACCAAAATGTTTTGTTTAAACCGCTTTAAAAACTGCTTTAAAGTTGGACGTTTTAACATGTCCAACTTTGAAGGAGATGGACTTGCTGAAGGAGCGAATCCCCTAGTGGTCAGAGGAGGAACTGCACCGTTTTCCTTCTTCCTTGTAGGTTTTAAACCGCTAGTTAAACCTTTGGCGCCTGATCAGAGATCTGAAGTAAATATTTACTTTGAGTTATTTATTTTGTTCAGGCCTCATCAAACGGTGACATTTAGAAACTCAAAGAAGCGTGTCGTCTGCACGGAAAACAAGCCGTGACGCGTCTCCGGGCGTGACGGTGCAAACAGTCAGCTGCTGACGCTGCTGACTCAGCACGCGGGTCGAGCCTGAAGCTGGAAATCAAACCAGCAGCCTCGTGTTTCAGGAGACGTGGGCTGTATCCGAAATCGCATACTAAGGGCCAGTCCCAATCCCCCCCTAGTCCTACTTTTCAGCCCTATCCCTAAATTTTGTGCGTTCCTGTGAGGGTAGTGGTGTCCCAATTCCTCTTTGCATGTAGGGCTAGTGTGCATAACGAGGGCTAGTGGTTATCAATCTAGCCCTTCACAGCGAGGGATTTCAGATACGGACTCACCGACCGAGGGCCAGAGCAATTTCCCAGAATGCTTTACGTCATCATTTGCAGACTGAATCAAACCAAAAAACAAACATGGCGGACATTTGTCATTTTTAGTGAATAAAATCAATATTTTGAGTTAGTTTCTGCATAAAAATGTGTTTTAATTACATTTCTAGCGAGAAATATATATTTTACTTTCATAATATTCACTCAGTGAATGTACATAATCACTTGCTTACCCGTTGTTGCAAAGATCTCACCAGAATAAAGGCTGATTTATGGTTCTGCGTTACCCCAACGCAGAGCCTACGGCGTACGGCGCCCTTAACAGGCGTTATTTGGGTAAACTGAGCCCAGGTTGGGGATCTTAACGGTTACTTTTATGCCTGAAAAATATTAAAACTTAATAAAGTGGCATATTAACAGCGCTACAGCGGAAATTAAAACAGCTTTTAGCTCTCTGCTTCCTGATATGGTGTGACGTTTGTGCAAACGTAACTACGCAGTCGCTTACGTACCCGAACGTAAACCACGCAGTGACGTAGCAAGTGGTGTCCCAATCCCTAGGGAACATTACAAGGGCCCTAAAGTTTGTGGCTTCATTTTTAGGGCTAGTGGTAGAAAGTAGGGGGTGTATTGGGATTGGCCCTAACGTACTACATGCTACATACTGCATCAGTATGTACTGTATACTGCATACTAAATGAACGATTCAGTAGCCGCTCCAGCAGACCGTTCACACAGCAGTAGCAGCCAAGTATCCCAGAATGCATTTCGCACCAAAACGACAGCGGAAGCTGAGAGCTAAAAGCTGTTTTAATTTCTGCTGTAGCGCTGTTAATATGCCACTTTATTAAGTTTTAATATTTTTTCAGGCGTAGAAGTAACCGTTATGATCCCCAACCTGGGCTCAGTTTATCCAAATCACGGCGTTTTTACTGGAGCCCCAGAAGCAGCTGCTGCTCTGTCTGTACATCGGAGCCGTCACAATTTTTATAAATGTATTAAAATGAACATATCAGTCTAAAAAGAAGAAAAATCCAAGGCACTCTTCTTCAAATATAAAAAGCCTTTATTTGAAATGGCTATTTCATGTAGAAAAGATTAACACCCTGAGGAAGGCTGTGGCCGAAACCCGGGGGCTGTAACCCACTTTTTAATCCTCTACATGAAATAGCAATTTCAAATAAAGGCTTTTTATATTTGAAGAAGAGTGCCTTGGATTTTTCTTCTTTTTTGACATCCTTTTTCCCACCAAAGAGCACCTTCGTCACATGATGAACCTTCTGAGCAATCTGGACTTTCTTTTCTTCTGGGAACATGTCAGTCTATTGAATTTTATTTTATTAAGCTACCGTATTTTCTGGACTATAAGGCGCATCCGCTCTATCTTTAAAAAAAAATAATAAAAAAAAATATATACAAGCCGCATCCGCTCCATTTAAAAAAAAGATATGCAAGCCGCAGATATTTATGTTGTTAGATTAGATATTTACTACATGTACAGAAGGATTTTGAACTGTAAATGATGTACATGTTTGTACCTAAATAGATCTTTCCTAACAGTGTCTTTTAACACGGCAGCAACTTTGCTGATTAAAACTGGACAGAACCAAGAAAAAATAACCAGTATTTATTTATCTATTTATCTGTTTGAAATCTGCTTCTACCTACTTCTATCTGCTAAAGAAGAAGTAGCGTATTCTTCTTTGCATTTATTTTGTCTTAGTTTTGATTCTAATTCCGGTTAGAGCGCCCCGAGCGGTGGAAGAAAAATCCACAGAATAGAACCTTTGTATAAGCTGCATGGTTGAAAACCTATGAAAAAAGTAGCGGCTTATAGTCCAGAAAATAGGGTTCATATGTTCGGGTTTTTATTTAGTGCACCTCTACGTACTTGGTATAAAACATAATAAAAATAAAAATAATATTACTAATAATAGAAGCTACTTCTCCCTCTCCACGGTGCAACTACTCCTTTCCGCCATTACAAAATTGTGCTGTCCGGTCGCCGCTGTTTTGTATTGCACTTGTGTTTTCTCAATGAAGTAAAAATTGTGCTGTCCGGTCAAGGTCGCATTGCATTCTGGGATATAGTAGGCGAGGTAAACTGGTCTGATGCAGCTGCAGATTTTTTCCAAATCAGTAAGACATCCGGGTATTTTTCGCATACTGCAGATTTTGCTTTTGTTCTCAAAATCAGTACGTACTAGTAGTATAGTATTTGATTTCGGATACGGCCGTGGTTACCTGGTTCCTGCAGGGTCTCCTCATCATCCTCCTCCTCCTCTTCCTCCTCCTCTGGGGCCGGCTCTGCGGTCGACGACAGGACCAGGATGAGAGCATTCTTGAACTGGTTGAAGTCGACCTGCAGCAGGATTTAGAACCAGGTTTTAATCAGAACCGCAGACCCGAAGGTTCCTGGTACAGAATGTAAACAGAGTCTGGATAAGAGGAGAGAATGAACGTTCATGACATTCCTGAGACGGGGAGTCATTCCCCTGGTGGAGGGTGGCCCTGGCTGTCTGGGTGGAGGATGACGGGGTGTGTGTGTGTGTGTGTGTGTGTGTGTGTGTGTGTGTGTGTGTGTGTGTTTGTGTGTGTGTGTGTTGGAGGTCACACCCCGGCGTCAGCAGCTGCCGACCCTGAATTCACCAGTTTCTCTTTGTGCTGCTGAGCATCTTAGGAGTCTCTTTCTCCGTCTCTCTCTGTGTGTCTCTGTCTCTCCCTCCATCTTTCTCTCTCCCTCCGTCTGTATTTGTGTCTCTCACTCCATCTCTCTCTCCCTCTCTCTCTGTCTGTGTTTGTGTCTCTCCCTCCCTCCATCCCTCTCTCCCTCAGGCCCATCGTGACATCAGCAAAAAGGGACAAAAGTAATAAAAACTAAAATGATAGGTGGACTCAAAAACTATAAAACTAAAAACTCCATCCATCCATCAATCCATCAATCCATCACCATTCATCCATCCACTCATCCATCAATCCATCCAACACCATCCATCCATCCATCCATCCATCATGGAGACTAAAATGTCATCAGTTTTCGTCCACTAAAATAATACTAAAATGCTCAGATTTTTAGTCGACTGAAACTTAACACAACTAAAAGGATTATGAATATGACTAAAACTAAATAACTCTAACTAAAACAGTGACCCCACCGTGGCGGTGAGCCGGTCCCGGCCCTGCAGCAGCGTCTGGAGCAGAACCGGCGCCGCGTCGTCCAGCTGCAGCGACTGGCAGAGGTCGGACAGCTCGTCCGGGTCCAGGGCGCCGCGGCCGGCGCCGTCGAAGCTGTGGAAGAGTTCCTTCAGACGCTCCTCGTACTCGTCCTCCCCTCCGTCCATCCCGCGGGGAAGAACCCGGCCCTGCAAGCAGACACAGACCCGGTTACTCTGGTTACTCCGGTCTCCGGGGAAGGTCAGGGGTCGGTAGACGGCCCAGGACTCAAACCCTCGCCACCGGCACCTGGTGAAGCTGAAACATACTCACAAACAGAGCGATCTCACGCAGCATGTGGCTTCGTGTCAGAGTCCCGGCCACGACTGAGCTCTCCGGCGTCACCACCGGCCCGGCTTTAGTTAATCCAATTACCCCCACAACCAGGTGAACGCCAGAGGGCCGGGCTTCCCGCAGAGCCCTGCGTTCTGTCAATCCACGCTACCCGTCCAGATCTGATACTTTGGTTGGTCGGTTTTCAAAGTTTGATTGCCACGCCCATAATTTTTTGCATCCCTTCAGTCCACGCTGTGGTTAACGGTGAGTAACATCCTCAAAAATTCCTAAGATGTATATTTATATATATATATATATATATATATATATATATATATATATATATATATATATATATATATAGAAGCCAGCAGAGATAATTTTACACTGCAAAAACTCCAAATCTTAACAAGAATATTTGTCTTATTTCTAGTTAAAATGAAAATAAACAACAATTTTCACCTGTTTCAAGTAGATTTTCACTTGAAATAACTAGAAAAATCTGCCAGTGGAACAAAATTTATCTTCTCATTACAAGCAAAAAAATCTTGTTCCACTGGCAGATTTTTCTACTTATTTCAAGTGAAAATTTACTTGAAACAGGTGAAAAATGTCAAATAAAAAGTTATTTTTCTGGTAATGACTATTGTTTTAAGTGTAATGAGATTTTTTTGCCTAAAAATGAGACATTTTAACTACAAATAAGTTAGTAATATTCCAAATATTTTGTGGTGCGGATTTCTCCTTTTCTCTCAAAAAATCTGTCTTACGTGAATGCATTAAGAGACGGGAACATTATTTGATAGGATGTTACTGGACTATCAAATTATGCTACTGCTAATATGGGATGTTGAGTATTTTATCCTTCAAAATACACTACCAATGACATGAATTGCATTACACTTTGTGAACATTATACGATAAAGAGAAAAGAAAAAAATAATTTGATCACTTTATTTGATATTCATTCAGTCATTCGCCTTTATTTAACCAGGCAGGTCTTTAATAACATTCTTATTTACAATGACAGCCTGGCAAGAGACAAGGACTTGGGGGGGGGGGGAAAGGACGTGGCCTAGGGAGTAAAACACAGTAAAATTGTAGCTCTACAAAAAGGTAGAAAACCATTAGGTCACATTTTTTGATAGGGTAGCAAAAATCAATAGATAGACGCTGTCGGTTTATGCAGTGGTAGCATTTTTCAACGAAGCAGCAGAAATCGACAGAACACCGGCGCCGTGACCAGACCGCCGGCCCGGGGAGATCCATAAACGACCCCCCTGGTCCGGTTCTGAACCAATTTCTGCTACAAAAAGGTCCAGAACCGGTGATTTCAGCCAAGCTGGCGCTGTTAAAGCTCACGAACCAGACAAGACTGGGACAACTTTCCTCCTCACTCGCCACATTTACAGACAGTAGTTAAATTGGTGCTCATGGGAAATGTAGTGTTCTTTCTGGTAAAGCACAACCGCTTTTGTCCAAAGGAGCCGCCAAACTCAAACAAAGGTGAAAGTTACATTGTGCTGCTTTAAATGCATTTTTTGTTTCGTTTTAAGGCCTATGTTACAATTTTTCAGCAGTCAGTTATAGGCCTAATGTAAGCTCAAAGATGGCCAAAAAAATTATTTTGCTAATTTATTTATTTTAAGTGATTGTGCTTTGTTGCTATAATGTCTGCTGGAATTAGGGGTGTAACGATACACTAATCTCACGATACGGTACGATACACGATATTGAGGTCACGATAACGACACGATACAATATTATAGCAGTATTTTTTTTAACAACCTTGAATGAGGAACATATGACTGGAAAAAATTGTCTTTTATTTGAAAGACACAAAATACAAAACAATGCTGTGTGTTTGCCCTATTGTTACAGTTTGTAATGCTTTATAACTGTTTACGTTTTAAAGAGAAAGCCAGTCCAACCATTTTCCACAAACTGAACTAAAAGTAAATGTCAGGTTTGCATTATGCATCTTCAGTTTCATACAAGTACAAATATTTTGCCACAAACTGAATAGTTTCTCTCATGTATGATTTTACTTTTTTCTTTTCCAGAAATTTAACAACTAAATTTAAATAAATAAATAAAAGTAAATAAATACATACAATTTTACATCATAAAAAAGATTGATTCATGCTCACCTTATAAGTGTACGAGGAGATTTATTTTTGTTACGAAGGTTATTTTGGTAATTCAGGGTTCATTATTTTATAAATATATTCTTTATATTCTGATGTAAATCAGGGACTATAATTACACTAGTCAGTTTATCTGTAATTGTTAATATGTTTTAGATTGGGCGGAGTGATACAGCACTAGGTGCTGTGTTGATGTTCTAAAATCCTACACTGTTGAGGGACATTAAAGTACACTCGAACTCACGCAGAAGTTGCCCCCGTGTTTATCTACTCACGACCCCAAAAAGGTTTCATTTAATAAGGTAAGGCTTAACTCTACACCAGCCTTACATAAGTAAAGGTTCAGAGCTCAAAACGGGACTGCAAAACGGGACTAGTTTCTTCTGAAGAGAGTAATATTTTGGTTCGCGGGTCGAGGCGCAGTCGTCACGCGTGGTCGGATGTGCGTTACTAGTCAACATAATAGATTAATATTAATAACCCAATATCGCGATACACTTTGTCACCTCCACGACACGTATCGTGACGTTTTTGTATCGCGAAATTTCGTGGCACGATATATTGTTACACCCCTAGCTGGAATATTTAAAAAATGCTGGGAAATTAAAAAATGTTCAGTTGTTCATGTTCATGTAAAAGATTTTTTTCTTTGAAAAGCATGCCTAAAGCACATTTATTTGATTTATGCAATGGTGAAGAAATTGGCAAAATAAATGGAAAAACTGTGGAGAACCATGTTCGGTATGTTATTCGGTATTCCGCCAAGTGTTTATTATCATTTTCGGTTTCAGCCACAAATTTTCATTTCGGTGCATCACTAATTATTTACGTTTGTATTGAGAATGGTGCAAGTTAAATGTATCTATGTGTCTGTGTATGTATGCGTAATGTTGTATGTTTGAAACGATTTAAAAAACGACGATAAACATATTGTAAAAAAAAAAAAAAAAAAAACAATTACCGTATTTTCTGGACTATAAGCTGCACCTGCATACAAGCCGCATCCGCTCTATTTAAAAAAAAAAAAAAGATATGCAAGCTACAGATATTTATGTTGTTAGATTAGATATTTACTACATGTACAGAAGGATTTTGAACTGTAAATGATGTACATGTTTGTACCTAAATAGATCCTTTCCTAACAGTGTCTTTTAACACGGCAACAACTTTGCTGATTAAAACGGGACAGAACCAAGAGAAAATAACCGGTATTTATTTATCTATTTATCTATTTGAAATCTACTTCTATCTGCTAAAGAAGAAGTAGCGTATTCTTCTTTGCATTTATTTTGTCTTAGTTTTGATTCTAATTCCGGTTAGAGCGCCCCGAGCGGTGGAAGAAAAATCCACAGAATAGCTGCACCTTTGTATAAGCTGCATGGTTGAAAACCTATGAAAAAAGTAGCGGCTTATAGTCCAGAAAATACGGTAGAAGACGTCTGATTAGAGGCTGGAGGCACCAATTAGAGCAATTAAACTAATTATAACCGATTACAGAAACACGGACCAGGTTCTCGCCAAATCTGGGACGCTTTATTCCTGTAATTGATCAACAATGGAGCTTTTTTATCTCCCGTTCACTGCGGTCGGCGAGATGACTGAGCACACGTCGAGCCACGCTCGTCCTCGTCCGTGACGGGAGGATTTATATCTGGCAGAGAGCAGACGAGTGTTAGAGTCAGGCTGGTGAGGAAGAGAGGAGTGACATAAGTCCTGCAGCAGAGCCCGGGACATAAGTCCTGCAGCAGAGCCCGGGTCATAAGTCCTGCAGCAGAGCCCGGGTCATACGTCCTGCAGCAGAGCCCGGGTCATAAGTCCTGCAGCAGAGCCCGGGTCATAAGTCCTGCAGCAGAGCCCGGGTCATACGTCCTGCAGCAGAGCCCGGGACATAAGTCCTGCAGCAGAGCCCGGGTCATACGTCCTGCAGCAGAGCCCGGGTCATTAGTCCTGCAGCAGAGCCCGGGACATAAGTCCTGCAGCAGAGCCCGGGACATAAGTCCTGCAGCAGAGCCCGGGACATAAGTCCTGCAGCAGAGCCCGGGACATAAGTCCTGCAGCAGAGCCCGGGTCATAAGTCCTGCAGCAGAGCCCGGGACATAAGTCCTGCAGCAGAGCCCGGGTCATAAGTCCTGCAGCAGAGCCCGGGACATAAGTCCTGCAGCAGAGCCCGGGTCATAAGTCCTGCAGCAGAGCCCGGGACATAAGTCCTGCAGCAGAGCCCGGGACATTAGTCCTGCAGCAGAGCCCGGGACATACAGTAAGTCCTGCAGCAGAGCCCGGGTCATAAGTCCTGCAGCAGAGCCCGGGACATACAGTAAGTCCTGCAGCAGAGCCCGGGACATACAGTAAGTCCTGCAGCAGAGCCCGGGACATGAGTCCTGCAGCAGAGCCCGGGTCATAAGTCCTGCAGCAGAGCCCGGGACATGAGTCCTGCAGCAGAGCCCGGGACATGAGTCCTGCAGCAGAGCCCGGGTCGCCACCCGGAGCTCCAGCCAAGAGAACGGAGGCTTGAAAGATCCAGAATTAGCCGACGGAAGCCGAGTGACGAGGCAGGACAACTAATTGTACTATTTTTACTCCCCAACCTGCACTTTTTATAGCAGTTTTACATCTCTGCACTTTAACTTCAATGTGGACCCTTCACCACTACCTTTTAATAAATGATGATAATAATAATAATAATAATAATAATAATAATAATAATAATAATAATATTTTAAAACTATTATGGTAATAATAATAAATAAAATAAATAGTAATAATAATAATAATATACTATATGTAATAATAATAATAATGAGTAATTATAATTTCTAAAAAACTATATTGCTAATAATAATAATAACAACAATAATAAGAATGATAATAATAATTAAAAGATAATAAAACAATCATAAGAATAATGATAAAAAATTATTTATAATAATGAAAAATAAATATATATAATATATATAACAATAATTAAAAAAACTATGATAATGATAATAATAAATAAAATAAATAGTAATAATAATATACTATATATAATAATAATGAGGAATGATCATTTTTTTTAAACTATGATGCTGCTAATAATAATAATAACATCAATAATATAATATATAATAATATCAATAATAATGAAAAATAAATATATATATATATATATATATATATAAATATATATAATAATACTTAAAAAAATATAATGATGATAATAATTCAAATAATAATAACAATAATTAAAATAATAATTATACATTTTAAGGGGCCTTCAGGGCACTCAAGGTCGACTTTGCACTACACACAAACATCGATAAAAGAGCAAAAAAGGACAACAAAATAAATGCAATACAATCAGAGCTAAAGTCAGAAAACATTAACAATCCTTGATGTAAGATTTAAGCAAAAAAAAAAGTGGAATATTTGTTTATCTTGACAGCTGAAACTTCCCAGTGTGTTTAAATGCAACATGTGACCTTTTGCTTTTCCAGCTGCTCTCAAAGAGACCGTCAAGCACACGGCCAGGTGTCCCCCACAGCCCAGACTCGGGGTCCCCCCATTCAGCAAAGACAAAAGAGTCCGAACAAAACCCGCCCTGCATCTGGGCCTTTTCAGGGGCTTTCAAAACGTGGGGAAATAATGGCTCAAGGGCACTGCAGACACGCTCCTCCAAATCATCTCAATTTGTAAAAACTGCCGGAAAGAAGCCGGCAACAATAAGAGAGAAAGGTTTTACCATGGTGGATACACGTATAGTTCCTACAAAACAACTTCTTAGCCATTAAAGCTCACGAACAGAACTCTACAGACAGTAGTTTAAAAAAGATGCTGCACAAAAATCACCATGTTCAACTTTTTTGAGATGCATTGCTGCTTTCAAACTCAAAATAAGCTCATAAAATGGCAAAATGTCATAGTTTCAACATTTGATTTTTTTGCTTATGTTCTATGTCTGGGAATAAAATGTGAGTCAAAAAAAAAAAGCTCATAAACCTTCATGAAACTAAAGTATGCGGAAATGAAAACAAAACCAAGTAGGTTTTGTTTTTATTTGAACAGTCATGTCAGAGATACCAAATCCAGAAGAAACACTTCAAATATTTGCAGTTAAAAAGCTATAGGACTTCAAAATACAAACGGTTTATGTGCTTCCCATCTTTATCTAAATTAGAGGAAATAACACTCGCAAATTTGGGAGGGAAGGGCCATGTATCTAATTATTACAATATACTAGTCGCACATAGTACGGAATCAGCAATAAGTAAATTAAATGCTTTGAAAATGGATATAAAAAAAAATTGGTGAATTAGACTGGAATGATCTGGAAGAGAGAAGATTTTACCGTGGATACACGTATACTTCCTACAAAACAACTTCTTGGCCGGTTAATTAACCCCCGAGTCCGTCTGCTCGGCTCCAGCGCAGCAGCTTTTGTGACGGCCGTGACATTTCAGCTGCTGCGGGGGCCGAATAATCAAACCGGTCCGGGTCACAAGAGCGAGGTTAATCCCCAACACATCCCAGCATTCACTGGTGGCACGTCATTAGAAATCAACAGATGTCAGGCGGGACAGATGCTTGAAAAGTCTCCTTTAAAACACACGTGTCTGACATGGTGGAGGCCGTATCATGGTGCAGGCTTTGCTAGTGCTTAGTGAGCCTAAACGTGCTTTCAAACCAGCTCAAAAGACTTTTTGAAGGCAAAGAACTTAAATATTCTTACACGCCCAAGTCGGTCGCCTATTCGCAGCCCAGAATAGCAGGATTTTCACTTACGGAAGACAAAACTGAGGGCAAAATAGAGCAATGAAGCAGCAGCTGAAGGTCTGGAAACTGAGACCTTGCTGTTGTTGATTGTTTTCTAATTGTGTCATATCATCAAAAATATCTGGAACTACAACAGGAAATGAGCAAAAAGGAGATTTGTGTTAAAAATAAACCCCCAAAAAACTGCAAATCACAAAATGTAGTTGAGAATATTTAGGAAATGAAACTGACACTGTAATTCTGACTAACCTTTGCATGTGATTTTGTTGCACAAATCTCCTCTAAATTTCAGTTTATTTGATTTTATTTGCAATACATTTCAAACAAGTGTATGGTACGGATCATAACAAACATTTACAGCTATATTTGCTCATTTTATCTTGTATTGTTTGGCTTGTTTTTGCTCATTTTGCACTGCTATGACACGACACTTTTCCACTTGGGTCTGACTAAACAATGCATCTTATCCAGTCCTTTGTGTAGGAAGATGAATAAATAATTAAATAAGACAAAAATCAATCAATGAACAGCTGCACAGACATATCAGATATCCAGATGCATTTTTTTCCTCATCAGATGTTGAAACTGGAGACAAAAATAAAAGAGGAAAACATCCAGGATGACTTTAATCTTGCCTTATGTGATCTACAAAATCATCCTTTGGCAGCAAATTTTGCAAAAAAGGCATTTAAAGAGGTGACTGGGTGCAGCTTTGCACTGATTAAAAGCTGAAAAAAAGCTTAAAGGAGTGATTTTTGACAGTGATGGGCTAAGCTAAGCGGCCTAAAGGCTGATTTATGGTTCCGCGTTACACCGACGTAGAGCCTACGGCGTAAGGTACACGGCGACGCGCACCGGACCGTGTGCGTCGCCGCCAAACCTACGCCGTAGGCTACCCCGTCGCATTAACGCGGAACCATAAATCAGCCTTTATTCACAAGCGTGGGAAGTTTGACTGGAGGAACCAGTTCATCCTTAACATGTCCAACAAAATCACCAAGGAACGTCTCCAAACTTTAGATATTATAATTTAAAAAATTAATAAACTCACCAGAGGTCCCAAATCTGGAAAAGGCTGCCTCCCTTTGATTTAAAGTCAGTGATTAAAACACTGAAAACCAAACTTTCTCCTACAGCATTTCTGCAGCGGGACGTTCACGGACCGCTGGAAGTTTGACGGGCGGCTCGTGTTACGATGCTGTTTTCATCTGAAACGGCATTAGAAAGTGTCCTGATCTGGGGTTTTAGTCGCCGTTTTGTGTCCTGGGCAGCGGCATCCTCCTCCTCTTGAGTCCTAGCGGATTTTGAAAAGCGGTTGATAGAGGAAGAGGCGGCGACCCCAGACAGTTCTGCCCATCCCGCTCCGGTTTTACGGTGCGCGCTTGAACGCATATTACGGTATTGCTTTCAAAATAAAAGCAGGCTTCGATAGGATACAGACATTACGCACACAAGCGCCCCTCACAAAACCCCTCAAAAAATAAGAAAAATAGAGAAACATATTTTCTCATCAACAAAGCATATTTTACTTAAACATATTTTAAATTTTAAAGTAACAAATTAACATATTTGAACAATTTTTCTGATTTTTTCAGTTATTTTATTGTCTGAAAAATGGTTCAAATGTTATTTTATTGTCTGGAAAATGGTTCAAATATGTTATTTTGTTATTTGAAAATTTTAAAAATTGTCTTGTTAATGAGAAAATATGTTTCTCTATTTTTCTTATTTTTGTGAGGGGGGATATATATTGTTTTTCGGCACTACCTTGTTCTCTATAGCTGATATAACATGAATTACTCCTATGTGGGATCAATAAAGTTTTTATTTTTGCCATCTGAGAAAATTAAATATATTATATTTGGTGCCTAACTGTTTCCCATGCATCTGCATGTGTGTCTGTATTTAATTACAGTTTTGTGTTTATTGTTTGAAGGAATATATGAATAATATTTGCATACCGTTGTGATTGATTAAGCATCAGGTCAATTTCAGTGACACTGATATACGGTGTAATCTGATTCCTATAATGCTAAATAATGTAATTTGAAGTTGATAATTGTATCTTTTATATCTAAAATTCAGGTTTCATCTCCAAATTCAGTCCAATTTAAATCATTTACTATCCCTTCCTTTTCTGAGATGGAGGGGGGTGTTGGAGCTGGTTATTCTGCTAGAGGACTTTGGGACTAGTTAGTAGTCGTGTCAATCCTTAAAGCACTGGAGTCAATCCTCCAATAGTGTAGAAATAGCGGTAGTGCAGTCGCCACACATATCTGATCTCAGCTGATGGATGGAAACATTTATAGTGAGTTCAACATCATCATCCACTTCTCTGTGTTATTGAGCTGCAGTTGAAAACAAGCTCATATGGAAACTAGAACCAGGATGATGGAATACAATCACGCAGGATCAGGACATTACTAGGTTTGTTTTTGGTCTCGGTCTGGAGCTGAACCAGTCTTGGTCTTGATACTCTCTGGTCTTGGTCTCGGTTTAGGTGGTCTGGACTACAAGTCTAGTATGTACTTATGATTTTTTTTTACATCATACAAGTATTTTATTCAATATGATGAATTCATGTTGTGTCTTTTTTTATTACAAAAAAACTGCTGAAATCTGCCAATAATAATAATAAGTATTGTGATTTGGTGGTTAGCACAATTGATTTTAGATTTTTTAGATTTTATTTATTTGCACAGTTAAAAATTACACAAATAAAAGTAACAACTTTACAAATT
This sequence comes from Cololabis saira, assembly GCF_033807715.1. Classification (NCBI taxonomy): domain Eukaryota; kingdom Metazoa; phylum Chordata; class Actinopteri; order Beloniformes; family Belonidae; genus Cololabis; species Cololabis saira. The sequence goes on from NC_084602.1 coordinate 37,064,268, forward strand.
AAAGTGCAGGAAGAGGCGAAAACTCAAAGCGCTTATCAGGTGCCTCCACCTATAGTTAACATAAAATTTAATATCATACCTATAAGAACAAAATATACAAATGAGCAATTAGAAATCTATAGACGATAGAAATAAATGAAAATTACAAAGATTGAATCATAGGGAGAAGGTATCAGGTTTGAATCCCTACAGGGCTTTTCTGGGGGGAGTTTTCCCCAGGCACTCTGACTTACTGACAAAATTGTATGTCATATTATTTGGTGATTCTAAATTGTCCATCAACTTGTGTATGTTTGTTTTTTCTCCATGTGACCTGGAAATCTCTCCAGGGTGTAACTCTGCCTTTCGCCCAGTGAGAGCTGCAATTTGCCCCAGCAGATCTTTGTTTCCCTAAATAGGATAAAGTGGATAAAACCGATGGATGGATGGAATAGAATAGAATATAGAATAGAATAGAATAAGCTTTATTGGCCAAGTATGAACATGCCAGACAGGGAATTTGTTTTCGTTTTTTTCACTCACTGAACCCAGATTTAAATAGTTACAAACAGTAATAGACAAATGACAGCTCTTATTAACATATATACAATTTAAAAGTAAAAGGTGCAGCAATATGAGGTAGACATGGTTATTGAAAGTAGCAGAGAGCGAAACACTGTGCAAGACGCCATCTTGGATTTTGCATGGATGGATGGATGGATGGATGGATGGATGGATGGATGCATGGATGATGGATGGATGGATGGATGGATGGATGGATGGATGGATGGATGGATGGATGGATGCATGGATGGATGGATGCATGGATGGACGGATGGATGGATGGATGGATGGATGGATGGATGGATGGATGGATGGCACTACTGCCAAGAGTCGTGATTCCATATTTGGTCACTGTCGGTTGCAGCGTAATGTTGTATTTTACAATTAAAGCCCTTTCACATCCCATATAAAAGCTATCCTACCTTTACCTTCAGACTATTTTACAGTTATTTAATTAAGCTTTATGTTTCTACTGACCACTTTGATTTTTAGTTCAGAACAAGTGGCATTAAGATATAAGCTTAATCTTGTATTTGATTTTAAAATTATATAGTCATAAAATGATTCTCATTCTCTCTTTATTCAGTATTCAATTACACTGAGACTCATTGTTTCTGGACAGACGTACACAATTGGATATCTCTTAAAATGAATAATGTTCCACCTTTGGAATTAAGCTATATTATTTTCTTCATGGATGATTTGGAATTTTCTGTTTCTGATATTATTCATATAATTTTGTTACTGGGTAAGTACCATATTCATTGTGTCAAATGGAGAAATTGTAAACCCTCCTTCCGGGGTTTTATTAACGATTTTAAGATTTTTTTCACATGTCTCAAAAGAGTAGAAAACAAAAATGCAAGTAAAATAAGTCTAGACATGCTCGTTATTTGTTATTTTAATTTAATAATTCCTCTCCTTTTCTATGCTCCATTATGTGAATTTAAATGCTTGATTTATTTTGTTATTCATATATAATTCCTAGAGCGCCTTGTTTTTTGTATTCCTTACAAGAATCCCCATTTTTTTTATTTTCCTTTCTTTTCATATTGCATTTAAATTGATATTTGTCCATTATCCTCTTTGAGAGTTTGTATATTTTCAATTAAGTTTTGTTTAAAAAAAAAAATTTACACTGAAACACAGAACACTTTCACTTGTGAAACGCCACACAGAGAAAGCCAGCTCTTATTTTGAAGGAAGGTGTTGAGCGCCTGCGCCGTAATACCTCCAGTATGAGCGCATGCGCCGTAATACCTCCAGTATGAGCGCACAGCCGTAATACCTGTAGTATGAGCGCACACGGCCAGACCTATGGGCCAGACAAGTGAAGGGCGGCTTTGTCTGGGAGGAACCTGCAACTGCTGGGCTGGACTTCAGAAATACTAAAATGGCATCACTGTCTTCCGTTGGACTGTCGTTTTTTCCAGCATCATTCAAGTACAGAGACACATCCTGGCCTGTGGCAAACGACTTGCTGACTTTTAAAAGCTGTATTGTGCAATTCTTGCACCAAATAACCCTTATGCATCTCATATTTCAGTGTACACCCTACATATTTGTGCCAAACAAACATAAAAGGGAAGGTTCTTTACTCAAAACAACAAAGTGGTTTATTTACCGTTACTGTATTTACATGGAAATGAGTGATTTAGTAGACACTTCAGGCCATGCTGAGTGTTGTTTCTGTTTAAAACTATTTAAATTAAAGAATATAACAGGCCCAGATGTACAAAGTAAGCATGAGTTACCGATTATTTTAGGGTGTACAGGACTGTCTCAGAAAATTAGAATATTGTGATAAAGTCCTTTATTTTCTGTAATGCAAAAATGTCATACATTCTGGATTCATTACAAATCAACTGAAATATTGCAAGCCTTTTATTATTTTAATATTGCTGATCATGGCTTACAGTTTAAGAAAACTCAAATATCCTATCTAAAAAATTAGAATATTCTGGGAATCTTAATCTTAACTGTAAGCCATGATCAGCAATATTAAAATAATAAAAGGCTTGTAATATTTCAGTTGATTTGTAATGAATCCAGAATGTATGACATTTTTTTTTTTTTTTTTTTAATTGCATTACAGAAAATAAAGAACTTTTTAACAATATTCTAATTTTCTGAGACAGTCCTGTATTGTTATAACAGATAACTGTATGTTTTAATGGCTTTTGTTCTCTGTTTTCTTATCCACCTAGACACAGATCCAGTGCAGATGTCTGGGGTAGCTTTTTAAAAATATAAATAATTATCAGCCAATATATCAACTAAAATGTTGGTTGTTTCTTTTTTTTTTTAGCTTCTTTTCATTTAATGTGGCTGAAAAAGAAAAATCAAAACATAATGTTCCCAGAAAGTTCTGGGAATCATTAATTGTTAGCTGGTGTAAAAAAAAAAACAACAAAAAAGAGAAAAATATACACAATGGCCAAAAATAACTAGGATATGATTAAAAAGAGATTTAATAAAATCCACCATATGTGGAATAGAAATATGCACAATAATAAAAATGTAACAGAAAATATCTAAGAAACACATATTGGCTATAAATATGTGCAAAAAAACATTTTGGAGTAATAAAAGGGGACATAAAATCAATTATACAGATATTTAAACATATAATTTGAAGCTGAGAATGGACAAAAAGGAAAAAATGTGCTTCCACACGTCTTTAGTAGTGTTTTGTTGTTGAAACTGAAGGAAATAATCCATAAATAATCAAAAAAACGAGTCACGTGTACGTCAAAAACTACATTACCCACAATGCCTCGGTGTGAAACTCCCACTCAAGCTAGTTATTTATGTTTTATTTTCTTTGTTGCATCCAAAGACGTCTGTCTCACCAACCGTGACGTTTAAAAGCCGTGAGTAAAATTTGAAAATATAATTTGTGTAATCTTCACATCGCAAGTGCAAGTTTTTGTCATATTTTATTAAAAAATCGCTCTCTCTTCCGTAGCAGCTTCAGATGAACGTTGACCTAATTTCTCTGAATGTCCCAACACTCGTAAATCCGGCCGGAGTCCAACCAGGAGACATTCTGAAGCAGAAGACTCTGATTTGGACGGAGAGGCAGGTCGCCTTGCTAAAAGGCAGCGGCAGAAATGAGGAGAGCGGTGTCGTATCTGCTGAGCGTGTACGCGGCGGTGCCTGTCATTCTCTACCTGTTTCCATGGTTACTGGGACACGTCATCTTCTCTCACCTGTGTAAGTGACGACACCTGCAGAACTAATATTTATTCACACTACAGTCACTGCATGTTATACACATACAGTACTCGTAAAAAAAAAATCAGGGGGATGGTGTATTTTATCATATGGGGACAGATAATTTGTGCTGATTACAAATAATATAATATATTAGAAATAATAGCAGTGACCAAAACACCTGCAGAAATACTGCAGGAATGACATAGCAGCAGTTAAATGCAGCCTTCTGTAAGCTTTAAATATCCACTGGGCTTACATCAAATACATCAAAACAACTATAAAAAACAGTTTTCTGAACTTATCAATATGACTCTGTCCTTCACAGGATAAGTAAAATGGATCACTGCAAAAACTTAAAATCTTAACAAGAATATTTGTCTTATTTCTAGTTAAAATGTCTCGTTTTAGTAATAAAATCTCATTACATTTAAAACAAGTCTCGTTACTGGAAAAAACAACAATTTTCACCGGTTTCAAGTATATTTTCACTTGAAATAAGTAGAAAAATCTGCCAGTGGAACAAGATTTTTTTGCTTGTAATAAGAAGATAAATCTTGTTCCACTGGCAGATTTTCCTACTTATTTCAAGTGAAAATTTACTTGAAACAGGTGAAAATTGTCAAATAAGTTATTTTTCTGATGTTATTTTTCTGGTGATGACTCTAAATGTTGAAATAGCAGTAAAACCACATTCATTGATGAAATGACATAAGGGATGGAAAGGGGGGATGACAGTTTTACAGGGAGGATGATTTGGACCATTTTTATTTCAGGGGGGGATGATTTTGACCGTTTTTATTTCAAGGGGAGGTGATTTTGACCGTTTTTATTTCAGGGGGGGATGCCATCCCCCCTCATTCCCTCTCAACTCGAGTACTGATATTATATATAACAATGTAATGTTTGTTAGAATAGATCAATTGTAAGAAAACAAATTGGTCAAACATTTATATGCTTATGCACAATTTATGAATGTTAACTTTACAGAGATACTCCTCAAGATGCAGATATGTATTCATTTCCATCATAGTTAGATATGTAAAGTATATGCACAAAACTTTCTGGCATGATTTTTCTGACATCATGACAAAACTTCTAGGAGTGCATCTTCTATTAGATCCTCAAACCTGTTTATTAGGAGATACTATAAATATTGATGCCCGATCAAAATAAGAATCTGGTCATTATAGGTGTTAAACTGAAGCAAATATCATAATCATAAATTAGGTTTATTGGCCAAATCAGGTCAAGCAAGACAGAGAATTTGACTCGGTTATTTTCGCTCATTGTACAGTGTGAGAAAGTGAGCAACCCCTCCCCTTCTCACCATCACCGGACTTGTTTTAATATGTGTGGCAGAGTGGAGGATTGGGCGTGGTCTGCTGGGGAGCAGCACACAGGTGTGCCTGGTTCTGCTGATTAAGGCACACCTGTGTCCAATCAACGTCCCCAGCCTGCCAGGGTTTATAAACAGCAGCGGTATACCAGAAGAGGCGGCTGAGTAGGGGTAGCTTGTTGCGAGGCTATGCCCCATTGTGCTTTTTATTAGAATACTGTTTTTGCCTTCCGCCTTTATGTCTTTGTGCTTTGTTTTTGCACACAATAAACAGCCTTATTTTTTGGCATTCTACGCTCTGCAAGGTTCTTTTTACACCTCATCACCCATCTCCAGTTTTGCCTTGTCCCCTTGTACGTGGGGAGGCCGCTCTGGTTCCTCACATTTGGTGTCAGGAGTGGGATCTTTGGCGCCACCTGAAAACTGGAGAGAAGAGGTGGGAAGCGACGCCGTGGGTTTGGCGGAGTCTGGGAGACCCGGTGACCAGCAGGAGTCTGGGAGACCCGGTGACCAGCAGGAGTCTGGGAGACCCGGTGACCAGCAGGAGTCTGGGAGACCCGGTGACCAGCAGGAGTCTGGGAGACCCGGTGACCAGCAGGAGTCTGGGAGACCCGGTGACCAGGAGGAGGTCGGCAACCGGCAGGATGCGTCCTCGGATACCGGGAGGAAGCGCCCTCGGATACCGGGAGGAAGCGTCCTCGGATACCGGGAGGAAGCGTCCTCGGATACCGGGAGGAAGCGTCCTCGGATACCGGGAGGAAGCGACCTCGGATACCGGGAGGAAGCGACCTCGGATACCGGGAGGAAGCGACCTCGGATACCGGGAGGAAGCGACCTCGGATACCGGGAGGAAGCGACCTCGGATACCGGGAGGAAGCGACCTCGGATACCGGGAGGAAGCGACCTCGGATACCGGGAGGAAGCGACCTCGGATACCGGGAGGAAGCGTCCTCGGCAACTGGGAGGAAGCGGCCGGCAACCGGAGGAAATGGCCGTTTTCCGGTCTCGCAACGGGGTTGGCGAGACTCCAGAGGGGGAGGGAAGTGTGAGAAAGTGAGCAACCCCTCCCCTTCTCACCATCACCGGACTTGTTTTAATGTGTGTGGCAGAGTGGAGGATTGGGCGTGGTCTGCTGGGGAGCAGCACACAGGTGTGCCTGGTTCTGCTGATTAAGGCACACCTGTGTCCAATCAACGTCCCCAGCCTGCCAGGGTTTATAAACAGCAGCGGTATACCAGAAGAGGCGGCTGAGTAGGGGTAGCTTGTTGCGAGGCTATGCCCCATTGTGCTTTTTATTAGAATACTGTTTTTGCCTTCCGCCTTTATGTCTTTGTGCTTTGTTTTTGCACACAATAAACAGCCTTATTTTTTGGCATTCTATGCTCTGCAAGGTTCTTTTTACACCTCATCACCCATCTCCAGTTTTGCCTTGTCCCCTTGTACGTGGGGAGGCCGCTCTGGTTCCTCACATACAGTAAATAGACAAATGGCTCTTATTAACATATATACACTTTTTTTTTTAAAGTGAAAGGTGCAGCAGTATGAGGTAGACATGGTTATTGAAAGGTGCATTGTTACAGCATATGATTGTGGTTATTATTATATATTATATTATTGTTATTATTATTATTGTTATTATTATTATTATTATCATTATTATTATTATTTTGGCATAGTGGTTGATTAGTCTGAATATAAATATGACTATTTAATAGTAGTCATATAAATATGACTATTTCATAAAATAATTAAACAAAAATAGTCAAGTGCACCCTTACTGCTTCAATTTGGATTAAGAGGGTAAATAAAATCAGGCTTTTTTACACATTGCTGGTGTGGTGCGTTCAGGTCAACAAACCGGACTGTGCAATAACTTTGTGCAATATTACATGACACTTTTTTTCTTTTCTATCCATATAATTCTATTTTATGGCACTGCACTTTTTATTTTTATTTTTTATGTCTATTTTTCAATTTTGTATCTTTTTATCTTAATGGGTGTTTGGCTTTTGGGGTGTTTGATTTGTATATGACAGTGCTGAGTGAGTGAGATGGAGATGTCAAACTCCCAAAGGGATCAATAAAGTCGTCTGAATCTGAATCTGACAATGCCAAGCAGGGAAGACATCAGCAATTATTTTAGAGGAGCAAATGCTGACGCTGATCGGCATGCGAAGGATTATGAGGTTGTTTGGTTTTTTTTAAACACTTTAGAGTCCATCGTTCTGCTGCCAGAAAGATGATTCACAAGCCAAGAACAGCAAAGGCATTTGTTAATCTTCCCAGGAGTCGTGTCCTCGGTGCTCGGCCCAAGGTCGGACTGTGTAATGTCACAGAGATATTGCAAGACAAAAAAAACACAAAACTTGAGAACTATGACTTAGTCTCCACAGACTTCAGCCAGAAAGACAAACATTAAAGTTCATGGCTGAGAAAACAAGACTTTAGGTTAGTTTTCCTTCAATAAATAATGACATGTAAGGTGTGTTTACCTGATTTAATAAAGAGAACAAGATAATTTTAAACGATTATTTCCTGATATAAGGATTAAAAGAGGACTGTATTTCCCACATTTGCACACATTTCATGAACAGAAAAGTAATTAATTCATGACCTGAGACTGGTTTTCAAATATTGTCAAATAACAAGTTATTTTTCTGGTAATAACTCTTGTTTTAAGTGTAATGAGATTTTTTGACTAAAAATGAGACATTTTTACTAGAAATAAGACAAATATTCCTGGTAAGATTTTGAATTTTTGCAGTGTATCAGCATTCTGGGAGCTGATTGGTCCTTACAGCATCATTAGCTGCCAAAACTTGCTGTTGAATCTCAATATAATACTCGTACTAATATGTTGCAGAACTACAGTCATATAATTCATGCAACAGCTAAAAAAAACAGTTTTAATAACACTAACCCAAATCAATATCAGAATCAAATCGGACAGAATCAAATCTTGATAATCGATTCTGAATCTTAAGAATCGGAAGCGATTCTTGACATTTGAATCGATCCCTAGCCCTGATCTTAAGTATGTAATTTCTGAGGTGCTATGACGGGATCTGCACTAACTCCTGTCAGGAAGGGAGGCATCGAACCGACGCCCGCTTGCTCACCTTGTGTCCTCTCCGCCACAGTGAGGTTCCCATTCTTCGTGGATCTGAGCCGACCTGAAGACGTGCTGAATCACACCTGCAACTTCTACCTGAGCAGCGAGGACGGCGTCTCCCTGGGAGTGTGGTAGGCAGGCCGTCTCCCGACCGCCGCAGTCGCTCAGAAACCCCTGGAAACTCAGGCGTCATGTTTGTGTGTCTCTCAGCCGTTATGTTTGTGTCTCTCAGCCGTTATGTTTGTGTCTCTCAGGCACACGCTCCCCGCCGGCCAATGGGAGGCGGCCGCTGGGAAAAGCCCCGACTGGTACCAGGAGACTCTGGGAGACGGGAGACCTGTTATCATCTATCTCCATGGCAACCTGGGGACCAGGTGGGTTGGGATCCTCCAAGGGAATATGATGCTAATAGAGTCCAGCGGGGATTACATGACTTGCACTGCAAAAACTCAAAATCATAACAAGAATATTTTTCTTATTTCTAGTTAAAATGTCTCATTTTTAGTCAAAAAATCTCATTACACTTAAAACAAGACTCATCACTGGAAAAAAACTACAATTTTCACCTGTTTCAAGTAGATTTTCACTTAAAATAAGTAGAAAAATCTGCCAGTGGAACAAGATTTTTTTGCTTGTAATGAGAAGATAAATCTTGTCCCACTGGCAGATTTTTCTACTTATTTCAAGTGAAGAGTTACTTGAAACAGGTGAAAATTGTCAAATAACAAGTTATTTATCTGGTGATGACTCTTGTTTTAAGTGTACTGAGATTTTTTGGACTAAAAATGAGACATTTTAACTAGAAATAAGACAAATATTCCTGGTAAAAAAAACAAAAAATATATAATTTATATATGGTATTTTTTTTATCCATTTAAACCTTTTTTGAATTGAAAAAAAAATCAGTTTTTCAGAAAATATAGGCGTCATGTCATTAACCCACATACAGACACACACAACGTTAGTTTCATCCAGCTTGTTTTTCTTCTCACTCGTGTCTGTTTTTATCCCTCCAGGGCGATACGTCACCGAGTGGAGCTGGTGAAGGTGAGATTCCTGCTCCGAGACGCCACTGCTTCCATTTCTCACGTTGACTTTCCAGCTTCAAGACAATATTGTTGTGTTTTTTCTGCGCTAGATCCTGAGCGCTGCAGGGTACCACGTCCTATCTTTGGATTACAGAGGTAAGATATAGGCCCAATCCCAATTCTCCTTCACTCGCCCTTCTTTTCTCCACTCGCACTTCTTTTCTTCCCTAAGCCCTAAAAAAGAAGGGGGAGATTTTAGGGCACTTGAGATCTAGGGCACTTGGCCCAGGTGCCTGTCCCAATTCTCCCCCTACCCCTCGTTTTCATCCCTTCCCTGATCAGGAAGCTGAGAGCCAAAAGCTGTTTTAATTTCAGCTGTAGCGCTGTTAATATGGCACTGTATTAAGCTTTAATATTTTTTCAGGTATAATGGTAACCTTAAGATCCCCAACCGGGGCTCAGTTTATCCAAATAACGCCTGTTAAGAAATTTGACCCGATGTTTTCGGAGATGAGAAGAGCCGCCGCCCCCGGGGAGCAGCCTCAGCTCACAGCCCGAGAAGAGACGTCTCCGCCGGGTCAAGCTGCTCCGTCAGCCCCGGGAGAGACACTCTCTCCCGGGACGCAGCTCTGTTGAGAATCACGCCGGCTGAAATAAATCATTTAGGAATATGTTGGTTTAATAGATGAAATCTAACAGTTGTAGCTACGCCTGTTAAGAAATTTGCTCCGAAATTTAGAGATTTCTGTCTGCCGGGTCCGGAGCTTGGGTCCGCGTTAAATCGACGCAGAGCCTACGGCGTAGGTTGCGTAACCTCCGCCGTAGGCTCTGCGTTGGTGTAACGCGGAACCATAAATCCCTTTATTCTGGCGTGATCTTCCGCAACTTTATCTGAAAGTGTGTAAATTACCCAGATAACAGCTGGATTACTTTGTGGTTTCTGAAGACTATTATATCAGAAACATCCAAAACAAATCTGACGAGTCACAGGATTATTTCTCTCTATTTCTCTGAGACCAGTCTGCCTGTTTGCCTTCGGTCGGCGAGTCAAATCGACGCAGAGCCTCTTTTTTTCATACCCCCTCGCTCGCCAAGTCAGCATCTGAAATCCCTCGATTTGAAGGGGCTATTCTCAGCCCCTAGCCCTCGTTATGCCCCCTCCCCCTAGGTGAAAAGAGGAATTGGGACACCACTACCTTCACGGGAACGCGCAAAAGTTAGGGTTAGGGAAGAAAAGGAGGGCGAGGGGGAGTATTGGGACGCACCCTAAGTCTTTTACCTTTCGTCATAAACATCAGAGGAAAAAGATTGAGATTTATTTAGAAATAAAGATCAAAGTTGGGATTATGTAACAATTTTTTTAAATTGTATATATGTTAATAAGAGCCATTTGTCTATTTACTGTTTGCAACTATTTAATTCTGGGTACAGTGAGCGAAACAACCGGAGTCAAATTCCCTGTCTGGCATGTTCAAACTTCTGATTCTCTATTCTTCCTTGTATTGCGGTGCCCTCTTGTGGTCAGAAGTGGTATTACCACTTACCACAGTGACTTTACATTGACTTTGCATTAAAATAAGAAACCCATGTTTTTTTTAGTTGGTGGATGTTGGATGTGGAAGTTATTTATCTGTTTTCCTGATGATATCGTCGTCTAATACGACATTTAACTTTCCATCTATTGTTAATTTAGCCAGACATCCCGATTATTTACCTCTTGGATGCAGTTAATTGGTCTGTTTCTTCTGGATTTGACGTTCATTTGCACGAGCGAGTATAACCGATAACAGGAGAAGTTGCTTTTATACTCCTCCAGAGTAAAAGTGATGTAATAGATGCTTTTAGTTCATGAAATCAGAGTTATAGAGGTTCCTCTAATTTACTTTCAGGACCTGTAGATGAGTTAAAAGCAGAGAACTAGCTGCCGCCTGATTGGATGGTTGGATTTGTCACTTTCCAACCAAATTAAGGTGAAAAAACAGGGTCAGAATCCAAAAGTTGTGGACCAAATTATCCCATACTGACAGTAGCTGACGTAGCTATTTATCTGTTTATTTAACTGTTTTCCTGATGATATCCTCATTTAATATGACATTTAACTTTCCTTCTATTGGAAATTTCGTCAGAAATCTTTATATATATATATATATATATATATATATATATACATATATACATACATACATCGAGACAACTTCTGTTGTAATAGACGCTATATAAATTGAATTGAATTGAATGGGATGAGGATGCAACCGGTCAGGGAGATGCAGGAGCGTCCGGTAACCACGGTTACTGGACCCTCCTATCCAGAGTGACGGTAACCACGGTTACAGGACCCTCCTATTCAGAGTGACGGTAACCACGGTTACTGGACCCTCCTATTCAGTGACTGCTCGTCTCCTCCAGGTTTCGGGGACTCCAGCGGCGAGCCCAGCGAGGCCGGCCTGACCCGTGACGCCCTCCACCTGCACGGCTGGGTGAAGCAGCGCAGCGGCGGCAGCCCGGTCTGCCTGTGGGGCCACTCGCTGGGCTCCGGGTCAGTTCACCACGTCACCCTCAACACCGTCCACCTTTCACACAGTCACACTTTAACATCCTGTCTTCATTTCGTAGGGTGGCGACAAACGCTGCGGTGAAACTACAAGAGCAAGGTGGGTCACATTTAGTTTCACACCTGAAATAGAAACCTGACTGCAAGACTGCAAAAACTCAAAATCTTAACAAGAATATTTGTCTTATTTCTAATTAAAATGCCTCATTTTTAGTAAAAAAATCTCATTACACATAAAACGAGACTCATCACTGGAAAAAACAACAATTTTCACGTGTTTCAAATAGATTTTCACTTAAAATAAGTAGAAAAATCTGCCAGTGGAACAAGATTTTTTTACTTGTAATGAGAAGATAAATCTTGTCCCACTGGCAGATTTTTCTACTTATTTCAAGTGAAAATTTACTTGAAACAGATGAAAATTGTCAAATAAGTTATTTTTCTGGTAATGACTCTTGTTTTAAGTGTAATGAGATTTTTTCATTCATGAATATTCATGAAGACGAGGATTTAAGTTTCATATGGTGTTTTTATGTTTGTCTGGTGGTCAGGTTCTGCTGCCGACGCTTTAATCCTCGAAGCTCCGTACACGAAGATTGGAGACGTTGTGATGGAGCATCCGATCGCTAAGGTGGGGTCACCGGGGATTTGTTTCCCAGAGTTGTTCCTTTATTCAGAAATAATTATGAATTAATTGCACTATTCTGACTGAAACCGTGGTTTAAAGCCAGTCTGGTGCGGCGATACCACCTCTGACCACAAGGGGGCGACACATCCCAGGAGCGTTTATGCGTCTCGATCCGAGTTAAATAAAACCGGATCAAAATTGTTATGGTCGGACTAACACACCAGATAACGCAGTTGGGTTTGCGGTAATCCCTGCATGTACGCTTTCAACCGTTCCAACGTTTCCAGCCTAAGATGTGACCCCGAAAGAACTGGAGGAACCAAATACACAGAGGAAAAAACAAGATGCACAGAGCTTTAAGTGTGTTCATTAGTCGACGGAAGAGTATTAGGGCCAGGCAGGAGAAAAATAAAATTACTATTTTTGAGGAGGAAGATTTTTTTTCCCCATTATGCACTTTGAGAAAAAATTCGAAATGTCGAGATTAATGTAGAAGTACAATTTCGAGAAAAAAGTCGAAATGTCGAGAAAAAAGTCGAAATGTCAAGATTAATGTTGAAGTACAATTTCGAGAAAAGTCGAAATGTATTTCAACTTTATTCACGGAATTTCCACTTTATTCTTGAAATTGTATTTCAAGATTAATCTCAACATTTCGACTTTTTTCTTGAAGTGCACAATAAAAAAAAGAAATCTTCACCTCTCAAATATTTTTTCTCCTGCATGGACCTAATACTCTTCTGTATTAGTCTGATATGCTGCTGTTGACAGATTTATGTCTTTGTATTTATATGGCACTAATCCTTTTTTTCCCAGATGTACACGATCCTTCCAGGATTCAGGAGCTTGGTTTGGAACATCCTGGAGAAGAACAACATAGAATTTGCTAACGATAAAAAGTAAGTGTCTTTTAAAAAAAAAAACGTGACTAAGGCCCCGTTTACACGTAGCAAAAACGGTGGCGTTTTCATGCGTTTTGGCCGTTCGTTTACATGAAAACGAAGCTCAAAGTCACCAAAAATGATCACTTCTGAAAACTCCAGCCAAAGTGGAGATTTGCAAAAACTCCGTCTTCACGTCTGCTTGTAAACGGAGGGAAACGGACATTTAGGCTTCAGAACGTCACATTATGCCACAGAAACGTCACCACACTACAAAAACTCAAAATCTTAACAAGAATATTTGTCTTATTTCTAGTTAAAATGTTTCATTTTTAGTCAAAAAATCTCATTACACTTAAAACAAGACTCATCACTGGAAAAAAGTGACAATTTACTTGAAACAGGTGAAAATTGTCAAATAAGTTATTTATCTCATGTGTCATGTCATGTGTGCGACCTGTGTTTATAATTTGTTTGGCCACCGTCAATATTTTCTTGTATTTACCTGTTTTATATTCTAAAGTCACACTTAAAAGTAACTCCACTTCTCTGTCACTCCAAACGAAAGACTCTTGTTCATCTTGGAAGTAACTGGAAGTTACACGTGTCATTTGTTGACGGTTTTTTCCAGGATTCTGATTGGCTAGCATGACTTTATCTTCTCGTTACACTGCCCCCTGCAGGTTTGGCTGCTCATAGCACCTTAACAGATATTTATGCAGGTTCGTTTACGTCAGGGGTGGGCAACCCAAAATGTTGAAAGAGCCATATTGGACCAAAAACACAAAAAACAAATATGTCTGGAGTCGCAAAAAATTAAGTCTTGTATAAGCCTTAGAATGAAGACAACACATGCTGCATGTTTCTATATTAGTTATAACTCGTCGGGGGAGATTTTTTTTTCCATTATGCACTTCGAGAAAAAAGTCGAAATGTCGAGAAAAAAGTCAAAATTTCGTGAAAAAAAATCAAACTGTTGAGAAAAAAGTCGAAATGTCGAGAAAAAAGTCAAAATGTCAAGGAAAAAGTCGAAATGTTGAAAAAAAAGTCAAAATTTTGTAAAAAAAAAACGAAATGTTGAGAAAAAAAAGTCAAAATTCCGAGAAAAGTCGAAATGTCGAGAAAAAAGTCAAAATGTTGAGAAAAAAGTTGAAATGTCGAGCAAAGTCAAAATTTCATAAAAAATCGAAATGTCGAGATTAATGTTGAAGTACAACCTCGAGAAAAAGCTTGATATGTTGAGAAAAAAGCCAAAATCTCGAGAAAAAAGTCGAATTGTCGACGAATGTCGTCGAAATGATTAAAAAGGAAAGGAAAAAGAGAAAAAAAAGGAAAAAAAAGAAGAAAAAAAGAAGAAAAAAAGGAAAAAAAATGCTCAATTTTTTTTGAAAAAGCTCCAGGAGCCACTAGGGCGGCGCTAAAGAGCCGCATGCGGCTCTAGAGCCGCGGTTTGCCGACCCCTGGTGTAAATGATGGTATTTCTCAAAACGTAGATGGGGAAATATCCGTTTTTGTAAATACCCGGCTCTGTGTAAACGTGGCCTTTATCTCAATCTTTGGCGTGGAAGTGCATAAATGACTCGAGTGTTTTTTCTCGTGCAGTTTGAAGACGATGACCAGCCCGCTGCTGATCCTGCACTCGGAGGACGACAACCTGGTTCCCTACCACATGGGCCGGCAGGTAAAGGCTCCTCCCCCGCCTCGTTCAGGCCTCCCACCAGCAAACGTTGCTGTGATTACAGGTTTTTATTTTACGTTTCTGTCGTCAGCTGTACGAGATTTCCCTGCAGACCCGGAGAGAGTTAAACACGGACGCCCGGGTTGAGATGATTTCCTACGACGCAAACCTGGGATTCTCTCACAACAACATCTACCTGGACCCCAGTCTGTTGGACGTGCTCGAGTAAGTAACAAACAGCTGATGTTTTCTTCCTGTGACGTCGGAAAAGCTGCAGTTTAGACACCAGGGAAGCAGTTAATGATTGCTGGAGAAAATCTGGGACTCAGGATGACGATCACTTCCATGTATTTTGTGATTGCAAGGTTTTTGTAGCCTATAGACGGTCTGCTAAAACTCAAAATCTTACCAGGAATATTTGTCTTATTTCTAGTTAAAATGTCTCATTTTTAGTCAAAAAATCTCATTACACTTAAAACAAGAGTCATTACCAGAAAAATAACTTATTTGACAATTTTCACCTGTTTCAAGTAAATTTTCACTTGAAATAAGTAGAAAAATCTGCAAGTGAGATTTATCTTCTCATTACAAGCAAAAAAATCATGTTCCACTGGCAGAATTTTCCACTTATTTTAAGTGAAAATCTACTTGAAACAGGTGAAAATTGTTGTTTTTTTTTTCAGTGATGAGTCTTGTTTTAAGTGTAATGACATTTTAACTAGAAATAAGACAAATATTCTTGTTAAGATTTTGAGTTTTTGCAGTGAACTAATGGAGTATTTTACAAAGAAAATTATATTAGACAAATCAGAAGTTCTACAAAATGTCACGCCAATGTTATGTTAACTTACTTGAAGTGATTTTGACGCTATGTAAATCTGCATCTGTGAAAGCAAGGCTTTTCCAAATAAAAAAAAAACACAAAAAAGCTGCAGTCTAATCCAGTAAATGTACTTTTTCTTTTTTTTTTTTCTTGCAGGAAATTTCTTGAAAACTTGAAACGGTAGCGCAACTTCCTCCTTTTATCTGTGATCAAACTGCTGAATATCATGTAACGTCACCTGAAAATGAAATTAAAACACTTAAGACATTATTTAATTGTGAGGATTTTTATTTCAGACGTGGTTTTTACTTTTCTTGTCAACTTTGAAAACTACTGAAGAAATTTCATCTGGACAGATCCGACCCGGGAAACCTGCAGGAGTATTATATAAAAGATACAAAAAACCTGACTAAGTTGTCGGAGCGCCGGTCCATCCGACCTCTGGGAATGTTGGATCCGACGACCTTTACCCCCTCGATACTAAAGTAATGTAACAGTGCAATGTAACATATTCTCATCAATAAAGCATATTTTACATAAACATATTTTAAAATTTTCAAGTAACAAAATAACATATTAATATTTGAACCATTTTTCAGATTTTTTCAGTTATTTTATTGTCTGAAAAATGGTTCAAATATGTTATTTTGTTATTTGAAAAATCTTTAATTTGTTTTGTTGATGAGAAAATATGTTTCTCTATTTTTCTTATTTTTGTGAGGGGGGATATATATTGTTTTTCAGCACTACCTTGTTCTCTATAGCTGATATAACATGAATTACTCCTATGTGGGATCAATAAAGTTCTTATTTTTGCCATCTGAGAAAATTAAATATATTATATTTGGTGCCTAACTGTTTCCCAAGTATATTAGTGCATGTGTGAATGAAT
This sequence comes from Cololabis saira, assembly GCF_033807715.1. NCBI lineage: Eukaryota > Metazoa > Chordata > Actinopteri > Beloniformes > Belonidae > Cololabis > Cololabis saira. Next base: position 37,080,959 of record NC_084602.1, read on the forward strand.
AAATGAGATATAAAACGCAAATTTCTTTATAGAAAGGTGCTTTATGAAAATAAGTCAATTTACTTGTATTAGTTTACAGCGCAGTCTTGCCATTAATCTTATTATACTTTTGACAAAATGGTTTATTCATAAATCCCGGTATACTAATCAAAAGCCTCTTTTTTGTATTTTTGAAAATGAGGTCAAACAATACATTAGAACCATTAATCTCTCCACCAATGCAAAGGCCATCAAGGCCTTAAGTTTATGTGCTCTTTTGTATTTATTTTTTGTATTTCATTGTTTCGTTGTGTCCTGATTTTCCGCAGCTGAGTGCATGTCTCCCCCTGGTGGTTGTATTGTGCTGTTTGCATCTTGTCGTTCAATAAAAAAAAGAAAAGAAAAAAAAGCAGTTTTGCCACATCCAATATGGCGGCGACGTTGACGTATCGCAGCAGCTCCATGATCGCAGCAGCTCCATGGGGCGTCTACATGTCTATGGGTGTAGCCATAGATATATATATAAAAGGCATGCGCAAGTGCGGGCGAGTTGCCAGGTCTGACGAGGAAAAGCAGCGACCGAGACTCTGAAAACAAAGCCCGACACAAGCAGCCCAAAACCACAACATAGAACATTAAGAAAGAACGATATTAGTTGGTGAATTGACCTGAATGTATTTATTTCTGCAGCTAATGAATGAACTTGACAGTAACATGAAGACCTGTGCTCTACTTATAACCTCCAACATGGTTTTAATCCCTCTTTCAATTTAAATATCTTCCTCATAAAACAACTGAATTAAACTCAATGAATTTATAAAGTTGAAAGTATAAAGTCACTATGAAAAAAGCTCATAGAACCGGCCGAGATGAACTAATATTAGAAACTGAACATGAACGTTGTAATAAAATCCTTTCATTTGGTCCTGAAGTCAAGAATTGATGTAAGTTATGTCAAAGTGTTGCATATCGTGACTTTAGTGTCACTTTAGTGTCTTAAGTGTTACATCATGTGCACTGATACAAATATTGTGCTTGATCTACTTAAACAAAATAAGTCAACTTTTTGAATGAGATTATTATGGAGATCAAGAAAGACTAGTCTTTGTATAAACTACTTAATTTTCTGTATGTAAATGCAATTACAGTCAACTTGTGTTAAGTTTACTTTATTTTTTCAAATTAATTTGACTTTACTTGCAAATGAATTTTGTACGTACTAAAAATTAAGTAGTTTATACAAAGACTAGTCTTTCTTGATCTACATAAAAATCTCTTGCGAAAAAGTTGCCTTAATTCTTTTAAAGTAGATCAAGTAAGATATTTTTTACTGTGGTGTTCTACTTAAACAAATAAAGCATGTTTCATCTAAACGTTGGTCAATCTGCCCAATAGATTCAAATTGTTAAAGGAAAAGTAAATACAACAAGATCATTGCTTGCTGTTTGTGTGTAAATGAAAAGATGGGATTACATAAATACTGCTTGTTAAGGAAAAAATGCACAATGTTTTGTTTTTTGAACAAATGCAGATTAAGTTCAAAACAAGATGTATTCATGTAAAGCAACAAACTTCATTTTTAATTGTTAATATCACAGACTTAAATATATATATATATATATATATATATATATATATATATATATATATGTGTGACCGATGTATGTCTTCTCCGTATTAATTACGCTCTGGAACTAATGTGGTGGGTAACAGCTCAAAAGGATGTTTATTCTGCAGCAACAGAAAAAGGGGTACAGGAGACAGTGCACATTAATACCAGTATGTGTGGACCAAAGCACATAGTCTATCTGCCTCATGGGAATCCTCCAGCACTGAGGGCCCGATTTACTAAGATCCTAAACAAAGAGTACTAAATTGCGTGTGCACTGAAAAAGTTTGCACGTGCTGTTGTTGTGTGTTTTGCGGGTGATCAACTAAGATTGCGTGCGTAATTGATAACAGGTGCAAACAGCAGTATTTAAAGGAGGTGTTGCGCGTCTTACGGTTTGCGGCGCAAAATGAAATTTGACGAGTTGGAGTTAGAGATATTAGTGGAAGAGGCAAATTGTTGTGCCGTATTCAGCACCCCTGCCGTGAAAAACACCCCCTCGTATATTCAATGATAAGTAGAGCAAGAAAAAAAACAACACACTGACACTTCAATATATTTATATATACACACTCACACAAACACATACTTAGGAGTTTATATTATATATATTTACAAATATTATGGAAGACAACACAGTAAGCAGGCTATTAATTAATTACATCAATAACCATTTACCCCGATTTTTGTTATGTGTGACTGTGATTGTGGGAAAGTATGACTATTGTGGAATCCATGAGCGCATTTAAACATGAATCATTAACACAAAACTGGACGCTAAACAGAACGTGACACAATGAGAATATAATTTTTGTCAAACGAGGGGGTGCTTTTCACGGCAGGGGTGCTGAATACGGCACGACACCGGGGTATGACAACTGCAGAACAAGTATAGGCACACAATGATAAACACTTTTTTCTCCATGAAAACACGTGATTTATTTATTATCACAAATAAAAAAATGAAGGTGCCTCCTGTGGCAACCTTTTGCTGAATAATACTCGATTTAACATTCAAATAAAATATTTCTCCTTTTGCATGTGGAGAATCCTCACCACAAGTTGAGCCATCCCCACCCCAGTCCTCAAATCAGGCACCAACAAGCATCCCTGCGTAATGCTGGGCAGATTAGCACCTTCCTTTCGAACGTATTTGTTAAGAATCATCTTTTATATATGTACTCAGTTGATAAAGTGTAATTGATGCAGTGATTTATTTGTATCACTGTGAGGCGCCAGTCTACAGGCCAAGGGCTCAAGGCTGAAATATGGTTCTGCGTCACACCGACGCAGAGCACACGCCGCAGCCGTGACGCCGTGCTGAACCCTTCTGACTTCTCCGTCTCTCCGTTTGGTCGCGGTGCAGTACCCCCCGCGGCCACTAGTTAGCGATCTTTTTCTGAATGGTTTATCCGACCTTTTCCGGTCACAGTAAATCAAAGAGATAAGGACAACTATTGTGCAAAAAACAAAAACAAAAAAAATCACATATAAACGAAGAAAAGAGCCCTGGAAGTTCACTACTGATTCAAACCGGAAACCGGAAATGCTTCGCTTTCAAACGAACCAATCACAGCCCTCTCGGTCTGCGTGTGCTCGGCGTCTCCTCGACGCGTAGTTACAATTTTCAGGAGGTGCACGTCAGTGACGGCGCAGGTGACGGCGTGTCCTCTGCGTCGACGAAAACCAGACGCCGTAGGCACGGCGTCATTTTGACGCAGAAGCATAATTCAGCCTTCATGCTGCGTCATCACGTGGGTCACGCACAGACAAGACGCGGTCTTGTTCTGCGCAGCAGTTGTTCTGAGTTCATGACAGAAGAAGGTTGTATTATTACAGTGTCTTAATAAATATGCCAGAGCGGCTGAAGACAGTTTTTGCCTCCGTCAAGTTTTTCCTCCGAGTTCACCGCTGGTGAAGCTGCAAAGCTCAACAGTATTAAATACAGACGCAATCACAATCCCCGCAAAAACTTTCAGGCTTGGTAAATCTCATTGCGTGTGGTAAAAGGAGATATTTGCATTTTCCCCTCCCAGTATTTAGCGCTTTCTGCCGGGTACGCCCCATATTGATTATTCATCAGGGCAAAAGAACTAAATGAATAGCGTGTGCAATTTTGCTCATTTGAGAGACGCAGTCCTCTTTGCACGCTGTTAGTAGATCAGCTTGCACATTGGTTTGCGGGTGATGTCAAGTTTGCACACGTTTTTACGCACGCAAACCTTTAGTAAATCAGGCCCTGAGAGTACTTATATACTATAGTGTTTTGATTGCTATACATATAGTGATCGTATAGTGGATTTAATACAGTTGCATCAAAGTAAAATAAATCAAATGTCTAATACATGAAAAAACAGAAAATGTAAAATGCATGTAGTATCTTTTTACCATGAACTGTTACCGTTTTTTATATATTATTTTAGCTTAATGAATTTGCACAAAACATAAAATTGTGACACTCAACATACCTGCAGCAACAGAAAAAGGGGTACAGGAGACAGTGCACATTAATACCAGTATGTGTGGACCAAAGCAGCTACTTGTACATTACTTTTACAATTAATAAACATGCACAGAACATATATTTGACTGAACAAAAAACGTGACAAAGTTGGTCTAATATAGTTAGCTTTCAGACATGTATCCCAGATTAAACTTTTAAGTACTTTCCAAAACATTTATAACTCGTTTTGTCCACGGACATACAGATGCATTACCTGCCTCATGGGAATCCTCCAGCACTGAGGATCTCCCACAATTCCCCGCTAATATGAATGCAGGCATGTACAACCATAGACATATATACGTATATATGTCTATGTGTACAACAGCAGGGGGCATAGTTTCCACATTTAGCGGGATTTTAACCACAACCTATTCAACCACGTTACATATATATATATATATATATATATATATATATATATATATTAATATTTACATGCACTTTTTTCAGTGTAGTGACTTTATACTATCAACTTATATAAATTCATTGAGTTTGATTCTGTTATTTTATGAGGAAGATATTTAAATTGAAAGAGGGATTAAAACCATGTTGGAGGTTATAAGTAGAGCACAGGTCTTCATGTTACTGTCAAGTTCATTCATTAGCTGCAGAAATAAATACATTCAGGTCAATTCACCAACTAATATCGTTCTTTCTTAATGTTCTATGTTGTGGTTTTGGGCTGCTTGTGTCGGGCTTTGTTTTCAGAGTCTCGGTCGCTGCTTTTCCTCGTCAGACCTGGCAACCCTACATGTGGCGCAGTTTAGTCAAGTTTACTTTCATTTCCTCCTTGAGGGTTTTCTGCTCGTGGAGCTCCGTGCGAAGGTATTTCAATTTTTCCACAGTAAAATTGTTTGAAATTCCTTGTGCCTGTAGTGATTGTAGTTGTAAAGAGAGGGCTATATGGGGTATTGGGTGAAATTATGGGAGAATTCATTTTTTATAGTCTCTGCAACACAGAACATGAAGCGAAAAAGGAGACTGGCCTTTTTAGAAAAGTAAGGTAAGGAAGTAGGCCTAAGGAAGTTTAGATCTTAAAAGAAAAGTGTTTCATCCTTTTCTTTTACAGTAAGAGTGTAAATAATACGGTGGAAGTATGGGTATATGGAAAAAAAACATATCTGCATTATCACAAACTCAGAACTTCATATCTTTCTGTTTCTGAGCCGTTGTCATTCCATTGCCGTAAAGGCTGAAATAAAAGAGCACATGACATTTAGGAGCGGCTGATTTGACCACGTAAGTAGGAATGACGGCTGGCTGGGCCGCAGTCAGTCAGCAGGTGACGAGCTGTTACTGGTGACTGAAGGAGGCGGAGCCGCTGCTCTCCCGCTGCCCGACACTCTGAACCCGGCGGAGCGGAGCCGCGCTCTCCCGCTGCCCGACACTCTGAACCCGGCGGAGCGGAGACGCTGCCCGCAGAAGAAGCGCCGCCGCGGAGACGCAAAGGCGCTCAGTATCAGATTATTATTGTGTTTGTGGGAGAAGAAAGAGCTGCCGGTGTTCTGCCAATTTCTGCTGCTTTGCCTACAAAACCTTTTGTAGAGCTACAATTCTACTGTGGTTTACTCCCTAAACCACTTCCTTGTTTCTTGCCAGGCCGTCATTGTAAATAAGAATGTTATTAATGACCTGTCTGGCTAAATAAAGGCCAATGACTGAATGAATATCAAATAAAGCCATATAATTGTTTTTTTCCCTCTTTATCGTATAATGTTCACAAAGTGTAATGCAATTCATGTCATCGGTAGTGAATTTTGAAGGATCAAATACTCAACATCCCATATTATGAATTTTACATCGCGCAAGAAATGATTGGCGTGGCAATCAAACTTTGAAAATCGACTGTGTGCAGAACCACAAAGTAGCATTTCTCGGCGGGGAGCAAGGATGGGCAGAACACTCGTCCGAATAGATAAGAAATATGTGGAGACTAACGGTCCAAGTTCAGGTTCAGGCCTAAAAGGAGGAAATGAACGTGATCAGAAACTCCTCCTGGCCTCCATCTAGTCCAGGCATTGTCAACCGGATGGTCCGCGGCCCTCTGGTGGTCCGTGAAATTGTAAATGGAAAACAATAATAATTAAAAAAAATAAATATATATATATTAGTGCTGGCCAACGATTAAAATTTTAAATCTTAATTAATCCATGAGTTCTATAATTAACTGCGATTAATCGCATATTAATTGCAAATTTATTCACACATTTTGTGCTGTTCTAAATTACCTCAAGGTATTTTTTTTAAATATTTTTAATACTGTTAACAACATGAGAAAGGGCAACTAGGCTGCTTTATGCCAATGTTTATTCAACTTTCCACAAAAAAAGCTTTGACCTGAATGTAACATTCCTTCATAAATACAAACACAATTTAGTCCCCAACTTTACGCTTGTAAAGACTAACTGAAGATTCCTTGTTTTTTTAGACCCCGTACACACGTAGCCGGGTCATCCACATGAAAACGCAAATAAACGAATGTTTAAAAAAACTCCGGGCAAAGTGAAGATTTTTGAAAACTCTGTTTATGTAGATGCATGTAGACAGAGACAACCGGAGTTTTGTGTTTTCGAACGTCACATTATGCTCCAAAACAACAAATCTGCTCTGATTCAGACGTCTAACGTGCGACCTTTGTTTACTACAGAACTACAGATGATCCACCATCTGTTCTCCAAGCTATTTATTAAATAAATGGTCTCTGCTCTTGACAGCCGTTTACTGCGTTACACCAACGCAGAGGCTATGCCGTAGGGTACGCGGCGACGCGCAGCCCTACGCCTTACCCTATGGCGTAGGGCTGCGTCGATTTAACGCGGCAGCTCCGTGGTGGACACGGGGGGGACTCGAGCTCGTTACCGAGAAGGAGACGCGTCTCCCGGGGGAGCTGCGCCGCGAAGGCCCGAAGGCCGGAAGAACAGATGATCTACAGGTTTGGAATGCTTATGAATGTGGTCGAAAACGCAGATCTTCGGTTATGTGTGGAAGGGTTTTCTTTTAACAACGATGTAATGTGGATACAAATTATTTTATAAACGGAGGGGGGGAAATATTCGGTTTTAAAAATACCCGGCTACGTGTGTACATAGCCTTAAGCAGCTCAATGTAAAACAATGAACCATATGCATCACAAACATCGTACAAGAAGTGCATTGGTCAGTTAAATTTTCCCCTTCCCCTATCCCCTTCTCCTAAGTGGGATCAAAACAAGGGGATACAAAAACTAAATTAGAAACAAAGTGCACATGTAACGGGAGTAACTCAGCCGTTTCCTCACCTGAATCCTCAGTGCACTCGTGCGAATCGCAGTGTGCGTGCACCCGTCTGTGCGCGTGTCTGTGTGCGGGGGGGGGGGGGGGTTATGTAAAGCGCTTTGCGTTGCATTTCTTAGTTTGTAAGAAAAGCGGTTAACAAATGAAGTTTGATTTGATTTGACTCGTCCTTTTTTGCAAACTGCTATCCAGCGTTGTCTGATTTTGACGAGGGAGGGGGGGGGGGGGGGGGCGTACTTCGATGGTTATTCATTTCAAATCGATGGTACATTTAAATAACTCCAGTCTTGTCCAGCGAACCATCTGGCGTCTTTTTGAAAGTGAACTTGCTGTTTAAAAGTCGCTTTTAATTCTCCATCTTTCAGTTCACCAGACTTTTCCGCGTCGATGACGCGTTAACTTGGACAGCCCTAATATATATTTATTCTTTAGAATCAATTTATTTTCCATTTACTATTCATTTTTGTGAATAATTTACCCATCCAAATTATGTCAAATGAGGGCGATAGAACTTTGTAATATTATAAGCCCTCTTGGCTTCCTATTGTTCATTTTTCATTGACTGTTTTTTGTTTTGTTTTTTTTTATAGCAAAAGGTGCATATAAAAATATACACTGATGCAAGTAAATAGCCTATATAGGCCCATACTCTTATTTAAAAGCAAGGTGCAAAATAAAACAAACATCCCCAAAAGCAGTGGTCCCGAGTTGCTTCTTGGTTATAATGGGACAAAACTACTGATGCACCGATTGTTCGGTAACCGAAATTGTTCGGCCGAAAATGGCAAAAAAAACTTTTTCGGTGTTCGGTGGAATAAGTGGGGAAAAAAACGAACAATTAATAACGGCGTTGTAATATAAGGAAATAGACTGGCCGCTCCCGTAACGGTTGCGCACCACAAACATAAATCTTTGGCTAACCAAAAAGTAACCACATAAGAATTTTACCTAACATTCACCAGGAGGTGGAACCAAAACAACATAATGCTGGGAAATTAAAAAATGTTCAGTTTTTTATGTTCAATAAATATTTTCTACCTTGTAATTTTGTAAAAGATTTTTTTCTTTGAAAAGCATGCCTAAATCAAATTTATTTGATTTATGCAATGGTGAAAAAATTGGCAAAATAAATGAAAAACTGCGAAGAACCATGTTCGGTATTGTTCGGTATTCGGCCAAGTGTTTATTATTATTTTCGGTTTCGGTTTCGGCCACAAATTTTCATTTCGGTGCACCACTAGACAAAACCAGTTCCAAACCTCTGATCTAGTCCAATCACCGGATGTGTTCTGGCTCCATTTTATGGAGGATGGACCCAGTTAAAGATTTAGACCAGAACGGCGTTTTGAACCAGACTGAAAATATGTTTCTTTCTGCTGTAAAGTTGGACATTTGAACACGGAACTCAGCGTAAATGAACTCGCTGTTGCAGCCTCTAGTGGTCAGTCGAGAAACTGCAACCAGCCTTCTGAAAACACCAGGGTCTAGGGCAGTGGAAACTCAACCTTGTCCTGATCAGGAACCACATTGACAAAAAATATTTTTGCAAGAGCCACAATGTTACAATGTCATTTAGCAGACGCTTTTATCCAAAGCGACATACATTTAGAACACCTATGTCTGCTAAAAGACATTGTAACAATCCAATATCAATTCTCTCTGAAAGCATTAGATATGATAATAAGTATAGTATAGTAATGGTGATATGTTAATAAGCATAATATCTACAGTCCTGATGGGTGCGAGGTCCATAATTGTGTCCGCCACAGCGGAACCATAAATCAGGCCTACCGTTAACCACAATACATGAGTAACCATGGCAACCAAACTCAAGCTGGACATAAATATGCCATAACATTTGCAAAGAAAACAAATCCTTATCAGCCAGGTGCTTTTTGTGTCAGTTAGGCTCCACTTTAGTATTCCCGACACTCGTTTAGTCTTGCAGACACACTTTCTACTGCTGTTAAACTTTAACCGTCCGAAGTGCCGGATGTTTACAAGGTCTCGGCGAGATGCCTTCAAAATAAAAGCACTAAATATCGGTCTCCTAACAAATAAAATAAAAGCCTGGCTTTAAATAACGTTAATGAGACATAAAAACATAAAAACAAATTTATAGAAATACTCATATTAAAGGTAATTTACAATGTCAATTATTCTATTTAATTTTTTCGAAAATGATGTTTTATTAATAATAATATTATTATTATTACTACTGTAATGAGTGACAGACCAGGAGGAGACGGCTCGTAGTTTCTTGCCAGTTTATTACCGAGCAGGAAAACAAACAACAAGGTTCTCTGACAATCCCAACGGCAGACTAACTCTCTAACGTCTAACGTCTCCGGTAGATCTTAAAACAACCCCTTAACAAGAACAACACAAGAAGAAAACCCGGAGTTCTGAACCCCCGTCTACCCACCACCAGCACGCACCATTCATGACATCCCGTGCATTCCGGTGACAGGCAGAGAGGGTCGCTACACTACTATAGAGAAAATACCACAGTTTTTAGTGCCGATCTTGTCATTTTATTTAATTTTTATCAGCTACACCTTTAGATTGGGCCGTGAAAATATTGTCAGACATTAAACCGGTCCGCGGTGCAGAAAAGGTTGGGGACCAAGCAGTGGTTCCCAACCTGGGGTCCGTTGGGGGGGCGCCAGAGATCTCTGGGGGGGGCGCGAAACTTTGTCTGCTTTGAAATTATGCAGTTGTAAAAATTATATTTGCGAATGAGTCATTCATAAGACATTAGGAATAATTTATGAATGTCTTGAATATTTTTTGTGTTTTTTATACACTGGTGACAAACACAGGAAATGATTTACTTCCTTATTATTATATCATTACTCAACATTTAATCTACTGCGACAGGAGGTTAAAGGAAAAATGTTAAAAATGTTGGTCTCATATTAAAAGAGACTTTTTTTTCAGAAATATTTTTATTTCCTTTTATGTCCTTTTGTGCGTATTCTATACATTGGTGACATTGGAGAAAAACTAAGTCATATGTATACAGAGTAAACCAAAGAGAAATGTATCAAAAAAACATAATTATTGTCCATTTTTTCAATTAAAGACTATTTTGGTGCTAGTACGTACGGGTCGGGGGGCCCGGCTGGTCTTAGACACAAGTAGGGGGAACAAGGAAAAAAAGTTGGGAACCACTGCTTTAAAGTATTGCCACACCACTGACATTTTATGCTCTCTCTCTCTCTCCCGGTTGTTGTTATCTGTCAGTACGTGCACATGCAGCGATTCAAGCTGGTTGCAGATAGGTTTGAGACATCTGACAGACTTTTAAACTGCATGTGAACACCATAAGCTGGTCAAGTCAACCTGGTCAAACCGGATTCATCAACCCGCTTGGAGCACCTAGATAAACCAGTCGCAACCGCCTTGTTAATGCCATGTGTACGGGGACATAGATATTACAGTCTGCGCATGCTCGAGATTTTCCCCCGGGTGGGGTTTTACCCCGGGGGAGGGGATTCACCCGGAAGTGAAAGGAGACGACGCGACGCGTGCTCAGCCCGCTCAGTAGTAGCACCCTGGGGTGTCGTGTGACTGCTTCAGGGGTGTCGTCAAAATATTTCCTATTCTGACATTTCATATATAAATACTGTATTTTGGCGACCATACGGGCGCCGTGTGGAAAGGCATAGCCTCAGTCTTGTGTCATTTCTGTATTTAAAACACACACGGCGCACCGACCGAAACGGCACACACACAAGAACACACACACACAAGCACAGGAGTGTGCGTATTTAAAAATACAGCGGGAGCAAAACTTTGTTTGATTGTAGGCTACTTTATTTCAGTTTTTACATTAATCAAACCCATTAAGTCCTCATCCTCTGTTTCTGCATTAAAGAGCTCAGCTAAATCAGCTGTGCCAGTCCGAATTCCTCGCTGTCAGAGTCACGTTCCGTGCCTCGGAAATGCACGCTTTTGCAAAAGCTTGCCAAATAGTCCCAGCAGACAAGTTAGCCCACGCATCAACAATCCATCTGCAAACTGTGGCAGAACTTGGCCGGCGCTGCCTTCCTTTCCTGGAGAAACTCTTCTCCCTCAGTCATCCGTCGCTCACACGCCGTTGCAGCCTTAAATCTGATTTATGGTTCTGCGTTAACTAGGGGTGTAACAATATATCGTGCCACGAAATTTCGCGATACAAAAATGTCACAATACGTGTCGTGGAGGTGACAAAGTGTATCGCGATATTGTTTTATTAATATTGATCTATTGTGTTGACTAGTAACGCACATCCGACCGCGACCGGACCGCGGCCGGACCCCGCGGACCAAAATCTTCCTCCGCTCAGAAGAAACTAGTCCCGTTTTGAGGTCTGAACCTTAACTTATGTAAGTCTGGTGTAGAGTTAAGCCTTACCTTATTAAATTAAACCTTTTTCGGGTCGTGAGTAGGATAAACACGGAGACAACTTCTGCTAAGTTCGAGTGTACTTCAATGTCCGCTCAACAGTGTAGGATTTTAGAACATCAACACAGCGCCTAGTGCTGTACTGTGGCGTATCACTCCGCCCAATCTAAAACATATTAACAACTACAGATTAATTGACTAGTGTCATTATAGTCCCTGATTTACGGAATATAAAGAATATATTTATAAAATAATGAACCCTGAATTAACAAAATAACCTTCTTAACAAAAATAAATCTCCTCTTACACTTATAAGGTGAGCATGAATCAATCTTTTTTATGATGTAAAATTGTATGTATTTATTTACTTGTATTTATTTATTTAATTTTAGTTGTTAAATTTTTGGAAAAGAAAAAAGTAAAGTCATACATGAGAGAAACTATTCAGTTTGTGGCAAAATATTTGTACTTGTATGAAACTGAAGATGCATAATGCAAACCTGACATTTACTTTTAGTTCAGTTTGTGGAAAATGGTTGGCCTGGCTTTCTCTTTAAAACTTAAACAGTTATAAAGCATTACAAACTGTAACAATAGGGCAAACGCACAGCATTATTTTGTATTTTGTGTCTTTCAAATAAAAGACAATTTCCTCATGACTCCCTCATTCAAGGTTGTTAAAAAAATACTGCTATATCGTATCGTATCGTTATCGTGACCTCAATATCGTGTATCGTACCGTATCGTGAGATTAGTGTATCGTTACACCCCTAGCGTTAACCAACGCAGAGATTACGCCGTAGGTTATGCGGCGACGCACACGTACGGTGCGCTTTGCCGCGTACGTTACGTAGGCGTAGGCTCTGCGTCGATTTAACGCGGAACCATAAATCAGGCTTCACTTTGAACGGCCGGTTCACACCGCAGTTTTTAATTGTATTTTACTCTGGGGTGTCGTGAGATTTTATTCACTTTTGAAAGGTGTCATGACTGAAAAAAGGTTGAGAAAGGCTGTTTTAGACAGATTATTAATAGGAAAGCAGTGAGAATGCACTTTTTCCTTTCCTTGTTGTTAAGCGGAGGTCAACCGGAAGTGGCTCTTTGTTGAAATGGTTACCATGGTTACCTCGGGTACAGCGCCACCTAGCGTCACGGAGTCAGCCATGCTCTGGTTACAGCGGCTTATTCAATCTGATTCAGTCTGATCTCAGAACAGCATGTGTAATCAGACAAGTGATCCAATCTTCTGCATGTCATTATCTGATCAGATCTGCAACCATGTTGAATCGCTGCATGTGTACGTACTGACTGAGTTCCCCCTCCCCTCTCCTTTCTTCCTCGTGTGTGAGAAGCAAGTGCTGGATGGAAAAGCTCGAGCGGACTTTTGGAATGGAGTGTTAGTATTGCAGTGCTAGGATCGCAGTTTTCGCCTGCACCCGATCCATGTTTTTTGGCTGGATCGCAGCATAATTTCGATCCGCGGATCGGATCGCAGCATTCCTAATATAATATATAATAATATGGCCGCCACGCGTATCCTGCGTTCGTTTGACGCGTCGACAGGCACGTTCTCCAAAAGACACTTAACACGGAAGCGACCTGCAGTTCTCTCTCTGCCCACGAGTGGCCCTGGTCCCGGTCCGAGCACCAGCCGACTTGACACAAAGAAAAGAGCGCTGAAAGTTCACGACTGCTTCAAACCGGAAACTGGAAATGCGTTGCTTCCAAGCGAACCAATCACAGCCCTCTCCGTCTGCATGTGGTCTGCGTCGCCTCGACGCATAGCTACTATTTTCGAGAGGTACACGTCAGTGACGGCGTGTGGTCCGCGTCGACGCGTACCTTACGCCGTCGCTTTGACGCAGAACCATAACTCAGCCTTAAGTGTGGGTTGAGGGTGTGAGCTGAGCTGCAGCTCCATGACTCCATCTAGTGGTCGGATAGTAGAAGTGCAGCACCTTCCTCACTGCTGTCGGACATGAAGCTGAAGAGAAGATCAGTCAGAGCTGGCCGTTGTAAATCTACAATGACGTGTGTTTCCTCTGCAGATGAAGAAGGTGTAGAAGGTGTGTGTGAGCTGATCTGAATCCAGCAGCATGGATCAGTGTGAGGACAGAGAGGAGGGAGTCCCTCCCTCCGAAACCTACCCGAGGGGAAAAAAAAGAGTTGCAGAGGGTCAGAGAGAAGAAGAGAGGTGAGAAGATCCCCTCTAACTGTCCATGACTCTTCTATTCTTCAGAGTTCAGCCCTCACGTCACCAAACACCTTTATTACAGGAAACGACCCGAACCTGAACCTGAACCTGAACCTGAATCTGAACCTGGACCTGGTCCCAGCTGTGTGTCCTTGAAGAGTGACAAATCCAAGGATTTCTATTGGGATTTTAAAGATACCCAACGTTCTCCCTCAGTGAGGTGAGTTTTACATAAATGTTTCTGAAAAACGTAACAGAGACTGAAATGTTTTTGTCGTAACATGATTATTTTAGTTTTAGAAATATGCGTCTTGATAAATTTCAGTTCAGACCTCACGTCACCAAACACCTTTATTACAGGAGACAACATGGACCTGAACCTGAAACTGGACCTGGACCTGGACCTGGACCTGGACCCAGCTGTGTGTCCTTGAAGAGTGACAAATCCAAGGATTTCTATTGGGATTTTAAAGATACCCAACGCTCTCCCTCTGTGAGGTGAGTTTTACATAAATGTTTCTGAAAAACGTAACAGAGACTGAAATGTTTTTGTCGTAACATGATTATTTTAGTTTCAGAAATATGCGTCTTGATAAATTTCAGTTCAGTTTTATCTATAAAGCATCTATTACAATACAAGTTGTGTCTAGGATCTTTCCAGAGGCCAGAACATGATCTCACGTCACCAAACACCTTTATTACAGGAGACAACATGGACCTGAACCTGAACCTGAACCTGGACCTGGACCTGGACCCAGCTGTGTGTCCTTGAAGAGTGACAAATCGAAGGATTTCTATTGGGATTTTAAAGATACCCAACGTTCTCCCTCTGTGAGGTGAGTTTTACATAAATGTTTCTGAAAAACGTAACAGAGACTGAAATGTTTTTATCGTAACATGATTATTTTAGTTTTAGAAATACAGTGGGGAGAACAAGTATTTGATACACTGCCGATTTTGCAGGTTTTCCCACTTGAAAAGCATGTAGAAGTCTGTAATTTTTATCATAGGTACTCTTCAACTGTGAGTGACAGAATCTAAAAAAAAAATCCAGAAAATCACATTGTATGATTTTTAAGTAATTAATTTGGATTTTATTGCATGACATAAGTATTTGATCACCTGTCAACCATTAAGACTTCCGGCTCTCACAGACCTGTTAGTTCTTCTTTAAGAAGCCCTCCTGTTCTCCACTCAATACCTGTATTAACTGCACCTGTTTGAACTCGTTACCTGTATAAAAGACACCTGTCCACACACTCAATCAAACAAACTCCAACCTCTCCACAATGGCCAAGACCAGAGAGCTGTGTAAGGACATCAGGGATAAAATTGTAGACCTGCACAAGGCTGGGATGGGCTACAGGACAATAGGCAAGCAGCTTGGGGAGAAGGCAATAACTGTTGGCGCAATTATTAGAAAATGGAAGAAGTTCAAGATGACGGTCAATCTCCCTCGGTCTGGGGCTCCATGCAAAATCTCACCTGGTGGGGCATCAATGATCATGAGGAAGGTGAGGGATCAGCCCAGAACTACACGGCAGGACCTGGTCAATGACCTGAAGAGAGCTGGGACCACAGTCTCAAAGAAAACCATTAGTAACACACTACGCCGTCATGGATTAAAATCCTGCAGCGCACGCAAGGTCCCCCTGCTCAAGCCAGTGCATGTCAAGGCCCGTCTGAAGTTTGCCAATGACCATCTGGATGATCCAGAGGAGGAATGGGAGAAGGTCACGTGGTCTGATGAGACTAAAATAGAGCTTTTTGGTCTAAACTCCATTCGCCGTGTTTGGAGGAAGAAGAAGGATGAGTACAACCCCAAGAACACCATCCCAACCGTGAAGCATGGAGGTGGAAACATCATTCTTTGGGGATGCTTTTCTGCAAAGGGGACAGGACGACTGCACCGTATTGAGGGGAGGATGTATGGGGCCATGTATCGCGAGATCTTGGCCAACAACCTCCTTCCCTCAGTAAGAGCATTGAAGATGGGTCGTGGCTGGGTCTTCCAGCATGACAACGACCCGAAACACACAGCCAGGGCAACTAAGGAGTGGCTCCGTAAGAAGCATTTCAAGGTCCTGGAGTGGCCTAGCCAGTCTCCAGACCTGAACCCAATAGAAAATCTTTGGAGGGAGCTGAAAGTCCGTATTGCCCAGCGACAGCCCTGAAACCTGAAGGATCTGGAGAAGATCTGTATGGAGGAGTGGGCCAAAATCCCTGCTGCAGTGTGTTTAAAGTGAACATTTATCTGTTTTGCTGCCATTCTTAGATGGTTGTTGATGTTTCCAGAAACACAGCAGACTATAAAGGGGGGTGTTGGAGTCTCTTCTGAGTGGTTGTGGTTGCAACATCATTTAGGGAGGAAGATCTCCTCAGGTGGACGGTGTTGCTGGATGCAGGAGGACAGATGGTTCCTGGAACCATGTGAACATTGATCTGTTGAGAAGGTGATCTTTGTGGACACTTGCTGGACCGTCTTGTACCACCAGCTTGAAACCTCGTACTGAGAGTAAGACGTGTACATTCTCAGTCTCAGGAGGACCAGCGAATCTTTAACTTGACAGGAAGTCCTCTGGTGGACTGTCCTCATCCAAACATGACTCCATGGACCTTCAGACATCATGTGACCTAGTTCTTCATGATTCCTCCACAGAGTGGATCAGCAGATCTCAGAGTCCCCCAGCGGTCCGTCTGTCCAGCAGCATCAGACCCAGCTGGACTCCATCTTTCAGGTCTGTACATGAACAACAACTGCTTCTCCATCTGCTGTCCTGATGTCCATCTGCATGCTGGTCTCTGGAGACCAGTGGACTGTCAGTCTGTCCAACATCATGGACCTGATGTTTGTCTCCATTCTGGTCTCTGGAGACCAGTGGACTGTCAGTCTGTCCAACATGGGTCTGATGTTTGTCTCCATGATTTCAGTCTGGTTGTGTCCTTCATCTGCTCTTCTGTTCCAGCTGCTGGAGGACGACATCGTCATGTTTGTGAAGGACGAGCTGAAGAAGATCCAGAAGGTTCTGAGTCCATATTACCCAGAATCCTCAGAGAGTATGGAGGAGGATGAAGATGAAGAGCAGAAGAGCATCAGAGAGACATTCATGAAGTTCACAGTGAAGTTCTTAAGGAGGAGGAAGCAGGAGAAGCTGGCTGACCTCCTGCAGAGCAGTAAGACGTTTCTCTGAACCTGTGTTGTTCTCGTTCACGAAAACGGAAACGAAATATGTTCGTCAACGACCATTTTTCACCGGACAAAAACGAGACCGGACTAGACAAAAAACACGTGTATAAACAATAACAAGGACAAAATCATTATGCAATTTCATTGACTAATAAAGACTAAATGAAAATATAATTAACAAAATAAATACTCCGCTAAAATCTATGGTCATTTTCGTTCACAAACAAAGACGATACGAAATATATAATAATAATGAACGTATCACTTCCTCCTGTCTCTTTTCTCATAGAGCGCCGCTGTGCGTTCGCAAATGCTCATTATCACTTTGTATTGGCATTGTGGTCAGGGTGCATATATCGAACATACCCCCCACACACACACACAAACACACCCCTTTTTGAAGTTACCGCCAGCGCAGCATGCAGCCGCAGCTGCACACAGACCCAGCGCGGAGACTTCATTTCATAAAATAAAATAAAACAGTAACATGCTATGCACGGGGATCGGTTATAAGTTGAAAGGAAAGAACACTACAAACCTGAAACGACACATCTCCATTTACCACAAAGAAATCAAGGTAAGCTAAGTTAACATAAAGTATGCTGCTGGTTGTTTACAACATTAAATCAACGTTGTGTTGTTGAGTGTACTTTCAGCTTAAAGGAGCTTGAGGCCGGATTGTGGCAAGATTTATGAAAAAAATTTGTATACGTTTTAAGTTTTCTAGTAATAATGTCAGATGAAGCGTTCCAAACCCAAAAGAATGTTTCCTCTAGTGAATCTCTCCTTTGCCTTGAACAGGCTGTGTGCTGCAAAATGTGCTGCAATTCGGTCCCGAATTTCCCGCGCTGGGCTGCGGATGTGACGTCACATGACGCTGCATGTGCGTTCTCCCCGTTCTCCCGTGCCGGCTTCACTGTTGGCTGCAGTACCCCCAACGGCCGTCGTGGTGAAGGGTGGCGCTAGAGAGTTTCATTTCTTAAAAGGAGCCTCAAGCTCCTTTAATGTTACTACAATAAAAACCCAAAACTAGTCTTCTAGTTAACTTACGTTAGCTTCTTAGCATGTAGCAACCGCAGCCACTTGTAGTGTTGAAGGAATGAAAGGTAAGATTCTATTGGTGGGGCAACTATGGTTTCAGTTGGATTGCAAGTTTAGCCTATTTAAAGCAGACATACGTAAGTGCGTTTTCAGGAGAAAATAACAAAAACAAGAAATTGCCAAAATGCTGATGTTTACAGTAGACTATTTTGTTATATACATTTGGAGTTCGTTTTTATTTTTCTTATTTTCACTGACCTCATATCAATTTTCTTGAACGTGAACTAGCCCATTAGGCACTTTATTTTATTTTCATCGCAGATGTATATTTATTTTAATGCAACCATCAATATGTCTGAATTGTGATCCAAATAAATGTGCAAATTCATGTCAATTCATGTTCCCTTTCTAGATGTATTTCTTAAAATTGACATTTTTATCAAAAGGATGAGAGAAAATGCGATGGAAAATATTTTTTGATTTGATTTAGTGATGAATGTCTAAAATAATCGTCAGACTAAAATTAGACTAAATTGTCAGACTAAAACTAGACTAAAATGCCAATAGTTTTTGTTGACTAAAACTAAACAAATACATTTGCGGTTTCATGGACTAAGACAAAGACTAAAATACTCGACTTTTAGTCGACAAAAATTTGACGAAATAAAAAAAGGATGAGTTCGACTAAATATGACAAAAAATAAAAACGGCGATTGAAACAGGACTAAGACTGAAACAGAATTTAAAAATAGCCGACAAGAACAACACTGCTCTGAACATCTGAGCTGCTGGATAAACCACACCCAATGTCTCAGTAGATGACCAACATTCACAGATAAGACACAACATTAAACCCACTGGAAGGTGGAGGAACTCAACTCATCTTCTGTTAGGAACATCTCATTAATAGGGTCATTAATATCCCAGTAAATAAAAGTTTTATTCTAAAGAGTTTAACCGTGTGGATTCAATATTCAGTTCCAGCAAAGAAAACAAACACAACTTGTGTGTCTGAAGTGAATCGTTGAGGAAACACTGTTCTTGTTCCTCTGATTGATCGGAAGGGTTTTTGGGAGGAAAACGCTTCAATACTCCTCATTGAACGGCTGATAAGTGAATGTTGAAATGTTGATTCTTTAGAGGACGTAGAATTGTTGGTGGGCTGGTTTTAATCACTAAGTGGTTTTCATCTTTATTTAGATATCGTTGCTGCCGGTTGTCAATCCAAACTCAAAGTTCAGCTGCAGAAGAAGCACAAGCATGTGTTTGAGGGGACCATTAAAGCAGGAAACCCAACCCTTCTGGAGCAGATCTACACAGAGCTCTACATCACAGAGGGAGGGACTGGAGAGGTCAATGATGAACATGAAGTCAGACAGATTGAAGCAGCTTCCAGGAAACCAGACAGAGCAGAAACAACCATCAGACAGGAAGACATCTTTAAACCCCCACCTGGAAGAGGAGGACCAATCAGAACAGTGATGACGGAGGGGGTGGCTGGCATTGGGAAAACAGTCCTAACACAGAAGTTCAGTCTGGACTGGGCTGAAGGCAGAACCAACCAGGACATCCAGTTCCTGCTTCCATTCACCTTCAGAGAGCTGAATGTGCTGAGAGACAGAAGGTTCAGCTTGGTGGAACTAGTTCATCACTTCTTCAGTGAAACCAGAAAAATGTGCAGCTTTGAAGAGTTCCAGGTCGTGTTCATCTTTGACGGTCTGGATGAGAGTCGACTTCCTCTGGACTTCCACAACTCTACAATCGTCAGTGACCCCAGAAGGTCCACCTCAGTGGACGTGCTGCTGACAAACCTCATCAGGGGGAACCTGCTTCCTTCTGCTCGCCTCTGGATCACCACACGACCCGCAGCAGCCAATCAGATCCCTCCTGAGTGTGTTGACATGGTGACAGAGGTCAGAGGGTTCACTGACCCACAGAAGGACGAATACTTCAGGAAGAGGTTCAGAGATAAGAAGCAGACCACTAGGATCATCTCCCACATCAAGACATCACGGAGCCTGCACATCATGTGCCACATCCCAGTCTTCTGCTGGATCACTGCTACGGTCCTGGAGAACGTCCTGGAGAAAGTCCTGGAAACCAGAGAGGGAGGGAAGCTGCCCAAGACCCTGACTGAGATGTACATCCACTTCCTGGTGGTCCAAGCCAAACTGAAGAAGGTCAAGTATGATGGGGGAGCTGAGACAGATCCACACTGGAGTCCAGAGAGCAGGAAGATGATCGGGTCTCTGGGAAAACTGGCTTTTGAGCAGCTGCAGAAAGGAAACCTGATCTTCTATGAACCAGACCTGAGAGAGTGTGGCATCAATGTCAGAGAGGCTGCCGTGTACTCAGGAGTGTTCACCCAGATCTTTAGAGAGGAGAGCAGCCTGTACCAGGACCAGGTCTTCTGCTTCATCCACCTGAGTGTTCAGGAGTTTCTGGCTGCTCTTCATGTCCATCTGACCTTCATCAAGTCTGGAGTCAACCTGCTGAAGGATCAACGAACAACTCACCCTTCTTCAACCAGTTTCTATCAGACAGCTGTGGACAAGACCTTACAGAGTCCAAACGGACACCTGGACTTGTTCCTCCGCTTCCTCCTGGGTCTCTCAGTGGAGACCAATCAGACTCTCTTACGAGGTCTGCTGGAACCAGAACAAAGAAGTTCACAGAACAATGTGGAAACTATCAAATACATCAAGAAGAAGATCAGTGAGGATCTGTCTGCAGAGAGAAGCATCAACCTGTTCCACTGTCTCAATGAACTGAACGATCGGTCTCTGGTGGAGGACGTCCAACGGTCCCTGGGGTCTGGATGTCTCTCCACAGATAAACTGTCTCCTGCTCAGTGGTCGGCTCTGGCCTTCATCTTACTGTCATCAGGAGATCTAGATGTGTTTGACCTGAAGAAGTTCTCAGCTTCAGAGGAGGTTCTACGGAGGCTGCTGCCGGTGGTCAAAGCCTCCAAGAAAGTTGTGTAAGTACCAACAGACACATGTTGGACCTCTGGAATGGAGGGTAGTTTCTGACTATGTCTGGTTTTACTTCCTGATTTCATGTTTTCTTCACTTGTTTGGGGTCTTTTTTTCAGCACAACCTCACATGAGTGAATTTACGCTGGTTCTTTCATTTCCAGAGACTTTAATATTGGACCTAAAATCACACACAAGCATGAACACCTCTATTAACAGTTGCCTTTATTGGATTATTGAAACCATCTGGATTCAGATTTAAACTGTTCATTTCAGGACTAAATTGTAGTAGAAAATTCCACCTTTTATTTATTCTGCCAACTGCACTAAAACTCATGATTTTTATTTTTTCCTTTTCAGATTTTTATCATGTAAAGCAGCTTGAATTGTTTGTTGTTGAAATGTGATTTAACACAAACTTTACTGAAGACCAGCAGAACAGTTGGAGACACAACTACATTTTCTTCCATAACAGTGAAATAACCTGGTTGTTGTTCTTTTCTTCCGTCTGCAGACTGAGTGGCTGTAACCTCTCAGAGGACATCTGTCCACTTCTGTCCTCAGTTCTCAGCTCTCAGTCCTCCAGTCTGACAGAACTGGACCTGAGCAACAACGACCTGCAGGATTCTGGACTGGAGCAGCTGTGTCCTGGACTGGAGAGTCTACACTGTAAACTGGAGTCTCTCAGGTCAGGATTAATTCAAGTCTTTTCCAAGTCCAGTGAACATGCTGCTAACCTGATCCCACTCTTGTAAAAGTCGCCCAAAACGCCTGTCGCCTATCCTATGTCTGCAGATGAGTGAATCTGTGACTTATTAGCTGGAAAACACATTGAGACCACAGCCTGAAGCCGTATCTAGTGCAATTTCAAATTTGATAACAATACCACAAAAAATAGTATTTTAAACATGTTTTTGTAAGAAAATGTCTTACAAAGACGTTTATTATTATTATTAGACATTAGATTATGTCCCATGGGCATAACTCTTGAACCTTTGAACATACAATCATAATTTCGGTCTCTAATGAAGCTGACACTTAGAGGTATCCTATCATATATCCAGATTCACTATAAATATTGCTGAAATATATATAAATACATATAAAGAGTCAAAACACTGACATGCGTCTGATCCGAGTGGTGATTTCACATTCTGATTGAATTTCCCGCTGTAGGTTTTATCCCGACCCCTCGAGCCGCATATCGTTGTTTTCAGCATTTCATCGGCTATACATTGTACCAGTCATCAGGGTTCAAGTTTTTTTTCATGACAAAAGCTGGACGTGCGCGTCATTTCCATACAGGCGCTCGGTCGGTGGAGGGGACAGGGAGCTCCTGTATGGTCGGATGAGATATCAATCAAAAGAGAAGGTGCAGGCTCCATTTTATCACCGCGGTCTCTGGCTCAGACGTGCAAAACGGAGTTACAGACATGTAAACATGTGAATATGTGATCATCCGATGACGGTCACAATGAAGCAGCGGCTGTTTGTGGATATTTACTTGTATAATAATGTATTTTGGACTAAATACTTTACTGGATTGGATCTACTGGACCTTTCCGCAGGAGATGGAGGAAAGCTCAGGTGGACGAGAGGCAAGGCCTGAAGGTGCTTTGGGACGAGATGAAATGCAAGTTGGCCAGCCTGCGAAGAGCAGAGCGTATTCGCAGACGCAGGAGAAGAAAGGAAAAAGAGAGAGCTAGTTTCATGAGGAATCCCTACAAGCACGCCCGGCAGCTTTTGGAGGAGAAGAGAAGCGGAAGGTTGGAAGCCACCAAGGAGGAACTTGAGCGGCACATCAGGGACCAATACGGCGATCCAGAGAGGAACTTTCCCTTGTGCTCGCCTGGATATGTCCCCCCCCTCCACCTCCGCCAACCACACAGTTTGACAGCTCCCCTCCCCGGCTGAGCGAGGTAACAGCAATCGTCAAGAAAGCGAGATCAGCATCAGCTCCTGGGCCGAACGGTATCCCCTACAAGTTCTACAAGAACTGCCCCCAAGTCCTGAAATGCCTGTGGAAGCTCATGAACACAGCATGGAAGAACCAACTAATACCATCTGAGTGGCAAAGAGCAGTGGTGGTGTTTATTCCAAAAGAACAGGAGTCCCGCAACATTTCATTTCAATTTTTATTTATTCCGATCATGGAAATATGCAAACAAAAAACAAACAAGTAAAATGACAACACAATCAAAAGCATATTCCATAACCAGAAAGGAGCAGGAAGAAGAAAATCTTATTATACCTGCCCCTCCTTCAAAACAAAATTGAACAATAATAACAGACGGTCTGCCCAATAACTCAGTTAACGTCACAAAGAAAGGAAACAAAAAAATCAAAGATTGTCTGTCTCCATACGCATATATTATAAATCTTAACTATTTCATCCATACATTGCTATTTTTTTATATCAATTTCGCTAAACATCAGTCAGTTCAGGAGCATTGCACGGCTAAACGTCGAGGGAAAGGTCTTCTTTGGAGTCATGGAATGGTTACATCGACACCAGCTGCCAAAAAGCAGGAGTGCCAGGCTTTCCAGGATGCGTGGGAACATTCTTCAATGATTTGGGGACAGATCCAGAGAGCCAAGCAGGAGTAGAGCGACCTCCATGTGGTGTGGCTTGACCTTGCCAACGCTTATGGATCTGTCCCTCACAAGCTCATCCAATTCGCATTGGAGTTCTTCCACGTACCCGATTCTATCAACAACCTGGTAACCAGCTACTTCAGGGACTTCCAGATGTGTTTCAGCCTCCAGGACTTCACAAGAGGATGGCAGCGCCTGGAAGTTGGCATTGCAATGGTGTGGTCTTGTTTGTCGCAGCCTTTGAAATCATCCTCCACGGAGCCCGTCAGGCTGTAGGAGGGATAAGGCTCCAGACAGGGCAGAGGCTACCACCACTTCGTAGCTACTGTATATGGATGACGTGACTCTGGTGCTGCAGACAGCCCCATGCACAAGAAGGTGCCTGAAGAGGCTAGACGAGCTGGTGACATGGGCAAGGATGAGCATAAAACCCTCCAAATCCCGGAGCCTCTCCTTGCGTAAAGGCACCAGGAACGACAGTACCATCTTTGTCGCAGGAGGCGAGCAAATCCCTCTACTGGCCAACCAGTCCATCCGAAGCCTGGGAAGGCAGTACAGCGCCGATCTGTCGGACAAGCATGCAGGCAGGGCGGTACGGAAGCAGCTCTCAGAAGGCCTGGCGAGCATCAACAACAGCCAGCTCCCCGGAAAGTACAAATTGTGGTGCTACAACTTCACATTGTACCCGAGGATCCTATGGCCACTGAAAATGTGTGACATTCCATCCTCCATAGTCAACGGGTTGGATAGGCTCGCCAACTCCTACATCCGGAAGTGGCTGGGTCTTCCGCACGGCTTCTCCGACACAGGCTTGTTTGGTGCGACTTCGCTACAGCTGCCAATCCAGTCCATCACCCTGGGCTACAAGCAGAGTTTTCAAATTCGCTTGTTTCATCCAAAGAAGCCTACATGGTCTAGCTCTGCCATCTCTGAGGGAATTTATTAAAAAAAGGTCTGTCAAAGGCATGAAAACCAGGGCATGCGACAGAGGAGATGTTGAGTTTCCCTGCAGGCGCACTGCGTTCGGCAGGAATGTTCTGTCCATCTTGGGGGGGGGGGGGGGGGGGCTATTGGAATAGTCTTCCTACCACTATTAGAGACAGCACCACTTTACCCTCGTTTAAAGCGAAACTTAAAATATGGCTGAAGGAAAACCAAAGGTGTGAACATTAATTGCTAATTTTTTTTTTTCTTTACTCTCTCTGTCGTGACCCGTGACTGTATCATTATATACCTTCAGTGTATATGTATAATGGTCCATACATAATAAATATGTATGTTATAATTTCAACTTGTGCAATAGGGCAAACGCAATATGCATCAGCACTTTACAACTTTGAGCACTAAAAGCAATTAAAATGCAATGTCGGTACTTCAACACCGACAAGGCTGCTACGAGAGTTGGGAACAACGGGAGCTGAGCTCCGAAGGGAAACCAAGGCCCTTGCTGAGGAAGCGGAGAAAGGAAGTTTCTGGCTGTGGCTGAGGAGAAGGGATAAGACCTGGGGGTCTAAGCAATAGGATGGGTCAGCTGCAGGGGGGGGCAGGGAGATGTCCCTGCTACCGCTCCGCCACCGGGAGGTGTTCTGGGGTTAAAGCGAGCGATATTCCGATGAGCACTGGTCCCCGGCTGATGACCCTGCAGCTTACCTCGGGAGCTGTAGGCACGTTTGCTCAGCAGGATTAACACCATACCTGTACAATCAGTCTGACTGTAACCAGACCATTTTTGTGGGAATATTTTTGCCTGGAGGTGATTTATGAGGCTTCATCGATAAGTTGCATCATCTGCGCAAATCTTTGTTTTTTGTTTGTGGTGTTGATTTGTACCAGCTGCTATGATTATATCCTGAAATCGTTTATATTGCTGGAATCACAAGACGGGCCATCCAGTCCGGCAACGGGCTTAACATGTCTGCAGCAGGACACTTGAGCAGAGAACATGCAGCAGACCTGTGCTGTGTGTCTGCAGGCTGTCCGGCTGTCAGATCTCAGAGGAAGGAAGTGCTTCTCTGGTCTCAGCTCTGACCTCCAACCCCTCCCACCTGAGAGAGCTGGACCTGAGCTACAACCATCCAGGGGAGTCAGCAGGGAAGCTTTTGTCTGCTGGACTGGAGAATCCCCGCTGGAGACTGGACACTCTCAGGTAGGACACTCTGCTGGGGGGGGGGGGGGGGTATATGGTGGTGGTTATGATGGCACAGGTGTGGGGGTTTTCCTCCACCTCAGGTGATTGCTCAGGGGTGTGGTGGGATGTAGCGGATACGGGAGTGTCCAACAGGTAATGGGGGGCTCTGACATCTCTGCTTCCTCTGAGAGAGACTGAGCTGGTCTGACCCTCATCCTCTTTCTTCCAGGGTGGAGCCTGCTGGACAACGATGGTTGACACCAGGAGGTCCAAGGAAGTGTAAGTGTGTTTTTATTCAACCATCTTCACTCGTTCATCAGTGATCAATGACAGATCAATAATAACTGCAGCTGCTTGTTTGTTCCCTCCATCAGATTCCTGTCAACTCACCATCGACACAAACACAGTCCACAAGAACATCCAACTGTCTGACAACAACAGGAAGATGACACGTGTGGAGGAGCATCAGTCATATCCTGATCATCAAGACAGGTTTGATTACTGTTCTCAGCTTCTGTGTAGAGAAGTTCTGACGGGTCGCTGTTACTGGGAGGTCCAGTGGAGCGTACTAGTTTGTGTATCAGTGAGTTACAAAAGAATCAGCAGGAGAGGAAACTCTGTTGACTGTTGGTTTGGAAGAAACGATCATTCCTGGAGTCTGGACTGTTCTCCAGATGGTCGGTACCAAGTCCGGCACAATAACAGACAAACATCCGTCACCTCCTCATCTCCATCTTCAGACTCTGACAGAGTAGCAGTGTACGTGGACGTTCCTGCTGGAACTCTGTCCTTCTATGAAGTCGTCTCTGACAGACTGATCCACCTCCACACCTTCAACACCACCTTCACTGAACCTCTCTGTCCTGGATTTGGATTCTGGTCCAGGTCTGGTTCAGTGTCTCTGTGTCCAGTTTAGTCTCAAGAGTCCTGTCAGAGAAACTGTCTTTGTTGGATCCTGGACTTGGACTCTGGTTCTGGTTTCTCAGTGCCAATATGATGATGATGAAGAACAGGATGATCACCATTTATCTTTAATTTTTTGGTTTATTGTATTTTTATTTGATCTTTTTCACATTTAACCAAATCATTTACTGGATTGTTGATGTTTCATCATGAATTTGATTGTTATCTCATTCTTCTTCTTTTATTCTTGATTCTGTCTCTAAATGTTTTCATTTTTTTATTTTTTATTTTATTTAATTTCTCAACAAAAACAAAACATAAGACAGACAGGGTCATCACAGGTGTATAGAAATGCGTATTGTAGAAACAAGATAGGATGGGTCCGGGTTACATTTTTATCAAAATATATTGGGTCCTTAGTGGTCATGTGTGATGATTGGGGTCCTAGAGGATTTTAGATCCTTCACTCTGTTTCATGTAGATCCTAAGCTTTTTTTTCCTCGTTTTCCAGCAAATCCATGCTCTTATGATGCAAAACAACCTCTTTAATGTATTTCAGTCTGGATTTCGGCCACACCACAGCACTGAGACTGTACTCATCAAAGTCTTAAATGATATTCATCTGAATAATGATGCAGGCAAATCCTCTGTTCTGGTATTATTGGATCTGAGTGCTGCATTTGACACAGTTGATCATAACATTCTTCATAACATTCTTCATGATAGGGCTTTTATGATGCAAAACAACCTCTTTAATGTATTTCAGTCTGGATTTCGGCCTCACCACAGCACTGAGACTGTACTCATCAAAGTCTTAAATGATATTCATCTGAATAATGATGCAGGCAAATCCTCTGTTCTGGTATTATTGGATCTGAGTGCTGCATTCGACACAGTTGATCATAACATTCTTCTCAGCAGACTGGAAAAGTGGGTGGGACTTACCGGCACTGTGCTTCAATGGTTTAAATCTTACTTGCATGATAGGGCCTTCTTTGTGTCAATAGGAAACCATGAGTCTGAGAGAACCAAAATCACATGTGGGGTTCCTCAAGGGTCCATTCTCGGACCGCTTCTATTCAACATCTATATGCTACCCCTAGCTCAGATTATGGAACATCACAACATTTCCTACCATACTTATGCGGATGACACACAGCTTTATATTTCAGTGTCACCACATGACTACAGTCCCCTGATCTCATTGAGTAACTGTATTCACCAAATCAATGAGTGGATGTGCCAGAACTTTCTCCAGCTAAATGCAGAAAAGACAGAGGTGATAATTTTTGGCCCTAAAAATGAAAGGGAAAAGATCAGCGCTCACCTTGGCTCCATGTCATTGACAGCTACGAATCAAGCCAGAAATCTTGGTGTAATTATTGACTCAGACCTGAACTTCAACAGCCATCTAAAGTTTATCACCAAATCTGCCTATTACCACCTAAAAAACATTGCTAGAATTAAGGGTATTCTGTCTAAACAAGACATGGAAAAACTTATTCATGCATTCATTTTCAGTAGGTTGGATTATTGCAATGGCATCTTTACAGGCCGTAACAAGAAATCAATCAGGCAGCTGCAGCTGATCCAGAATGCTGCTGCCAGAGTCCTTACAAACACCAGGAAACTGGACCACATTACACCGGTCATGAAATCACTACACTGGCTTCCAGTGAGTCAAAGGATAGAGTTTAAAATCTTACTGCTGGTCTACAAAGACCTGAATGGTCTTGGACCAAAATACATGGTTGATCTGTTAGTTCCCTATGAAGCTCCAAGACCCCTTAGGTCTTCTGGACCTGGTTTGTTGTGTGTCCCAAGAACCAGAACCAAGCAAGGTGAGGCAGCGTTCAGTTATTCTGCTCCTCACCGGTGGAACAAACTTCCTGTAGACCTGAGGTCTGCTCCAACTGTCAGCTCCTTTAAATCAGGGTTAAAAACATTACTGTTTACTGAAGTGTACTCTTAAATTAAACCTGCTGTACTCTACTGCCCTTTTTTTCAGCCTGTGCTTTTTATTATTTTACTTCTTTTCTCATTCTTACCTATTTGTTATTTTGTCTTGCCGCTTTTAATGTCAATGTAAAGCACTTTGAATTACCTTGTGTTGAATTGTGCTATATAAATAAATTTGCCTTGCCTTGCCTTGCCTTGCCTTTTTTGTGTCAATAGGAAACCATGAGTCTAAGAGAGCCAAGATAACATGTGGGGTTCCTCAAGGGTCCATTCTCGGACCGCTTCTATTCAACATCTACATGCTACCCCTAGCTCAGATTATGGAACATCACAACATTTGCTACCATACTTATGCCGATGACACACAGCTTTATATTTCAGTGTCACCACATGACTACAGTCCCCTACTCTCATTGTGTATTCATCGAATCATTAGCCCCTTTCACACAGCCAGTTCGAGGCGGGAACGTTGCGCCTTTAAGCCGCCTCGCTGTTCTGTGTGAAAGTCACGGAGGCGGAATGGGGGGGCCAAGTGGCCCCACCAATAAGCCGGCAGCGGAGGTAGTCACAGAGCCGAAACGGGGTCTGTGTGAATGACACAGCCGGCATGCCGGGGCCAGCCGGGGCCAGCGCTGACGCTGTCGTCACGCCTCTGATTGCGGAACGCCGGCATGCTGTGTGAATTTACAGACGGGAGCGGCGTTATGCCGGCGTTGTATGGTTCTGTGTGAACCAACAAAGGCGGCGTATTGGCAGGACTTCTTTACACCAATATTGCGGAATCTCTGTGTGAAAGGGGCTAATGAGTGGATGTGCCAGAATTTTCTCCAGCTAAATGCAGAAAAGACAGAGGTGATCATTTTTGGCCCTAAAAATAAAAGGGAAAAGATCAGCGCTCACCTTGGCTCCATGTCATTGACAGCTACAAATCAAGCCAGAAATCTTGGTGTAATTATTGACTCAGATCTGAACTTCAACAGCCATCTAAAGTTTATCACTAACCTAAAACCTTTATTACCACTTAAAAAACATTGCTAGAATTAAGGGGATTCTGTCTAAACAAGACATGGAAAAACTTATTCATGCATTCATTTTCAGTAGGTTGGATTATTGCAATGGCATCTTTACAGGCCTTAACAAGAAATCAATCAGGCAGCTGCAGCTGATCCAGAACGCTGCCGCCAGAGTCCTTACAAACACCAGGAAACTGGACCACATTACACCAGTCATGAAATCCATACACTGGCTTCCAGTGAGTCAAAGGATAGAGTTTAAAATCTTACTGCTGGTCTACAAAGCACTGAATGGTCTTTGACCAAAATACATGGTTGATCTGTTAGTTCCTATGAAGCTCCCAGACCCCAGAGGTTCATCTGGATCTGTTAGTTCCTATGAAGCTCCCAGACCCCTGAGGTTCATCTGGATCTGTTAGTTCCTATGAAGCTCCCAGACCCCTGAGGTTCATCTGGATCTGGTTTGTTGTGGTTCCCAAGAACCAGAACCAAGCAAGTCTAATTATGTCTTGCCGCTTTTAATTTCAATGTAAAGCACTTTGAATTACCTTGTGTTGAATTGTGCTATATAAATAAATTTGCCTTGCCTTGCCTAAGCGTTCCGTACCAAGGAAGATGTCTCCCATTCTTTCGTAACTCAAAAGTCAATTTTTTTTGTGCAGAGGGGAAATACAAAGAACAATGGCATATTTCTTCTACCAAACACATACTGTATACATCATGTTTTCATGTTTGACTTCAGGTTTAGATTCTTAAAGTGTGGTTTCTTCATTGAAAGAAAGTGTAGCGACCATTTGCTTATCAAAAAAGCCACTACCTGGCTGTGATCAGAGTTCAGTTATGACGCGTGCAAATACGAGCCTGTTCCAATGTTTCCATTGTACTTTTATTCATTACAGTGTGCAAGGAGGTATGGCCACTTGTCACTTTTGTGAACATAAAACAAACAAACAAATATCCACCTGCTATTTTTCTTACTTCTTCTATACACGCCCGAATGCACGGTCAAAAAACTTTTGCCTCCACACAGCAACCTGTGTGTGATTACACCCTGATTAAATAGACCGTGCCCAATTGTTTGTATCACTACTCCCCCTAGTGGATGGAAAGCTGACCAAAAACACAAGATAAACACATTTGGTAGAATAACACAAATGGCTCTTACAGAAAGTTTGGTGAGAAGATGGAAATATTCATGTAACATCCAACATGGAAAAACATCAGCAACATGTCTAAAAGTATTCAAGTACTCCTTTTTTTTTTCAGAGTGTTTTTATTAGAACCAGTTTCAGACATTGCAAAAAACTTCAAGTATACTGCTTATAGAAAAAGATAACAACAATAGTAACAGTATTAATAAAAAAAACTATAATAATAATAATAATACAATCGTCGAGCACAAATAAAAATATGTGCATATGGTCTGAAAGTGCAACACTTGATACAGCACTTCACATTCCAATGTGTTCATTTTTTTTTCCCCCTCCCACCCTAGAAAAACCCCCCCACCCCACCCCAGCTCACAACAAGACAACAATGAAAGTACCGCAAACAATGTATAATAGGATAACAAAAGCTCACAAAAAAATAAATAAATGTATATACATACTCATACATATGTATATACACATTTGTATGACTAGGCGCAAACTGTCAAAGTTAGTTAGGTAGCGTTTTTAACTTAGAAAAAACAGATAGAAAGCATTGCCATTTCTGATAAAACCTTTCTGTGCATCCTCTTATTGTATATTTTATTTTCTCCAGTTTAAAAAAAAAACATATCCCTAAGCCACAATGAAATTGAGGGATATCTGGCAGATTTCCAATGCAGCAATAAAGTACGCCTTGCTATTAAGGACGTAAAGGCCACAATATCCCTTTGTGCTGAACTCAAAACTAAGGAGGAGTCCGGAATCCCAAATATGGCAATAAATGGAGAAGGCAGCGGGGTCACTTTGAGAACTGTGGAGATAATTGTAAAGTAAAGTAATTAGACCAGAAATTATATAATTCCGGACAGAAAAAAAACATGTGCCCAAGATGACAGGGAGAGCCCTAGCATTTATCAGAACTCCCATCTACTCCCGGGTAAATTTCAGAGAGTCTTAATTTTGAGAAATGGACTCTATACAATACCTTAAATTGAATCAAGCTAAGACGAGCACATGAAGAGGACGTTCTAATTCTCATAATGGCATCCTCCCAAAGCTCTTCCGTTATTTGTATCCCCAATTCTTTCTCCCATGAATTTTTATTCTTCTGACTTGATTCATCATTCAATCTTAAAATAGAATTATAAAGCTTGGATATCAGCCCTCTTTGTTGTGGACCATATGTAACCATACTTTCCCAGGGTTGATCAGGAGGTATAGAGGGGAAGTTGGCAAAACACTTGGAGACATAGTTACGGATTTGAAAATAACGAAAAAGATGGGTGCCAGGTAAGTCATAGTTGGAAGATACATTGGAGAAGCTATCAAAGATCCCGGACCTATATAGTTGTCTTATTTGTTTAATACCCTTGTCATGCCAAATGATGAATGATGAATCTGAGAGAGAAGGTGGAAACAAATGATTTTTAGTTAAAGGACACAGAGAGGCAGCTACAAAGCCGAAACGCTGCCTAAATTGGACCCAATTTTTTTAAAGTGTTGAGAACCACGTGACTGTCCGTATACAAAGATGGTTTTATAGGCAGTGAGGAGTAAATTAATGCAGGTAATGATGAACCATGACAGGATGACAGTTCCATTCTACACCATGGGGAGCGAGGAAGCTTCAACCAATAGCAAATTTTCTGTATATGTGCCGCCCAGTAATAAGATTGAAAATCCGGCAGTGCCAGTCCCCCACTAAGTCTGCATCTTTGCAATAATTTTTTACGAACTCTAGGCGGTTTCCCATTCCAAATGAAGCCAGTTATAATCTTATCTATAGAATCAAAAAACATTTTTGGCAGAAAAAGGGGGATTGTCTTAAGAAACTTAAGTAAGATATTCATTTTAACAACATTAATCCTGCCCAGAAGTGAGAGAGGCAGATTTCGCCAGTGCTGAACGTCAGAAGTAATTTTTGAAATGAGAGGGGAAAAGTTTGCTGAAACTAAGCCAGAGAAAGAGCGTGTTACATTTACGCCAAGATACTTGAAACCCGAGTGACAAAGTTTGAAAGGTATATCAGATTGTTGAAGACCACAAGCAGTCGTATTAACAGGAATGTTCAAAACGTTGGGGATAGAACTAACTGGACTCGACACGTATAATAATAAATCATCCGCATATAACGATAGCTTGTGTTCGGTTCCATTCCGGACAATCCCACTGAATAAATTAGGAGAGCGCAAAGCAATGGACAAAGGCTCAATGGCAATAGCGAAAAGCAGGGGTGATAGTGGACAGGCTTATCGTGTGCCACGTCCGAGAGGAAAATAATCAGAAAAAATATAGTTCGTTTGAACTCTAGCTTTCTCATTCTACTCTGTCAAACGCTTTTTCGGCGTCAAGCGATATAATTATTTCTGGTGAATCAGATTGCTTTTTTGTATAAATAATATCTAAAAGGGTACGAACATTATAAAATGGCTGTCGACCCCTGACAAAACCATTCTGCTCCTCTGATATGATTAGGGGAAGAAATTACTTTAGCTAACACTTTCACATCAGCATTAAGCAATGATAATGGTCTATAGGAGCCACATAGAGTTGGATCTTTGTCTTTTTTTAAGTAAAACAATAGAAGCTTGCGTTAAAGGGGACATATTATGAAAAACATGTTTTTTCTTGTTTTAACATATATAAAGTGGTCTCCCCTCACCCTGCCAGCACAGGGGAGACAAAATACCATGAATTTTTGCAAGGTCTGTGACCCCCGCCTTACAGAATCCCCCAGTGTCACGCAATTTTTTTGAGTCGATGAGATTCTGCGCCTAGGGTGACGTCACCCGAGGTGCAGAGGTTTGGCCTCCGCTGCTGAAACCACGCCCACAACCAGCTCTCTCCGTCGGCTCGAGCGTCCGCCATTGTTCAGAAGCGGTGGCTGTTTGAACAGCGAGGGAGAGTAGAAATTAGATTTTGCATCGATATTTACCCTCATAAAAGGATCAGTTCCCACAGCACGGACCCGGCAACTGAACACGAGTCAGCGGTAAGTTCCTTTTTTTTTTATGTTATTTATATTTGTATGATCTTTGCATGGGCTAAGTATTTAGCTTAGCTCCGGAGCCCCGGCGCCGCATATGGAGCTGCGGGGGCTGCTCACGGACCGGACCGTCGAGGAGCCCCGGGCTCGGGGCTCTATTAGTACCGTAATACATTTTTCTTCTGTGGTTTCAGATCTTTCAAGCACCTGGAGCTGTTCACATTCAGAAGACGTGCGGTCCTTCCTTGAGCCAGCAATAGTGCATACATTTTATTTATATATTTTAACAATAAAGTTGCCATTTGTGAAAATTAAGCGTTGTGATTTGTTTACAGTTAACATGATTCATTTGTCTTGTAACATAAGAAGGGAAATGATGGGGAGTCACGTGGGACGCCGTCCGGAATGGCTGCGAAGTGAGGAGCTCCGCAGAGCCAAACACATTACACCCCTCTAAAAATGAGATACTAAGTGCTTGAATATAAGTCTAATAGTGATAAAAACAAATAGACAACATGCCACGAGACGAACCAAGACAAAGCGCGCGGGGGAAGAAGAAATATGAAAAGGAGCTGACAGCAACGGACGAGGCCCGGTCTGATACAGCCACGGAGCTAGCCAGCATAAAGTCCATGCTGCAGGGAATCGCAACCGACATCGGAGAAATGAAAGGGAGCCTCGAGTCTCTCCAGACGACGGTACAGCGGCTCGGGGGCCGAATTACGGAGGCTGAAACCCGCATTTCTGCGCTAGAAGATGGATGTAACACGAGAGAGGAAAAGGTAACTCGAGTGGATAAAACTATGACGCAGCTTCAGGAACGGGTGACATATCTGGAAGACGCGGGGCGCCGTAATAATGTTCGTATTGTTGGTGTTTTGGAGGACTCTGAGAAGAGAAATATGGAGGAGTTTGTGGGTACATTGCTGGAGGAGGGACTGGGCTTGGACATTGGCGGGGGCTTTGAGATGGAGCGGGCTCACAGATGTGGCCCCAAGCCAAATCCTGAAGCGAGATATAGCCGCCACATCTTGGTCAAGTTCCTCCGGTTCGGGGCGAGAGAGGCGGTGCTGAGAGCGGCGAGGGAGAAGGGCAACGTGGAGTGGCGGGGCCAGCGCATATACTTCAGACAGGACCTGTCTAAAGACACAGTGCAGAAGCGCAAAAAATATGACGAAGCTAAACGCCAACTTCGACTGATGGAAGGTGTATCATATGCCGTGTTGTACCCGGATATACTGAAGATATCGGTGAACAACAAGAGCCACTTTTTCAAGACCCCCGCAGAGGCGCAGGCGTTCATCTCCACTCTGCGCTGACAGCTGCGTCTGCTGAGGATCAGCCACTAGGGGGCGACAGAGCATCACGCAACCCCTTGGGACTTGGGCTTCGTGTTACCAGAAATAGAAACCAGGGATGAAGAGCTACTAGCACTCTATATGAAGGATGTAAGACATATTATCTGTAATTTCAATTAACCGTTCATGAGCATTCATATTACCTTTTTGCTTTTTTGTTAATTAGAGACAATACTGCTCCTACGGGACTATTATGGCAATGGGAGTCATTATAATTTCACTACAACATAATTCATATATGTTTTGTAAATATGTTATTGAGGTTATAGTCAAAACAGGGGTTCAGACTGCCCTATTATCTGGGAATTGGGACAGAAAAGACCGCACTAGTGGTCAATAATCTTAATGTTGAGGACTGAACATCTCAGGCGGATTACTATATTTTTTGTGTACTGGCAGTGGGTGGATGTATAATTGTGAATTGTCTGGGGAGGGGAGGGGAACTTGGAGGGGATGGTCTGACTTTTTCTAGGTTTGTACAATGGGTATAGACTTGCACTGAGGTTGGTATTAAAGGGGCCCAGTTACAATAGATTATTAGTTACAGTCTGATATTTTTTACTAGTTGGGTTGCGGAATCTCCAAGGATCAACAAGGCCATTCTGTGTCATGAAATCGGAAAATGTTTGAGACATTAAAGATTTATTTAGATTACGGGGATTAGATCTATCTAATGATGGCTCAAAAACACAGTTTAGGTCTCCCCCAAGAATTAGTAAAGATGAATTCAAACACGGTAGGCTACTTAGTAATTTGTTCGCAATATCTGGGTCATCTATATTCGGGGCATATACATTAACTAAGAGAACCTTTTCCTGCATCAAAGTCCCGGAAACTATCACATACCTTCCGTTCATATCTGCTATGATGTTACTAGCTGAGAATTGTAAATTTTTACGTATGAGAATAGCAACCCCTCTTGATTTAGAATTAAACTCAGGATGGAGAACTTGGCTTACCCATGAGCAGCGCGACCGATTATGATCTTTCATCCGAAGATGGGTCTCCTGTAGGAACACTATGGAAGATTTTAGTTGTTTTAAGTGAGAAAAAACTTTTGATCTTTTCACAGGGTGACCCATGCCCTTGATATTCCAACTGATGAACCTTAAAGAGGCGCCTAATGGAGTTGAAACAGGGCCTTTATTGGTACTAGTCATTTACAAAATAAAAATAAAAACAGAACCGCTGTTGTGAGCTGAGGTAATAAAAAAAAAACACCACCCACCCAAAAAAATAAAACCCAAACAAAAGTACACCCAGTCTCCATTAAACCAAAAACAAAAAACAACGGAGACAACAGTGATAAACATACCCCAAAAAAAAGTTGTTCACAATAAACTAGGAACAACTCGGAGGTAGTGCCAAGCACCCAAAGAGGAAAAGAGTCAACGAAAAAACAGAAAGAAATTGACTCCGCCAACTTCCAAAAATAGAAAGAAAAAAAAAAGTGTGTGCAAAAATAGAGTTAAATACTGTATTGCTCCAGTATAACCATCTGAACAAAAATAGGAAAAATTGCTGGTAATGTCAAAATTAAACTCACCACTCCTTAAATCACCTCCAGCATATCACGAATAACCACAAATGTCCAGATGGTAATCATAAAACTTCAAAAGACCCTGCAGACATATTAATTATACAATTAGTCCGCCGCTCAGCTGGAGATCAAAGTCTTGACATATACCATGGCGTCTTCAGGTGAAGTAAACTTCTTTTCGGCCCCCTGGTAGGTAACGCGTAGCTGTGCCGGGTGAAACAGTCCATATTTCACCCCCTCGATGCCACGGAGCTGCCGCCTGACCTCGTTGAACGCCGCCCGGGCCCATGCTATCTTTGCCGTGTAGTCTGGAAACACCGACACCGTCTTGCGGGCCCGCCGCAAGATGTCCACACAATCACCATAGTAGTGAAGCCTGCACACAATGGCCCGTGGTCGGTCCCCGGGCTTAGGTTTAGGCTGAAGAGTCCGATGAGACCGGTCCACCAGCGGTTCTTTATCCAGGGAGAATGCATCCTTCAGCAGCGCAGCCACCGCGGTGGGAGAGCACCTGCCAGGGCCCTCCTCCACACCAATAATCCTTATATTATTGCGTCGCGATCTTGATTCTAAGTCTTCACACTTGTCTTTTTTTTTTTTTTTTTTTTTTCTCCCTTGTCTGCACACATATTAATGATTGATAGCATGACGGTAGAAACCAAAAGTATATATATGTGCATTATTACTATATTTAATATATATACATATATATACGCATACATATGCGTACACATGGCAGGCAGCATAATTTCAAGATGGCAGCATGTTCTTTGTCTCTGTCAGGTGTCTGTCTGTTTTTGTGTTTTTAGTCGATTTTTTAGTGGATTTTAAGCATCTTTACCTATGGATTTTGTGCTGACGAACGGCTAAACCTCAAAGGTCTGTGGACTGTTCACGTTTTTGTCTGCTCTGGATTGCTGCGCTGCCTTATGATTTGGCCTGCTCTCTTGTTTGTGGACTGGTTTGTTAGCCATGGCTTGTTCTGAGCTTTTGGAACTGTGAGCCTGAGGCCTCCTACATCCACCCTGCTCTGAAGCCTGTAGCTTGCTTCATTGTTCTGCTCTTCAGCCTGAGGCCTCCTACATCCACCCTGCTCTGCAGCCTGAGGCCTCCTACATCCACCCTGCTCTTCAGCCTGAGGCCTCCTACATCCACCCTGCTCTGCAGCCTGAGGCCTCCTACATCCACCCTGCTCTGCAGCCTGAGGCCTCCTACATCCACCCTGCTCTTCAGCCTGAGGCCTCCTACATCCACCCTGCTCTGCAGCCTGAGGCCTCCTACATCCACCCTGCTCTTCAGCCTGAGGCCTCCTACATCCACCCTGCTCTGAAGCCTGTAGCTTGCTTCATTGTTCTGCTCTTCAGCCTGAGGCCTCCTACATCCACCCTGCTCTGAAGCCTGTAGCTTGCTTCATTGTTCTGCTCTTCAGCCTGAGGCCTCCTACATCCACCCTGCTCTGCAGCCTGAGGCCTCCTACATCCACCCTGCTCTGCAGCCTGAGGCCTCCTACATCCACCCTGCTCTGCAGCCTGAAGCCTGTAGCTTGCTTCATTATCCTGCTCTACAGCCTGAAGCCTGCTCATCATTCTGCGGCAGCCTGATATCTCATCTCCCTGCTCTGCAACCTGAAGCCTGTTCCACACTCCTGAGATCTGCTACATCCACCCTGCCGTGATACAGTGCTTCCTTGCACGCTGTTTTTCTCTCCTGGGTCTGGACTTTGTGCAGGTACTATGCATTTCCTTCTCACGGTCCTCATTGCTATTGTGACTCTTTTGGACTCTGGGGTAACCAGCCACTATGGGGAGTGCACATCAGCTATTGTGCTTTCTCCTCCAATTATTCCAAACCCTGAAACCAATATCTTGCCCAGTGAACAAAGTGAACATGTGTTGACTCATTCTTCACACTTGTCTTTTTTTTTTTTTTTTTTTTTTCTCCCTTGTCTGCACACATATTAATGATTGATAGCATGACGGTAGAAACCAAAAGTATATATATGTGCATTATTACTATATTTAATATATATACATATATATACGCATACATATGCGTACACATGGCAGGCAGCATAATTTCAAGATGGCAGCATGTTCTTTGTCTCTGTCAGGTGTCTGTCTGTTTTTGTGTTTTTAGTCGATTTTTTAGTGGATTTTAAGCATCTTTACCTATGGATTTTGTGCTGACGAACGGCTAAACCTCAAAGGTCTGTGGACTGTTCACGTTTTTGTCTGCTCTGGATTGCTGCGCTGCCTTATGATTTGGCCTGCTCTCTTGTTTGTGGACTGGTTTGTTAGCCATGGCTTGTTCTGAGCTTTTGGAACTGTGAGCCTGAGGCCTCCTACATCCACCCTGCTCTGAAGCCTGTAGCTTGCTTCATTGTTCTGCTCTTCAGCCTGAGGCCTCCTACATCCACCCTGCTCTGCAGCCTGAGGCCTCCTACATCCACCCTGCTCTTCAGCCTGAGGCCTCCTACATCCACCCTGCTCTGCAGCCTGAGGCCTCCTACATCCACCCTGCTCTGCAGCCTGAGGCCTCCTACATCCACCCTGCTCTGCAGCCTGAGGCCTCCTACATCCACCCTGCTCTGAAGCCTGTAGCTTGCTTCATTGTTCTGCTCTTCAGCCTGAGGCCTCCTACATCCACCCTGCTCTGAAGCCTGTAGCTTGCTTCATTGTTCTGCTCTTCAGCCTGAGGCCTCCTACATCCACCCTGCTCTGAAGCCTGTAGCTTGCTTCATTGTTCTGCTCTTCAGCCTGAGGCCTCCTACATCCACCCTGCTCTGCAGCCTGAGGCCTCCTACATCCACCCTGCTCTGCAGCCTGAGGCCTCCTACATCCACCCTGCTCTGCAGCCTGAAGCCTGTAGCTTGCTTCATTATCCTGCTCTACAGCCTGAAGCCTGCTCATCATTCTGCGGCAGCCTGATATCTCATCTCCCTGCTCTGCAACCTGAAGCCTGTTCCACACTCCTGAGATCTGCTACATCCACCCTGCCGTGATACAGTGCTTCCTTGCACGCTGTTTTTCTCTCCTGGGTCTGGACTTTGTGCAGGTACTATGCATTTCCTTCTCACGGTCCTCATTGCTATTGTGACTCTTTTGGACTCTGGGGTAACCAGCCACTATGGGGAGTGCACATCAGCTATTGTGCTTTCTCCTCCAATTATTCCAAACCCTGAAACCAATATCTTGCCCAGTGAACAAAGTGAACATGTGTTGACTCATTCTTATACGGACTCTTTTATTTTTGCTCAATGGTTATGTCTTGTTTGCACCTCTGTCTTAGAATCACATTTTATATTGTCTGATAAGTCTCTTGTCATGTTGCATGTTAGACTACACTCCAAAACAGAAACACCTAGCAATCTTGAAGTTACTAGGAAAAGATTTCTGCTGTTTATCTTACTCATGATTTCTGGTATTCAGCCAAACCCTGGTCCTTGTACTGCAATCTGTAACACACCTGCTGAATTTAAGGATAGAACCGGGCTAGGTTTAATCCACTTGAATATTCGTAGTCTGCCATCAAAGATTGATATGCTGCACATCTGGGCAAAATCAACTGACGCAGATGTCATTGTTCTGTCTGAAACGTGGCTTAGTAAATCCTATTCTGATAAAGCCATCTCTATCAAAGGGTACAATGTATTCAGGGCTGACCGCCCCAAGAAAGGGGGCGGGGTTGCAATTTATTGTAAATCAAAATTTAAAGTAAATGTCCTGCAATCCAAATCAATCAGTAAACAGTTTGAGTTCTTGGCCATAAATCTTGAAATTTCAAATGGGTTTTTCATTACTGTTGTTGGCTGCTATAGACCCCCATCAGCTACTGCTGAAGCACTAACTTCCCTGAACCAGCTTTTAGCTGACATGAACTATAATGAAATAATATTAACTGGTGATCTAAACTGGGACTGGTTAAATTCTAAATCTGATGTCTTCAAGGATTCCTGTGCTTCATTAAATCTTACACAGCTCATTGAAAGCCCCACACATCTCAACTTGAAGTGTCCAGATAAATCATCTTTAATTGACTTGTTTTTGACTAATGCTCCACACAAGTTTTCAGGTCAG
The DNA here is from genome assembly GCF_033807715.1 of Cololabis saira. Taxonomy (NCBI): domain Eukaryota; kingdom Metazoa; phylum Chordata; class Actinopteri; order Beloniformes; family Belonidae; genus Cololabis; species Cololabis saira. Next base: position 37,121,820 of record NC_084602.1, read on the forward strand.
GTGTCTTTGCAAACGATATAAGTGACCACTGTGTGATCGCTGCAGTCAGAAATGCCAAAATTCCAAAATCCAAACCTCGCATCTTGATAAAACGTAACATGAAGGCCTTTGTTGAACAGGGGTTCTTTCATGACTTATATAATTTCAACTGGGAGCGTATTGAATTGATTGATGAAGTAGAGACTGCATGGCAATTTTTCTCTGAAGGTTTCTCCTCCCTGCTTGACAAACACGCCCCCTTCAGAAGATATAGGGTTAAGGGAAGGGATAACCCTTGGTTCACGCCTGATTTAGCTGATCTATTGCATAATAGAAATCTTGCCTGGGCTAAGGCCAGAAAGACTCAGTCTGAGGCTGACAAACTTATATTTAGGCAACTTAGAAATCGTTTTACCTTTTTTATCAAAAAAGCAAAGTCCAGTTTTTATCTTTCTGCTGTAACGAAAAATTTAAATGACCCTAAGAAATTTTGGAAAGTGATTAAATCTATCTCACCCACTGACAACCATAGCGAACTCCCATGCTGTATTGTCAATGACGCTACCACTGTAACTGATAGGGCTACTGTACTTGATTGTTTTAATAATCACTTCTCTGCCTCTGGTTCGTTATTTTCTGGGTCTTCTTCCTCAATTGCTTTGCCTACCCTTAACCCTGTGTCTTCTGCCCTAGATGCTGGTAACATGTCTGGTCAACCTTCCTTTGCTTTTAGGTTGTTCTCAGTGGAAGATGTTCGTAGAGCCCTTCTCTCTCTTGACATTACTAAATCTGCAGGCCCAGATAATCTGGAACCATATTTTTTAAAGTTAGCTGCTGATTTTATCGCCAAACCCCTCCAATATCTTTTTAATCTCTCAATCACTACGAATTGTATTCCAGAAATTTGGAAAGTCGCTTATGTCCTTCCCCTTTTGAAAGGGGGGGACCCTACTTGTTTAAATAATTATCGACCTATCTCCAAGCTATCCATTTTGTCGAAGGTCCTTGAAGGTCTAGTAAACGATCAGTTAAAGTATTTCCTTCATATTCACAATATTCTCTCTCCATATCAATCTGGCTTCAGGAAACAACACAGCACAACTACAGCCACTCTCAAACTCACCAATGACATAATAGACTGGCTGGACCATAAGAAACTTTGTACAGCTCTTTTTGTTGACCTTTCCAAGGCCTTCGACACAGTCGATCATTCTATTCTGAAGCAACGACTGCTTGACATAGGTTTATCTGAGCAGGCCGTTGGTTGGTTTGATAATTATTTGTCTAATAGAAAACAATGTGTTCACTTCGAAGGCACCTCATCCACACTGTTAAATGTTACCACCGGTGTGCCTCAGGGCTCAGTTCTGGGACCCATTTTGTTTGTTATTTATGTAAATACACTGGGCAGAAACATCCCAAATGCCAAATTTCATTTTTATGCTGATGACACGGTTATATATTGTTGTGGCTCCACTCTTGCCGAGGCTCGACATCCACTGCCAATCCAGGAAGCAGGAACACACGGAAACACACGTCAAGCACTGGAAATCTGCAACAAAAAACCACAAACAAAGCACGAAACCGGCACGGAGCCAACCAAAACAATAACAGCAATCGACCTAAATCTTGAGATCTGATTGCAGTCTGAGCTAGGCTATCGCTACCGCTACCTAAACCCAAAAACTAGAGAGCCAGCATGCAGGTGAACAAGCCAGTGTGTATGTCTATGTGTGTGTGTGTGTGTATGTATATGATCATGTGTGTGTGTGTGTGTGTGTGTGTATATGCATATGCGTGTGACTAAGTGACTATGTGTTTGTGTGTGTGTGTGTGTGTGTGTGTGTGTAATAAACCAAACAAAGTTCCCCCTGAAGTGTATCTATAGTGGGGGAGGGGGGGGAGCAACCCCGCCACCCGCGAGACCAGAGGCCAACACGGAAGAGCCCGGAACCCAGGCCACCGGCAACCCCACAGAGGGGAGAAGTAGGAGGGAGGCAACCCACCGCCTGCGAGGACCCCCCCCCCCCCCCCCGGCGGAGGGGGCCCGCGGACGGGGCCCCCACGGCGCGGGAAGAAGCAGCCAGGGATCCCGCGGCGGACCGCGACCCAGGCAATCCCCGGCCACCCGGTCCGGGCCGGACACGCGGCCAGGAGGCCCCCACCCTTCAGGCCAACGACCCCCACCCGGCAGGGGGCCAGCCTGCCCGGAGAGACAGAGCCGCCCCGGCCGCCGATGCGGGCAGGCGCACCCGCCCCCCACGAAGTGGCCCTCCAAGACCAGAGGGGCGCCCCGCCGCAGAGGCAGCGGGGGGGGCCGGAGACGGGCCCGGAGAGATGGAACCCCCCAACAAGGCGACACCCGTGCAGGCCCGACAACGGAGGGCCCCAGACCCAGGCATCCCATTCATTCATCCATTCACCTATCCGATATCTATACTAATAATAATATGATATACTATACATAATAATAATACTAATAATACTAATATAATAATAATAATAATAATAATAATAACCATCTTTGTATAATATAATAATGATAAATTATTAAGTTTTGATGTCCTGCCAATGGAGGCCCGAATCCTCCATGGCAGGACCCTTCCATACCGCATTCTCACTGACACAGACACACAATCACGCACCGTTTCCCCCTCCCCGGAGGGGTCCAGCACCGCCAGAAGGCGCCCCAGGCTGCACGGCGAGCCCCGCCAGGCCCGGGTATCCCGACCCACCTATCCCAGGCCGGTGAGGGAACGCGGGTGATGTGGGACCCCCTCCCGCCCCTGGTGTTGAGTGCATGTGATTAATGCCATAAAAACAGGGAGGGGGGAGGGCCAAGTATCGATTTGACACCGACCCCCCCCCCTCCCGAACTACGTGTCCTTGTCAAATGTATTTATTAAGTGTTGAATGTGCAGTGTCTATTTTGCTGTTAAAACCGTGAGGCGGGGAGTGCCGGGCCACGCGGGACAATGCCCCCCCACGACCCGGACCCCCCGCCCTTCGCCTATGTGCGTATGAATCGTGTAGGGGGGGAAGGAGGGGGAGCGGAGGCCGAAGCCAGGAAGCAGGACCAGCAAAGCCGGCCCTGATAAGACACCCGCGTCCCCCCACCGGCCATCCAGTAGACGGGGGCCGGCCCTCCGAGCCGGGCCAGGGCCCCACCGTACCTCCACGGGCGCCCCCGGCGCCGCCAGCGCCCCCAGACGGAGGGGGAAACGGTCCAACATCCTCCCATTCATACTGAAAACATAAGACATAGACACCTGGGAATGGTGCCACCCCGCCGCCGTGCCCGCCCGTGCACCACCCGGTCAGGGGAGGCCCGATCCCCGGACCCGGCCCCACCCCCCCCCCCCCCCGAGGCCACCCTGGCGGACACCCCAAGGGTCACGGAGTCCCCACATCCGCAGGGGCACTTGGCCCCCGCCCAGCGACGGAGGACCAAGGCAGCAATGCCCCCCCAGCGCAGACAGCCACCCCCCACCCAGGCAGTGCCGGGCCCTCCGAGTGGGACCCGCCCGTCCACGGCCCAGCCCCCCCCCGGGAGACCCGGAGACGCCCAAGCCACAGCCCCCCAAGCATATTTGTGACCAAGAAAACTGGTCGGTATTCAGAGAGAGATCCGCCTCCCACTTGGAGATCGGGAGAGAGACTGAATCGTCCAGTTTAGACACTAACCTGTAGAGTTTTGATAACAACTTTAAAGTGCTTAGATTCAATAAATCTGTTATCTTAGCGGGAAGTTGTAAATCTAATTGGCTAATTTTGTATGTTTTATTTATTATGGCCTTAAGTTGTTGATACTCTAAAAATGTATTCCTGCTAACTCCGTATTGAACAATAAGTGTATTGAAAGGTACAAACTGTCCTCCTACAATTACGTGCTGTAAATACCGTATTCCTTGATCTCTCCATTGAACGAAATTAACCATCTTTTTATCATTTTTCACGATGTCTGGGTTGTTCCATATGGGTGTACGGTCACATGGAAAAAGTGAAATTTTAGCTACTTTAAGAAATTCCCACCAAGCTGATAAAGTTGTGCTAATATTAATGCTTTTGAAACATTGATGATGTTTGATACTTTGACTAATGAATGGTAACTCTGAGATTTCTAGTTCATTACAAAACACTTGCTCTGAGTCCAGCCATTGACAATCTAAAGGATGATCTTTTGACCATTTTGCAATATACTGTAATTTATTGGCTATGAAGTAATACTGAAAATTAGGTAACTCTAAACCTCCATATTCTTTGGATTTTTGCAATGTCTTTAAACTAATACGTGGAGTTTTATTTTTCCACAGAAATTTTGAAACATATGAGTCCAACGATTTAAACCAGGAAAGAGGGGGTTTGCATGGTATCATTGAGAAAAAATAATTTACTTTTGGTAAAACCATCATTTTAATGGTGGCTATTCTACCCATTAGTGAAATGGGGAGAGAGCTCCATCTGGAAAGATCATCTTCTATTTTCTTTATAAGCTGAACATGATTTAATTTTATTAACTCTGACAGCCTAGGGGAGATGTTTATGCCTAAAAATCTAATGTTCCCTGATTGTAATTGAGTATTGGTTATATTCCTAAAATAACACACAAAACAGTGGATTTAGACCAATTAATAGAATAATCAGACAGAGATGAAAATCCCTCTATAAGTGCAATTGTCTGTGATAGTGAAGATCGTGAGTTCTGGAGGAAGAGGAGTACGTCATCCGCATAAAGACTTATTTTGTGCTCTAATATTTTGCATTGTATACCTTTAATATTTTGATTTTGTCTAATAGCTGCTGCTAAAGGTTCAATAAATATTGCAAATAATGAGGGAGAGAGAGGGCAACCCTGTCTAGTCCCTCTTTGCAAGGTAAAACTTGTAGAGATTTGATCATTTGTCCTTACACGTGCCTTGGGAGAGCTGTATAATATTTTTATCCAGTCAATGAAAGATTCGCCAAATCCAAATTTATGCAAAGTTGCCAATAGAAATTTTCAATTTACCTTATCAAATGCTTTTTCCGCGTCTAAGGATATAATAGTAGTCTCCTGTTTATTGATACTCGAATAGTCTATAATATTTAATAATCTGCGAATATTAGTAGAGGAATGTCTACCTTTAATGAAGCCTGTTTGATCCGGATGTATAATAGAAGGGGTGACTCTTTTCAGACATTCAGTAAGGGCCTTGCTAATTATTTTAAGGTCTACATTTATCAATGAAATTGGGCGGTAGCTCGATGGGAGCAAGGGATCTTTGTCCGGTTTTAATAAAAGACTAATATTAGCAGAGTTCATATTTAAGGGTAAGCTTTTATTCTCCCTAGCATTTAGAATCATTTTATAAAATGTTGGTGCTAATATGCTCCAGAATTCCTTATAAAATTCAGCTGGGAAACCATCTGGGCCCGGGGCTTTATTATTGGGCATATGTTGAAGAGCTTCATGGAGTTCTCCTATTGAGAGCGGTGAGTCTAAATTCGTAACCTGTTCCTGATGTAACTTCGGCAGATTAATGTCTCCAAGAAACTCATTAATGGATTGATCAGATGGTTCAATTTGTGACGAGTATAATTTATAGTAAAAGTCTCTAAAGACTGAATTTATTAAACAGGGATCATGTGTAACTTCCCCTGACTGGTCCTTAATGGATGTTATGGTTGTTTTTTCTTTGTTTATTTTTAGTTGATTGGCTAAGTATTTTCCCGATCTGTTAGCATGTGCAAAGTTTTCCAGGCGAAGCCTTTGTACTAGAAATTGTGTTTTTGCGTCAATTATTTTATTTAATTCTATTTTAGTTTTCCTTATTCTGTTAAGGATACGTTCGTCTGCAGAGGTCTGGAAGGCCTCCTCTAGCGTCTTTATTTCACATTCTAATTCTTTTGTTTTTAAGTTGTCTTTTTTTTTCTTATTTGAGGAAAAGGAAATTATTTTGCCTCGCATTACTGCTTTTCCTGCTTCCCATAGAACGCTCGCTGATATTTCCGGCTGGTCGTTATTTTGTAAAAATATATCCCATTCTTTCTTTAAAAAATTAGTAAAGTCGGGGTCTTTGAGCAATGATGTATTAAATCTCCAAATTTTGGAGGATGATACGCTCCCCCTCTTCCCCAGAGTGAAAGAAACAGGTGCGTGATCGCTAATAATGATTGGGTGAATTTGTGATTCTGAGATATCTCTCATCAGAGAGCTACTGACTAAAAAATAATCTAACCTAGAGTATGAGTGATGAACGGCTGAGAAAAAAGTGTAGTTCCTAAGGGTTGGGTGTAAAGAGCGCCATGTATCGCAAAGACCCAGATCATTCATGTATTGCTTAACAATACTTGCTGACTGCCAACTCCTGTGTCCGCCTGCATTACTGAGCCTTCACACTTGTCTTCAAGCATAGCAACCCTGGCAGTAAGGCGGTCAATGCTTGGTTTCATGGCAGCCACATCATCTGAACACCCAGTCAGGGCCCCGTCCATATCACCCAAAGTAGCCGTTAGCTTAGCCAACTTAGCATCGATGGCAGCGCTGTTGCTCGCCATCTGCAGTTTCACGGACTGCAGATGGAAAATGGAGAATGAAGAAAAAATATCTTGCGGAGGTCGATGAAAAGGAGCAACCAAAAACACTATTTTTTTTTTCAAAAAATTGCACTACTAAATAACAATTATATCAGAAGTTGGCAGGAGCCAAAAAAAGTACGTCTCACTCCATTGACTGCTCAACAGCGCCCGTATTCAAGTACTCTTGAAATAAACCAACTTCGGCCTTAGAAACCGATTGAAGATGAAGTGATGACATCTCTTCCTCTCTGACCTCCAACTCCTGGATGGAGGTCACATGATCTGGTGCTGGTGAGAGTTTCTCCAGGAACTCCAGCTTCCTCTCACAGCTTCACCTAAATGGAGGGATGAGACCTAGTCTGGATGGGTGGAGGGATGAGACCTAGCCTGGATGGATGGAGGGATGAGACCTGGTGCCACTAGATGGCGAATTAATGCAGTAACTTATATGTCCACTAGAAGGCAAATAAGTGATTTTAATGCAGTAATTTATGTGTCCACTAGAGGGCAAATAAATAATTATAATGCAGTAATGTATATGTCCACTAGAGGGCGAGTGGTAGCCTAGTGGTTACAGAAGTGGACTGGAGTCTGGGGACCAGGTTCAAGCCCCCAGAATGCAACCCAGGTCAACCACCCTGGGCCCCTGAGCAAGGCCCTCAACCCCAACCGCTCCCCGGGCGCCTTTCATATGGCAGCCCACTGCTCTCTAGTCTAATTAGAGATGGGTTAAATGCAGAGACCACCTTAAAATTTTAGGGGGAGTGGCAGCCTAGTGGTTACAGAGGAGGGCTGGAGTCCAAGCCCCTGGATTGCAACCAAAGTCAACCACCTTGGGCCCCTGAGCAAGGCCCTTAACCCTTACTGCTCCCCGGGCGCCATGCCATTGCATGGCAGACCACTGCTACTAGTTCAACTAGAAAATGGGTTAAATGCAGAGAAAGAATTTCCCCATTGTGGGAGAACTTTTTTTTTTTTTTTTACCTTGTCTGCACACATATTAATGATTGATACCATGACGGTAGAAACCAAAGGTATATATATGTGCATTATTACTATATTTAATATATATACATATATATACGCATACATATGCGTGGGGATGACGACATCCACTGCCAATCCAGGAAGCAGGAACACACGGAAACACACGTCAAGCACTGGAAATCTGCAACAAAAAAACCACAAACAAAGCACGAAACCGGCACGGAGCCGACCAAAACATGAACAGCAATCGACCCAAATCTTGAGATCTGATCGCAGTCTGAGCTAAGCTACCGCTACCGCTACCTAACCTCAAAAACTACAGAGCAAGCATGCAGGTGAACAAGCCAGTGTGTATGTCTATGTGTGTGTATGCGTGTATGTATATGATCATGCGTGTGTGTGTGTGTGTGTGTGTGTATGTGTGTGTGTGTGTGTGTGTTCGTATGTGTGTGTGTGTGTGTGTGTGTGTGTGTGTGTTCGTATGTGTGTGTGTGTGTGTAATAAACCAAACAAAGCTCCACCTGAAGTGTATCTACCATTGTGGGAGTACTAAGGGAAGCATTTGTTTTATTTATTTAAATAAATGCATTTCAATGCAGTAATTTATGTGTCCACTAGAGGGCAATTAAATACATTTAAATGCAGTAATTTATATGTCAACTAGAGGGCAAATAAATGATTATAATGCAGTAATGTATATGTCCACTAAAGGGCAAATAAGTCATTGTAACACAGTAATTTATGTGTCCACTAGAGGGCAAATACATTTAAATCTAGTAATTTATATGTCCACTAGAGGGCAAATAAATGATTATAATGCAGTAATGTATATGTCCACTAGAGGGCAAATAAGTCATTTTAATGCAGTAACTTATATGTCCACTAGAGGGCAAATAAATGCATTTCAATGCAGTAATTTATATGTCCACTAGAGGGCAAATAAGTAATTGTAACACAGTAAGTTATGTGTCCACTAGAGGGCAAATAAGTCATTTTCATTCAGTAACTTTTATATCCACTAGAGGGCAAATAAGTCCTTTTAATGCAGTAATTTATGTGTCCACTAGAGGGCAAATAAATACATTTAAATGCAGTAATTTATATGTCCACTAGAGGGCAAATAAATGATTATAATACAGTAATGTATATGTCCACTAGAGCAGGGGTTCTTAACCTTTCTGACCTTGGGGCCCAATTTTTTCAGTACAGAGTGGCCCGGGGCCTGTTAAATATTAACACTGTATAGCAGGGGTATTCAACTTTAAGAGGTCCATTTAGAGAAAATTTACTCAAGCGAAGGTCCAGAACATCATAATATATATATATATATATATATATATATATATATATGCGGTACTCCGCACTGCCGTTCGGCCCGTAGACACAAACAAGGACGGTTTTAGGGGGGGCAGGGGTGCGTCCTGCCCACCCAAACGTGCGTCCTGCCCACCCAATCAAAGGTTATGGTGATCCTTTATTTTTTTTATAAATATAAAAAAATATCACAAAATATCTGTACCGTTTCTGATTGGGTGGGAACCGCGCATCATTTTTAGACACAACAATGAACGCATACCGCAAAAGTTGTGTTTCGGTGGAGGGACCCAACGTCCCAGCAAAATGAGCACAACAGAGAAGTGTTCTGAACAGCGCACAGAGACAACACTGAGGGAGAATGAGCCGTGTCGAAAACCCCTTACACATAACCACGCCTCCAGCAACATGTCCACCAATCAGCAGTTATCCATGCAGAAAAGACACAGAAAATGAGAAAATACGTTTCAGTGTTTTTTTGTCTAAGAAAATAAAGTTTATAATCACGGCCTCGGTGCTCCCGTCTGCTCACTCTGTTGGTATCAAGCAAAAGACATGCATCGCTTCTTTAAGCCCATAAACAAAAGCAAGCCTAGTGCTGCTTCTGCCTCTGCAGTGAGCGCAGTCCCTAGCACGTCTGTTAGCACTGTTGCTAACACGGAGGCTGCTGTTCATGCCCCCCCCACAAACAGTGTCTCAACACCGGCCGGTGCGGCCACAGACTCTGCTGTCTCACTCGAGTCGGGCTCGGCTCCAGTGAGCACAGACTTGAATGAAGAGGCACCATACTACCATATTAATATACCATAATATACCATACAACCCATGTTAAATTCATACCCCAAACGTGCATTTGGTGCGACATCACGTGCATTTAGTCATGCCTGGTACCGCACACGACCATGGCTTGAGTACTACATGGCTTGAATAGCAGTGTTGGTAATGAATGGGATGTTGTTTTTACCGTGCGGGGTTACACTAACCCCCTACACTAAGGCTCTGCGTTGGTCCAACGAGGAACCATAAATCAGCCTGTACCTCTCACTGCACCGACACGCGCGGCTTTAAACAACAAAAACAAAAAAAAGTCAAGTCAAGATGTCTCCAGAGGCTCCAAACTCCCCACCTCGTCCTAAAAGAGGAAACAGAGGTCTCCCGGAGGTGTGTCAGACAGCATGCTGCAGGACCCTCCACAAACGTAATATAAAGTCACAGAGGAGCCAGGCATCTGTTGCGCAGTTCTTCATACCTGAAACATCCCCTGAGCTTGATATGGTGTGATATGGGACATATATTATGCTCTTATTTATTGGTCATAATATACAGGTGAAGGTCGGAAAATTACAATATATTGCTAAATTTAATTCGTTTCAGTAAATTCAACTAAAGGTGAAACAAATATATTATTTCCCACTACATGCAAAGTGAGATATTTCAAGCCTTTGTTATAATTTTGATGATTATGGCCCACAGCTTATGAAAACCCCAAATTAATCTAAAAAAATTTGAATATTTTATGAAATCAATAAAGAATTAAATAATCAAAATGATAACAAATAGTTCAGTGGAGCTCCTCATCACTGAACTTTGAGCAGACCTGTTCGGAGTTCCACACCACAGTTCTGAAAGACAAGGAGCTGCTTGTCTTTTATCGTTTTGTCATTTAATTTAGGTGCGGTTCTGTTTAACTGCCCAATGCAGGCAGACTTTGTTTAATTTACGATGACCATGCGCAGGTTCAGGCTGTCTGTACAGTCATGAAAGTTCAATGCTATTACAGCATTGTGGCAGGGTGGAGGAGATGCAGCCACTCAGGCTGATTAGGGCACAGGTGGGCCCAATCAGCCTCTACACCCTGCCAGCCTTCATAAGGCATGGCTGCCCAGCAGCAAGGGTTCTCCTGTGAAGCTGCTGTGAAGGTGCTTGTGCACGCGTGTGATTTGGGTGAATAAAAGGGTCTGCACGAAACTCCGTGTCTCTCCATCCTTCGGTCGGCCCCGGTAGCACTCGCCCTCGCACTCCCCCGCACTCCCCCTCTCCCCTGCAGACCACGCCCCAATCCTGCACCCTGCCACAAGCATTTAGTTTTTTTATATAACATATATAAATTTCTATGCATTTTAGATGTTTTGGGAATGTCCCTTTTTTTTAGTGCTCGCGGAAATCGCTGAAATCGGGACGTTCCTTATTTCTATTTCTGAAAGGTGGCAACCCTAATTGGAGATGTTATCAAGTTTCTCTGTGTTAACGAGCTGGGGCTCCGTGGAACAAAAGAAAACTTACGTGACCACAGCAATGCTGATGCTGGTGATCATGATGACATTGCTTCTGGTCTTTTTTTGAAGTTATTTGAAGGATGAGAAGCTAGCTGCTATTGCTAAGAGCATGAATAAAAATGCTACTTACACATCCAAAGGTATTCAAAATGAAATCATTGCAAAATTTGGCCAGCATGGTTCTTGCAGAGATACAGAAAAGATATTCAAAAGCTGACTCTGCAAGATTCTGTATAAAAAGTGATGGGACAAGGGACAGGACAAATGTGGAAAACCTGTCTATAATTATAAGATTTGTAAGTAAATCCATACCAGAGGAGCACCTAATTGGATTACTTAGCTTGCACCAACTTGATGCTGAGTACACCTGCACTGAAATATTAAAACACATTTCTGAGGCTGGCTACAGTGATGACAATATAGTTAGCCAGTGTTACGATGGTGCTTCGGTGATGAGTGGAGTACAAGGTGGTGTCCAAGCACTACTTCAAAAGAAGCTGGACAGATATGTGCCATATATTCACTGTTACAACCACCAGTTGCATTTAGTGGTTGTGCATGCTATGCAGGGTGAGCCACGTGCCAAAAAGTTTTTTGATCTCTGCAATTCCCTGTATAACTTCTTCCGTCACCACTATGTGTCAGAAAGGTATGATGCTCCTTGTCTCAGACGACTAATTGAAATTCGCTGGATTCGCATTGTTGAGAATGAGGAACGTCTTTGTACTATCCTGTCAGAGATTTCAGAGGATGATGAGGCCTCAGTTGATTTGTGCACTGAAGCATCAGGCCTTTTAATTCAAATTAAGAGGCTACATTTCTTTGAGATTGGCACATTTCTAGTGCGGGTGCTTAGTGTCTTAATTCCAGCAAATGGAATTCTACAGTCTCATGCTGTGGATATGTGTTCTGCAGGTTTGGTTGTTACTCAAACACTGGAGTCCTTTAAAGACATCCGCAAAGAGGATTGCTGGACTGAGCTTTCACAGTTATCTGCAGAGGATCAGGGTGTGTCACATCAACCTAAAAGAAGGAGAATATTGAGCAAACACCTTTGGGAAAGTGTTGTGTTGTCAACTGTGGGTCATGCAGATACTGATAACCCCACCATCACCCCCTCTCAGTCTCTCAAAAGATCCTTGCTCAGCATCCTCGACAGGGCCATTTCAGAAATGGAAAACAGATTCTCAAAGAATAATTTAGGCCTAATGACAGCCATATCAAGCCTTGTACCCTATTCTGAGAGATATATAGACTCTACCTTGTTGGAACCTTTGCATGCACTTACTGGAACTGGAACAGACTATGCAACTCTGAAAAGCGAACTCATTGTTGCAAAGCCAATGTTGTCCAAGTAATGTTGTCCAAATGAAACAGACCTGGCCACTATGTCTAAAGACATACGAGAAAGCATTTCCTGTGTTGCACAAGTTGTATGTGACAGCCCTTGTAATTGGTGTGTCTTCAGCTTCATGTGAGACTTCCTTCTCCACACTTGCACATGTCCTAACCCCCTACCGTCGCACCATGTTGCACGAGAGAAAAAAGAACTTGGTCATCTTGGCACATGAGAAATCTATAACAAATACATTAGATATGGATGAATTTGTTACAATTTTTGCCAGGACAAACAGAAGACTCATGTTATAGAGATAGACAGAGAGATTAAAAAATAAAAAAGATTAAAAAAAAAAATACAAAAGAAATGCAGCCTCAACAGAGCACACGCCAGATATGATGATTGATAGATAGATAAATAGATAACCTCACCTTGATTGATAATTAAAAAAAAAAAACAAACAAAAAAAAAAGAAGCAAAAAACATAACATAAATGCAGCCTCAACAGGGCACAAGCCAGTGTCCTATTAGTGCTGGTCCCAAGCCCGGGTAAATGCAGAGGGTAGTATCAGGAAGGGCAATTGGTTTAGCATACTTTTGGTCAAAGAAGGAGAAGATAGATGAACTGATATGATGATAGCATAGTTTTCTATGCATTTCGGGGGCTTGACCCCCCCCAAATTTTTTCAGCGTCGCCCACCTTAGTGGGCCTCACTAAATCCGGCCCTTGGCACAAACAACAGTGAGAGACCTTTTCCCGACCAGAAGGCGCAGGGAAGCGACCCTCTCGTTCACCGGGGTGAACTCCAACACATGGCGGCTGAGCTGGGGGGCTATAACCAAGCCCACACCAGCCCGCCGCCTCTCACCCTGGGCAACTCCAGAGTAGTGGAGGGTCCAGCCCCCTTCAAGGAGCTGGGTTCCAGAGCCCAAGCTATGTGTGGAGGTGAGCCCGACTATCTCTAGCCGTTACCTCTCAGCCTCACGCACAATTCCGGCTCCTTCGGGTTTTGGTCCAGGGATTGGGTCGTCGAGGCACCCCGCCACGACTGCTACCCACTCCACAATGCACCGGCCTTTCATGGACCTTCCTGCGGGTGGTGGGCCTACAGGAAGGCGGGCCACGTCGCCGTTTCGGGCTGAGCCCGGCCGGGTCCCACGGACAAAGAGCCGGCCACCAGGCGCTCGCCTTCGAGCCCCAACCCCAGGCCTGGCTCCAGGGCGGGGCCCCGGTGACGCCGATCCGGGCGACGTTACGGTCCTTTGTTTTTTTTTCCACCATGATGAGCTTGTGAAACAATTGGACTGAGAACATAAAACCTATTAGGTCTGACTTTTGCCAACTTGACAAAAATAAGGAGTGGGATCAAAATGTGTTTTGTAACATGATATATTGATATAATCTACAGCACGATCTTTACTCATTCTGCTTTGTTTGGAATTTTTCTGTATGTAATATTTAAGATGAGAAGCTTTCCATGTTCCATGTAAATATTTTACAAAGAAAATTCTGGGAAGAGCCAAGAAGCAAACTGGACATCAGAAGTTCTACAAAATGTCACGCTGATGTTATGTTAACTTACTTGAAGTGATTTTGACGCTATGTAAATCTGCATCTGTTGAAAGTAAGGCTTTTCCAAATAAAAGATTAAAAAAAATAAATAAAAAAACTGCAGTCTAATCCAGTAAATGTACTTTTTCTTTTTTTTTTCTCTTGCAGGAAATTTCTTGAAAACTTGAAACAGTAGCGCGACTTCCTCCTTTTATATGTGATCAAACTGCTGAATATCATGTTACGTCACCTGAAAATGAAATTAAAACACTTAAGACATTATTTAATCGTGAAGATTTTTATTTCAGACGTGTTTTTTTTTACTTTTCGACTTTAAAAACTACTGAAGGAATTTCATCTGGACAGAGCCGACCCGGGAAACCTGCAGGAGTATTATATAAAAGATACAAAAAACCTGACTAAGTTGTCGAAGCGCCGGTCCATCCGACCTCTGGGAATGTTGACGACCTTTCCCCCCCTCGATACTAAAGTAATGTAACAGTGCTTGGACCTGGATGCAGAAAATAGACGGACGTGGATTCTGGAAGAACCAGGAACCCTCTGGTGTTCGGGAATGTTGTGAAGGTTGCACTGCAAAAACTCAAAATCTTACCAGGAATATTTGTCTTATTTCTAGTTAAAATGTCTCATTTTTAGTCAAAAAATCTCATTACACTTAAAACAAGTCATCACCAGAAAAATAACTTATTTGACAATTTTCACCTGTTTCAAGTAAATTTTCACTTGAAATAAGAAGAAAAATCTGCCAGTGGGACAAGATTTATCTTCTCATTACAAGCAAAAAAATCTTGTTCCACTGGCAGATTTTTCTACTTATTTTAAGTGAAAATCTACTTGAAACAGGTGAAAATTGTTATAGACATTTTAACTAGAAATAAGATAAATATTCTTGTTAAGATTTTGAGTTTTTGCAGTGTGGAAACGCCGGAGGACGGCCGACGCGGCTACGTCGACGCGGCTACGTCGACGCGGCTACGCCCGGCCTCACAGCTTCTTCAGGGCTCTGGCCGTTTCCTCGATGGCCTCCCTGGGTTCGCTGGGCGGCGGGATCTTCAGGTCGGTGGGCTCCACCCCCCACACCTCGGTGGCGTACTCGGCGATGGTCCGGTCGCTGGAGAACTTGCCCGTGGCGGCGATGTTCTTGATCACCATCTTCGTCCACTCCACTGGGTCCTTTTACAGGAAAGAAGAAGAAGAATTAAAGCTGCAAGCAGCGATGAACGGGCCCTCGCACCCTTGTGCACGTTCAGGCGGCAGTGGAAGCTTGTATGACTTGATGTAGATTCTTCAGGACTGGACATTTAGTGGATGAAACCACCCACGACTCTCTATATCAAACCATTCAAAAGTTATGGCAGAAAGTAGGAACTATCAAATATTGACCGAGAAGAAGGGTGGGCGCGCTTTTTGGCGTCTATCGTCGCCACGGTAACGCTTTTGACTGAGAAAAGTAATGCGCGTCGTCGCAGGATGGAGACGCACATTTTGATGTATAACACACCTTGGTGCACGTTACGGTTCGGGCTGAATTAACGGCCGAAGGAATGGCATAAATTAATTCAAAATGGCCGACTTCCTGTTCAGTTTCGGCCATGAGACTTTTCTTTAAGTTGCGACATGGTACAGGTGTGTACCGATTTTCGTGCACGTACGTCAAACCGTATCGTGGGGCTTGAGGCACGAAGTTTTCTAGGGGGCGCTGTTGAGCCATTAGGCCACGCCCATTAATGCAAACCATTGAATATCACATTTTTCGCCAGGCCTGGCTTGGTGAAAAATTTGGTGACTTTTGGGGCACGTTTAGGGGGAAAAAAGGCCCTCATTTCGTCAGAAAAAAAAAAAAAGGAAAATTCCTACAGATACAATAGGGCCTTCGCACTGTCAGTGCTCAGGCCCTAATGATAATAAAAAGAGTCCTTACAAACACAAGGAAACTTACAGAAACGTATTGCATTCACTTGAGAAAAAAAATCTGCTCTGTTTTTCCGAATTAACGAGTTAATTATCTCAGAAAAGTTTTAATGGGAAAAAAAAACCAAAAAAAAAACGCTTTCCGTCTGAACAACCGGAAACTCCTGAGGTGCCTCAGCAAAGTCGACAAACTAATAACGATACCATCTATACACTGCAAAATCTCAAAATCTTAACAAGAATATTTGTCTTATTTCTAGTTAAAATGTCTAAGTTTTAGTAAAAAAATCTCATTACACTTAAAACAAGACTCATCACTGGAAAAAACTAAAATCTGCCAAGATTTTTTTGCTTGTAATAAGAAGATAAATCTTGTCCCACTGGCAGATTTTTCTACTTATTTCAAGTGAAAATGTACTTGAAACAGGTGAAAATTGTCAAATAAGTTATATTTCTGGTGATGACTCTTGTTTTAAGTGTAATGAGATTTTTTGACTAAAAATTAGACGTTTTAACTGGAAATAAGACAAATATTCCTGGTAAGATTTTGAGTTTTTGCAGTGTAATACTGTATTTGACCCGGTCTTTGTACATTTTGACCGTATAGAAACGTACGGTAATTCTTGCCAATGTAAGAATGAGATGTACCTGCGTCACTCTACTGCCCTTACTTTTCAACAACTTGTGCTTCTTATTATTTTACCTCTTTTCTTATCATTTCATTTTATTTACTGTTTAATTGTGTCTTGCCGCTTTTAATGTTGATATAAAGCACTTTGAGTTACCTGGTGTTGAATTGTGCTGTACAAATAAACTTGCCTTGCCAAAAAAGCTCTTTACACCAAACGAGAACCTAAAATAATCCAGAAGTCACGTTGATGCTGAAACTCTCACCTGGTAGAGCTGGCTGACTCTCTCCTGGCACTTCAGGTAATCTTCGTAATCTGCAAACACCTTGAACCTGCACGGATACACGGAGCAAACTTATTAACCGTTAAAAAACATTAGTTTCATTTTACAAAAAAAAAGCCATAAGAATAACAATATAATCATCCTTCAAATCCATTATTCCTTCAGTTAAAACTGTTGCAATTTCTTGAATTAGTGGAGATTAGTGGAAGTAGACAGAATTCTGCAAATGATGTGGAAATTAGCTCATAAGAAAATTTTGCCAATCAATATACAGAAAAAATTTGAAAAAAGAGAAAATAAGTATAACTTAAAAGGAACAGAGATCTTTAAAAAAACAAAATTCAGGACTAAATTAATGGAACGTTGCGTTTCTGTAAAAGGTATCAGTTTATGGAACAATCTGGATACAGAAGCCAAAGCAAATCAAACATTACATTTAAAAGAATAATAAAAGCCAGTTTGATGAAGAAATATCATGATAATTGTTAAGTTAGGTGGGTTTTCTTTTTTTTTTTTCCCTCTCTCTCTTTTTAGCACCATTGTCAGATCTTTTTTCTTTGAATCAAAAAAGAATACGACTATCTGTGATTGACGACAGATCATTTGTGGAGGCCTTGCTTTAGTTTTTTTTTTTGTGTTTTTTTTTTTTTTTTTTTTTTTTTTTAATTACGTTTATTGGAAAGTGTTTGTTTTTTTTAAATTGTGTGATTTGTAATTTTTTTTAAAGGTTTTTATTAACATTATTTCTCATTACAGCATGTTTGTGCATCAAGTAATACAAGTTTGTGCAAAGAATACCCGTTTTATAATTTAAGAAAAAGCCAAAACAAAAGAAAAAAATTAATGAAAACAAAATAGGGAATAAAAAATAATTAAAAAATTGCATGTACATATGAGAACACATGCCAGCATATGCTTCTAAGAGAAAAGAAAGAAGGAAAAAAACAAATAAAATAATTCTGAACACAACAAGGAACACATCTAATATACATGTAGACAGGATAACAATGACTTCAGTCAAATAATTAATTAAAAAGAATAGGTCACAAACATGTCAGATGCAAGGAGGATTATTATTATTATTTTTTAATTTTTAATAATACTAAGCTTATTTTATCTGTCCCTTTTTCCTAAGAAATCAAATTTCAATTAATGTAATAAATTGAAATTTGATTTCTTAGGAAAAAGGGACAGATAAAATAAGCTTAGTCTTCTTTTTGTTCCCTTTCATTCAAGGAAAGAGATGTGTTGTTATTATATTGAACTGTTTTGTTGTTATTTTAATGAATGAAATAAAGACTAGAGTGAATTAAGAGGAGCCTGACGAAGGAGGAAAAGGTACCGGTCGTGTTTGAAGAGCATCTCCGTGAGGTCCTTGAAGAGGTCGGGGTTCTGGGGGCTAAAGAACCCGCTGGTGATCTGGTCCATCACCTCCTTCAGGTCGGGGATCTTACGGTAGTACGACATGGCATCGTATCTGTCGGGACAAGTGGAGAAAAGACTTAGGACACGTTTACACCAAACCGGTTCCAGGGCTGGTTCTGGTTCTGGTTCTGGTTCTGGTTCTGGGCCAGTGCTGAGTTTGGAACCGGGTTTTCTGTTTCCACTGACTGCGTTTCCAGCATCAATAACCCTTTTCTAACTGGAATATTAGCAATAACCCGAATTTGCACGGCCATGTAAACACCAATAACCCCTTTGAATAACCAGAATTTGCTCATATTCCGGTTTTTAAAAACCCGAATATGAGCCCTGAGTTACTCCTTTTAAAACCTGAATATTGGGTCATGTAAACGCCAAATGGAATATCCCCATCAAACGGAACATGAATTTGTTTTCTGCACATGCTCTGTTCACAAGGAATCCTGGTCTTTTGAGTCCAGGAAGTTCTTATAAACACGGAGAAACCAAGACCAGGAGGAGACTAATCACTTCATAAATGTAATGAAGGATATGAACATTTCTGCATTTGTAGACGGTAGAAAGTACCGGGATAGAAGATTTACAAGAAGGTGAGAGAAAAGTTGCGCGAAGCAGCATTTGTTTTGAATTTGGATACAGGAAGAAGAAGCGGAAATGACGGGAATTGCGTCATGATGTTCTCCGCGCGTCGCTGGTTTGATCCAGATATCCTGAATGATTAATTACCATGTAAACGGAATATTCCGAATGTTTCAGTAACCGGAATATTAGCAATAACCTGAATTTTGACTGCATGTAAACGTGGTCTGCGGGCCAGAAGAACTGGTTCCAAGGTAGCACCAACTCTTTGCTGGTGTAGAGGAAAGAACCGCTTACGTAAGTGGAGGGGAGGAGTTATTAAGACCAACGGCAACAGCAAGACTGGGAGACGGAGACATTTTCAGATAAGAATGAATTTGGATGCAGAAAAGCATCATGGGAGGAGGAGGAGACAACCTGTCTTTAATGGCACTTTTCCACTAGTACCTACTCAGCCCGGCTCTCCTCCACTCGGTTTGGTTCTTTTCCACTAGGGGTCTAACGTGTCGAGTAGATACTTTTCTGTAACTATTCTGCCGAGGTTCTAAGCGGCTGAGTCGGCTGTATCTGACATCATCACACTCCAGGCCACCGATTGGTCGGGGGGTTGGAGTCAGACGTCTGATCAGGATGTGACATCAGAGAAAGAGACTCTGACGGAGATTCTGGTTCATTTTATTCCACCAGCAACGGCAGCAAAAGTCTGTTTGGTGATCCAACTCTGAGGTGCAGATGTTCATAAACCTGGTGCTGAGGAGAGAATTAAAAACATCTAGACGGGCGATAAGGAACGACCAGATCTACCAGGAGCTCTGTCTCTTCATAGCTGCTCACGGCTCCAATGGACTTTTCATCAGCGCCAAGACAAACTAAAAAAAATGTAAAAGCGTCACCACTTGAAGTTTCTCTCACTCTCATTTTTAACTTGATAACAAACACAAGCCAGAGATCCAGCAGCACATCTATCATCTCCTCCAGGTTCTACATCTTTAGTGTTGTTGTCTTCTTCCTTTAGATACACAATCAAATACGTCACAGCAGCTTCTCCAACCTCCTACTTCTGCTCCAGGTGCTGGATTGTAGTGGAAAAGAAACTTGGCCGAGTTGAGATAGAGCTGAGTAGGTGCTGGTGGAAAAGTGCCATTAGAGCAGATACCTGGTTGTTGCTTCAATTTTCACGCAAACGCAGCGACGTAACTGACGTTTGCAGCAACGTAATGATGTGGCTCCTCTTAACACCGAGCTGTGGAAAAGTAAACCGGTTCTTATCTGGTTCCTGGTTGAACTAGTTGTGTACCAGAACCAGCTCTGGAGCCGTTCTGGTGCAAAAGGGGTGGAAACGGGAGCCGGTTACCCCTTCTGGTCCATCTCAGCCACGTCCTCCACCCTCATCCCGAAGATGAAGAGGTTTTCCTCCCCGGCCTCCTCGGCCATCTCCACGTTGGCCCCGTCCATGGTGCCGATGGTCAGCGCTCCGTTCAGCATGAACTTCATGTTCCCCGTCCCCGAGGCCTCCGTGCCGGCGGTGGAGATCTGCTCCGACAGATCTGTGGCCGGGATCACTGAGGACGGGACGGTTTTTAATAGTTATACAAGGTTCAGACACATTTTAACCAACACATTTCCATGACTTTCCCATGACTATACATGACGAAAACATCAATGTATGAATGAAATATAGGAATAAAACTATGTAAAAAGTCCCCACAGTGGAAATCTAATGACAATTATGGTTTAATACAAACTAAACATTTGTTTAAACTAACACTGATATACCAGCAACATGTTGTAGTATATGTAGTATAGTAATCTAATATAACTAATAATAATCGATCTGCATGATGCACAAGATACTAGGCACGTCACGCGTGAGACTTTTCTATATGAAATATTTATTGATCAATTTTAAATCTACCTTATAGGCTGTTATTACTGACGACGGAGTATTAGGGCCAAACTAAGACAAAAAAAAAAAAAAGGGAAATTACGAGAATAAAATTATAATATTATGAGAACAAAGTCGTAATGTTGCGAAAATAAAGTCGGAATATACAATGATAGTATGTTCTCGTAACATTACGACTTTATTCTCATAATATTACGACTTTATTCTCGCAACATTACGACTTTATTCTCATAATATTACGACTTTATTCTCGCAACATTACGAATTTATTCTCATAATATTACGACTTTATTCTCATAATATTACGACTTTATTCTCATAATATTACGACTTTATTCTCATAATATTACGACTTTATTCTCATAATATTACGACTTTATTCTCACAACATTAGGCTATGACTTTATTCTTTTAATTTTACGACTTTATTCTCGTAAAATTACGACTTTATTCTCGTAAAACTACGACTTTATTCTCACAACATTAGGCTATGACTTTATTCTTTTAATTTTACGACTTTATTCTCGTAAAATTACGACTTTATTCTCGTAAAATTACGACTTTATTCTCGTAATATTACGACTTTATTCTCATAATATTACGACTTTATTCTCGTAATTTCCAATTTTTTTTTGTCTTAGTTTGATTCTAATACTCGTCGTAATTACTAAATGTTATCATTAAGTGAGAAAAATAAATTCCATGACTTTTCCAAAACTTTTGGGATGAACTTATGTTTTTCCAAAACTTTTCCAGGCCTTGAAAATTACATTTTCAAATGTATGAACCCTGTTTATATAAAAAAACAACAGTTTCTAATGATAACTTCTGGATTAAAAGCCGACCTTTCTCTGCCAGCGAGACCCTGTAGTTCTCCAGGTAGATGACTCTCAGCTTGTCTCCCACGGCCGGGTCGTTGTTCACCACGTCGGCCACCGAGGTGATGAGCTTGATGATCATCTTGGCCATGTGGTACCCGGGGGCGGCCTGCAGGGGGCGACAAAGTCTTTATAGATTCATCTATGTATTTATCTATCTATTTACTGCAGTTGGGTGTTTGTCAGGTTTGGCTGAGCTTGTACCTTCCCACCGATTATCACAGTCCGTGGAACAAACGGCGCCTTCGGGTTCTTCCTGATACCTTGAGAACAGAAATAAACAAATATGACTGATTTTAGGCCTGTGTTGAAAAGATCGATTTTCCGATTCTAAAATTGATTCTCATATTAAATTCCTAAAAATCGATTCATATCTCTAAAGACCTATTTTCTTCCCCCCTCCCCAATCATTACATTACAACTTTTGGTATTTTTTTGTTTATGCCCAAAAAAGGAATGTTTTGTTGGACACGAGAATAACTAGTGCCATGTTTTTGCCTTTAAATATGTTTAAAAAGGTATGAAAACATTAGTTTTCAGTTATAATTGCATAAATTGTCTATATTTCATTACTTTATATACAGGACTGTCTCAGAAAATTAGAATATTGTGATTTTCTGTAATGCAATTAGAAAAAACAATAATGTCATACATTCTGGATTCATTAAAAATCAACTGAAATATTGCAAGCCTTTTATTATTTTAATATTGCTGATCATGGCTTACAGGTTAAGAAAACTAAAATATCCTATCTCAAAAAATTTGAATATTCTGGGAATCTTAATCTTAAACTGTAAGCCATAATCAGCAATATTAAAATAATAAAAGGCTTGCAATATTTCAGTTGATTTGTAATGAATCCAGAATGTATGACATTTTTTTTTTAAAATTGCATTACAGAAAATAAAGAACTTTATCACAATATTCAAATTTTCTGAGACAGTCCTGTACTGTCTTGGGGTTACATTTGCATAAAATGCTAAAAAACAAATTCTCATAAATAGGAAAAAATAAAACCGATTTCATCCGTCTCTGTTTCCTCCCTGGATCTGTTTGGTAATTCTGACCCACAATGTTTCTGAAAGCAGTTCTATCAGCATTCTGGGAGATGATTGGTCCTTACAGCATCATTAGCTGCAATACTTGCTGTTGAATCTCAATATAATACTAGTATTAATATGTTGCATAACTACAATCATATAATTCATGCAACAGCTCAAAAAACAAGTTTTAAAAACACTAACCCAAATCGATATTGGATAGAATCAAATCTTGATAATCGATTCTGAATCTTAAGAATTGGAATCGATTCTGGACATTTGGATGGATCCCCAGCCCTAACTGCTTCTGTACAAAAGTATTTATTTCATGCATATTTTTTGTGAAGCTCATTTGATGAAGAAAGACTGATTTTGATGGTGAAAGGGGAAATAAACAAGAGTTTCTGGTGCGGAGAAGTGAAGAAGTGATGCAACTGCAGCCCTGTTTTTGTTTTTTTGTTTGCTTTTTTACAGCCTGGTGGAAAATTCCCCACATCTGCTTCAGATGGCAACATTCCTCCGTGTGTTTCGACACGCCAGCGCCGCCGGCCCCCCGGGACGGTTCAGGGAGCTGCACCTACGGTTGTACATGGAGATGATGTGCAGGCAGTTCAGCAGCTGCCGCTTGTACTCGTGGATCCGCTTGACGTGCACGTCGAACATGGAGGACGGGTTGATCTTCACCCGGTACTCCTTCTCCAGGTGCTGCGCAAACTTCACCTTGTTGTCCTGTCCAGATTAAAACAGAAATTAAAGCTGCAAGCAGCGATGAACGGGCCCTCCACCCTTGTGCACGTTCAGGCTGCAGTGGAAGCGCTTGTATGACTTGATGTAGATTCTTCAGGCCTGGACATTTAGTGGATGAAACACCCACGACTCTTTATGTCAAACCATTCAAAAGTTATGGCAGAAAATAGGAACGATCAGATATCGACCAATCAGATGAAGGGGCGGGGCTAATTTGCACCAATTATGTTCAAGGACTCAAAACCGAATCCGATGACACCACCCATGACTCTTTATGTCAAACCATTCAAAAGTTATGGCAGAAAGTAGGAACTATCAAATATGGACCATCAGATGAAGGGGGGAGCGCTTTTTGGCGTCTATCGTCGCCACGGTAACGCTTTTGACTGAGAAAAGTAATGCGCATCGTCGAAGTTATGGTTCGGGTGAAGAAGCGGCCGAAGGAATGGCATAAATTGCGCCAAAATGACACGATTAATTCAAAATGGCCGACTTCCTGTTCGTATTCGGCCATGGCGCCAGGAGACTTTTCTTTAAGTTGTGACATGATACAGGTGTGTACCGATTTTCATGCATGTACGTCAAACCGCATTGTGGGGCTTGAGGCACAAAGTTTTATCTGTATGGACCAATCAGATGAAGGGGGGGCGCGCTTTTTGGCGTCTATCGTCGCCACGGTAACGCTTTTGACTGAGAAAAGTAATGTGTGTCGTCGCAGGATGGAGACGCACATTTTGATGTATAACACACCTGGGTGCACGTTACGGTTCGGGCTCTGAAGCGGCTGAACAAATGGCATAAATTGCGCCAAAATTACACAATTAATTCAAAATGGCCGACTTCCTGTCGGGTTTCGGCCATGGCTCCAAGAGACTTTTCTTTAAGTTGCAACATGATACAGGTGTGTACCGATTTTCGTGCATGTACGTCAAACCGTATTGTGGGGCTTGAGGCATGAAGTTTTCACTCATTAATGCAAACCATTAAATATCTAATTTTTCACCAGGCCTGGCTTGGTGAAAAATTTGGTGACTTTTGGGGCACGTTTAGGGGGAAAAAAAGTTGAGTTGAGTTGTAGGGAAATTTGTTTTAGGCATCAAATACACATACAATCATCAACACATACAGACAGCAACAAATATCAGACTCAATACCACAATAAAATTAGTGAGAAACCAAGCAGCAGTGAACGACATTGCACATACCCTAGGCAAAAATTGCATCTATCCCGGAACCTCATTTCATTACATTTCATTATTGGCCCAAAAAGGCCCTAATTTCGTCAGAAAAATAAAAAAAAACAAGGAAAACCAAAATTCCTACAGATACAATAAGGCTTTTGCACCGTCAGAGCTCGTGCCCTAAAAACACATGACTCAGCAACGTAGGAATGGGGGAAAACTGCCGAGTCAGACCGCAGCTCTGTCCGGACACGTGCTCCGGTTTTACACCTGCAAGACGCGCTGATGCAACGCTAACACATTCAGGCATGAAGTAACAAATATATAAGAGATTAGATTAAGATTCGTGTGAAACTGGCAGGAACTAATGCAAGTCTGCAGTTACACGTAGGCTCAAAGTAGGCCGGTCGTCATGTCTTCACCTGACTTCTGCTTTTGAGTGGAAGATCCTCTTTTTATTTTAAAGTAAAAGTACAGAACTATCAGTCTAAATAACTGTATTTTACTGCAGCTTATTTGTTTTCCTCCGTTGGAAGACGTTTTTGATTTAATGTAACGCAAAGAATCCAGGCTTTTGGGGGTCAATGTTACAACTGCTGATGTGCATCGTGTTATTTTATCTTTCATGTTTGAATAAAAGCTTGGGAGAAGTCGAAAAGGCAAGAATTAATATCCACATAAAAAGGCATCATGTGCATACTTGTCAAGTTTTGGATTTAAAAATAAGGCTCCCACCAGCCCAACCGAGGTCTAGTTTCTTACATTTTAAGACAAATTTACAAGAATCTAAAATATCTACCTGTCAACCACTTATAAACTACAATTATGTTCAGAATCTGATAGTCCGACCTTTGTTGACACTGAAATGTTGTGGACATTCCTGTGTTTGTGATTCCTATAATAGTCTAAATGAAAACAAAGGAGAATTAAAGCACACTTATTTATTTTAAATATTTTCAATTTAAATACACATTGATTGTCTTCAAGTGAAACATTTACATTTTCACTCATGAGACTCTGGCCTTCACTGACTGGTTATACAGCGCTGGTGCTACTGACGGAGAGATAAAAACAGCTAAAAACCCAGTTACAAATCTTTCAGAACTCGTAACTGTAACATCCTGCTCCTCTTTAGGAAAGTAAATTTGGTTTTCCCATTTTTAGAGATATTTACACCAAGTCTTCACTTTTTAGCAGAAATGTCTTCTCTCTGGTTACCGTACATCCATCTCTGATTTGTTGTTCCGAGTTTGCTCCCGTTGTCGACTCTAACCTTGCGAGAACCCGGTTACAGTAGGAGGCAGTTCTCGCGAGGCTAGTGACGATTCAGTTTCTAGTTTTAAAATTATTATATTATAAAACAGTAAATTTACAGGAAAATACTAATACGGGAGGACGGTGGGAAAGAGAGGTGAAATACGGTAGTTTCCCGGCCAAAAACGGGAGACTTGACAGGTATGGTCATGTGACTTTAACCACAGCTGGTGACATCCTACTGTAACGGACTCATAATAATAATAAAAAAAAATGATAATAATAATAATAATAATAATAATAATAATAATAATTAAAGCTGCAAGCAGCGATGAACGGGCCCTCGCACCCTTGTGTACGTTCAGGCTGCAGTGGAAGCTTGTATGACTTGCATGTAGATTCTTCAGGCCTGGACATTTAGATGACACCAGCCACGACTCTATATCAAACCATTCAAAAGTTATGGCAGAAAATAGGGATTATAAAATATCAATCAGAAGAAGGGGCTGGGCTAATTAAGGCCAATTATGGTCAAGTACTCAATACAGAGTCCGATGACACCACCCACGAGTCTTTATGTCAAACCATTCAAAAGTTACGGCAGAAAATAGGGACTATCCAATATGGACCAATCAGATGAAGGGGTGCCCTTTTTGGCATCTATTGTCACCACAGTAACGCTTTTGACTGAGAAAAGTAATGCGCGTCGTCGCAGGATGGAGACGAACATTTTGATGTATAACACACCTGGGGGCACGTTACGGTTCGGGCTGAATTAACTGCTGAAGAAATGGCATAAATTGTGCCAAAATTACACGATTAATTCAAAATGGCCGACTACCTGTTTGGTTTCGGCCATGCCGCCAAGAGACTTTTCTTTAAGTTGTGACATGATACAGGTGTGTACCGATTTTGGTGCATGTACGTCAAACCGTATTGTGGGGCTTGAGGCACAAAGTTTTCTAGGGGGCGCTGTTGAGCCATTAGGCCACGCCCATTAATACAAACCATTAAATATCAAATTTTTCACCAGGCCTGGCTTGGTCCAAAATTTGGTGACTTTTGGGGCACATTTAGGGGGAAAAAAGACCCTCATTTCGTCGGAAAAATAAAAAAAAGGAAAAATAAATTCCCACAGATACAATAAGGCTTTTGCACTGTCAGTGCTCGAGCCCTAAAAACACATGACTCAGCAACGTAGGAATGGGGGAAAACTGCCGAGTCAGACCGCAGCCCTGTCCGGACACGTGCTCCGGTTTTACACCTGCAAGACGCGCTGATGCAACGCTAACACATTCAGGCATGAAGTGACAAATATACAAGAGATTAGATTAAGATTCGTGTGAAACTCTGGCAGGAGCAAGTCTGTAGTTAGGCTCAACACGCTAAACACCCTAATAATAATAATAATAATAATAATAATAATAATAATAATAATAATAATAATAGCAGCTTCACTTAAAGCCACCCTATGTAACAATTCCACATGTGGCCACACGGAGGCAGCAGAACACCAGAAACGTCCTGTTGTACGTCTCTAGTGAGAGAGTCGTGCCGGACCGTCCCCGTTCATAAGCCCAGCAGATCCACGCGCCCCCCTGTGGCCAGGAGGGTTATTGCAACTTGGAGTTACTTCAAAAGCTGAAACATTTCCTCTGCTCGTCTTTTCAAAGACGGCATTGTTTGATTGTTACAGTCGGACGAGCTCCGACGGCAACGGACGGGATCGACCCGCTTGTATCTGCATCTACACGTTGCCCACGGCGACCACAGCTAGGTACCAAAATGGACGACGCTGCAGAGACTGTTGCTTTAATTATTTCATCAACAGTTTGTATGTTCGGCGGCACGACCGCAGACCAGAGCTTCAAAAGTAAACTGTTAAGAGTCCGACAGGAAGTTGAGGTTCAAAAACCAGAAGTGATGCTGAAAGAAGAGTTGATGCAACAGAAGTTGCCGAATCGCATCCAGTAAATTTCCACCGAACGTATTTGATCAGTTTCAGCAACCGCAAGTCGTCTTTGTCAACTCGTTTCCCCCCGAAACGCCCCGAACCCGAACGTTTACCTGCTTCACTTTGGAGACGTCGCGGATGAAGGTGACGTTGTCCACCAAGTCGTTGAGCTTCTGTAGCTGGCTGAGCTCCGTCACGTAGTCCTCCCCGATGGCCTGGTATGGAGACAGTCACACTCAGTTAGTAATAGGGCTGGGGATCGATTCAAATATCAAGAATCGATTTGATTCCGATTCTTAAGATTCTGAAGCGATTATCAAGATTTGATTCAATCCCATTCGATTCCGATATTGATTTGGGTTAGTGTTATTAAAAATGTTTTTTCAGCTGTTGCATGAATTATATGACTGTAGTTGTGCAACATATTAATACTAGTATTATATTGAGATTCAACAGCAAGTATTGCAGCTAATGATGCTGTAAGGACCAATCAGCTCCCAGAATGCTGATAGAACTGAAACAGAAACATCGTGGGTCAGAATTATCAAACAGATCCAGGGAGGAAACAGAGACGGATGAAATCGGTTTTATTTTTTCCCCATTTGCTGAGAATTTGGTTTTTAACATTTATGCAAATGTAACCCCAAGACAGTATATAAAGCAAAGAAATATTGACAATTTATGCAATTATAACTGAAAACTTTAATGTTTTCATACCTTTTTAAACATATTTAAAGGCAAAAACATGGCACCAGTTATTCTCATGTCCAACAAAATATTTCTTTTTTGGGCATAAACAAAAAAGTACCGTACCAAAAGTTGTAATGTAATGATGACATTTTTTTTTTTTCTTTTTTTTAGACATATGAATCGATTTTTAGGAATTAATATGAGAATCGATTTAAATTCGGAGTATCGATTTTTTCAACACAGGCCTAGTTAGTAACTCAGTTACTTAGATAAAAAAATAATGCGTTACTATGAAAAGTAACTTTTTAGTTGCTTTAAATAGAAACATTATTTTAAATGCTCACATTAATCCCCTCTAGCCTTCATTTCAGCAGGTTCTGTATGGATTTGCATTGTGCCTTGTGTTCTGCATTCTAAACAGTCTCCCCGCTTCTTCACTTCCTGTATCAATAACGTTGGTTGCTTAGCAACAATGCTGAGAACGGCCAATGAGCTTCAGCAGCAGCTCAGGAACGGGACCTTTGATGAATCGTTCATTACAGTCTCAAATATAACCAATGGTAGCATGTCAGTTTATAAGAATCTTTTTGCCCAGAAGAAAAAAAGAGCGACAACAACGACCCATAACTATTTTCTTCTCTGGTAAAAACACACCTGCACCGCGGCTTTAGGAGAAAAAGACGCTACAGAGTCGGGATGCAGCGGCTCAGAAGAGCAGGGGAATATGTGCTGATCTCTGCAATTTGAAGCCTTCTATAATAATTGTAAAAAGAATTTCACTCTTTTTGGAACATAACCCCTGCGAAAAACCAGGGATTACTGTAATGACAATATCTCCACGTTGCAAAACTCTCCTTCTCTTGGCTCATGACCGTCATGTTTTTGAACACACACTACGTTTCCTCCGGTCTCCGCGTGTGGGGGAAAAAAAGCTTCACTGTAGCCAGAAATAACGGAGTAATGCACCGTTTGGTAACGGTAACTGCGTTACTGAATTTAAAAAGTAATGCGTTAGAGTATTAGTTACCGCAAAACTAACGGCGTCACTGTAACGCGTTAGTCCCAACACTGGAGACAGTCAGGGGTCAAAGTTCAGCCCCCCCTGGGCTCAGACTCACCTCGGCGATGAGCTCCGCCAGCCCGGGGTTGCAGAGCAGCAGCCAGCGGCGCGGAGTGATGCCGTTGGTCTTGTTCTGAAACTTGTCCGGCTCCAGTTCGTTGAAGTCACGAAATCTGCCGAGCAAAAGGGTCTACGGTTAGAGCTTCAACCACAACGTGGCGTGAAATCAGTAGCCAGATTCTTCTCCTCCGTTGTTCCCCGATGGTGGAACGACCTACCAAACTCTGATCTGCATGGTCTGGACCTACTTTTAAGAGGAAGCTAAAGAGTCAGCTCTTTAAGGAGCACTTTGGCATCTAGTAAGATGCATATACTTATGACAAGATGGTGTCTTCTTACAGCCATCATAACCGCATGCGAGCGCCCGACTCTCGCGTCGCACTGCGTTACATCGGACGCTCTCTGTCCACACTGAACGTGTTATGGGCCCCCACGTTATTTTGATTGACAGCTGAAACTCGCTTTTTAAGGCTGATTTATGGTTCCGCGTTACACCAACGCATACCCTACGGCGTAGGGTACGCCGTCAATTTAACGCGGAACCATAAATCAGCCTTTATTCACTGCACTACCCGCCCGTGCGCTCCTGAAAGAAACTCCTAAAATAACTCCTAAAAGAGTAAAGAGACAAGTAAAAGATGGGTGAGTACTTGTAATCTTCCTACGTTAGTACTTTCTAAACAGAAAACAAGCTTGATATTGTGATATTTAAATATTCTTCTATGTTCTTCTATGTTTTAAATGTTCTTCTATTTTCTTCCTGTCGCTCGCGTTGAAAGCCGGTTGAAAGCGCTGTAGGAAATAGTCATGATGAGGAACGGCTGATCCAGTTAGTTGAAAAGAGAAGTTATCTCTATGATTCCTCCTCATTTCACTACAAAAACCTCAATAAAGTGGCAGAAAGAAATATTATCTTATTATCTTTAACACTATTGATGTTCTTGGAAATGAGGAGGAATCATAGAGATAACTTCTCATTTCAACTAACTGGATCAGCCGTTCCTCATCATGACTGTTTCCTACAGCGCTTTCAAAACGCTGCATCGCTGCGGCCAGTTAGGACAGTCCAATAGAAAATAAAGCAATGGAATTGATTTTGTTGCTGATGCTCGCTCACATCGCATGCAGTTATTAGGACACGGTGTTAGACATAGCTTTCTTATTAAAAAAAAAAAAATATATATATATATATATATATATATATATATATATTTATAAACGCATGCACGCACGCGCTGACATCATTTTGTCTCCGGTTCAGCTTCCATCGGAAAACGTTCCCCGGACCGGACCAGGATCTTCCCGGGTGGAAGGATCTGACTCCCCCCCTAAAACCCGCCTGGAGATGAAATAAACGAGGGTTCAGTTCTGGGTTCAGGTTCTGGTTTCTGAAGTCTCTGCTGCTCCGGTTGAGCTTTTCATCACATGCTTGTTGGAAGTGCAACAGCTGAGGTGTGATGCCACGCTGGTGATGCAAGCCTTTACGGGCTTCGCTTGGCTAACGGCTTGATCCGGAGCGACGGCTCGGCCCCGCCCCCTCAGCTCTCAGCCCCGCCCCCGAGCACTAAGCCCCGCCCCCAGTGTTAGGCCCTGCCCCTATTGTGGGCTCACATGTCGGTCTTGATGATGTGTGAGTGAATCTGGGCGACGCCGTTGACGGCGTGCGAGCCCACGATGCACAGATGCGCCATGTTGACCCTCTTGCAGCCGTCCTCCTCGATCAGGGACATCTTCCTCATCTTCTCCATGTCCTTCGGGAACAGGGACACGATTTTCTGCAACAAACACAAGCGGGATCTCCTTTAGTGCGCGTGCGACACCCAGAATGCACCTGTGAAGAGTGAGCGTCCACTGACGTCCAGGTGCGCCTGGTTGATGCGGTAGATGATCTGCAGGTGTCGGGGCAGCAGGTTCTCCAGCAGCTCCACCGGCCAGCGCTCCAGAGCCTCCGGCAGGACCGTGTGGTTGGTGTAGGCGAAGGTTCGGCGGGTCAAGTCCCAGGCCTGAGGACACAACAACGTCTTTCAGTCTGAACAGTTCTGTCACTGTGTTTCCATGCATCAATAACCCTTTTAAAACCGGAATATTAGCAATAACCCGGTTTTGCACGGCCATGTAAACACCAATAACCCCTTTGAATAACCAGAATTTGCTCATATTCCGGTTTTTAAAAACCCAAATATGACCCCTAGGTTACTCCTTTTAAAACCTGAATATTCGGTCATGTAAACACCAAACGGAATATCCCCATCAAACGGAACAGGAATTTGTTTTCTGCACATGCTCTGTTCACAAGGAATCCTGGTCTTTTGAGTCCAGGAAGTTCTTATAAACACAGAGAAACCAAGACCAGGAGGAGACTAATCACTTCATAAATGTAATGAAGGATATGAACATTTCTGCATTTGTAGACGGTAGAAAGTACCGGGATAGAAGATTTACAAGAAGGTGAGAGAAAAGTTGCGCGAAGCAGCATTTGTTTTGAATTTGGATACAGGAAGAAGAAGCGGAAATGACGGTAATTACGTCATGACGTTCTCCGTGCGTCGCTGGTTTGATCCAGATATCCCAAATGATTAATTACCATGTAAACGGAATATTCGGAATGTTTCAGTAACGGGAATATTAGCAATAACCCGAATTTTGACTGCATGTAAACGTAGTCACTAGTGGCGCTTTTCCACTAGTGACTACTCGACTCGGTTTGGTTCTTTTCCACTAAGGTTCTAACGTGCCGAGTAGATACTTTTCTTTATACAAAGGTCTGTGTGAATACTCTATTCTGATTGGCTGGCAGGTGTCCTTAAAAGTGATAATCTACACCTAGAAAACAAGTTCGCTCAAATTGCCTGATAACTTCAATATCATTGCGCTGGATCAACTGCCGGGTGTTAACCATGGCAACGGAGATTCAGAGAAGAAGAGCCGGCTACCGCAGGATGGCAACGTGAGTGATTTTGTAATTTCTATTAATTTATTTGGGGAATTTAACCATTTTTATGACTGGGATGCAGAACAGGGGAGAAAAGAAACAACCAGATCTACCAGGAGCTCTGTCACTTCATAGCTGCTCAGATACCAACGGACTTTTCAGCAGCACCGAGACAAACTAAAAAAAGATTAAAAAGCGTTGCCGCTTGAAGCTTCTCTCTCTCTCATTTTTTAACTTGATATCAAACACAAGCCACAGATCCAGCAGCACATCTATCATCTCCTCCAGGTTCTACATCTTTAGTGTTGTTGTCTTCTTCATTTAGATACACAATCAAATACGTCACAGCAGCTTCTCCAACCTCCTACTTCTGCTCCAGCTGACTTGTTATGGAAAACAAACCAGGCTGAGTTGAGTTGAACTGAGCAGGTTCTAGTAGAAAAGCTCCATTAGCTGCTTCTGCTCGGCCCGGTTTGTGTTTCCACCTGAAATGTTTCTTACGCAACAACAACAACCTCCAGCTGCTGGTTCTGTGGTTTCTACCTCCCTCCTGCCGCTTGCTCTTACTTGCTCAGTGTTTCCTCATCACACACAAGTCAAGTTCCTCTCTGAACCAGTAAGAACCGGCCCAAACCCAAACCCGGACCAGGACCAGGACCCGCCCTGCACCCACCGTGTCCCAGTCCAGCTTCTCGATGTCCACGAAGATCCTCATGAGTTCGGGGATGGCCATGGCGGGGTGGGTGTCGTTCAGCTGGATGGCCACCTGGAAACACCAGAGCCGGCGGTGATGAAACCGTTAATAACCCCCCCCCCCAAAAAACAACATAACATGAAGCACCAATCAACAAAAAAGTGTATTCTGTATGACTCTAGACCAGGGGTCGTCAACACGCGGCTCTAGAGACGCATGCGGCTCGTTAGCGCCGCCCTAGTGGCTCCTGGAGCTTTTTCAAAAATGTTTGAAAATGGAAATCGATGGGGGAGGGAAATATATTGTTGGTTTTAATGTGGTTTCTGTAGAAGGACAAACATGACACAAACATTCTAAACGTTTTCCAATGCTGTAAAAACGTGTAGAATAAATATTACATTTCAACATTTCTGTTAACGAAGATTTGTACGGAAGAGTAAGAAAGAGGCCGTGCAGGAGAAAAACATTTTTGAGGAGGAAGATTTTTTTTTATTGTGCAAAAATTGTGAAAAAAGTCAAAATGTCGAGAAAAAGTCGAAATGTCAAGATTAATGTTGAATACAATTTCAAGAATAAAGTCAAAACTTTTTCTCAACATTGACTTTTTTCTTGAAATTTTGACTTTTCTGGACATTCCTACTTTTTTCTCAACTTTTCATTTTTTGACATATTTGTTTTTTGTGTTTTTGGTCCAATATGGCTCTTTCAACATTTTGGGTAGCCGACCCCTGGACTAGAGGTAAATTGCAAAATCTTGTCCCACTGGCCGATTTCTCTACTTATTTCAAGTGAAATTTTACTTGACTAAAAATGAGACATTTTAACTAAAAATAAGACAAATATTCCTGGTAAGATTTTTAGTTTTTGCAGTGTGGGTAAAAAGGCCTTCAAGTTTTCTGTCCCCTCAACCTGGAATGATGCGCAGAAGGACTTGAAATTGGTTGAGCTTGTATCCTTGAGTGAATTCAAATAAATTTAAAAAAACAGAAATTAGCTCTCTCAGTTCTTGTGTCTGCCCCGTTGTGTAAATTTTACTATTGTTTTACTATTGTTTCTCCGGAATGTGTGACTGACTGTCTGTATTGTTGTATTGTTTTTATGCTGCCATTTTGGCCAGGTCACTCTTGGAAAAGAGGTTTTAATCTCAATGAGTTTTTTACCTGGTTAAATAAAGGATATATATATAAAGTTAGACGCTTACTTTTTCTGGGAAGGTCTCGAAGGAGGTGCGAGCCGGGCTGCCCTTCTTCGTGGTCTTGAAGCGACGGATGATGTCCTGGAGTGTGGCCGCCACCACGAAGTACTCCTGCTTCAGACGCAGCTCCTTCCCCTCGAAGAACTGACGGAGACCAGAGACAGATCAGAACAGAGTCCTCTGGACCATAGACATATAAACGTAGAGGCCCCATGGAGCTGCTGTGATACGTCAACGTCGCCGCCATATTGGATGTTCAAGACTGCGCTGTAAACTAATACAAGTAAATTGACTTATTTTCATAAAACGCCTTTCTACAAAGAAATGTACGTTTTACGTCTCATTTATTCATTCACACACGCACTAATATACTTGGGAAACAGTTAGGCACCAAATATAATATATTTAATTTTCTCAGATGGAAAAAATAAGAACTTTATTGATCCCACATAGGAGTAATTCATGTTCTATCAGCTATAGAGAACAAGGTAGGTAATATATATGGGGCGTCTACGTTTATATGTCTATGCTCTGGACCCCCGGAGACTCGTCTGCAGGTGAAACCCCGGACTCACGTTGTCGTTGGGGTACAGCACCCGGGAGATGTTCTCTGCCAGGTTCCGGTCCAGCACGGCCTCGATGTAGTCGCCCACGTTGACTGTGAAGAGAAAACACGACGAGGGCGTCGGCAGAGAGTCACGGTTAGAAACGTGCAGGGGGTAAAAGTAAAGTAACTTTATTGATACCTGAAGGTAGATTAGTCTGCAGGTAAAAAGTAGAAACTTATAACATCATACATAAGACAAACAGGAGAATAACTAAACAAAATATTGACGGACAAACAAAAAAAATGCTCCAGATTGAATAAGCAATACAATAGATAAATAAATAAATAAATAAAACAATAAATAAATAAATAGATAGACTTAGATGGAGGATGGAAATCATGTCCTATTCAGGGCATTAATAGCTGAGGGGACAAAACTACATTTATACCTTTTAGTTTTGCACAAAGGCCTTTTAAACGTACGGCCAGAAGGAGATACTGGAATTCACGTGTAGTGGACGAGACGCATCATCTGAGACTCAGCTAGTCTCTGTAGCTGCCCATTAAAGAGGCTCTAAGATGAGTTGTGGCTCAAAAACTCTTTAAAAACTCCTTTAAAACTCCTTAAAACTCCTTTAAAACCCTTTTAAAACTCCTTTAAAACTCCTTAAAAACCCTTTTAAAATTCCATCTAAACTCTATCTAAACTCTTTAAAACCCTTAAAACTCCTTTAAAACTATTTTTAAACTCCTTTAAAACTCTTTAAACTCTTTAAAAACCAGGTTAGGTATGTATCTGAAAGCACAGCCTTGTGTGGATCCAGTGGGGTACAGATCTGGTCGGGGGCGTGTTGGGGCAGAAACACTCACAGTCCCTCAGTAAAACTCTTTAAACTCCTTTAAAAGTCAGAAACACTCACAGTCCCGGAGGTTGAAGTCGTTGGGCGCCCGGGCCGACCACAGCCTCATGGTGTTCACCGTGTTGTTCATGTAGCCGGGGATCGGCGTGTCGTACGGCATCGCCAGGACCACCTGACAGGGAACGGGATGGAGAACAAAAGTTGTTTTAAGTGTAATGAGATTTTTTGACTAAAAATAAGACATTTTAACTAGAAATAAGACAAATATTCCTGGTAAGATTTTGAGTTTTTGCAGCGTAACCATGGCGACGCCGTCATTTCACCTCCAACGTGCATCAACACATTAATTAGAGTTAATAAACAGTTATTCTGGTCTGTTGAGACTTGGGTACCTGGGTGTCGACCCACTTGGGCCCGTCCCCCGTCTCCTCCACGCGGCCGTAGAAGTGGACGGGCAGCGTGTACTCGGGCCGCGCCTTCTCCCAGGGGTTTCCGTGACGCAGCCAGTCGTCCGCTTCCTCCACCTGCCGGGAATCAGACGGTTAGTCCGGGCCCCGGGGAAGTGCTTTACATAAAAACATTAAAAAGAGTTTAAAAAGCAGAACAAAAAGAACCCAAAAACAATAAAACAGAGGAAGTGCATGAAACCAAAAAGTTGCAATGCATTCTGGGAGATTACTGAAATGCAGCAGTAAATAAAAAAGGTCTTCAAAGCCCATTGACAGCAGCCCAGATGCATTCTGGGAATTTATTCCACAAGTGAGGAGCATAAAAACTGAACCTGCCTCAACGTGATTGGTTCTGACTCTGGGTACAGGAAGTGGGCGTGGGCGTGGCCCTGACAACCTAAGGGTTCTGATTGGTTCATCATGGACCAGATCAGAGATGTATTTTGGTCTGAAACATGGATCTATTATAAATCTGGATCGGAGACTGAAAATGGCCGCCCATTCATTTCAATGCATATTACTCACTCAGCGCATACGCTGAAAAAGTTCCTGACTTCCGGGTTTACTTCCGCATACAGCGGCCCATAGAGCATGCGCAGTTGAGTCACCTCCCATGATGCTCTGGGGCCTCCCATCATGCCCCGGGGCAATGACGCGAATATTTATATAATATGTATTAATATAATACATAAATTAATGTATATTATTACATGTATAGCATTACATATATTATTAATGTATTAATATAATATAATTACATAATATATATTAATATAAACATCCGTGGAATGCACGGACACGGCTGTGACGTCATCCGTGACGTCACGCCCAGAAAGAGACTTTTCTTTGACTTTTCTGGCCGTTATAAAACATTTTTGACGGATATAAAGTCCATGACTTAAAAATATAGAATACAAAGATTAGTAATTGCCGGTGATTACAGCTGGAGGTGTCCTGTGAACAGTTTTAGAGGCTTCTCTTTTACTATATCGGTCTATGGGAAAAAAGCTTTCTGGGCCGCATGGGATTTTCTGTTGCAGTACCGCGGCTGGACACTGGAAAAAATCGGCGTGCCTTCTGACTGCCAGACCCGGGGGCTGGTCTGAAACCATCCAGAGATTTATAACATTTATTCTGGGATGGACAGGAAGCCAGTGTAAAGATCTAAAAAAAAAGACAATTATTTCTCTTTTATCGTCAATTAACTGAAATAAATTATGTTTAATTTGATCAGTGTTTGAACGGGATTATAGTCTCCTGGTGAGATGGTTAAATAGATTTGTGTGTCATCTGCGTAGTTATGGCAACACATTTTGTTCTCTTTCATAATTAGAGTGAGTGGGAGCGTGTCGATGTTAAACAACAGGGGCCCCAGGATTGAACCCTGGGGAACGTGGAGAAAGTGATTGTAAAGGCTGCACTTAGAGCTGATTGGACGGGGACGACTACATTATTCTACATGATTTTTTAGTTTGAGGCCGACTGAACGAACATTCCTTCATTAAAAAAAAATAATAATTTTGACATATTTGATTGTGTCTCTGCAATATTATAAAACTGTATAACTGCACCAGGCCTCATGTTCTACTGCGGAGCTACGGTAGTCTCATCCGAAATCAATTATATTATAAAACACCTCAAAAATTGTCCCGCCGTGTCGCTCTATACTGCTATGCCCCCGCCTCTCTATACCAGTTTCCTGTCCACCTACATTATAAATAAAGGCCACAAAAAAAATTGTGACCATCAGTTTGATGGGTTGTTTTCATCCCAAAAAAGGGGTGGAGTTAATGTACGAAGGAAAATAAACCTGGATGTGTTCTCTATTCTCTACTTCCAGGACCTTTGACCCTTTACAGGGCTAGAGACCGTATTCCTTTAGTGTTGTTTTTATATTGTGTTATAAAGATTTGGGTGTCATCTGCGTAGTTATGGCAACAAATTTTGTTCTCTTTCATAATTTGAGTGAGTGGGAGCGTGGAGATATTAAAAAAAAAAAAAAAAAAGGGGCCCCAGGATTGAACCCTGTGGAACTCCACGCCAGAGAACGTGATTGTAAATGCTGCACCTAGAGCTGATTGGACAGGGAAGACTGCATTATCCGTCTCTGGAGTTCTACTGTACGTGATTTTATGTTTGAGGCCGACTGAACGGACATTCCTTCATTAAAAAAAAAAAAAAAAAAGTAATAACTTTTACATATTCCATTGTGCAATATTTTAAAACTATTCCTGCAACAGGCTTCATGTTCTACCACGAAGCTACAGTAGTCTCATCTGAACTCAATTATATTATAAAACACCTCAAAAATGTACCATCAGTTAGGTTTAATGGGTTGTTTTCATCCCAAAAAAGGGGCGGAGTCAATGTACAAAGCCAAATATACCTGTATATGTTGTTCTCTATTCTCAAACAAAAAGTGGTTTTAAATGCATTTTCTAAAACTGCTCTTCACTTCCAGGACCTTTGACCCTTTACAGGGCTGAAGACTGCGTGACCCGCAGTAACCTGCAGTCACTACGTAACCCTCGTGAGTTTAAATGTTCAAAAGTATTTCATTGACTAACCTATGCAAAAAAAAAGGACTGAAAGAGAGAGAGAGAGAGAGAGAAGGTAGAGAGCTAGAAATCTATCGTCTGATTGGGTAACTTGTCTCCAAGCAAAACCAGTTTGAGGTTTAAAAAAAAATGGGTCAAAATTGAGCAACAGATGTGAATCTCCAACATTCATCATCTACAAGCTGGTCGTCGTGGTGATAATCTTGTGCCGGTTCTCGTCACCCGTGATCAGAACGGCCGGCCCACATGCGTCGGGTTCAGGGTTCAGAGGTCGTGTTTACACGGAGGGGTTAAAACTTGCCCAAGAGCAAGAGCCGCCGGCGTTTTGGGAGCTCTTATCACAAGATACACAATTTGGTTTTGTCATGTGAAACCGGCCGACGATAAGAGGACCCCGGTTAGGAAAGAAGAAAGAAAGTAGATACTTTTCTGTATCTATTCTGCTGAGGTTCTAAGCGGCTGAGTCGGGCTGTGATGTCATCACACTACAGGCCACCGATTGGTCGGGGGGTTGGAGTCAGACGTCTAGAGTCAGGATGTGACATCAGAGAAAGAGACGGAGCTTCTTGTTCATTTTATTCCAGCAGCAACGGCAGCAGAAATCTGTTTGATCCAACTCTGAGGTGCAGATGTTCATAAACCTGGTGTCTGAGGAGAGAATTAAAAAGATCTAGACGGACATAAGGAACGACCAGATCTACCAGGAGCTCTGTCACTTCATAGCTGCTCGCGGCTCCAGCTGACTTTTCAGCAGCTCCGAGACAAACTGAAAAAATTAAAAAGTGTTGCCGCTTGAAGCTTCTCTCACTCATTTTTTAACTTGATATCGAACACAAGCCACAGACCCAGAAGCACATTTACACTGCAAAAACTCAAAATCTTACCAGGAATATTTGTCTTATTTCTAGTTAAAATGTCTCATTTTTAGTCCAAAAAAATCTCATTACACTTAAAACAACAGTCATTACCAGAAAAATAACTTATGTGACAATTTTCACCTGTTTCAAGTACATTTTCAGTTGAAATAAGTAGAAAAATCTGCCAGTGGGACAAGATTTATCTTCTCATTACAAGCAAAAAAATCTTGTTCCACTGGCAGATTTTTCTACTTATTTTAAGTGAAAATCTACTTGAAACAGGTGAAAATTGTTGTTTTTTCCAGTGATGAGTGAAAGACTACAATTAAATTGAGATTAAATCAAATATAATATCAGTGAGTTTATTGTGTACGTTGTACTTTTCTCTGCCATAATGGACACTTTTTTCTTAACAATTTATCCTAAATATTTAGTAAAAACCAGGAAAAGCAGCCAAAGTTTTATCAACTCACCCAGTCCTGTATTTTTCAGCCCAATTGGGCAACACTGACTTATTTCTCCTCAAAACTATT
This sequence comes from Cololabis saira, assembly GCF_033807715.1. Lineage (NCBI taxonomy): Eukaryota > Metazoa > Chordata > Actinopteri > Beloniformes > Belonidae > Cololabis > Cololabis saira. The sequence continues at coordinate 37,162,065 of NC_084602.1, forward strand.
TAATAAACTTTTCCTTTTCAAAGTGTAAGAAAACTTCTTAATGATGACCGGAATTTACTTGATTTACTTGAAACAGGTTAAAATTGTCAAATAAAAAGTTATTTTTCTGGGGATGAGTCTTGTTTTAAGTGTAATGAGATTTTCTGACTAAAAATGAGACATTTTAACTAGAAATAAGACAAATATTCTTGTTAAGATATTGAGTTTTTGCAGTACATCATCTCCTCCAGGTTCTACATCTTTAGTGTTGTTGTGTTCTTCGTTTAGATGAAACCCGCCTACTTCTGCTGCAGGTGCTGGATTGTTAGGGAAAAGAAACCAGGCCGAGTCGAGCCGAGTAGGTTGTAGAGTAAAAGTGTCATTAGTAACCCCCCAGAGTGACCAGTTACCTGCCAGCCGTCCCGGATCTTCTGGTTGAAGATGCCGTACTCGTAGCGGATGCCGTAGCCGTACGCCGCCAGGCCCAGGGTGGCCATGGAGTCCAGGAAACACGCTGTGCACAAACAAGCCAGCAGAAATAAGAGCAGAGCGTGGGACTGCAGGAGGGGGGGGCTGTAGCTTCACGTGCTGAATAGGAACCAAGTTATTCGGTGGAAAGCTGCCAAACGCAGCGCTGCGGTGGTGAATACAGAGCGTTTATGTGCAAAATAAAGTTCTCTGAATCAGACTGGAGTAAAGCCTGTTACTCTGGGTGCTGGTTTTACCTGCCAGGCGGCCCAGGCCTCCGTTCCCCAGCCCGGCGTCCTCCTCCATCTCCTCCAGCTCCTCCATGTCCAGGCCCAGCTGCAGCAGAGCAATAACAAGGTCACTCGGGTGGTCCAGCATGTGTCTGCAGAGACTCTGAGGGGTCAGGGGTCACAGGGGGTACAGACCTGGTAGATGGCCTCATCGCAGGCGTTCTGCAGCCCCAGGTTGATCATGGTGTTCTGCAGGGCCCGGCCCATGTAGAACTCCAGAGACAGATAGTACACCCTCTAAACAGAGAGAAAATATAGTAATTAAAGCTGCAAGCAGCGATGAATGGGCCCTCCACCCTTGTGCACGTTCAGGCTGCAGTGGAAGCTTGTATGACTTGATGTAGATTCTTCAGAACTGGACATTTAGTGGATGAAACCACCCACGACTCTATATCAAACCATTCAAAAGTTATGGCAGAAAGTAAGAACTATCAAATATGGACCAATCAGAAGAAGGGGTGGGGCTAATTTGCACCAATTATGGTCAAGGACTCAAAACCGAGTCCGATGACACCACCCACGAGTCTTTATGTCAAACCATTCAAAAGTTATGGCAGAAAGTAGGAACTATCAAATATGGGGGGGTGCTTTTTGGCGTCTATAGTCGCCACGGTAACGCTTTTGACTGAGAAAAGTAATGCGCATCGTCGTAGGATGGAGACGCACATTTTGATGTATAACACACCTGGGTGCACATTACGGTTTGGGCCGTATTATCTGCTGAAGAAATGGCATAAATTGCGCCAAAATTACACGATTAATTCAAAATGTTCAAAATGGCCGACTTCCTGTTCGGTTTCGGCCATGGCACCAAGAGACTTTTCTTTAAGTTGCGACATGATACAGGTGTGTACCGATTTTGGTGCATGTACGTCAAACCGTATTGTGGGGCTTAGTGCACAAAGTTTTCTAGGGGGCGCTGTTGAGCCGTTAGGCCACGCCCATTAATGCAGACCATTAAATATCACATTTTTCGCCAGTCCTGGCTTGGTGCAAAATTTGGTGACTTTTGGGGCACGTTTAGGGGGAAAAAAGGACCTCATTTCGTCGGAAGAAAAATAAAAACGAGAAAAATAAAAACATCTCCTACAGATACAATAGAGCCTTCGCACTTACAGTGTTTTTAAAGGTTTATTCACTTAAAACTGAAAGTTTGTGTGTCTGAGGCTCAGAAAAGGGAGGAAGGGGGGGGCAGAACCGGACCGAGCTGCACAAAACAGGAGGCGGTGACCTGAAAACACAGAGCTCCTTTGTGATCTGCAAACTCTGGTGCAACAACTGACAATCTGGACCTTAAATCTACTGAAACCTGGATCATTTCTCACAGGGTGTCTACAGGTTTGACCAAGTTATATTTAAGACTTTTAAGACCAAAAAGACAAGTCACTAAGAAATCCAGCACTGTGGTCGAGGTTGCCAGATCTGACAGGTTCCAGCTCTAACGCCATGTAAAACCTGCAGAAATAATGAAAAACCAGCTCAAATCAGACATTTTCTATGTTAAAACCATAAATGATTAAATGCAGAAACGCAGCAAATGAAACCAAAAAAAGTTCAGGCTCCAAACAAAGACTACAATTACATTGAGATTAAAGCAAATATAATATCAGTGAGTTTATTGTGTAAGTTTCTACTTTTCTCTGCCATAATGGAAACTTTTTTGTTTATAATTTCTCCTAAATCTTTAGTAAAAACCAGGAAAAGCAGCCCAAGTTTTATCAATCCGCCCAGTCCTGTTTTTTTCAGCCCAATTTAGCTGAAACCAGCCCAATCTGGCAACAATGACTTCACTGATTTCTCCTCAAAACTATTTAATCAACTATTCCTTTTCAGTGTTTGTAAGTGTAAGAAGACTTTTGACTAATGATGACTGGATACATTCCCCCTAAAATTAAGACCCTTGGATTGAGATTTAAGACATTTAAAAGGTCTTATTTTAGGAAAAGTGTCATTTAAAACTTTAAGGACCCGCGGTTTCTTGGTAACTCAGTTTAGGTCCAGTTAATCACCTGGTTGGAAGGAACGTATTAAAGAGCAATTAAAGGGTTTTTTCGGCCCAACGTTGATCAACCCGCCCAGTCCTATAGTTTTCAGCCCAATTGGGTGGAAACCCGTCCAACCTGGCAACACTGACTTATTTCTCCTCAAAACTAGTTAATAAACTTTTCCTTTTCAAAGTGTAAGAAAACTTTATAATGATGACTTGATACATTCCCTCTAAAATTACGACCTTTGGATGGAGATTTAAGGTGAATTAAGACATTTAAAAGGCCTTATTTTAGGAAAAATGGGATTTAAATTTTTTTAAAAAGGACTTGCCCTCTAAAATGAAGACCCTTGGTTTGAGATTTAAGACAAATTAAGACATTTAAAGGCCTTATTTTAGCAAAAAAATGGGATTTAAGACTTTTTAAGGACTTGTCTCAAGTCTTATTCTTGGTAACACTGAGTTTAGGTCCACTTGTTGACCTGGTTGGACCGACCCTGAACTACAGGTACAACCCTGCACTTCCTCCACCTGGTCACCTGTTGGCCACGCACACCCCCACCTGCACTGCAAAAACTCTAAATCTTAACAAGAATATTTGTCTTATTTCTAGTTAATGATGACCAGATAAATGCCCTCTAAATAAATCTTCCCTCCCTTCTACTCTAGTCACTCGTGTGCAATAACCTGTTTTTCTGAAAGTGCAATAACCTTCTCCCTCTAAATACCTCACTGGTATATATTAATGTATATATTATTCGTTTTTCGGGTTTAGTATTTCTTTTGTACATTGCTCATTTTTTATATTGCTCTTTTTTAATTATTTAGCTATTTTTGTTATATACTTTTTTATACCTTTTCATACTTCATGTGTATTTTGTAAAATTGTTGAGAGTGTGTATGTTTGCTGCTGCACAAGTAAATTTCTCCTCAGGGGGAATTATAAAGTTTATTCTATTCTATTCTAAAATTAAGACCCCTGGATTGAGATTTAAGACAAATTTAAAGGCCTTGTTTTAGGAAAAATTGGATTTAAGACTTTTTAAGGACTTGTCTCAAGTCTTATTCTTGGCAACACTGATTTATTTCTCCTATTTCTCCTCAAAACAACAATAAACTTTTCCTTTTCAAAGTGTAAGAAAACTTTTTAATGATGACTGGATACATTCCCTCTAAAATTAAGACCCTTGGATTGAGATTTAAGGTGAATTAAGACATTTAAAGGCCTTATTTTAGGAAAAATGGGATTTAAAACTTTTTAAAAGGACTTGGCCTCTAAAATTAAGACCCTTGGATTGAGATTCAAGACAAATTAAGACATTTATTTTAGGAAAAAATGGGATTTAAAACTTTTTAAGGACTTGTCTCAAGTTTTATTCTTGGTAACACTGAGTTTAGGTCCACTTGTTGACCTGGTTGGACAGAACCTGAACAGGTGCGACCCTGCACTTGCTCCACCTAGTCACTTGGCCACCTGTTGGCCCCGCCCCCCTCACCTGTTGGCCCCGCCCCCTCCCCTCACCTTGGGGTCCGCCTCGTAGTAGAACTGCTGCGTGCGGATCCATCGGCCCACCAGGTGGTCGCGCACCGTGTGCGCAAGCGCGAAGTAATAGTCCCTGGGCGTGGCGATGTTGCGGTCCTTGACCAGCGTGAAGTGCAGGTGTCGGTTAAAGCCCTTCTTCAGCTCCGCCACGTTCTCCACCCCCACGATGCCGCGGATGCTGATCTGCTTCCGCTTGTCCTGGTCGCTGAGCGGGGTGGCCATGGTTCTGGAGGGGTTTGGTGGGGGTATAAGAGGGTTAAAAGGGTCCGGGCTGACGGGGAAGTCCGCAGCTGCAGAAGCTGCTCACGCTTTTCACCCTCTGAGACCACGCCCCCTTGACCAGGCCACGCCCCTCGCCGAGGCCACGCCCACGAGCCCGCTGATTGGCTGCCGCAGGGGGGCGGGGTCCGCCCACAAAAATGCCTTTATATAAATGAGGCCAAATAAAGTTTTAAAGGACTAATTATCCACTAAATTACACAAATAAAGACAGTAGAAAAAACCTGAGTAAACTGGAAATATGTTGAATAAATACGTGTTTTAATTTAGGCTCTTATAGGAATCACAAACATAGAAATGTCCACAGCATTTCAGTGTCAACAAAGGTCAGACTATCAGGCTATGAGCACATCATTGTAGTTTGTAAGTGATTGACAGGTAGTTATTTTAGATTTCTTGTAAAATGATAAGATACTGGACCTCAGTTGGGCTGGTGGGACTCTTATTTTTAAATCCATAACTTGAAAAGTATGGTATAAACTGAAAATATTTAAAATAAATAAGTGTGCTTTAATCTTTTTTTTTTTGTGTTTTCATTTAGGCTCTATTATAGGAATCACAAACATAAGAATTACATACATAGGAATGTGTCAAAAAAGGTTGGCCTGTTAGATTCTGAGCACATAATTGTAGTTTGTAAGGTGTTGACAGGTAGATATTTTAAATTTCTTGTAAATCTGTCTTAAAATGTAAGATACTGGGCTGGTGGGAGCCTTATTTTTAAATGCAAAACTTGGCAGGTATGCAGAGAGCCACATGGGTGAAATTGACAAATTAAAAGAAAATGTAAATGCTTCACTTGAAGATAATCAATGTGTATATAAACTGAAATATTTAAAATAAATGAATGTGCTTTAATCCACGTTTGTGTTTTCATTGAGGCTCTGTTATAGGAATTAAAAATATAGTAAGTAATAGGAATTACAGACATAGGAAGTCCACAGCATTTCAGTGTCAACAAAGGTCAGACTATCAGATTCTGAACATCATTGTAGTTTGTAAGTGATTGACAGGTAGATATTTTAGATTTCTTGTAAATCTATCTTACAGTTGTTTCAGTTGTTTCAGGTGTAAACAGCAGATCAATAAAAGCGACATATAAACACTGTCTTTATATAAATAAGCCCAAATGAAGTTTTAGAGAAGTAATTATCCACTAAATGACACAAATAAAAATAGTAAAAAAAGACCTGAGTATACTGAAAATATTTAAAATAGTGTGCTTTAATTCCCCTTTTGTGTTTTCATTAAGGCTCTATTATAAGAATTAAAAACATAGGAAGTCCACAGCATTTCAGTGTCAACAAAGGTCAGACTATCAGATTCTGAACATAATTGTAGTTTGTAAGTGGTTAACAGGTAGATATTTTAGATTTCTTGAAAATGTGTCTCCAAATGTAAGATACTAGACCTTGGTTGGGCTGGTGGGACCTTTATTTTTTAATCCAAAACTCAACAGGTATGACTGAGAGGAAGTAAAAATAAAACGCATTAACCAATTTCCGCATCATTTTGACACAAGCTGTTTATAATTTTGACACCTTTGTTGAGCAGAAGTAAGCTGGTTTTAGAGGCTCGTTTCAGGTGTGAACAGCAGATCCAGGTGAACTATAAATAAGCCCACAATAAAGGTTAAAAGAACTGATTATCCACTAAATGCCACTAAAAGCAGTAAAAAAAACCTGAGTGTCCGGAAGTATAAATAAAACAAGCATGAAACAACTTCTGCATCATTTTGACACAAGCTGTTAATAATTTTGACCTCATTGTTGAGCAGAAATAATCTGGTTTTAGGGGTTTGGTTGACGTGTAAACAGCAGATCTTGGTGAACTAACTCTCCCCTGCAGGCTGTCGCCCCCTAGTGGCAGTAACCGGTAACCGAGCTGCTGCTGGCTGTCTGACAATGACTGCTTTTGATTAAATTATAAGATTATATAAGGGTTTTTTTTAAATAGGACATTATTTCACATGATATGAATCCATATTTTAATCAAAAGCATTCCAGAGTGCGTCATTAGTGCCCCACTTGGGTTGTTTGGTGTCACGGGCCGAGATTTATGTGTTATTAGTAAGTAAAGTTTATTTATAAACTTTCACAGACATTTGTCACAAAGTGCTTTACAGAATGAAAACAGTTTAGAGCAATAAAACACATAGAATACATGATAGAAAAGAAAAAAAAACATAAAATAACTTAAAAAAATGCAGTTTACATGAAAGCCTGTTTAAAAAGGTAGGTTTTTAGTTGGCTTTTAAAAGAGCTCACAAACTTAATAGATAAAAAAGTTGCAGGCAGAGCATTCCAAAACTTAGCGGGCATAACCTTGAAAGCTCGGTCATCTTAAGGCGGGTGCGAGGGATAGCCAGTAAGTTATGCTAATTTTATCTTTATTTATTAGTCATTTCAGCAGCTTATATGTGAGAGAAGACTACAATTATATAAAAATAGGTTTGTTTAAGCTCAGAAATAGTCACCAAAGTGCATTATATTTGATTGTTGAATGGGAAATAGCATTGTAATGGTGAAGTCAAGTAAGGTCCAAATACAAAAGTGCTGGGGTTTTTTTTCCAACTTTTTTTATTGGGTTTTGCAGATGTATACAATTATATTAAAACATTTACAGAGAGTTAAGCATACATTTTTCTTTTGTGAAAAACAACAGAAAAAGACCGTGGTCACTTAAGTATTGCAGCATACCCGAACAATTTATATAAAACTAGAACAACCACAATAAAATAATAATTAGATAGATAAATAAAAAAAATAAAATAAAACTACGACAGAAATAGAAAATTACAAAAAATAAATAAAGAATTGTAATGAGAATTATTAATTACATTTTAAATAAAAAAAAAGGCCCAGGCACATCAGTGAGGTAATAGTGAATATAAGGTTTTTTTCTTAATAAAAGGACATTATTTCACATATGAATCCATATTTTAACTAAACGCTTCCCGGCTACGAGTCTGTTTTCTAGCATCATTAATAAATGTCTGGCTCCTTCTATGGCTGTTTTTAAATCTCATCCTAAAACTCATTTTTACTCACTAGAATTTTACTTGCCATGATTGTTTTATTTTATTTATGGGTTTTATGTTTTACGTTGTGTTTTTATTTTTCTTTCGCTTGTCCAGCACTTTGGTCAGCTGTTGTTTTTAAAGTGCTTTATACATAAACTTGAACTTGAATTTAGCGCCCCACTTGGGTTTATTTGGTGTCGCGGGCCGAGATTTTTGGGTTATTAGTAGGGCTGTCAGTTTAGCGCGTTAATTAGATTAATTTATTACACTGCTAATTAACGCGTTATGAAAATTAACGCAATTAATTATAAGTGGCAAGATGCGCGAGCATCTTAAATTTAAATTTAAAATTTCTCTTCTTAGTGTATTCAATTGATTAGTCATGCACTGCAATTTTGTAATGTCCTAGAATTCAAATTCTTTATTTGGGGACCTTTAGCAGATATGAGATTAAAATGCTATTAATTAGATTAATTAATTATAGATCCTGTAATTAATTAGATTAATTCTTTTAATCGCCAGACAGCACTAGTTATTAGTCATTTCAGCAGCTTATATTCGAGAGTAAAATACAATTATTCAAAAAATGATTTTGTTTAAGCTCAGAATTATCAACAAAGTGCATTATATTTGATTGTTAAATGGTAAATAGCATTTTAAGGATGTAGTTAAGTAAAGTCCAAATAAAAAAGTGGTGTTTTGAGGAGGCGTTTCTGACAGAGTCTAGACCCGAGCTGCTAGTTTTAGTAAAAGGTAAAAACCACGTCAGGTTCAAGGTTTCCAGGATGATGGAGGACTGGGTTTAGCGGCGCAGGTCGACCTTTGGATGGAGAGAAGCTGAGTTGGTGAGGAGAGTTTGGCCCAGTCCCAATCCCCCCCTTAGTCCTACTTTTCAGCCCTACCCCTACATTTTGTGCGTTCCCATGAGGGTAGTGGTGTCCCAATTCCTCTTTACATGTAGGGCTAGTGGACATAACGAGGGCTAGTGTGTATAGCCCTTCAGAGCGAGGGATTTCAGATGCTGACTAGCTGAACTAGGGCTAGAGAAAATTTCCCAGAACCATAAATCAGCTCCCGACCCGGCAGCTCTTCTCATCCCCGAAAACATTGGAGCAAATTTCTTAACGGCGTTATTTGGATAAACTGAGCCCAGGTTGGGGATCTTAACGGTTACTTTTACGCCTGAAAAAATATTAAAACTTAATAAAGTGGCATATTAACAGCGCTACAGCTGAAATTAAAACAGCTTTTATCTCTGGGCTTCCTGATATGGTGTGACGTTTGCGCAAACGTAACTACACAGTCGCTTACGTACCCGAACGTAAACCACGCAGTGACGTAGCAAGTGGTGTCCCAATCCCTAGGGAACATTACAAGGACCCTATTCATTTTTAGGGCTAGTGGTAGAAACTAGGGGGTGTATTGGGATTGGCCCTTTCTCCTGCTCGTCTTTCTGCAGTTTGTGCAGTTTGTGCTCCGGGCATTCCTGCTTGTTTCCGTGGTGATGATTCTTCACACCATTGAGCTCCAGGATCCACCACTTACACTTTCCTCCCAGCAGTTTGGGTCTCTGCAAACGGCTTGTTTTATTTTAAAGCTCCGTTTGACCTCCAGTGCTCGTCTCTTCCTGCGTATTTGACGGGATTCACATCGTCTGCCGGTTCCCATCTGTGTTGCTTCGTCCCTGAGTTTTAACCTCTCAGGTCTTCTGGATTCTGGTCACGTCCCCTTCAGCACCTTCATTTGTTTTCTCCCTGGACATTCCTGCAGCTGCTTGTAATCAGCGCTTCCTTCCACGCCAGCCGTTTATTACCGTTCCCTCTCGGTTTTTATTAAAGTTTCCTCCGTTTATTTCCCCTTCTTAAGCCCCGGAGTCTGCATTCGAGTCCTTTTCTGCTAAAAGAATGTTTCAATGTTTAAGGGGATGCTAGATTGGGTTCTTTCTGTCTTCTATGATACTTTATTTAAAGTTTTCGGACTTTAAATGTCTTCTGGTAGAAACTACTACTATTTGTATTTTGCATCTGATTGAATGTTTTGGTGCATCTGCATGTGTCTGTATTTAATTACAGTTTTGTGTTTATAACGGCCTTGTTTGAATATTGTGATTGATTAAGCATCAGGTCCATTTCAGTGATGCTGATACACTGCAAAAACTCAAAATCTTACCAGGAATATTTGTCTTATTTCTAGTTAAAATGTCTCATTTTTAGTCAAAAAATCTCATTACACTTAAAACAAGAGTCATTACCAGAAAAATAACTTATTTGACAATTTTCGCCTGTTTCAAGTAAATTTTCACTTGAAATAAGTAGAAAAATCTGCCAGTGGGAATTTAAGTGTAATGAGATTTACAGTTTTTGCAGTGCTGTAGACCTGAGGTCTGCTCCAACTGTCAGCTCCTTTAAATCCGGCCTAAAAACATTACGTTTTACTGAAGCGTACTGTTAAAGGGGACCTATTATGGCATCTAATACCTATTTTAAACAGGCCTTGGATGTCTTAAAAACAAACTTTTGATTGTTTTTGCTAAATAAATTAGAAATTCAGCCTCTAAACCATGTCTTTATCTTCCCATTCTCTAACCTCATTATCTATGCAGGATTCTGAGTGGGCGGGGCTATGATAATGAGCTCTGTGCTGATTGGCTGCCTGAATGACGCGATACACCGCTACGAAAAAATGGCGGAAGCTCTGGCCGGCGGAGTTAACGTGTCCTAACACCGTGTCCTAACTGCATGCGATGCGAGCGTCAGCGACAAAATCAATTCCATGTCTTTATTTTCTATTGGACTGTCCTAACTGGCCGCAGCCGTTTTGAGCTGAACATTTGTCGGACGTCCAGCTTCTATTTTCTTCCTGCTGCTCGCATTGAAAGCCGGTTGAAAGCGCTGTAGGAAACAGTCATGATGAGGAACGGCTGATCCAGTTAGTTGAAATGAGAAGTTATCTCTATGATTCCTCCTCATTTCACTACAAAAACCTCAATAAAGTGGCAGCTGCTGGAGGGAGATGGACAGAGAGCTGGAAGTTCTTGACCGTTATTTTTGTGTGTTTTGTCAGGATGCTGAGCAGACGTTAATTTGCCGTTAGCTTCTGTTAATGTAGCTACTGTTAAACCGTTGAGGGAGGGTAGTGAGCAAGTTCAGCACAATGTCCTGTTAGAGTTGAACAACAATTAATGACAGAACTGCGTATTAACGGTTTCAGCATGGACAGAGAGCGTCCGATGTTACGCAGTGCTACGATAGTCGGACACTCTCATGCAGTTACACGGTTTTATAGTCATGGACGTAGTTTGCATTTTGGTTACGTAATGAAAATGCGCCGAATCTTATTGGCTCGTAGATCCACATCACACTGGACGGCTCATCCGGGCGGCTGTACAGACACTGCAGAATTTGGTTGTTTCCTTCTTCTCTGAGTTGCTGAGGGGAGACCACTTTATATATGTCAGTTAAATAGTGTTGTCCCGATCGATCGGGCCGATCACGGCATTTTCAAAACATCGGTATCGGCCAAAAAAGTATCGGGACATACCTAGTTATTAATGTTTTTAATATATATTAAATCGTTTTTGAAATGTTCTATCTGTTCATGTTCATTAAGCTGCTGCTATTCATTTCATCCATTCAGAATGTTGCACTAAGGTTAAGCAAAAAGTATTTTAATTTTCTTGTGTTTGTGAGTTTGACTGGATGTCATTCAACTAACTCTTTTGAAGTTAAAAGTATTTATTTTTGTTATTGCAGTTATTCTGCACTTTTTGTTTTAGTTTACAATTTCATTTCATGTCCATGTTGTTCTCCAATGGACAATAAAAGAAACTTGGGATAATTTAGTTTTAGTCCTCTTTTTTTCATTGCCAAAATGTATCTGATCAGGAAAAAGTATTAGAAATGTATCGGGAGCCAAAAAAAGTGATCGGATCGGGAAAAATTGGGATCGGCAGAAACTCAAACTCAAGTGATCGGGAGTTAAAAAATCCTGATCTGGACCACACTACTGTTAAAGCAAGAAAAAACTATTTTTCATAATAGGCCCCCTTTAAATTAACTTACTTACCTGTACTCTCCTTGACAACTTGTGCTTTTTATTATTTTACCTCTTTTCTTATCATTTTATTTGTTATCTAAGCATACTCTTAAATTAAATACTTTTTGATTTTTGAAAATATCATTTTATTTCATTTTATTTGTTATTTACTGTTTAATTGTGTCTTGCCGCTTTTAATGTTGATGTAAAGCACTTTGAATGACCTTGTGTTGAATTGTGCTACACAGATAAACTTGCCTTGCCTAATGACGGCTAACTGTTAATGAGAAGACCAATATATGCTCCCCTTTTCATTAAATATTCATTATTATCCGTCAATAAAATTAACATTTTTCAAACATGTTTATTTATGTTCAAATTTAAAAATTATATACAAGATCTTCCTCCTTCTTTTCACAATTTCTTTTGTGTTAATTCCGATATTCATTCTTATGCCACAAGGCACAAAGATGATTTTAATTTACTGTTTTGTAGAACGTGTAAACATCAATCTTTCACCACTTGTGGAATTCACTCAATAAATCTCTTAAATCCTCACCATCCTTGCCAATATTCAAAAGACATTTAAATAACTTTCTTATTGTTTCATCTTTGCAGTGTTTATTATTTAATCTGAGTTACATTTTCTTTTGTGTTTTTTGTTTTTTTACTCCCCCTTGTGTAGCTTTTGTTTTGTTTTTTATTCATATATGGAAAGGATTCTATATAAGCCACCAGGCTTCTTCCTTTCCTTGCATATTATTTCAATGTTTTTACATTTATTGTTCAATTTGTCTTATATTGCTAAATAAATAAACTAAACTAAACTAAACTAAATATATGCCTAGAGTACACATATATCTGGTGGGGGGTCTCGTCTTTAAACCCGGGTGTACAGTAGAGACTCCAGACCATGAAATGCCTTGTTGACACCAATTTATTGAATAATCACACGTACAAGAAAACACAGAGGCTCATTAAATACTTTCAAATCATAACAGCAGTAATATGGTGATAATAGACATAAAATCATGACCATCAATTATCATAATGTTGAAATGATAGCTTTAATCTTATATTCATGAAATATTTCAGGTTCATATTATCGAGTGATGTCGATGCGTCGAACATCGAACAGGAAAAACAAATATCTCTGTGACAGTTCTGACCACATGGGGGCAGCGTCATCACCAGAAGGGGTTGTTGGTTCAATCCCTGGGGGTTGGACGCACGTCAGGGACACACGTCAGGGCGCCCCTAGAGGGTCCGAGTGGTATTACAAGACGTGCTGGGTCGTCATTAAGGGCCAATCCTAATACACCCCCTACTTTCTACCACTAGCCCTAAAAATGAGTAGGGTCCTTGTAATGTTCCCTAGGGATTGGGACACCACTTGCTACGTCACTGCGTGGTTTACGTTCGGGTACGTAAGGGACTGCGTAGTTACGTTTGCACAAACGTCACACCATATCAGGAAGCCCAGAGATAAAAGCTGTTTTAATTTCAGCTGTAGCGCTGTTAATATAACACTTTATTAAGTTTTAATATTTTTTCAGGCGTAAAAGTAACCGTTAAGATCCCCAACCTGGGCTAAGTTTATCCAAGAAAACTTAAGAAATTTGCTCCGAAGATTTCGGGATGAGAAGAGCCTGCCAGCTCGGGAGCTGATTTATGGTTCCGCGTTAAATCGACGAAGAGCCTACGGCGTAGGTTACGGTGTAGGGTACGGTGTAGGTTACGGCGTAGGGTACGGCGTACGGCGCGCGTCGCCGCGTAACCTACGCCGTAGGCTCTGCGTTGGTGTAACGCGGAACCATAAATCAGCCTTTATTCTGGCGAGATCTGAAGATACAACGCAACAACGAGCACGCAGTGATTATGTACATTCACTGAGTGAATATTATGAAAGTAAAATATATATTTCTCGCTAGAAATGTAATCAAAACGCATTTTTATGCAGAAAGTAACTCAAAATATTGATTTTATTCACTAAAAATGAGAAATGTCCGCCGTGTTTTTTTGTTTGATTCAGTCTGCAAATGATGACGTAAAGCATTCTGGGAAATTTTTCTGGCCCTCGGTCAGCGAGTCAGAATCTGAAATCCCTCGCTCTGTAGGGCTAGATTCATACACCCTAGCCCTCGTTATGTCCACTAGCCCTAGATGCAAAGAGGAATTGGGACACCACTACCCTCACGGGAACGTTCAAAATTTAGGGGTAGGACTGAAAAGTAGGAGTAGGGGGGATTGGAACTGGGCCTAACACAGTTTTGTAAGCGGATCAATACAGCGCCATGTGGTCAGAAGTGTTGTTACTACATAGAGTGTCTTTAAAATTAGGTCATAATGAAGGTAATGCACACACGCACACGCACACGCACACACACACACACACACACACACACACACACACACACACACACACACACACACACACACGTATGTACATTTGGAGTTCCAACACCCAGCGTCGCCCAGCGACTCGGTGCAAATAACTTTGAAAATCTTTCATTGAGGCGTTCCTCTAGAATTAAGTTTTGTTATTAATATATTTAAAGGGGAATTTGGCCGGTTAGAAATAACAAACATTCCCGTCACACACTTCCTGGTTGTGCACGCCGCCTCGCGTGCGGCTCACAATCACTGATACGAACAATCATGAAACCTGTTGTTGAATTAAATCGGTGGAATTCATTCATCCTGGAATATGAGGATGTGCGATGCTCTGGAAACACGTTCACGTGTCCGCGGGTCCGGAGAAGTTCCCGCCACCTAGTGGCCGCTCGAACGCCGCAGGCCGCTCGTACGGAAAAAAACTGATGTTTTATTGGCGGGCAGAGTCATACCGTATTGGCCCGAATAAAAGACGACCCTGATTATAAGACGACCCCCTCTTTTTCAAGACTCAAGTTTGAAAAAAGACTTTTTGAACACCAAATTCAATTCTTATACAGAAAATAATTACAGTACATCTGAAACCAATGATTATAACAATATATTTGAGAGAAAAAGCATGTTATTTTGCTTCATTCAAATCATTATCTTGAAGTTTGCATCATAACTTCTCCTCAGCTGCCGGTTTACCTGCCGATCTTCCACTCACTTTTCTCCAGATTGTATCTACGTTTCTCCATTTTCTGTTATCTCTTCTCTTATTTTCTTCTCTTTTCTTCCTTACCGCTATTTTTTAATTTTCTTTGTCGTACTACACTGCAAAAACTCAAAATCTTTGAGAATATTTGTCTTATTTCTAGTTAAAATGTCTAATTTTTAGTCAAAAAATCTCATTACACTTAAAACAAGTTATTACCAGAAAAATAACTTGTTATTTGACAATTTTCACCTGTTTCAAGTAAACTTGAAATAAGTAGAAAAATCTGCCAGTGGGACAAGATTTATCTTCTCATTACAAGCAAAAAAATCTTGTTCCACTGGCAGATTTTTCTACTTATTTCAAGTTTACTTGAAACAGGTGAAAATTGTTGTTTTTTTTTCAGTGATGAGTCTTGTTTTAAGTGTAATGAGATTTTCTTTGACTAAAAATTAGACATTTTAACTAGAAATAAGACAAATATTCTTTTTAAGATTTTGAGTTTTTGCAGTGTAGCGCTAATTTTATTTTTATTCCTCGTGACAGGGGTTTGACTTTGGCCTGGGCTGGGGAGTTAAGTTCAGCATTTGCTTTAAAGATATCTGGCGCCATCTAGCGTTGTGAATGGGTATAACGTCTAGACCCCGAATGTAAGACGAACCCCAACTTTTTCAGTCTTATTTCAATGCAAAAAACACCGTCGTATATTCGGGCCAATACGGTATTTATTTACAACCGCTGCAAGCACTGAGGGGAACGGCGCGTGACACTCACATCCAAACATGACTGATTGATATTTTCGCCCTTTTTTTTTTGCGATAGAAAAAAGTACGTAGCAGCACGTGAAGTCGGGCATCACAGATGTTACCGTTGACTCTGCTGAAGCAATGACTCTCGTTTGTAGCAAAGTTTCATAAATCTTCTAAGAGATGGAAAGACACTAGCCCGGCCAGCTGCACTCTTTTCACTGGAACGTCTGCTATTTCCACCGGTACGTAACGTACCGGAGCTACAGGGCGGGATTTATGCCACGATTCAGAGCAGGCAAGGCTGCTGTTTCTGTCTGGCGGTCGACCTTTCCAGTGACATCCAAACGCAGTTTCTTCTGCTCGGCTGGAATATCTACTATTTCCACCGGTACAAAACGTACCGGAGCTAGAGGGCCGGATTTATGCCATGATTCAGAGCAGGCAAGCCTGCTGTTTCTGTCTGGCGGTCGACCTTTCCAGTGGCAACAAAACGCAGTTTCTTCTCCTTGGCTGGGACGTCTACTATTTACTCCGGTACAAAACGTACCGGAGCTACAGGGCGGTATTTATGTGGCATCGAGACGCAGTTTCTTCTGCTCGGCCTCCTGGAAATCAAAGCTGAACTCTGAGGAGCCAGAAGAAAACAGTAATTATGACGGCTGGCCGAGCTAGAAAGGCACACCCATGACGCTCAAACACAGGTTAGCAGCTCGGTGTATGCTAGGACGTGTGCTGTGTGTCTCCGGGCTACGATACTCTGGGAAACCTTTCAGGCGGCGGCTCCCTCCAACCAACCAGTCAACATTCTCCACTCCAGCTGTCGGCCGTCATCAGCACAGACGCACTCAAGAAACTCGAGTTCAGACGTCATTCATGGTCGTGCATACGAGAGTTTGATAGGCTAAATTACTGCTGCAGCTGATGGAGCCGATGGTTTTGTAATGAGATGAGCGGAAATTCAACGTTATATCAAGTTCCCGGTGCCGTTTTGGTCATGTTTCCACATGCACTTTGTCAATATTAAGGATCAAGTTAAAAAGCTAAAAGAAAACTAAAAGTTCACACCAGTTTTAAAGAAAATGGGGCCTTTTTTTCTGCAAATAAACGAAGCTCAATGCAGAAATAATTCCTACAGGCGTCCCGGCTTTTAAAAGATATTTAAAAACTCGGTCCATCCTTGTAAAAGCTGCACTGCAGAGGCGAAAAAAAGTTGTGAATTTCCAGCAGATTGGTGAGAAAAAGTCAGGATGAACCAAAAAAAAACGAATGAGGAAACAACTGGATAAAAGGCTTTAAGTGTCCAAACTTCACGTCTGGCTGGTTTAGCTCAACATGGAGGGAAAAACTACAGCAGAATACCTTGAAAAACTTTCATCACTAAGTTTGAAAGGATCTGAGGATTATTTTATGACATCAAGGTGAAAGATCCTCCTCAGACTTAAAAAAAATGACACTTAGGACTAAAGAAAGTGAGGCGTTTTAAAACCTTTTGAATGGAAATGTCGGGGAAAATAATACAAACATCAAGTAACAGCAAACATAAGAGTGTAATTAGTTAATATATTTAGTTGTAATTACATTTAATCTGTGAAACGATGAGGAGAAAAGAAGGCGAAATTGTTTCCATTAAATATCTGCGATTTTTAAAAGAAAAACCTGAACAAATCTGTCCTTGATGCCAAAAACACACCAGAAAGAAATAAAGAGTTTTCTAGACACAAAGTAAGTTTAGATGGACAGTTGTTCTGTGATCTACGGAAGAATATCCGGCCATGCAGGAGAAAAAATATTTGAGAGGAGAAGATTTTCTTTATTGTGCACTTTGAGAAAAAAGTCGAAATGTCGAGAAAAAAGTGAAATGTCGAGAATAAAGTTGAAATACAATTTCGAAAAAAAGTCGAAATGTTGAAATTAATATTGAAATACAATTTCAAGAATAAAGTTGAAATTTCGTGAATAAAGTTTAAATTTCTCCTCCTTCAAATCCAGTTAGCAGAGTGACTGTCAGCTACGCAGCAGCAGCCGTAACTAACTAACTAACTAACTAACTAACTAACTAACTAACTAACTAACTAACTAACTAACTAACTAACTAACTAACTAACTAACTAACTAACTAACTAACTAACTAACTAACTAACTAACTAACTTACATCCTTGGAGTGTAATGTTAAGGGTACGTTTCTGAAGTTATGCAACTGCATATGTGTGATATGTGTTTACAATCAATATCGTAAAGCCAATTCGATTTTTTTCTCGAAATTGTACTTCAACATTAATCTCGACAATTCTACGTTTTTCTCGACATTTCAACTTTTTTCTCGAAATTGTATTACAACATTAATCTCGACATTTCGACTTTTTCTCGAAGTGCATAATGAAAAAAAAACTTCTTCGTCTAAAATATTATTTTTATTGTTCTCCTGCCTGGCCCTGATACTCTTCCGTAGTGATCAGACGATCAGAAACCCCACCTGGGCTGTGATTAATGAGGTGGACGAGCCTAGCATTCCCTTCCCCGGCGCTCCGGCGTCATTTACACGACGCCCTCAGCTGACTGGCCTGCAGTCCTGATTAAAAACATGAAAAGCTTCATGACACGACGGCGAACGAGCCTCAAGTTTCCGTAGCGCGCTGATGCCGCCACGTTGGCACTGCAAAAAATCAAAATCTTAACAAGAATATTTGTCTTATTTCTAGTTAAAATGTTTCATTTTTAGTAAAAAAAATCTCATTACACTTAAAACGAGAGTCATCACTGGAAAAAAAACAATGATTTTCACCTGTTTCAAATAGATTTTCACTTAAAATAAGTAGAAATATCTGCTTGAAACAGGTGAAAATAGTCAAATAAGTTATTTTTCTGGTAATGACTCTTGTTTTAAGTGTAATGATATTTTTTGACTAGAAATTAAACATTTTAACTAGAAATAAGACAAATATTCCTGGTAAGATTTAGATTTTTTGCAGTGTGAGATTTAAAGCCGTGAATAACTTCCTAACTTTGTCAGTTTTTCATCTCATACCTGAAGATCCTGCTGTGCTTCTCTGTGTTTGTTTGGTGCTAACTAGCGTTATGTTATCTTATCTTTCACATTTGCATTACAGGGTGTTAGTTAAATGTCTGTGTTGCTCTTATTTTTATAGGAAATAAAACCAAGAAGCATTTTCATCTCAAGAATATACGTAAAACTACATTTTTAAAGCAACAAAAAGTGTCATTCTGTCCTCTTTGTAATAACTATACATCAGCCAAAGGAACAATGATGACTCATCATTGGAAAACATCAATAACTTATAACTTTACACCTTTTTCTCAATAGATCATTTCAGTAACAATATTACAAAACTACCAGTTTTCAGTCACCAACAGTAAAAAAAAGAAGAAGCTAAAACTATGCGAGCTGCTGTAGCACCTTATCCAAACATCGTCACAGTCATGAACTCGCTCCTGTAGCGCTTTTGCACGGCAATACTGCTATTGTTTGTTTTGTTTTTCATGAAAAAGAACAGCAAGGTTTCACTTCAGCTAAGCCACAAAAAAATGCTTCTCATTCACATGAATAAATGGACAGAAAGTCGGTCCGCCGCTCTGAGCGGTTCGTACTCTGATCCCGTCGTTCTCCGGGGTTTTAAATGTTTTAAATGTGGGCAGGTCAGAAAATGAGGGACAGAAGAACATTAAGTGTTCGAGAACGGTACGATGGGGGTCGTTTTTAGTACTGAACTCATTAACAAAAGCAAAAACCATCCACACTGCAAATACTCAAAATCTTAACAAGAATATTTGTCTTATTTCTAGTTAAAATGTCTAATTTTTAGACATTAAACTTAAAACAATTTTCACCTGTTTCAAGTAGATTTTCACTTAAAATAAGTAGAAAAATCTGCCAGTGGAACAGGATTTTTTGCTTGTAATGAGAAGATAAATCTTGTTCCACTGCTTGAGATTTTTTGACTAAAAATGAGACATTTTGACTAGAAATAAGACAAACATTCCTGGTAAGATTTTTTGAGTTTTTGCAGTGCATTAACTTCTGCTTATCCAAGGGGGGGCAGCAGCTTCAACAGAAAGGCCCAGCATGCACTGGGGCCCACTGGGGAGTCCAGCCACCGCCCGGTTCCCCCCACGACAGACCAGTACCAGTACCAGTACCAGTACCAGTACCAGTACCAGTACCAGTACCAGTACCAGTACTGGTCCGACTCCACTGCTCCCTGGAAACAGCCTTGTGTTGAAAGCAGAGGCTGATGGGAAACATCTTGCAGGAACTTGGAGGAGAAGAGTGACCTCTCTTTTATCTTTTACACGCGTCTACTAAATTCCTTGTGCTGCTGCAAAGCAATTAATGGAGTGGTGGTTGGTACACACACACACGCACATATATATATATATATATATATATATATATATATATATATATATATATGCGATGAAAGGCGCCTGACAAATAAAATGTGTTATTATTATTATATATATTTATATACATTTATATATATAAAAATATAATATATATAAAAAATAAAATTATATATATATTTATATACATTATATATATATATAAATATTATATATATATGTACATATATATATATGATAAATAAAAATTATATATATATAATTTGATTTGATATGTATATATACATATATATATTTATATACATTTTTTATATATATATATACAGTACAGAGCAAAACACTTCGCCATTTGTTTGAATGAGAAGGTGTGTACTGGTCTTTACTGTGTATATAATAATAATAATTTTAATAATAATAATAATAATAATAATAATTTTGTTAGGCCCCTTTCATCGCATATATATATATATAGACATTAGGTTGGTGTCAATCTTCTCCTTCAAGTTCTGACTGAAAAGCAGATTAATATATTTTCCAAAATGCTAAATTGTTCCTTTAATTCCATCATGATCATTGATTTTGAAGTGTTCACCGGACGTCGGATGGAAATCCAAATAACATTCCAGCAAATTGATTGAACTGTCTGCAATGAAATTTAAATTAAAAAATCAATGGCTTCCCGAATCATCATGTCCCCCGCCAGGATAATCAGATTGTGTCTCTGACCCCCAGTGTGACGACTGACGTCTTAAACTAAACTACCTGCATCACATCAAAACACAACGTCTGCCGGGACGGCGTCCTGCAGGGCCGACGTGCCCAGAGGCTCGGCATGGAGAAGGCATTGCTCAGGGCTGGACGGGGGGCGTCTCTCGGGGGGGGGCGTACAGAGATGAGGCTGGATCAGAATTACTGGCTAGCAGGATGGTGGAGGGAAGCCCGGTGCAGAGGGAAGCCCCGGGCAGCGGTGAGTCCTCAGCAGGACGAGCCGGTGGGGTCGGCCTCCCCAGGAGTGTAAAAGTCCGGGATGGGGAGACCGGTGTGCAGCGTGACCTGCACAAACACACAAACATACACAACTTCATTCCTACAGTCGCTGGTGTAATGATGCTTTTTCTTCCCTAGAAGGCCTGGGGCCTCATTTATAAAAGAGTGTGTAGGATTCATACTAAAAGTGTATGTGCGCTCAAAAGCCGAAAATGGTGTGCACACAAAAAAATCCTGATTTATAAAACCGTGTGCACGCACACTTGCACGCACATCTGCACGCAATGTTCGCTTTATAAATCACAGTCCAGCTGGAAGGTTGCACACGTGAATTCGCCTCATACCCCGCCCTCTACACGCCCACTTTATACCATAAATGGTCAATGCAAACTACATGATGACTGTATTTGCATATAAATGAGCCTGCTGAGCATGCGCAGCGCCACCTGCAGTCTGTTTCTGCTGTGCGTCAGGATGAATGAGACGTGTCGAGCCACCGTGCCACTAAATTTCACGGAGACTGAGATGGAGATGTTGTGGATGAGGTGGAGGCAGGAAAACCACATTATTTGGTGGTCCCAGTAGTGGCATCACTAACAAAAAGAAAACGAGTGAGCACGTCGTTGCTGCGCTAAACACCGTGAGTGCCATGGACAGATCTGTGGCTGAAATAAAAAAGAAGGGGTGTGATTTGAAGGTGGAGGCCCACAGGTACGGAGCCCCTAAAGGGACACAGATTTTTTTAATATAGCCTAATGAGTTTTACGTGCGCGCGTGAAACCTTTATGCGCACATAAAGGTTTATGTTAACTTAACATAAAAATAACTATGAAAGGGTGTCTAATATTGGGATAAGTTTTTATATTCATAAAAAAGCATTACTTTGCTCTTTAGATACATTTTCTAGATTTTCATCAGGTTTGTATAAGAGGATGCATGCTATTTTGCTATGTCCCAAGCACTGCTCATTCAATTTCAATGTGGGTAAAATATAGTCAAATCATAAAATATAAAAAAAAAAATGTCAATTATTTTTTTGTTAAGTAAGACATTATTCATCTTAAGTGTATTGATCATTTGGTAATAAAAATCATATTTATATTTAAAGGAGCATGAGGCTCCTTTTAAGAAATGAGACTCTCTAGCGCCACCCTTCACCACGACGGCCGTTGGGGGTACTGCAGCCAACAGTGAAGCCGGCACGGGAGAACGGGGAGAACGTGCATGCAGCGTCATGTGACGTCACATCCGCAGCCCAGCGCGGGAAATTCGGGACCGAATTGCAGCACATTTTGCAGCACACAGCCTGTTCAAGGCAAAGGAGAGATACACTAGAGGGCTCATTCTTTTGGGTTTGGAACGCTTCATCTGACATTATTACTAGAAAACTTAAAATGTATACGGATTTTTTTCATAAATCTTGCCACAATCCGGCCTCAAGCACCTTTAATAAAAAGGTTTTGTGTGCGTTCCTTAAATGATTGTCCACCCTGTCATATTGGAGAAAAGGCCATCCACTCTAGTGACATTATGACAACAGTTTTTTTTCTCTCTTCAGTGGCGGGACATTCAAGGCTGGGGTGAGTGAGCAGCTGACTTTCCTACTTGTTTGCTTACTTGCACAACCCAAGCTTAGCTTGTCCACCCTGTCAGCATGAAATATGCTGGAAGTGATTAGAATACAATATTTTCAAAATATGTAAGTTTAACTATATCAAATTCTCTTCAAAAACCAGCCTAGCTAGTTAGCTAGTGACAGTTTGTTGTAAGCTTTTATTCTAAGTGAAGCTCAAAATGTCCACCCTGTCGGCCCCTCAGATCCGACAGGGTGGACATGCACATGACAGGGTGGACATATAATTAATCTCGTTGATAATCATGTATAATTTTGTGATAATTAACCACACAGAGAGAGAGAGAGAGAGAGAGAGAGAGAGAGAGAGAGAGAGAGAGAGAGAGAGAGAGAGAGAGGGGGACAGACAGACACACACATACTAGTCTATATTATTGCTTATCCCATGTTGGATCACATTATATTTTAGTGTAGCATCATTATGAATTAATAAAGCCTTAATAAACATGAAATAACTGTTTTCTTCTTCCCTGTCTCTGACGCATGTTATTCAGCATCCTTGATCGTACACAGTGCATTATTAATTAGTTATGTTTTATCAATGTGTAATGATGCTACTCTTAATATACAATATGACCTCTTATTACATTACATTAGAATTTATAGAAACATCTGCAGTAGAAAATATTTTGTAATTTATAAAAATATATAACTTCTCGATGAAAAAAAAATAAGCTTTTTCTTCCCCTCCTGCAGGTGGAGCTGTTGATCCATTTCACAAGCAGCAGCTCAGCACTGCAAAAACTCAAAATCTTAACAAGAATATTTGTCTTATTTCTAGTTAAAATGTCTCATTACACTTAAAACAAGAAAAAAAAAACAAAGATTTTCACCTGTTTCAAGTAGATTTTCAGTAAGTAGAAAAATCTGCCAGTGGAACAAGATTTTTTTGCTTGTAATGAGAAGATAAATCTTGTCCCACTGGCAGTTTTTTTACTTATTTCAAGTGAAAATTTACTTGAAACAGGTGAAAATTGTCAAATAACAAGTTATTTTTCTGGTAATGACTCTTGTTTTAAGTGTAATGAGATTTTTTGACTAAAAATGAGACATTTTAACTGTAAATAAGACAAATATTCCTGGTAAGATTTTGAGTTTTTGCAGTGCAGTTCAGCTGTAAGCTGCAAAAGCACTCAAATCCATTCTCTACTCTAGAACTCAGAGAGCGGTCTTGTACCTGGACGTTCCGGTTGAGGCTGATGGCCGGGTAGTACGCCCCCTCCAGGCCCTCGAAGGCGACCGGACCCTGCTGCTCGTCATTGATGAGGAACAGCACGATCCGGCGGGAGAAGTCCAGCAGAATCCCGATGGTGGAGCCTTTGGTGATGCCGCCGTCCGTCCTGCACAGAGGTCACACTCGTTACTTTTCTTTTATCCCTTTTATCCGCGTACGCGTCAATCTCATGACATCACTGGGTGATTCTTTGGGGAAAATGTTTGTTTTTGCATGTTTTGTCACATTTACACAGACTCAAACACACACATTATATTTATATGAGTTCATGGGCTTGTTCTAGTTCTGCCTGCGGAGCCTGGTTAAAAAAGAAAAGTACAAAGGCTTGACATTTTGTGTTCAATTAATTTTCTTATTCTGTTATTATTGTATTTATTTTATTATTTATTAAAGTGCTTGAATTTACTTTAAGATTATTTTATTTTTTATCAATTTTAATTTATTTTATTATTTTATTGATTTAATTTGCCTGAAGATGATTATTTTGTACTTTTGTCTGTTTGAATGGTTGTGTTAAAAAAATAAATCAGACGTTACTCAACAGTTACTCAGTACTTGAGTAGTTTTTTCACCAAGTACTTTTTTACTTTTACTCAAGTCAGGATGATTACTTTTTACTTCTACTTGAGTCATATTATTCTCAAGAAACAGTACTTTTACTTGAGTACAATTTTTGGCTACTCATACATAAATACTTTAATTATATTCAAAGAAGGGTTGAGTTTCCTCACATGGAAAGACCGACTACAGGAAAATGGATCTCAGAACTTTCTTACAACTTGCGACTTGAAAACATTACGTATGATAAAGGGTAAACAGTCATTATTTGACCAGGGCTGGGGATCGATTCAAATGTCAAAAATCAATTCGATTCCGATTCTTAAGATTCAGAATCGATTATCAGGATTTGATTCGATTCAATTTTGATTTGGGTTAGTGGTATTGATACTGTTTTTTCAGCTGTTGCATGAATTATATGACTGTAGTTCTGCAACATATTAATACTAGTATTATATTGAGATTCAACAGCAAGTATTGCAGCTAATGATGCTGTAAGGACCAATCAGCTCCCAGAATGCTGATAGAACTGAAACAGAAACATCGTGGGGCAGAATTACCAAACAGATCCAGGGAGGAAACAGAGACGGATGAAATCGGTTTAAATTTTTAACACATTCCGTTTCAATTTTTCCATTTTCTGTGTTTTTTCGGTTTTTGAAAATTTGGTTTTTAGCATTTTATGCAAATTTAAGCCCAAGAAAGTATATAAAGCCATGATAACTGAAAACTTTAATGTTTTCATACTTTTAAACAGATTTAAAGGCAAAAACATGGTAGTTATTCTCGTGTCCAACAAAACATTCCTTTTTTGGACATAAACAAAAAAATACCAAAAGTTATTTGTATGAAATAAATAACTAAGAAATAAATAACTCAAATATGCCTTTCAATATCCATTTTAAGTGCAAAAAAAGAAAGAAATTGCAACAGCTCAACAGCGCGTGTGTGAATTAAATGATGTGATTACTGGGATTAAAGTTCACCAGGTGAAAATGTAGTAATGAAAAAAAAAAATCGATCTTTAGACATATGAATCGACTTTTAGTAATTAATATGAGAATCAATTTAGAATCGGAAAATCGATTTTTTTCAACACAGGCCTATATTGGGGGCTTGTCATTTAACTTTTTAAAAGGTCTAATTTGGATGATCGTATGGATGAATCTGGGGAAACGTATTAATGTGGCTCAAATTGGGCAAATCTCAAAGCCATTCAATCTGAAATTTAAGGCAAAATTTAACTACCTCAAAATAATATGATCAACTATAAATATTGCTGACAATCTGTTGTGTTGAGAGTAGGGATGGGCGGTATAGACTAAAAAATGTATCACGATAATTTCTGGCATTTATCCCGATAACGATAAAAATGATGATTAAAAAAATACCAATTCAACTCCACCTTTGTAACTATAAATCTATCACCACATTCAGTCTTTGGAGCCAAAACACTGCTCTAAAAGATACTAAATACTAAACTACACCAATTAAATTGAATTGATAAAAACCAATTAAATGAGTTACACCTGTACTGCAAAACTGGAATGACTCAGATCAGCCATGTTTGTTACACAAACTTCCTTCCTTCCTTCCTTCCTTCCTTCCTTCCTTCCTTCCTTCCTTCCTTCCTTCCTTCCTTCCTTCCTTCCTTCCTTCCTTCCTTCCTTCCTTCCTTCCTTCCTTCCTTCCTTCCTTCCTTCCTTCCTTCCTTCCTTCCTTCCTTCCTTCCTTCCTTCCTTAAATCCGGCTTTACACAAAAACGTCATCAACGGGAATTTATCGTTTTTACCGCGATATGACAAATTCTTACCGTGGGGAATTTTTTGTACGGTTTATCATGAACGGTAAAATATCGCCCATTCCTAGTTGAGAGGTGTCCCTGGTTTTGATCTTGATCTTTAGACATACGAATCGATTTTTAGGAATTAATATGAGAATCGATTTAGAATTGGAAAATTGATTTTTTTCAACACAGGCCTACGTAGCATCCCGACTCTATTTAACGTACGAGCTGGAAAACCAGCGGAGAAGATGGCGATGCGAGCGAACACAGCAACAACGGTCCGTTGTCATGGCTACCTGTTGGTGTGGGAGTTGTTGTGCATGAACCAGGAGCGGTTGTTGTCCACGTACATGGCCCAGGCCTTGTCGTCCTTGCCCAGCATCACGTCCTTCAGGACGTCGCCCCGGGCGACGCCGAAGGCCGGGTCGGGGTGGTTGTCGTAGCGATCCACCGTGATCTCCCAGTAGTGCACGCCGCGGGAGAAGGAGGCGTTGCCCATCACCACGCGGTCGTCGTAGCTGTTGCACGTCACCGTCAGGTTGTCGTTGGAGAGCAGGATGTCGGGGTGAGCCGACGCCGAGTCGAAGGTGAACCAGGCGACTGGAAAGTACGCAGGATTAATGACTCAGCAGTAAAAACACGACTAGAACATGCAATGATCACGACTCGGCAGAAATGGCATGAACCTGGTCTTTGACGGTTAAAAGATGGAAAACTACACTGTAAAAAACAAGAATCACTACGACTGTAATGATCACAAGGTTATGGGTCGTAACCTTCCTGTACTGCATTTACACACATCTTGCATGTCAATAAGCTTAATTACTTATTATTTCTATCTTATGAAACAGTCAGACAGTCTGCAAATCTCAGCAAGCGCCGCCTTAAAAGAGCAGACGGGGTTTTTAATTTATGATTCTCACAATTTAAATAGTAATTTTTGTGAAAGTTCACTTCATCTTCTCAAAAATTCTCTCCGACACCAATTACTTTGTGTGTGTTTCTGTTTTGGTTTTATACTCAGAGTAAAGCTGTAGTAGCTATTAAAGCAGTCTAAAAATATACAATTAAGAATCAAATCTCAAAAATGAAACTGTTTGAGGACGAAAACTTAAAGAGTTCAGATTCACTTAAATGTGTTTGATTTCTTGAAACCAAGTCCTTTAAATGTGCCGTCACAGATTTACACTGAATTCGGAATTCATTATTCCGAATTAAACTATTTTCCTTTGAGTTTATATGGAAATAGTAATTCTGAATTGAGGTTTACATGGAAAACACGTTTGATCGGCTTTATCCAATTCCTCTACAGGTCTGGGGGTTGGGAAGGTTCTGATTGGATAGGGGGCGGACCGGAAGTTAAACTACCGGAAGAAAAACAAACTTATATATATACAACTTTGAAAAGCTCACAATTTTTATGTTTCCTGCCATCTGTTCTTTTAATTATTTCTATTTATTAAATAAATGGTCTCTGCTCTTGACCAGCGTTTACTGCGTGCTGCATCTTGAAACTTTGTTTGGAAAACCAGCCCAGCGTGGAATATAAGCGTCATGGAGACAGACGGGCGAGGGAACGAGCAGAAAGAAAGACCGGAATTAATTTAGTAATTTAGTCATTTGTAATTTAGTTACATAGTGCTGCTTTAAGTTCGGCACACTTTTGAGTAAATATCAGTAGTATGCATTAATTCGGACATACTACTCAGAGCGCACACGTCACTTCCTGCCGTTGGGAGGAAGTGTCGTGTCACAGCAGCAGTAGCAGCTGTTACCATGGTAACAACAGCAGTAGCAGCTCCGCTCCGCTATTTCCCGTTTATCCTGGCCGAAACAAGATGACATTATATAATATTATTATATACGAATATAATAATATTAATATTATATAATAATATTACTATACTTATTATTATACTTATGGCATATAAGTATCACTTAGCAACCAAACACCGCTGCATTGCATTGTGGGAAGTTTCTGCTTAGCTAGTGTCCATCAATCCACACTAATACATTTCTCCAGAATGAGTATGGATAGAGCATACTAATGAGTACGTACTAATGTTTCGGACGCACTAAAAAATCTCACATACCCATTTTGCTACTCATTAGGGTGGCAGGATTAAATTTCGGACGCAGCCAGTGTAAACATGATCGCGGAATTATTCTATTCAGATTTAAAATCGGAATAAACCAGCCACTTACTTTGGAATTAAGTTTAATTCGGAATGGACATTTTCATTTGGAATTAGGTGTTTACATGGGAATTTTTAATCGTTTTAAATCGGATTTCATTTTAATTCTGAATTAAAGAGGAATTAAACTTCCCATGTAAATGCACTCACTGTGAGTATATAATTGTCTTGTCAGTCCTTTCTTTTCCTCTTGGGCCGCCTGGGATTTAGTCTGTTTGTCGTTCTACCAAGAGTATTTTCTTGTTTTTGTTTCCAGCATGAGCAGCGGTGAATGAAGTACTTGTGTTTGTACTCCCGTCGCTTTAATCTCCCGCGTTTGGGTCCTCGCCCCTCGATATGCGACTCTTTGTCAAAAGATTTGTGGCCACTTCATCCAGCATGTTTTATTAATGACATAAATCCATGGCAGGGTTTGGTTCTGAGCTCTGGAGATACTTTATTGCATCATAAAGCCTCGGCAAAACAACTGCTGATGCCACTTTTACTACAGATGGCAACGTCTTCAGAGGCTTTTTAGCTCAAACGGGATCTTTTCCTAAACCTAACCAAGCAGTTTGTTGTATATAAGTAACTGTGTGTTACTTCCTAACTAATGCAGCTATAATATATATACGGAAAAGTATTAGGGCCATGGAGGAGAAAAAATATTTGAGAGGGGAAGATTTTTTTTATTGTGCACTTTGAGAAAAAAGTCGAAATGTCGAGAAAAAAGTCAAAATGTCGAGATTAATGTTGAAATACAATTTCAAGAAAAAGGTTGAAATGTCGAGATTAATGTTGAAATACAATTTTGTGAATAAAGTCGAAATTTTGTGAATAAAGTCGAAATTTCGAGAATAAAGTTGAAATAAAATTTCACTTTTTTCACAAAATTTTGACTATTTCCTCGAAATTTCGACTTTTTTCTCGACATTTCGACTTTTTTCTCGACATTTCGACTTTTTTCCCGAAGTGCATAATGAAAAAAAAAATCTTCATCCTCTTAAATATTATTTTTATTTTTCTCCTGCCTGGCCCTAATATTCTTCCGTATATATGTATCATCCCTGTAAACCTTAAAAAACTAAATGAATCCACGTCCAACGTGTGGGTTTGGTTGAAGATACAGGGCGAACCCTGGCAGTCGGTTGACAAAGTACCTTTTCATATGATTTATGTGAACCTTTCCATTATTTTCCAAACTACACCAAATGCTAAATTTGCAAAACTGTCAAGACTGTGGTGTTTAAAAATATGATAAACTATCTCTATCCTCTACACAGAGAAAGGTGGAGTTAAACAAGAGGGGTAGGGGAAGGGAGGGGGGTGCGGTTTTATTTACGGGCTCCACCAGAAAAAGCTTGTTTACGGCTTTTACATCTCCACGTGCAGCGGTTTCATTACATGCTTTTTTATTTCCCAAAGGAAATAAAGCGGTTAGACAGTTATTACGTTTAATAGAGGGAATGCATTGACGTCACTTTCCCACTGGACCAGGACCCACTGAGTGGCAAAAATGGCTGGAACTAGTGGAGAAGACGGGATAACAAACGATTACCGGTATCTGCTTAAATTAAAGACAGTTGGACTTGACAGTGACCCGTACAGTTACCAAGAACCAGTGGTCCATGGACATTAATATTTGGTACAGTTACCAAGAACCAGTGGTCCATGGACATTAATATTTGGTACAGTTACCAAGAACCAGTGGTCCATGGACATTAATATTTGGTACAGTTACCAAGAACCAGTGGTCCATGGACATTAATATTTGGTACAGTTACCAAGAACCAGTGGTCCATGGACATTAATATTTGGTCACGAATCCAGTTTCCTGATATTTATATGTACTAAGGGCCAATCCCAATGTTCCCCCTAATTTCTACCACTAACCCTAAAAATGAGTAGGGTCCTTGTAATGTTCCCTAGGGATTGGGACACCACTTGCTACGTCACTGCGTGGTTTACGTTCGGGTACGTAAGCGACTGCGTAGTTACGTTTGCACAAACGTCACACCATATCAGGAAGCTGAGAGCTAGAAGCTGTTTTAATTTCCGCTGTAGCGCTGTTAATATGACACTTTATTAAGTTTTAATATTTTTTCAGGTGTAAAAGTAACCGTTAAGATCCCCAACCTGGGCTCAGTTTATCCAAATAACGCCTGTTAAGAAATTTGCTCCGATGTTTCCGATGGGTTACTCCTTTTAAAACCCGAATATTGGGTCATGTAAGGCCGCGTTCAGACTGCAGGCAAATATCCGATTTTTAGCCCATCCAGATTGAAACTGGATGACTCTTTTGAAGTCTGAACAGTCCCAAACCGCATGAGATCCGATTTTTGCAAAACCAGATGGAAACATCCTCCGGGAGGTAGTTTCATATCCGATCGTTATCTCATTTGGGCAGATGCGTGTCAGTCTGAACATCCAAACACTCAGATCGGATATGACTGTCCCAGACGCTCCAAACCACCCGCCCATTTCCAGTTGTGGAGCTACTCATCCTTTCACAGAGAGCATGTACAATCTCTGATGTCACGTCAAAAACTATTATTTGTAGTTTGAGTGTTGCAAATTCACATTACAAATCATGTTTTAATAGCAGAAAAAAAGACCGCATTTCCACGTACGGTGCGGGTCGCCGCGTACCCTACGCCGTAGGTCTGCGTCGGTGTAACGCGGAACCATAAATCAGCCTTCAGTCGCGCTGAGAGCCTGAACCTGCAGCCCGTCAGCCCCTCTCCTCCTAGGAGGACAGGTTATGGAGCGGGGCTGCCAGTTATTCATTGCTGGTTCGTTTTGTTAACTCTGAGCTTTGTTGGTTGGTTTGTTAGTTTGCTGATGGTTTTGTTCTGAACACTTTTCTCTGTGACGTCGGGTCCCTCCACCGAGACACACCGGTATGCGTTCATTGTTGTGTCTAAAAATGATGCGCAGTGCCGACCCAATCAGGAACGGTACAGATATTTGGGGATTTTTTTATATATAAAAAAAATACATGATTTCACACAATACACGCTCTGGGTGACGCCTCTGCTCCGACGTCGTTGCTACGGCAACCCGTCAGATCAGTCAATGATGTGGCCCAGTCTGAACAGAGCCAGATCTGGACACTTGCTAAAAACAGTGTGGACAGTCAGCCCTGAAAATCGGATATGAGAAGGAATGAGATATATATCAGATTTGCCTGCAGTCTGAACGCGGCCTAAACGCCAAACAGAATATCCCCATCCAACGCAACAGGAATTTGTTTTCTGCACATGCTCTGTTCACAAGGAATCCTGGTCTTTTGAGTCCAGGAAGTTCTTATAAACACGGAGAAACAAGACCAGGAGGAGACTAATCACTTCATAAATGTAATGAAGGATATGAACATTTCTGCATTTGTAGACGGTAGAAAGTACCGGGATAGCGAGACTTACAAGAAGGTGAGAGAAAAGTTGCGCGAAGCAGCATTTCATTTTGAATTTGGATACAGGAAGAAGAAGCAGAAATGACGGGAATTGCGTCATCACGTTCTCCGTGCGTCGCTGGTTTGATCCAGATATCCCAAATGATTAATTACCATGGATACGGAATATTCCAAATGTTTCAGTAACTGGAATATTAGCAATAACCCGAATTTTGACTGCATGTAAACGTAGTCATATTTGGGTTTTTAAAAACCTGAATATGAGCAAATTCGGTTTATTCAAAGGGGTTATTGGTGTTTACATGGCCGTGCAATTTCGGGTTATTGCCAATATTCGGGTTTTAAAAGGGTAATTGATGCATGGAAACGCAGTCAGTGACGTCATGTTCATTCCCTCTACAGGTGGAACCCGCGGAGCAGCAAGCCCCGCCCCCGACCCCGTCGCCATGACGACCTCACAGATGAAACAGGCAGTGGCCCACGGGGGGATACGTGTGGAAACAGTCAGCAAGGAAAGCCGTCCATACCTGTGCCTAGAGACTGAATATCGCATGGAGGGAGTCCAGCTGAAACGTGAAATGAGAGGGGGAAGAGGCAGAGCGGATAAAAGAGGTTTAATGAAGGGGGGGGGGCGAAGCGGTGAAGCGGAGGAGTAAAGGGGTCAGGGTGAAGGGAGGTGGAGAGGGCAAAAAGCAGATTTGATCAGGGGAGCTGGTTGAAACGACCCCCACCTAGGAAAGAAGAGCACCTAGAAAACAAGCTTTGGAAAGAACAAAAGACGGACACACATTTGAGTTCTGAGGAAGTAAAAACTGATAAAATAGAAAGCTGGTCCGGGTGAAAGCTGCAAATAAAATGTGATTTAGTTCACCAAACCCCCCCCGGCAGCTGCTGAGTGCTGGGTCTGGCAGGTACTGATGGGGGGGCCGTTTGGGCCTTTCAGGGCCTTTCAGGGCCTTTCAGGGCCGCTGATGGATGACCAGATTCCCCGTACACTCGGAGCAGCATTTAACTAATGGGAACGCCGGAGCATGAGTGGATTACAGGGAACCAGCTGCTGATGCTGATGCTGATGCTGATGCTGATGCTGATGCTGCTGGCCGACTAAAACCACATATTCATGCCGGATTCTCAAGTTACCCCTTGTGATACTTTAACATTCAGTACGTTTACATGCAGCAAAGAGATCGGATTTCTGATCGTATCAGATAAACATCCAGAAGACCCAATCACTTACATGCTGTTCAGAGAATCAGATAAATGTCCAGACCATGGCTGACTCCGTGACGCTATGTGGCGCTGTAACCATGGTAACCATTTCAACAAAGAGCCACTTCCGGTTGACGGTTGTTTTGTTTGGCGCCAATGTACGTTATTTCTATCTGCTCCGGTGTCCTGATGAAGCTTCTGCCATCTCTTTCGTGATCTCCATGTTGGTGTTTAAACAACTATTTAACACGGCCGTCTCCTTTCACTTCCGGGTGAAGGAAGGGAGGAAACGCCCCAGACGAAATTCTCCAGCTGCTCAGACTGCAATATCTAATGTCTCCGTATACATGGCGTTAACATTCCGACTGTGAACGAGTTATCTAGGTGTTGCTATCTGATTATTAAATGTCCGAAATAGGTCCGAAGTAGATCGGATTGAGGTGTTTACATGCAGTTTAAAAGTCTGAACGATGTCTTTTACGATCAGAAATCCGATTGAACTGCTGCATGTAAACGTACTGATTGTTGACTTCACACGGAGCACCATTTAAAGTGTGATAAAAGTTGGGTCTGAATTAGGGATGCCCCGATACCGATACTGGTATTGGGGCCGATACTGCTCTCATATACTCGCAAAAATTCTCCGATACCACGCACCGATACCACTTCATTGTTGTTGTAGTTACTGATTAGCGACGCTAGGGGGAGATGTTGAGCTGCAGTCAGTGTGGTGATGAGAAGAGAGTACGCGACCTGCAGTTCTCACTGTGGCTGCGAGTGGCGCTGGTCCAGGTCTGATACCAGCTGATTCAATGGCCTAACGTACCATCTCCGATGGCGCTGGCGGCATTTCCTTTGCTGAGATCACAACCAAAGCAATGTTATAATCTCCTACATCATCCAATGTTGTCATGTTAACTTGTTTGTTGTTCTAATCTGCTACTGCTACTACCGCTGCTACTAAATATTGAATCACTTTTGCAACTGTTGCTCTGCTTACTGCCCCCTATTGGTCACCGCCGGTACAACGCGCTCTCCTCGGGTACTACGCGAGCGACGTTGCAGTTGGTGGTGCACACGAACGCAAGCTCAAACTTAGTAAGGTGTCATGAGGAGGAAATGAGAATACGTCGTTTAATACCAGCAACTTGATAAAACATCTCAAGACGCATCATAAAGCTGAGTATACGGAGTTTGCTAATAAAACAGCCAACTTTAGCTCAGGTTCTGCAAAAGCGACAGACAATGGCAAGAGACAACCCACGGGCCGTTAAAATACCGGAGGCTCTAAGCCGTTATCTAGCGCTGGATGAGCAGCCACTGTCAGCTGGAGAAGACAAAGGATTTCACCTCGATGCACTCGAGCCGCGATATGATGTTTCATTGATATGTTATATGTTTGATATTTTCTTAAATGTGAAGACAGTGCCAGTGTGGAGACTTTATTTACACAGAAAGATTATTTTTTGTTTAAAATAGTTATTATACTCATTAGGGCCCGAGCACCAGCAGGGCTTGTGCGAAGCCTTATTGAAATTGCAACAATTATTATTATTATTTTATCCGAAAACACTTGCGTTTTTGAGCTGCATAACTTACTCGAAAAGTTGTGAAACTTGGCACGCACGTCCCATGTGGCGCGTGGCCTAATGGCTCAACAGCGCCCCCTAAAAAACTTTGTGCCTCAAGCCCCACAATACGGTTTGACGTACATGCACGAAAATCAGTACACACCTGTATCATGTCGCAACTTAAAGAAAAGTCTCTTGGCGCCATGGCTGAAACCGAACAGGAAGTCGGCCATTTTGAATTAATCGTGTAATTTTGGCGCAATTTATGCCATTTTCACGTCATACTTTAACGAACTCCTCCTAGCAGGATCCTCCGTTCGACATAAAACTCACTCAGGAGACACAAAAGACATTAATGATAAAAAGTTATCAAAATCGTGAGTTTTTGGGAAATGGCGTGGCCGTGGCGCCGTGTCAAACGTCAACGTTAAACAGGAAGTGATACTAGTAGCTGATTGGTCGATATGTGATAGTTCCTGTTTTCTGCCATAACTTTTGAATGGTTTGACATAGAGACTGGTGGGTGGTGTCATCGGACTCGGTTTTGAGTCCTTGACCTTCATTGGTGGAAATTGCACGTGCGAGGGCCCGTTCATCGCTGCTTGCAGCTTTAATTTTATTTATATTTATTGAATTTATCTGTTGCAAATAAAACCTGTCTTCTAGTTCTTCTAGTTCATTGCATTTTTCAATGCATTTTTAGCCTAGTAATTTTTGTGGTAGAAGTATCGTACCGGTACTCCGTATCGGCAAGTACACAAATTAAAATACTCATACTCATACTGTGAAAGAAATGGTATGGGGGCATCCCTGGTCCCTGGTCCCTGATCTTTTCCCCAAAATAAATCAACCTGGTTTTAGCCTGGCAGCAGCTCCTTATCAGCCTATTAATATTAATATTTGTTTACCATATATAAACATGTCACTTTAAGAGATATAGAAAGAGCCAAAACTCTGGTCCGTACGTCAACTGAGAAATGATTAAAGATGTGTATTAATAATAAACCTTCTAATGAAACTGTTTGACACCGTCGCAGGTCGACTTGAAGGACGCGTATTTGGTAGCCATGGCAACGGGTCCATGTCTCGTACAAGTGCCTCCTGGATGCTGTTTCTGAACAGTTTAGGGTCTTTTTCTTGGATTCCTGCTATGTTGGTTCTGACCGACCTCAGTGGATTTATTTGGAGTAACTTGCGTTGGTGTTTTGAGAGTTTCATAAACTCCTATTGTAGCCAAACGCTACGTCAGTATGATTATTTTGCTTTCTAAGGATGGAGATATTAACTGTGCATTGTGAAGAAACGAATATACTGACCTTTCTAGTGAAGGAAAGCAGAGTATCTAAAGCCAATGCTGTCAGTCAGGCTCAGAATGGCTGATGTAGGTTTATTCTGTACCTACACTGCAAAAACTCAAAATCTTAACAAGAATATTAGTCTTATTTCTAGTTAAAATGTATAATTTTTAGTCAAAAAAAATCTCATTACACTTAAAACAAGACTCATCACTGGAAAAAACAACAATTTTCACCTGTTTCAAGTAGATTTTCACTTAAAATAAGTAGAAAAATCTTCCAGTGGAACAAGATTTTTTTGCTTGTAATGAAAAGATAAATCTTGTCCCACTGGCAGATTTTTCTACTTATTTCAAGTGAAAATTTACTTGAAACAGGTGAAAATTGTCTAATAACAAGTTATTTATCTGGTGATGACTCTTGTTTTAAGTGTGATGAGATTTTTTGACTAAAAGTTGGACATTTTAACTAGAAATAAGACAAATATTCCTGGTAAGGATTTGAGTTTTTGCAGTGTGCTGAACCTTCCTGTCTCCGATAACTGAAGATCTGGACTCAGTTCATTTATTTGAACGAACTTGTGTTGGTGTTTTGAGATTTTGAACAACGCATATTGTAGCCAATGCTATTTTCTTGGTATTTAGCTGGATTACTTTGCTTTCAAAGGATGGAGATTTAAACTGTGCGGTGTGAAAATACAGAATTCAGTAAAAAAAAAACCTAATATTCTGACCTCTCTGGTGAAGGAAAGCAGAGTATCTAAAGCCATTGCTGTCAGTCAGGCTCAGAATTTATTTATTTATTTAAAGGTTTAGTTATCAGGGACAATGCACATTAACAATACATTTAAACAAATGTAAAATATGCCAGAATTAGCCAAAAAGGCTATTTTGCATCTGCTGTCCCTGGACTGGTGTAAAATAGTCAACCTAAAAGAAAAATTATTAAGATATAATCAATAAAACATTTCCAAATAAGAAGGCTACATCAGAATAAAGATTAAAAGGTAAGAGACTAAGATAAAATACATACACACACAGGTTAACATAAGCTCAACAACAGACAATTGCTACAAACAAAAACAGAAACAACGTGAAGCAGCAACAGTAACATCAACATTAATAACACGAGACACAGTAACACACTAACAGACCAAAAACAAACTAGACAAAAGCACTAAACACAGAATAAAAAGCCATGCACAAAAAGCAACAGTGTAACTAGACAAACTTATAGGCAACATGACAGGCAGGGCAGCAAGACAGGAAAATTAAGCACTAAAATGTAATGTTGACAACCTTCGCCTTGGCCACTAATTAACCACTTGTTTAGATAAAATTTAAAAGATGCATATTTGATTGGTTTCTAATCTCAGTTGGTAGTAAGTTCCACTCACGAGTAGGGATGCAAATTATCGATTATTTCATTAATTGATAGTTGATAACCTTATCGATCGATCATCGATTAGTTGATAGCGGCGTTTTTCCCCCATCTGAGATACAAACATAATTTTTTTTGCTTATATAAAATACAAAGGACATTTTAATGTATTCCTTAATCAAATATTTATTTGATACAAAAGTAACAAAAAGACATTTTTGTACCACAAGGAATATAATATAAAGTGCACTTCAAGGCTATTAGTAGTAGCAGCAGCCATAATAGTGTCATTTGTGTCAAGCAAATTTTAAGTTCTAGTTACGTTTTAAGTTAGAGTTTGTACCGGGTGAAGGTTGATTTATGGTTCTGCGTTACAACAACGCAGAGCCGCCGCCTTAGGCTACGGCGGCGGCTCTGCGCCGATTTAAGGCGGACCCATAATTCAGGCTTTAGGGGAGCATATCGGAGAACAACCAGAAGAATATAGAGTGGATTAAAAATAAAAGTTAAGCACAGAGCTACATGTGTCTCCCGTCTGGGCCATTGCAGACTCATTGCCTGAGCATGATGTTACTAAAACCAAACATATCCGCCGTCTCTTTCTAACTTTATGTGCGCGGCGCAGCGAGTTGTGTCGCATTAAATGTGGTCCAGGCGTAATACCAGCTGGTGAAATTAAACGGAAAAAAAAAAAAATAGATTAATTGTAATCGTTCATTTTAATCGGGTAATTTCATAACGGCAATTAATCGAAAATCGATTAATTTTTAACATCCCTACTCACGAGCAGCCCTGATTGAAAATGCAGACTGGCTAAAAGCACTTTTCCTAAACTGGACCACACAATCTCCTCTAGCTGCTCCTTTATAAACTGGTTCAGTACAGGAGGAGCAAGTCCATCAATGATTTTATACATTAGACATAAGTGTGAGTATTTGATGAGATTTTCCAGATGGAACAACTTATATTTCAATAAAATATGGCAGTGATGATAGTCATTGGATTTCTTGTCCAGTACCTTAATGTTTTTTTATATAAAGATAGTAGTGGTTTAAGTGCAGTGTTACTAGCAGTACGTTATATGGGAGAAGATCATTGAGTGCATGTACATTAGTGCAGCTTTGGTTGACATGCAACTGCGAACATGTCTAAAGTTTGCCAGATTGAATTTGATGCTCTTAGAAACCTTTTTGACATGTTCTTTAAATGTAAGATTACTATCAATGACCACCCCGAGGTATTTAAAATCTGAGAATACGCATAGTCGCTCCCCATCTACAACCACATCGGGCTCTGGAGAGTGAGTTTTAGTTTTACTAAAAAACATACACACTGTTTTAGTAACATTCAGTTGAAGGCAGTTTTGCTTTAACCATTTTGTGACGCATGGCATTGAGTTGGTTAAGCGATCAGCGACTTGGGCTGCGCTGCTACCATGCATAAAAATTACCAGGGGTGGGCAAAAATATCGATATGGCAATATATCGCGATACTTTTCCAGCCGATTCAATATCGATATTCAAAATCTGAATATCGATTTTTTTTCTTTTTTTTTTCTTTTCTTTCCCCCCCGATCTTTTTCCCATTCTATCACCCAGTGCTCCTACCTAAGTGACAGTCCTGGGCATTGCCACTCTCTACCAACCCTGGGAGGGCCCTGCACTGAGCTCAGGTTTTATTTCACGTTTTATTTCATTTTATAATTTATTTTTTAAATAACGCAATTGCCTGTCCTTAAAAAATGAAAAATAATGGACAGAGGTTTATTTATTTATGGATTTATATCTATACTGACTGATCACTGTGCCTGTCCTTGGTTTTAGTTCCCATCTTTCTTGTGTTTATTATCATTTGCCACATAATTAAAGCAACCTCATACTAAATTTAATGTTAATTTCATATGATGTAAATAATATGAAAAACATATACAAATATGTTGTAACTTTAGCTTGTATAGTTATAATAAAACATTGTTTTGACTCAGTTTGTCCCATGAATTGTCACTATAATCTGATGAACGTGCAACTCAGATTTTAAGATCCATCACTATCATCTGATGTACATATATACAACTTGGATTTTAAGATGTATAATGCATTTTTAAATTTTTCGGTGAACTATGTAGAATATAATAATCGGGATATCGCATAATCGGGATATCGCAATGTGTATCGTATCGTGGCTCAAGTATCGTGATGCGTATCGTATCGTGAGGTCCTTCCCAATACCCACCCCTAAAAATGACAGTGTCATCTGCATACATTATGGTGTTTGAATTAGGGCACACAGTTGGCAAATCATCAGACCCAAAATGGAGAATGGTTTATTCTGGACCTAGATATTGAAGAGTTTGGGTGTGAAGAAGCACTGATGTCTGTTTTCTCGCCAGCACAGACTGGAGTTTTGGCTCTTTCTGGTTTCAAACTTAATCCCAAATAACTGACTGGATCACAGGAGTGAATGTATGAATTCTGCTGGACGGGTTTTTGTGTAGTGCTCTAGAATCATATCTGCTGAGGAAGAGGAGGAGGAGGAGGAGGAGGAGCTACGTACTCTCGGAGGTCTGCATGATGAGCGTCTTGCTGTACTGGCCGACCCCGCTGGCGTTGAAGGCCTTCACCCTGGACTTGTAGGTGCTGTGGAAGTGCAGCCCGTCCACCGTGCAGATGGTCTCCGGCCCCACGTACACTTCCTGTGAGGACACACACCGACTTCCTGTTAGAGAAGCATCATGAATCTGAGCAGACCTCCCTCTCTGCTCCGTTTCTGCACCGTTATCTCACTGGGAGGTGATGGTGGAGGTTTGAGAGTGTGAGTGTGAACGAGAGCGTGGGCCGGCGCGCCCACGTACCAGTATAAATAGACCCGGGGATCACAACTCTCCAGGCTGGAGCCGGCGCTGCGTTGGAGAGGCTGATGACTCAGAGAGAGGTAGAAGAGGAGAAACGTCCTCTGGTGATGGTTTCACCAAGGCTTCAGCGGTAGTGTAATGTTTGGTTACAGGAGCCCTCACTGGTACGTTAAACGGGTACCAGTACCAGTACCAGTGCCAGTACCAGTACCTCGCGTGTAGGAATCCATTCTGGTCAAATACAGCTGCTTGTGAAGGTTGTATGTCGTAATGCAAGCTTTACTTTGGCATTGTTTTGGTTATTACCAGATATTCTGGTGAGCGACTGTTTGTCTTTGAGGTTTCTTTAAAGCAGACCCGCGGCTCTTTATCGCCGCCCTAGTGGCTCCTGGAGCTTTTTCAAAACAGTTTTTCCTTTTTTTCCTCCTTTTTTTCTCTTTTTTTCTTCCTTTTTCCTTTCCTTTTTAACCTCGACATTTCAACTTTTTTCTCGACATTTCGACTTTTTTCTCGACATTTCAACTTTTTTCTCGACATTTCGACTTTTTTCTCAACATTTCAACTTTTTTCTCGAAATTTCGACTTTTTTCTCGACATCTAAACTTTGTTCTCAAGATTGTACTTCAACATTAATCTTGACATTTCAACTTTTTTCTCGACATTTTGATTTTTTTCTCGAAGTGCATAATGAAAATAAATCTTCCCCCAGTTCTAACTAATATACAAACATGCAGCATGTGTTGTCTTCATTCTAAGGCTGATACAAGACTTTTCATTTTTTGCGGCTCCAGACATATTTGTTTTTTGTGTTTTTGGTCCAAAATGGCTCTTTCAACATTTTGGGTTTCCCACCGCTGCTTTAAAGGATCTCACGGTACCAGTGTCTCCTCAGGAACGACTCAGCAGTTCATTCAGGAATTATAATAGTTTTCAAGCAAAAATGCTAGTTCATATGAAAAATATTCCTGCTCTCAGAGAGCAGAAGGGAGAGTGTTTAAAACCCACACAAATGTTATTGTGGGAGTAATTTTAGCATCATAGCGGCTGCACAACGAGCTCCTTCGTGGCACATTTCTGCCGTAAATCACAGAGCGACAGTAAAAGGCTCGGAGCGTTAACACAATTTGGCCTGGACTGCCTACCAATCAGCGTCCGGCGGACGCAGTCGGAGAATCAGCTGGCAGGCGGGAACGTAAACCATCATCCGCTTGTGCAACAGCTGTAATTAAGAGGGATGGAGCGGCAGAAATGCCTGGGACCAGCTGGAGAGGAGTGACTTCAGGTCACTGCTGCTTTTACTGAATTAAAACACAAGGAGCTCCACGAGCAGCTGCAGCAGCAACTGGCCCGTCCTCGTCCTCGTCCGCGGTGACCGAACCTAACGGTTTATTAACATAGCTGCACTTTAATATCAGTTTATTAACATAACTGCACTTTAATATCAGTTTATTAACATAGCTGCACTTTAATATCAGTTTATTAACATAGCTGCACTTTAATATCAGTTTATTAACATAGCTGCACTTTAGTATCAGTTTATTAACATAGCTGCACTTTAATATCAGTTTATTAACATAGCTGCACTTTAATATCAGTTTATTAACATAACTGCACTTTATTATAGAGTTTATTAACATAGCTGCACTTTAATATCAGTTTATTAACATAGCTGCACTTTAATATCAGTTTATTAACATAGCTGCACTTTAACCCTTGTGCTGTCTTTGGGTCAAGGGAGGGTGAAGGGAAGAAGGAAGTAAGGAAGAAAGGAGAAAAAAAGGAAAGAAGGAAGGAAGTAGGAAAGGGAGGAAGGAAGGAAAGAAGGAAAGGAGAAAAGAAGGAAGGAAGGAAGGAAGGAAGGAAGGAAGGAAGGAAGGAAGGAAGGAAGGAAGGAAGGAAGGAAGGGAGGGAGAAAAGAAGGATGGAAGGAAGGAAGAAAGGAAAGAAGGAAGGAAGGAAGGAAGGAAGGAAGGAAGGAATGAAGGAAGGAAGGAAGGAAGGAAGGAAGGAAGGAAGGAAGGAAGGAAGGAAGGAAGGAAGGAAGGGAGAAAAGGAGGAAGGGAGGAAGGAAGGAAAATAGGACGGAAGGAAGGAAGGAAGGGAGAAAAGGAGTAAGGAAGGAAGGAAGGAAGGAAGGAAGGAAAGAAGGAAGGGAGAAAATGAGGAAGGAAGGAAGGAAGGGTGAGAAGAAGGAAGGAAGGGAGAAAAGGAGTAAGCAAGGGAGGAAGAAAAGAAGGATGGAAGGAAGGAAGGGAGGGAGGAAGGAAGGGAGAAAAGGAGGAGGAAAGGAAGGAAGGAAGGAAGGGAG
The DNA here is from genome assembly GCF_033807715.1 of Cololabis saira. Classification (NCBI taxonomy): domain Eukaryota; kingdom Metazoa; phylum Chordata; class Actinopteri; order Beloniformes; family Belonidae; genus Cololabis; species Cololabis saira. The sequence continues at coordinate 37,204,266 of NC_084602.1, forward strand.
GAAGGAAGGAAGGGAGAAAAGGAGGATGGAAGGAAGGAAGGAAGGAAGGAAGGGAGAAAAGGAGGAGGGAAGGAAGGAAGGAAGGGAGAAAAGGAGGAAGGAAGGAAGGAAGAAAGAAAGAAGGGAGGAAGGAAGGAAGGAAGGAAAGAAGGAAGGGAGAAAAGAAGGATGGAAGGAAGGAAGGAAGGAAGGAAGGAAGGGAGAAAAGGAGGAAGGAAGGAAGGAAGGAAAGAAGGGAGGGAGGAAGGAAGGGAGAAAAGGAGGAGGGAAGGAAGAAAGGGAGAAAAGGAGGAGGAAAGGAATGAAGGAAGGGAGGAAGGAAGGAAGGAAGGGAGAAAAGGAGGAAGGAAGGAAGGAAGGAAGGAAGGAAGGAAGAAAGAAGGGAGGAAGGAAGGAAGGAAGGAAGGAAGGAAGGAAGGAAGGAAGGAAGGAAGGAAGGAAGGAAGGAAGGAAGGAAGGAAGGAAGGAAGGAAGGAAGGAAGGCAGTACAAGGGTTAAAACACGAGCAGCTGCAGCAGCAACTGGCTCGTCCTCGTCCGCGGCGACTGAACCTTTCAGTTTATTAAAATTGCTGTACTTTAATCACGGCTGTGTGGTGATTCTGCTGAACGACGGGGTTGGGACCAACATTCGTGGGATGTTTAGGGTCTCTGCGTCTCGCCGCTTTTGCTCCGGCAGTTGTTCACACGAGCACGATGGGAATGTTGGTTTTGAAGTTATAATTGGAAAGCAACAGCTTGAGAGACACAACGGACGGGAAACCGCGGATCAGTCGGGTTTGCGGCGGCTCAGTCGCAGCCCGTCTTTGTTTAAACTTCCGTCTCCAAGTATAAGTCTCAAACTGGACCCAAGTTTACACAGATGGAACCTGACAAAGATGCTGTCGCTCACTGATTCTTTCCCACTTGCTCTTTATTTGTCCTTCTTGGCTTGCCGTAGCCAGTACTGGAGTTGAGGGGGGATGAGGGAAATAAAAACGGTTCAAATCATCCCCCCTGTAAAACTGCCATCCCCCATTCCCTTACAGTATGTCATTTCATCAATGAATGTGGTTTTACTGCTATTTCAACATTTAGAGTCATCACCAGAAAAATAACTTGTTTGACAATTTTCACCTGTTTCAAGTAAATTTCACTTGAAATAAGTAGAAAAATCTGCCAGTGGAACAAGATTTATCTTCTCATTACAAGCAAAAAAATCTTGTTCCACTGGCAGATTTTCTACTTATTTCAAGTGAAAATCTACTTGAAACAGGTGAAAATTATTGTTTTTTTCCAGTGATGAGTCTTGTTTTAAGTGTAATGAGATTTGTTTTACTAAAATGAGACGTTTTAACTAGAAATAAGACAAATATTCTTGTTAAGATTGTGAGTTTTTGCAGTGATCCATGTTACTTATCCTGTGAAGGACAGAGTCATATTGATAAGTTCAGAAAAGTGTTTTTTATTGTTGTGTTTTGATGTATTTGATGTAAGCCCAGTGGATATTTAAAGCTTACAGAAGGCTGCATTTAACTGCTGCTATGTCATTCCTGCAGTATTTCTGCAGGTGTTTTGGTCACTGCTATTATTTGTAATATATTATATTATTTGTAATCAGCACAAATTATCTGTTCCCATATGATAAAATCCACCATCCCCCCTGATTTTTTTTTACAACTAGAGTACTGGCCCTAGCCTAGACACAGGCTTCAGGTGAGATAAGCAAGCGTAAAAATGTCAGAATATATGGACCAGCGGCGCCAGGATACGTTAAAGGGCCCGATCAACCCGGTACCGATCACCTCGGAGACGCCTGATAACCTCAACACCCCCGGCATCTACAGATGTATTCAAACACCTTCATTTACACTGAGCATCTACGTTAAGAATCCGTTCAAACACTTGGAGTCAGAGCCGTCTGGGAGATTTGCGAGGCACTGTGCGAAATGGCCGGGGGGGGGCCCTTGCGCGCTCGCTACGCTCACGCGTGCAAAATTTTGGGGTTTTTCGGGTTGGATCGGGTGTCTAAATGCGCAATTTTAACTCTCCAATTAGCAAAATACTGGATACCTTCCCCTGCCTCATCATCATCTCTTGCCTCGACGTGGGGCCCCATGGCTGCTTGAGACCCGGTCGGATCGGTGATTTTTGTAACAAATTTATCAAACGTGCCTTTCAGAGAGGCATTAAACTCTTCCATTTTCTTTAGTTTTTTTCTTTTTTCATCCCCTGATGGAAATTTCCTGAATCTGTCTCGTTCTCTCGACATTGTGTGACAGTTTGTTCCAACTCCACCGTCTGGATCAGAGCAGCTTGTGTCTGCGCTTGGTCTGATCAGTTGTATTGAACAACAGACACGCGCATCATTGCACATATATTTATTGATATGCACAGACTAGTACACATTTAGGTCTGTAATGGAACGTGACTCTTGATATTTATAAGGGAAAGAAGGAAAAAAAAAAAAACAAAAAAAAACGGCCCATAGCGAGAGGCCCCGTGCGGTTTGCACACCCCTAGCGGCGGCCCTGCTTGGAGCAACATCTTAAAGGGGACCTATTATGGCATTTAATGTCTATTTTAAACAGGCCTTGAATGTCTTAAAAACAAGCTTTTGATTGCTTTTGCTAAATAAATTAGAAATTCAGCCTCTAAACCATGTCTTTATCTTTACCGTTTCTAACCTCATTATCTATGCAGGATTCTGAGTGGGCGGGGCTATGGTAATGAGGCTCTGTGCTGATTGGCTGCCTGAATGAAGCGATACACCGCTACGGAAAAATGGCAGAAGCTCCGGCCAGCGGAGTTAGTTGTGGGCGTGGTTTCACACATCGCTCCTGTCGTGACGTAACTTTGGGAGCAGAATCTTATTGGCTCGTAGATCCACATCAGACTGGACGGCTCATCCGGGCGGCTGTACAGACACTGCAGAATTTAGTTGCTTTCCTCCTTCTCTGAGTTGGCAGGCTGAGGGGAGACCACTTTATATATGTTAAAGCAAGAAAAAAACCTGTTTTCCATAATAGGTCTCCTTTAAACAATCTTAAAGGTCCAAGAATCTTTTCTTTTAGATCAACTATAAATTCAACCTGTTAATCTCCAGGGGATTTTGGAAGTGAATTTCGCCTAAAAACAGGCCTATCCTAATTAAATCAACAATATCTCCACAATTATAAGGACAATATGCATAATCCTGGTCTCCATGTATAGCTAAGACCTCCCAGCATACATTTCCAGTGTCAGAAAAATGTCCAATGTTCACATGCCTGAGGGAATTGTGATAAACCAAAGAAAGAAAATGACATTTTTATCCTTGTCTAATTTGTTTTTAGTTTGCACAGTGGAAAACACCATGATAGCAATGCATCCATGCATAAATATACCACTGCCTTCTTGCCACTCCTGGATTACGGTGATGTTGTTTATGCGAATGCCTCTGCTCACTCCCCACATCTACTGGATGCTGCATAGCACGGATTTCTGAGATTCATAACTGGTTGTAAACCCCTCACATCATCACTGCACATCGTACTCTCTCACTGATACCGTTTTTCCACCAAACCGGTTCCAGAGCTGGTTCTGGTTCACGACTCGTTCAACTAGGAACCAGCTGAGAACCAGTTTGTTTTTCCACAGCTCGGTGCTAAGAGGAGCCACATCATTACATCTCTGCAAATGTCAGTTACATTGCTGCGTTTGGGTGAAACAAGTAAAAATGTCATTAACTTCCTCAACAATTTAAGATATATCTGCTTAGAATCAATTTTATTATCTAAATTGGTTCCTTTTTTTTGTAAACATGTAATACTATCTAAAGTATCTTCAGTCTGAATAAGTAAATAAGTCCAAAAAATGTTGTGATTAGATAAATACACTGAATCCAGGTGGATATTTTCAGCTGGGCTGGTTTTGTCTCAGAATCAGACCTTTGTCTCCTCGCTAACATCTCTCTTTATCTTTCCCTCTTTGTGCTGAGTGTAGCGTTTCAAGCTCGGAGGTTGGTTGTATTTGGATGAAGTTACACGGATATCCCCAGCCATTGTCCCCCGGAGCCGGGGCCCTGGCATCCAGTTCCCCGGGGGAGAATCGCTGGCATGGATTACCCTGAGGGACGGGAGGGAAGACGCTGTGATCCGAACCTCCTGCAGGATCGCTGCACCGACAGCTGACGCCGGTCCGGGCCCTCGGGGGCCCGTCACTCAAGACCCCGCTGTCACATGACCCTTCCTTTGAGACCAAGGGTCCGGCCGTCACAACACCCTCCTCTCACATTCCCCAACGAGTCTACGTCTGAAACAGGTCTAGTGTTGTTTCCGTCAGCCTGTTTCTATTCTAGTTTGAGTCTAGTCTTTGGGTCAAACCACTAGCGGAGCAGGCGGGGGGGCAGGAGGGGTGGCCGCCCCGGGCCCACTGCTCCGTGGGGGCCCACGCCCAAGAGGAAAAAAAGAAAAAAGTGTTCTGAATAAAAGAAGGAAGCTTGGACTATATAACAATTGCGTTCATAAGGATAAAGTTACTGTGGCAGGGTGGAGGAGCTGCAGCCACTCAGGCTGATGGGACACAGGTGTGACCCGTCAACCTCTCCACCCTGCCAGCCTTATAAGGGAGACTGAAGCTGAATCTGAGGATCTGCTGATCGTGAGGTGCTGCTGGTGTGAGGTGCTTGTGCACTGTGTCCTGGGCGTGTGGCGTTGTTACTAAAAAGGGTTCTGCACTAAGCTCCGTGTCCTCTCCATCCTGTCGGTCGGGCCCCGTGGCACTCGCCGTGCTACAGTTACTTTCAGTAGAAATGAAAGAAATAGTCCCTTCTCCCCTTGTGTGTCCAGAGAAGATCCCCGCGTTTCTCTCTGTAACTTTGTTTTTAATGGACGTTAACTAGAGCTCTGCGTTAACGGCATCAGCCTCTAACTCTGCAGCTGATTCTGGATCTGATTCCTGCTGTAGCGACTGGGATTGAGGACTAACGTCACCAGCAGAACTAAACCAGAGAAACTACTGAAAACATGGACATTAAACCAGAGGAAACTACTGAAAACATGGACATTAAACCAGAGAAACTACTGAAAACATGGACATTAAACCAGAGAAACTACTGAAAACATGGACATTAAACCAGAGAAACTACTGAAAACATGGACATTAAACCAGAGAAACTACTGAAAACATGGACATTAAACCAGAGAAACTACTGAAAACATGGACATTAAAGCAGAGAAACTACTGAAAACATGGACATTAAACCAGAGAAACTACTGAAAACATGGACATTAAACCAGAGAAACTACTGAAAACATGGACATTCAGGATCTTTGGTAGAACATTTAGTCTCGTTTTGGTCAACGAAAATGAAGACACATTTTAGCAGAGCTTTTATTTTGTAATCTACATTTTAGTCTTGTTTTTATTCGTCGACGATTTTGTATTATATAATTATCGTTATCGTCACATGACCAGCATTTTTGTTGCATCTCGTCTCCTTTTCCTCAGGTGATGAAGGTTTGTTGACGACAGCAACTTTGGATGGATGGTTGGATGAATGGATGAATGGATGGTGATTGAAGGAAGGAAGGAAGGAAGGAAGGAAGGAAGGAAGGAAGGAAGGAAGGAAGGAAGGAAGGAAAGATGATTGGATGGATGGATGGATGGATGGATGGATGGATGGATGGATGGATGGATGGATGGATGGATGGATGGATGGATGGATGGTGATTTTAGTCAGAATTGTCCAGGACCATTTTAGTCTAGTTTTTATTCGTCTACAATATTGCATTCTATATTTAATTATCGTTATCGTCACATGACCAGCATTTTCGTTGCGTCTCGTTTTCCTCGGGTGATAAAGGTTCGTTGACGACGATATTTAGTCATAATTTTCGTTGATGAAAGCTGCTTTAAACCGGTCCTCTGAGGGTGAGGTGTCAGTATCACTCCTCTGTTTTCAGGGAGAAGCACTAGCGGAGCAGGCGGGGGGTCAGGGGGGGCGGCCGCCCCGGGCCCACTGCTCCGTGGGGGCCCACGCCCAAGAGGAAAAAAAAGTGTTCTGAATGAAATAAGGAAAGTTGGACTATTTAACAATTGCGTTCATGAGGATAAAGTTGTTTAAAAAATAAAAATGAAAGAAATAGTCCCTTCTCCCCTTGTGTGTCTGCCTGTCATGAACGGGTACGTGCGCGCATGTCTGTTTACTTTTAAGAATGATTTATGGTTCTGCGTTACACCAACGCAGAGCCTAAGCCGTAGGGTACGGCGTAGGGTGGGTGTCGCCGCGTAGCCTACGCAATGTGTTGTGGTTCTCTGCTCACCGCTGGATGAAACCATCATTGGTAAACTGTCATAATATTTATTATTTCTGATAACATTGTCATGACGCTGGATATATGGCCTTTCCTATATTGTTTGTTGCTGTTTGACCGCCGTGTCGCTCATTGTGTTAAATACATGTCGTCGCACATTGTAAACTGTTGTCGTGTAGGTTGAACACGTGTCTGAATTGTGCTACTCGGCGAATCCGACATCTATGGAAGCCCATTTCCGTCAGTAAAAGAAAAAAAAATAAGGTGAAAACTTAGCCTTAAAAATAAAAATATCCCCACGGTAAGTCATGAGATAAAAAGTCGAAATTATGAGATAAAAAGTCATAATTATGAGATAAAAAGTCGAAATTATGAGATAGAAAGTCATAATTATGAGATAAAAATTGAAATTATGAGTTTTTATGTCATAATTATGATTTACTGTGGGGATATTTTTATTTTTAAGGCTAAGATTTCATCTATTTTTTTCTTTTACTGGCAGAAATGGGCTTCCATAGACATCACTGGATGTCATTTGATTTTTATCTCCAGTTTGATACTTATATCTTAAAGTCTGCGTTAGGCTTTTAATTAGGTTTGACATAATGACTGGTAAATCCATGGTGCTGAAACCTCATGTGAAGGTTCTGACCGTGTTCCTCCTGCTGTGGTTGTGTGTCAGAGGGGCTGATCTGTGGCATTTTTAGCGATTATGTTTTAACGGGGATGTTTAGGCCACAAGGGCCCATCTAGAATGCTTCACCCCCCTTAGGCTGGGACCCGTGCTCCACCCCAGGGGAGAAGGTAATGTTTTCACCCACTACCTGCCCGGAGATCCCCTGAGCGGAGATCACCTGCGGAGGAGAAGGTAATGTTTTCACCCACTACCTGCCCGGGGATCACCTGCGGAGGGAAACGTACCCGGAAGGGCCCTCCGTTGCCGTCGTCCAGCTCCAGAATATATCCCTCCACGGCGATGGTGGAGAGCGGCGGCTGTTTCCATGACAACGTGGCGCTGTTGTTCTGAGTGCAGCATTCCTCCAGCTGGAGCATCGGAGCGGCTGGGACTGGAAGGGACGGGGGAAACAGGACAAATTACAGATTACAGCATACTGAGACACCAGAAGACGCTGCCAATAGGCCCGTGTTGAACAAAATCAATTTTCTGATTATAAATCAATTCTCATATTATTCCTAAAAATCAATTCGTATGTCTAAAGATCAATTTTTTTTTTCATTATTACCTTTTCACCTGGTGAACTTTAATCCCAGTAATCACATCATTTACAGTAATTCACACGTGCGCTGTTGAGCTGTTGTAATTTCTTTATTTTTTTGTACTTTAAATGGATATTAAAGGAATATTTGAGTTAGTTATTTCTTAGTTATTTATTTAATACATAAATGTATTATTTTGTTTATGCCCAAAAATTGAATGTTTTGTTGGACATGAGAATAACTACTGCCATGTTTTTTCCTTTAAATATGTTTAAAAGTATGAAAACATTCAAGTTTTCAGTAATAATTGCTTTATATACTGCCTTGGGGTTAAATTAAAAAAAAATGCTAAACCGAAAAACACAGAAAATTGAAAAAATTTAAACGGAATGTTTTAAAAAATAAAACTGATTTCATCCGTCTCTGTTTCCTCCCTGGATCTGTTTGATAATTCTGACCCACGATGTTTCTGAAAGCAGTTCTATCAGCATTCTGGGAGCTGATTGGTCCTTACAGCATCATTAGCTGCCAATACTTGCTGTTGAATCTCAATATAATACTAGTATTAATATGTTGCAGAACTACAGTCATATAATTCATGCAACAGCTCAAAAAACTGTTTTAATAACACTAACCCAAATCAATATCGAATCGAATCAAATCAAATCCTGATAATCGATTCTGAATCTTAAGAATCGGGAATCGAATCGATTCTTGACATTTGAATCGATCCCCAGCCCTCGCTGCCAAACAAGTTACGACTATATTGATCGAAATCGAGATTTATCATCATCGGTCGCGGCCCCCGTCACAAACACACCGGACCTCCTGGTTTTATACGGTGGCCGAGACCGCCATTGCTGAAAATTAAAGAAACGCTGCAAATAAAAAGAAAGGCCTCTGCAAATAAAATAAACACTTTGCAAATAAAATAAAGGCTGCAAATAAAAACAAACGCTGCTGCAAATAAAAACAAACGCTGCTGCAAATAAAAGAAACGCTGCAAATATAAAGAAACGCCGCTGCAAATGAAAAAGCCACAACAGAAGTGAATTACCGGGGACTATTTTTGCTGATGCACCGGTGTTTTTTACGTGAGAGGAGAAGAAGAAGACGAAGAGGATGTAAGTGAAAAGGAAGAAATAAGAAGAGCGAAGAATAAGAAGAACATCGAACGAGAAAATAAGTGAAAAGGTTAGTGTTCAACATCGCTACGTGTAATTTTTAATGTGCAACACCGGTGCATCGGCAAAAATAGTCCCCGGTAATTCACTTTGGTTGTGCCTTTTTTATTTGCGTCGTTTTTTATTTTATTTGCAGCGGGGTTTATTTTATTTGCAGCGTTTCTTTTATTTGCATCAGCGATTGTTTCTGTTTGCAGCGTTACTTTTATTTTCAGCAATGGTGGGTCTCGGCCACCGTAGTTTTACCTTTCATCTGTACGAAGTCCAGCTGGTGGATGGTCTGCAGGAGCGGCCCGCTGTCCAGGGTCAGGTCGAAGTCACTGGTCATCCTGGGGGTGAGCGTGCCCTTCCCCCACTGGCTCTCCGTCATGTGCACCCGCCGGATCAGAGCGTCCGATATCTGGGGGGAGGACGGGACGGATTAACCCTGACGGGGAGAACATGGGATCGTCTGCAAACATTTGAGTTCCGGTGAGTCGTTAACGTCCCTCAGATTCAGGGTTTAGACTAAATGAAGGACTTGAACATCCGTCCCTGGAAACTTCAAAGAAAATGATCGTGATCTGTCCATCCATCCATCCATGCACTCATCCATCCATCCATCCATCCATCCATCCATCCATCCATCCATCCATCCATCCATCCATCCATCATCCATCCATCCATCCATCCATCCTCCCATCCATCCATCCATCCTCCCATCCATCCATCCATCCATCCATCCATCCATCCATCCCTCCCTCCCTCCACCTGTACTTCACCTGCAGGAACCCGCTGGGGTCGTTCTCCTTGATCACCTCCAGGCAGTACTCCATCAGCCCGGTGGTCTGGCGCAGCTTCACCGTACAGTGGGAGATCTGGTCCCGGACCACCTGGACAGAGAGAGAGAGGGAAGCGAGGGATGATGGAGGAGTGCTGAGAGAATAACAGCGGGGCGCTCGTCGAACAGGAGGTAATCAAACAAATAACAGTCGGTGCCCTTTTCCGTTAATCCCACCGGAGGGGAACATGAATGACGCTGCTACTGGATGAGATGGCGCTGAATCAGGTGTCCTGCAGGAATACAGATAATGAGATTAAAGGAGCATCATCCGAGTGATTGATGGAGGGATTTCTTTCTCTTTCTCTGGACATGGATTCAGGGAGGAACTGGGATTTAGGGAGGAACTCGGGTTCAGGGAGGAACAGGGATTAAGGGAGGAACCTGTCACGGGGTGGTTGGATGAGGACCCAGATGCAGGAGAGCGAGAGGCAGAAGTTCCAAAAAACTGGGTTTATTCCACAAAAGCAAAAGAACAAAAAACACTGCAGCGCAGGATCAAACCAAGAACTGGGATCATGAATAACAAAACAGTACGGAACCACAAGGAGCAAAGGAAAGACAAGACCAGATATACACAAGGGGGTAACGAGACACAGGTGTGAACAATCAGGACAGATGGACCACAGGCGGGGCAAAACAGAAACACAAACTGGGGGAAATGTCAACCACTGACAGAACCCAGATATGGATTTAAAGAGGAACAAAGATTCAGGGAGGAACAAGGATACAGGGAGGAACACGGATTCAGGGAGGAACAAGGATTCAGGGAGGAACAAGATTCGGGGAGGAACAGATATTCAGGGAGGGACACGGATTCAAGGAGGAACGTGGATTCAGGGAGGAACAGGGATTCAGGGAGGAACAGGATTTCAGGGAGGAACACAGATTCAGGGAGGAACACAGATTCAGGGAGGAACACAGATTCAGGGAGGAACAGGGATTCAGGGAGGAACACGGATTCAGGGAGGAACACAGATTCAGGGAGGAACACAGATTCAGGGAGGAACACAGATTCAGGGAGGAACACAGATTCAGGGAGGAACAGAGATTCAGGGAGGAACACAGATTCAGGGAGGAACACAGATTCAGGGAGGAACACAGATTCAGGGAGGAACAGGGATTCAGGGAGGAACAGGGATTCATGGAGGAACACGGATTCAGGGAGGAACTTGGATTCAGGGAGGAACACGGATTCAGGGAGGAACTCGGATTCAGGGAGGAACACGGATTCAGGGAGGAACACGGATTCAGGGAGGAACAGGATTCAGGGAGGAACACAGATTCAGGGAGGAACTCGGATTCAGGGAGGAACTCGGATTCAGGGAGGAACAGGGATTCAGGGAGGAACACGGATTCAGGGAGGAACACAGATTCAGGGAGGAACACCGATTCAGGGAGGAACAGGATTTCAGGGAGGAACATGGATTCAAGGAGGAACAGGAATTCAGGGAGGAACACAGATTCAGGGAGGAACACCGATTCAGGGAGGAACACAGATTCAGGGAGGAACACGGATTCAGGGAGGAACACCGATTCAGGGAGGAACACAGATTCAGGGAGGAACACAGATTCAGGGAGGAACACCGATTCAGGGAGGAACACAGATTCAGGGAGGAACACAGATTCAGGGAGGAACACGGATTCAGGGAGGAACAGATTCAGGGTGGAACACGGATTCAGGGAGGAACACAGATTCAGGGAGGAACAGGGATTCAAGGAGGAACAGATATTCAGGGAGGAACACGTATTCAAGGAGGAACACAGATTCAGGGAGGAACACCGATTCAGGGAGGAACACCGATTCAGGGAGGAACACAGATTCAGGGAGGAACACGTATTCAAGGAGGAACACAGATTCAGGGAGGAACACGTATTCAAGGAGGAACACAGATTCAGGGAGGAACACCGATTCAGGGAGGAACAGGAATTCAGGGAGGAACATGGATTGGGGAGGAACTCGGATTCAGGGAGGAACAGGGATTCATGGAGGAACACAGATTCAGGGAGGAACAGAGATTCAGGGAGGAACACGGATTCAGGGAGGAACACGGATTCAGGGAGGAACAAAATTAAGGGAGGAACACGGATTCAGGGAGGAACAGGGATTCAGGGAGGAACACAGATTCAGGGAGGAACAAAATTCAGGGAGGAACACGGATTCAGGGAGGAACACGGATTCAGGGAGGAACACGGATTCAGGGAGGAACACGGATTCAGGGAGGAACACAGATTCAGGGAGGAACAGGGATTCAGGGAGGAACAGAGATTCAGGGAGGAACACAGATTCAGGGAGGAACACAGATTCAGGGATTCAGGGAGGAACACAGATTCAGGGAGGAACACAGATTCAGGGAGGAACACGGATTCAGGGAGCAACACGGATTCAGGGAGGAACACAGATTCAGGGAGGAACAGATATTCAGGGAGGAACAGATATTCAGGGAGGAACACAGATTCAGGGAGGAACACAGATTCAGGGATTCAGGGAGGAACAGGGATTCAGGGAGGAACAGATATTCAGGGAGGAACACAGATTCAGGGAGGAACACAGATTCAGGGATTCAGGGAGGAACAGGGATTCAGGGAGGAACAGGGATTCAGGGAGGAACACAGATTCAGGGAGGAACACAGATTCAGGGATTCAGGGAGGAACACAGATTCAGGGATTCAGGGAGGAACATGGATTCAGGGAGGAACAGTGATTCAGGGAGGAACAGTGGATTCAGGGAGGAACACGGATTCAGGGAGGAACACGGATCAAGGAAGGAACATGAGCGGTGTTGAACATTGGCAGAAGATCCTGTTCCTGAAGTAAAATGACGTTATGTTTTCACACGGACGCCGTGAAAACTCATATCACATCACAGGCCAGTGCGTCATCTCACCCCGAGGAACAGCACCATCAGGCCCTTAAGACGCTCACAAACGGGTGGCCATTAAACCCGTTTGAGGTCTCATGAATCAGCGTCGGCTGATAACCGTCTCGACAGGCGGGAACACTTTCGTGTCAACAGCAGAAAAATCCATCTGCAGCAGGTGAAATACGGGACGGGAATACTGATGAACACAAGCTGGGAGATCCCCTCTCTCCCGTTCTGATGACACCGCCGATGTCCTCGGTCTCTTCGCAGCAGTGTGAAATAAATGGAGGCGCTGGACCGAGGGTTGCTAGGCAACAGAAAGTCTGAGGGGCTCCGAGGCTGAACGGAGAGGAAAATCCTTCCTGCAGCCGCATGGAGACTGACGGGGAGCAGGAGGACGACTCGCCACCACAAACTAATCAACGGCTGACGGGAGTTTGCATGCCATCAACCGTCGCCGTGGAGACCAACTGTAAGGTTTCACAGCGGGAAGGGGAAAGGTCAGGATTTTCCTCCTGGTAAAAACAACGACTGATGGAAACGCTCGGCTGACAGCTGAGATTTCCTTCCTGCTTGATGCAACACGCCTGCAAGTAGATGATGATGATGGTGATGACAGAGAGACGGGAAGATCCTGCTTCTTAAGCATAAATCACAGCAGGGCTCCAGATCAAACTGTTGCATGATGGGTTTGTGGTTTCAAACACGTGTCGAGCATCTAAATCTGCTCCGGTGGAAACTCTGACAAAGATCTGTGGTAGAAAACAGCAGATCTCACTTTAGTTAATGTTGAGGACAACAGCGACCCCGATACCCGTCATAGGCGAACTTAACGTAAAGCTTCTGTCTCGCTTTGGTTTGTTCGGGTATCTGGGAACCAAAACCCAGATTCAGTGATCCAAAACCCAAGATCTGAGAACCAAAATCCAGAATGTGAGAACCAAATCTCAGAATCTGGGAACCAAAACCCAGAGGCTGAGCTGATTTATGGTTCCGTGTTAAATCGACGCGTAGCCTATGGCGTACGGCGCGCGCCGCTGCGTAACCTGCGTGTAACGCGGAACCATAAATCAGCCTTTATTCTGAAGAGATCTTTGCAACAACGGGCAAGTGATGGATTATATACATTCACTGAGTGAATATTATGAAAGTAAAATATATATTTCTCGCTAGAAATGTAATCAAAACACATTTTTGTGCAGAAACTAACTCAAAATATTGATTTTATTCACAAAAATTAGAAATGTCTTTTTTGTTTGATTCAGTCTCCAAATGATGACGTAAAGCATTCTGGGAAATTTTTCTGGCCCTTTTCGGGCCCTCCGATGAGTCAGCATCTGAAATCCCTCGCTCTGAAGGGCTAGATTCATACACACTAGCCCTCGTTATGTCCACTACCCCTACATGCAAAGAGGAATTGGGACACCACTACCCTCACGGGAACGTGCAAAATTTAGGGGTCGGACTGAAAAGTAGGACTAGGGGGGGATTGGGACTGGGCCTTATGTCTCAGGTCCGTTCAGACGAGAGCGGTGCAGCCTATTGTCTGAAGTTCAGACAATGTTTTGGCCGTGACCTCCGTCAGCGAGAGGACGTTATTTAACCGAGCTCAGATTATCCTCCAGGTCGGCGTTACCGAACCACGGAAACATCCTTGTCTGCAGTGACCTGGCGGCGCTCCAGGAGGAATCTCTCAGAGCTGTCGCCGCTCTGTCTGTGCTCCGCATGCAGAATATCTGCAGCATTAGGTGCAACACGCCGAGACAAGAGTGACCACACCGGTAAAGGAAAGCTCACTACTTCCACTGTCTTTCTCTTTTATTTTCTGAGCTTCATCTGGAGTCTTCCTCTCCTTTTTCTTACAGAACGGCTTCCCTCAGCAGCTCCGTCGTCTCTCCTGAAATCTGCTTTAAACATCCCACAATAGAGGAAATGCACTCACGAAACTCGGCATGGAGATGACAGATGTGAGAAATCAAACCAAAATTATAGCAGGGCAGAGTCTTGTGCACACATGGACCAGAGTTTCTGCACGGGGCGGACAGACGTCATCATGTGATCTCTCTGGTTGTCACGGAGATGAAACAGCAGCAGCTCAGCAAATGTACATATGGAGATGAAACGTGCAGCTACATGTCCTTGTTGGTGTTGTGGACGCTTTGACATTTGTACGGTCGGAGCATCACTTTCACGTCCCATAATTCACTTTTAAAGCCCGGCTATGTTCAAATTCCACTTCAGCTGCAAAGCACTCACTAATATCCACCTACGGTTTCTGACAGGTGTCTTTATTATCCAGTCAATGCAACGATAAATGTAGCACGGACCAAAACCCAGAATTTGAGAACCAAAACCCAGAATCTAAGGGTACTTTCACACCTGTCCCGTTTGCAGCAGTTGTTCCGGAACAGGAAGCGTTTCCCCCTAAAGATTGGATCGTTTGGTATATGTGAACACAGCAATCGCGCTCGGAAACGGCACAAAACAAGCGAGCCGAGATCCCAGGAGAGGTTAAGGTTAGGTTCTCGGTAGGGCTGCAACGATTCGTCGACGTTGTCGACAAAAATCGATAATCAAAATTGTCGCCAGACGTGTTTTTCCATGCCTGACAAAGTATTAAATTAAGTCAGATATTTGGAGAAACTGCGTTTAGTGTCTGTGGAGCATCTTGGAAGAGAGACGCACGGGACCGCAGTCTGTCAGCAACATTCTCTCCCCCCACAGCAATGTAATGGCCAAGCGATTCATTTGTTAAATTAATTTGTTTCATTCTAAACTTTGTTTATTTTATGTTATTTATTAGTGTTATTTGAGCCACTCACAGCTACTCTCGTTATAACCTCAATCATAATTGATGCAGCGCGAAAAGCGAAAAAAGGCTTGTGCGTTGATGAAAATTGAAGGATTTGCATCTAATTTTCAGTCAGGTGCTTATGAACTGTCAATTATCCATCAAACTCCACAATGATCATTTTAACATTAAATCAGATAGATTTGTCTGGACATTTCTCTTGCGGGACGGGAGAAAACACTAAATCAATGCATCTCTATTATTGCGCGCCGTGCGGGCATAAATTCTCAGAGTTTTGCGGGAGGGATGGGAGTGTAACACACGTTGGAGGCGGTAATGGTCAGAAATTCAGCGGGAACAGGATGAAAAAAACATTCCCGCTATAGCAGGATGAAGGAAAAAGTCCCGCTATAGCAGGGCTCTAGTGCCATCTTTCTTGTGCTGTTTATCATCATTTGCCACATAATTAAAGCAACCTCATACTAAATTTAATTTTTTTTTACTAATTATCCGATTAGTCCACTAATCGTTTCAATAGTCGGTGACTAGTCGACTATTAAAATAGTCGTTAGTTGCAGCCCTAGTTCTCGGCCCGATTCCATTCCAGACCTGGAGCGGTGCGTTTTTTTTATTTGCAGTGAGAACATAATCCACACAGCAACCGATACAACTCCATTCATGTGTATGTGCTGCCGCGGCGCAAGGAGAGGAGTCGGTGCAGCCTCCACCACCTTCTCTCCTATTGGACGTGCTGAGATGTCGTCCCACGGTGAAATAAAAAAATGTTCAATTCGGGCAGGGTTTGCGCCGCGCAAACCCGGCGGCAAGCGCCCTCTCGCCTGCAGGGCGGTCTGCTCTTGCACCGGCAGCACATACATGAACGGGAAAGCCGGCGGCGGTCTGCGCCCTCTCTGTGAAAGGGGTTTGTTGTTTTTCCCGGGGTACGGAAGAGGAAACTCCTTCCGCGTTCATTTCTGACCAATCAGAGAGCAGTTGGTTCGCCAATGGCATTTGTTAACAGCTATAGACGTTTGCCTTGTGAACACAAACCCCACAAACGAAAAACGAAACAACTGTATCGATTTAGCGCCTGAATCGGAACAAAACAAACAGGTCTGAAAGCAGCCTAAGAACCAAGAAATCAAAATCTCTTTGCCATCACACGGATCATGTTGCTCGGTGTGATATTGTGGGATGTTTACTTGATGAAACCCAAACTGCAGAGCAGCAGGATGCAGAAAAAAGATTAACGGTGGGAACCTTAACAGTGTTTTGTCTACTCTGTTTCATCCTCATTCTGCATCAAGACTTTTCTCTCCATCATTTATAATGGTCAAACCGACTTCCTCAGTTGTGCTTTTTTTGTTTTTACGGTTCTGAAACGGGTCAAATCAGTCGCCTGTCAATCTGCAGTGAGGAGGCGGGACAGGCTCACGTCCAAGGTCGTTTATGTCTGACACTGACAATTATCATGCATGACAACAAAGTGACAGGCGGAGCGGTGAGAGGGTGAGAGGGTGAGAGGGTGAGAGGGTGGGGGGGTTAGGGGGTGAGGGGGTGAGAGGGTGAGGGGGTGGAGGGCTTATTAACAACAGATCAGCGGACTGAGCTCCCCAAGCCAATGTAATCCGGGAGTAAAAACCCCAAATCCAGACTCCATGAAAGGAAGACATGGAGGGTGAAGTGGAGACACGGAGGAGGAGGTTTAAACCTCTTCTGCTCCTGATTATGATGGTTTGAATTAGGCCCGAGCACTTATGACATAAAAAACGGCAGGTAAGAGGGAAGAAACCTGGATCAGGACCTGGATCCTCCAGCCGAAGGCCGGCCAGGTTACTGTGAAGGAGCGTCTATGCATCCTGGATCCTGAAACAGTTCACACCTGCAAATGCTGCATGTGATGTCATCAGCGTTGCTACTAACATAAATCAGTGGATTCACGTGCGGTTTTCCCCTCAAAGATTTATTCTGATTAATCTGTAACAATAAATGTCCAGTTTTTTCAGGATTTATTAAGTATTAGTTTTGGTTCCGTGTCATGTTTGTCCTGCTGAACGTGGAGCTGGTTCTGCAGCTCTCCACCTGTTATTTCTGGGCCACTGCGACAGTCTCGGCCTCGGTACGTGGGGGGGGGGCAGTTGGGGCCGCGGCGCGGCGTTTGCTACAGCTCAACCTTTCGCCAGCGCTCGTCGAGGATTTACAGCAGAGAGAAAGAAACGTGGAGGGACTTTGAACGGGAAACACACAGTACGTGCACATGCAGCGATTCAAGGTGGTTGGAGATCTGATCAGATAATGACATGCAGAAGATTGGATCACTTGTCTGATTACACATGCTGTTCTGAGATCAGACTGAATCAGATTGAATAAACCACTGTAACCAGAGCATGGCTGACTCCGTGACGCTAGGTGGCGCTGTACCCGAGGTAACCATGGTAACCATTTCAACAAAGAGCCACTTCCGGTTGACCTCTGCTTAACAACGAGGAAAGGAAAAAGTGCATTCTAAGGGCCAATCCCAATTCTCCTTCACTCGCCCTTCTTTTCTCCACTCGCACTTCTTTTCTTCCCTAACCCCTAAAAAAGAAGGGGGAGATTTTAGGGCACTTGAGATCTAGGGCACTTGGCCCAGGTGCCTGTCCCATTTCTCCTACTCCCCCTCGTTTTCATCCCTAACCTGATCAGGAAGCAGAGAGCCAAAAACTGTTTTAATTTCAGCTGTAGCGCTGTTAATATTGCACTTTATTAAGTTTTAATATTTTTTCAGGTATAAAGGTAACCTTAAGATCTGCAACCGGGGCTCAGTTTATCCAAATAAAGCCTGTTAAGAAATTTGACCCGATGTTTTCGGAGATGAGAAGAGCCGCCGCCCCCGGGGAGCAGCCTCAGCTCACAGCCCGAGAAGAGACGTGTCCGCCGGGTCAAGCTGCTGCGTCAGCCCCGGGAGAGAAACTCTCTCTGGGACGCTGCTCTGTTGAGAATCACGCCGGCTGAAATAAATCATTTAGGAAGATGTTGGTTTAATAGATGAAATCTAACAGTTGTAGCTACGCCTGTTAAGAAATTTGCTCCGAAATTTAGAGATTTCTGTCTGCCGGCTCCGGAGTTTATGCCGCGTTCCATTTACCTCGGAAATCGGAAGTGGGAACTGGGAATGGCAGCCATCTTGGAATGGTAACTCGGGGGTGGTGAAGACTCCCACTTTCCCAGTGGGAAACCCCACTTTGAGGGGCGTTCCAGTTGAAAATTCCGACTGGGGACTGGGAAATCCCCACTTCCGAGGATAAATGGAACGCGGCATTAGGTCCGCGTTAAATAGACGCAGCCTACGGCGTAGGGTATGGCGTATTTTGTTTTTTTTATGCCACAGTTTGCAGATTGATTGTTGATGCGTGGGCTAACGTGTCTGCTGGGATTATTTTGCGAGCTTTTGCAAAAGCGTGCATTTCCGAGGCACCGCACGGCACGGAACGTGACTCTGACAGCGAGGAATTCGGACTGGCACAGCTGATTTAGCGGAGCTCTTTAATACAGAAACAGAGGATGAGACTTAATGGGTTTGATTAATGTAAAAACTGAAATAAAGTAGCCTACAATCAAACAAAGTTTTGCTCCCGCTGTATTTTTAAATACGCACACTCCTGTGCTTGTGTGTGTGTGTTCTTGTGTGTGTGTGTGCCGTTTCGGTCGGTGCGCCGTGTGTGTTTTAAATACAGAAATATGACACATAAGACTGAGGCTATTGCCTTTTCACACGGCGCCCGTATGGTCGCGAAAATACAGTATTTATATATGAAATGTCAGAATAGGAAATATTTTGACGACACCCCTGAAGCAGTCACACGACACCCCAGGGAGCTACTACTGAGCAGCGTTGCGTCGTCTCAAAAAAAAAAAAAAAAAAGCGTTGCGTCGTCTCCTTTCACTTCCGGGTGAATCCCCACCCGGGGGAAATTCTCGAGCATGCGCAGACTGTAATATCCATGTCTCCGTACACATGGCATTAACAAGGCGGTTGCGACTGGCTTATCTAGGTGCTGCAAGCGGGTTGATGAATCCAGTCTGATCAGATTACTTGACTGATTTAAGGTGTTCACATGCAGTTTAAAAGTCAGTACGATGTGTGCAAATGATCTCCAACCAGTTTGAATCGCTGCATGTGCACGTACTGACAGAGACATAGACTACGTTTACATGCAGTCAAAATTCAGATTATTGCTAATATTCCGGTTACTGAAACATTCTCAATATTCCGTTTACATGCGTGAGCAAATTGGGATTTTGAATATCTGGATCAAACCAGTGACGCGCGGAGAACATCATGACGCAATTACCGTCATTTTTGCTTCTTCTTCCTGTATCCAAATTCAAAACAAATGCTGCTTCGCACAACTTTTCTCTCACCTTCTTGTAAATCTTCTATCCCGGTACTTTCTACCGTCTACAAATGCAGAAATGTTCATATCCTTCATTACATTTATGAAGTGATTAGTCTCCTCCTGGTCTTGTGTTTCTCCGTGTTTATAAGAACTTCCTGGACTCAAAAGACCAGGATTCCTTGTGAACAGAGCATGTGCAGAAAACAAATTCATGTTCCGTTTGATGGGGATATTCCGTTTGGTGTTTACATGACCCAATATTCAGGTTTTAAAGGAGTAACCCAGGGCTCATATTCAGGTTTTTAATAACCAGAATATGAGCAAATTCAGGTTATTCAAAGGGGTTATTGGTGTTTACATGGCCGTGCAAAACCGGGTTATTGCTAATATTCGGGTTTTAAAAGGGTTATTGATGCACGGAAACTAGGGGTGGGTGCAATTCATCGATGTGTCGATGCATCGCGATGCGTCACGTGACGATTTGGAATAGATTAATTAAAAAAAAAAAAAAGTTATCTTATCCAGATTCCAGACTGAATAAGCTGCTGAATCATTTCATTTTCAAGAATGCACATTTCTTATTGTTCACTTGAAATATGGCAAATATGTTTACACTAAGTACATATCTTGTTTACTTGAATTAATGAACTCATTAAATCCAGGGCTTGACCGTTTTCAGTGTTTTCCACCAATAGAGGGCGCTCTCATGCAAGTGCAGCTTTCCCTGGTCAAAGTTAAGTAAGTCAAAGAGCAAATGTTTACATAGTCATAAAATATATTATTTTGTGTCTTTGAAAAATACATGTCAAAGGTTCAAAAAACCTTGTTATTTACTTAATGAGTGTTGTTAGAGGAACTGAGTTAATTGATTGGCTATTTATTTACAAATTTAGCCACAGATGAAGACAAAATCAATCTTGTATGGAAAAAAGCATTAAAAATCACAATAATCCAAGAATCGTGGCACCAATAATCGAATCGAATCGACAATCGTTAGAATCGAAGAATCGAAGAATCGAAGAATCGAAGCTCCAATAATCGAAATCGAATCGAATCGTGAGGTACCCTTGTTTGCACACCCCTAATGTATACGCAGTCATATTTATCCCATAAAAGTATTGGAAGGGAAGTCCGGATGAACGGATGAACAACTTGACATGCGGCAGACTGATGGTCGGGGGAAGTGACAAGTGGCGTTTCCACGGAGACCGACTGACAGAAGGAGCTGCCGCTGGTCAATACTAATACTGAGACCTGTGTGGAGTTAGAGGAAACAGCAGAGGTTTGAAACAGACCTTTCCCCCTGGTTTTAATTCTGTTACTCATTTGAAGGCCTGGAGACACAAAACAATATATTTATTTATAAATTAGAGCCAGAACAGTTTTCCATCCGTCCAGAAGGAGGTTGGTCTGGCAGCTCTGATTGATTTCTGTTTTCCTGAGTCTTCTGGAAAGTTACAAATCACGCTGACCACCGATGATGAGGAACTAAACTTACATCTTTAACACCGGGTTTACAAATGAATACTGACTGCATATTGGACGGAAGCAGAATCTGGAGACCAAAACCCAGAATCTGAGAACCAAATCTCAGAATCTGAGAACCAAATCTCAGAATCTGGGAACCAAAATCCAGAATCTGAGAATCAAAATCCAGAATCTGGGAACCAAAATCCAGAATCTGAGAACCAAAACTCAGAATCTGGGAACCAAAACCCAGAATCTGAGAACCAAATCTCAGAATCTGGGAACCAAAATCCAGAATCTGAGAACCAAAATCCAGAATCTGGGAACCAAAATCCAGAATCTGAGAATCAAAATCCAGAATCTGGGAACCAAAATCCAGAATCTGAGAACCAAAACTCAGATTCTGGGAACCAAATCTCGTATTCTGGGAACCAAATTCCAGATTCTGGGAACCAAAACTCATAATCTTGGAACCAAAACTCATACTCTGGGAACCAAAACCCAGAATCTGAGAATCACAACCATGAAATAAGGAAACAATCATTAGTAGCAAAACTAAAAAGAGCGGCTGAACAGCCTTGTTGTCGACATGCCGGTGATTTTACAAAGAAAAAGAAAATTCTCTGAGCTGACGCCGAAATTCAGCGGCAGACTTAATATTTAATGTTGGTCTTCACAAAACTCCCTGAAAGACGGTCTCTCCTCCGTCTGATCCCTCTGCAGCGCTGAAACAGAAATGTTGCTGCTGTGAGAGAATTTTTAATCTGATTTGTGCCTCAGCTCGTCCTGCGTGTCCTCGGCTCGTCTCCCAGCGAAGACGAGGAGTAAAGAAGGTGGACAAGAAACCAGTACGATAAGGAAATAAGAACATGTTCCAGCTTGTAGTCGCTGATTCACCCTGGAGGAAACTTGTTGGTGAGCAGGAGAAGCCTCCAAAGCTTTTAAATAATGCAGCATTTAAATGTAAAAGATCTAAAAGTGCTGGTTCCCAGAATCTGGGAACCAAAATTCCAGAATAGGAGAACCAGAATCGGGGAACCAAATCTCAGAATCTGAGAACTAAAACCCTGAATATTGGAACCAAAACCCAGAATCTGATTCAAGGTGTTTTACATCGACATTAAAAGCAGCAAGCCATAATTGTACAGTAAATAGCAAATAAAATGAAATAAAATAATAAAAAAGGTAAAATAATAATAATAAATGCACAGGATTCTAATTTAAGAGCACGCTTAAATAACAAATAAATGAAATAAAATGATAAGAAAAGAAGTAAAATAATAAAAAGCACAAGTTGTTAAAGTCAGGGCAGTAGAGTCCAGCAGGTAAGTATTTAATTTAGGAGTACGCTTCAGTAAACAGTAATGTTTTTAGGTCTGATTTAAAGGAGTTGACAGTTGTATTTTAAACAAAATTCTAAATAAAATTATGTTTTTTTTTTTTTTACTATTTTTACCATATTTGTGAAAGAATAACAACATGGCAGTTGACATGTCCAGGAGGGGAAGAACTGATGTTTCCAAAACAAATAAAGTTATTGCTAACAGGACATTGAAAATAAAATATTTGTGATTATATGTTAGTTAATAATCATTATTATTATAATCATCATTATTGGGGGCCTCTCTGGGCCCCCCTCAATCATGGGCCCCTAGAATCCGTCTCCTTTACCCCCCTTCATAAACAAGTCATGCTGGTTCAGTCCGTTTAATTTAACGTTTAACCGGCTAAGTGGTGCAGACTGTGTTTACAATGTTCTGATCTTTGCACATTTGTCTGACATTTGAGTATTTATCACTGGTCAGTCACCAAGCTTCACGGTCCGGGTCCAGACTCCAGTTCCCAGAACTGGAGACCACGAAATAAGTGTTGAAATTACTGCAGATATTATAATTAGGACTTTTACGTGGTGGACTTAAAATAAATAAATAAACTCCAGCTGGTTCAGAACAAAGTCTTGTTCTCCAGTGTCCATATAACACCAGTATAAACAGCTGCACTTCTGTCTGAAATTGTTAAAAGTTGAGGAGATAATGAATGCACTTCTGTTTTCAATATGGAAGGTTTTACAAATGCAGCATCATCAAACGCGCTGCAAATACAGAAACGATGCAAAGCACAAAACGATATAAAACAAGAAACCATCTTCAAAAGAAAAACGCTTCATAACCGGTCACTGCAACCGGAAGTCTCCAAACCTGCAGGGGGCGCTGCTGACTGAACCACAGTGTTTACATCCATGGTTTAAACATACAGCGGGAACGGTAATGTGATTTTTATCTGACTATATTTATATACCTTATTTTGTTTTATATCGTTTTGTGCTTTGCATCGTTTCTCTATTTGCAGCGTTTGATGATGCTGCATTTGTCTTTGTATTTTGCAGCACGTTTTTTCATTTGCACCACGTTCCTCTTTTTGTACCTCGTTTTGAGTTTGTGAATTTGAATCGTTTCTGTACTTGAAATTCGGGACCGAATTGCAGCACATTTTGCAGCACACAGCCTGTTCAAGGCAAAGGAGAGATATACTAGAGGAATCATTCTTTTTGGTTTGGAACGCTTCATCTGACATTATTACTAGAAAAATTAAAACGTATACGAATTTTTTTCATAAATCCTGCCTCATGCTCCTTTAAGATAATGATTTACAATACAATACAATACAATACAGAGGTTCTTTTCAATTCAGGAGACTCCGTATAACTTAGAGGTGTCTGCGATTTTACTGTACACAAAAGCTAAAAAAGGTATGAAAAAAATCTCCATTACTGGAGTTAAATTCTGGAATGATGCCAACATAAATTTAAAAACATGTCATTCTCTTTTGGTTTTTAAGAAAATGGTTTGTAAAGCTATTTTTGAAGCTTATAAGTGCAATTGACTATCTGTAAATGTCTCTATGCTTTTCTGTTGTTTCTTTGCTTTTCTATTCTCTTTTTGTTTTTCTGGAGGTCGGTAGCCACAAAAAGAAAGTTGGTACTATAGGATAGGCTTTTATAAGCATTTTGCTGCAGCCTATGCCTTTTCAGTCATTGTTCAACACATTTTTGGTTTTGTGTGAAATGTTAATGCTGTGCACAATGTTTTTTTTTGGTGTTGTGTTTTGTGTTGTCATGACTGAATAAACTTCATTCATTCATTCATTTACATTTGTCATGTTATTTAGTTTTCTTTCTTTATGTCTTGATTTTAACTGTATGTTTTAAATGTATTGTTTTTAATGTGGACCCCAGTAAGACGAGCTGTGTTTAAGGGCATAGCTAATGGGGATCCTTACAAATAAACTAATAAACAAAATAGTTTGCATCAATAGCTTCTCTAAGATGGTGCTGGTATCTTTTCCTCGTTGGCGTTATGTCAACACACACCAGAGTGGTCCAGAACCAGCAGAACATGTTCTGCAGACTTTAGTGGACCTAAAGACGGGGACCTGATGACCGGCTGGGCCTCGCCCTCCTGATTCCTTCCTCCTCTCTCGATAAGGAGGTTCGGTAACTGAATAATGGAGCACTTTCCTTTCCCACACCGGCGCTCTACTCTACATGGTAATCATCCTTTTTGTCGGGGAACTGTTTGGCTCCCGTGTGGCGGTTTTTCATTTCCAGGCGATGAAGCGACGGCTGCGTGGGCGTCGGAGAGCAGCTTTTGTACCGACAGGCCTCCATTAAAACCACTCTCTCCTCCTCTGCCGTCTCTTTACACAAATGCATCGGGTCCTCCTGATGCATGAAAATATGAACCGGACTGATGTGAAGGACTACTGTACTCCTCGCCCCCGCAGCCTCCAGATAGCAAGCTCAGTGTGTCGCCATGGCGACAGCGTTGGGTTTCAACCAGTACTGGAGTTGAGGGGGGATGAGGGGGGGTGGCATCCCCCCTGAAATAAAAATGGTCCAAATCATCCCCCTGTAAAACTGCCATCCCCCCTTTCCATCCCTTATGTCATTTCATCAATGAATGTGGTTTTACTGATATTTCAACATTTAGAGTCATCACCAGAAAAATAACACCAGAAAAATAACTTATTTGACAATTTTCACCTGTTTCAAGTAAATTTTCACTTGAAATAAGTAGAAAAATCTGCCAGTGGGACAAGATTTATCTTCTCATTACAAGCAAAAAAATCTTGTTCCACTGGCAGATTTTTCTACTTATTTCAATTGAAAATCTACTTGAAACAGGTGAAAATTGTCAAATAACAAGTTAGTTTTCTTAGTTTTCTGTTGTTTTTTCCAGTGATGAGTCTTGTTTTAAGTGTAATGAGATTTTTTTTAACTAGAAATAAGACAAATATTCTTGTTAAGATTGTGAGTTTTTGCAGTGATCCATGTTGCTTATCCTGTGAAGGACAGAGTCATATTGATAAGTTCAGAAAAGTGTTTTTATTGTTGTGTTTTGATGTATTTGATGTAAGCCCAGTGGATATTTAAAGCTTACAGAAGGCTGCATTTAACTGCTGCTATGTCATTCCTGCAGTATTTCTGCAGGTGT
Source organism: Cololabis saira (assembly GCF_033807715.1). Lineage (NCBI taxonomy): Eukaryota > Metazoa > Chordata > Actinopteri > Beloniformes > Belonidae > Cololabis > Cololabis saira. The sequence continues at coordinate 37,229,756 of NC_084602.1, forward strand.
TTTGGTCACTGCTATTATTTGTAATATATTATATTATTTGTAATCAGCACAAATTATCTGTCCCCATATGATAAAATCCACCATCCCCCCTGATATTTTTTACAACTTGAGTACTGGTTTCAACGCGTCTCTCTCAGCTGCAGGACGACCTTTGTCAATAAAGTAGAAGAGCGTCAGGTCGACGGCTCCGTCACCTGTGATGGAATCAACCCGTGCAAAAACACAAACTCAAGCAGCAGATTATAAGTATTCGACCCGGAGAGGTGAAATGTGCATCTCGTGATTAATGTTGAGATGCAACCGAATCTGCATTCAACACATCCAGATTCTTCTGGGTTGGAAGTAGGAATGGGTGATATTTTACCGTTCACGATTTACCGTCAAAAATATTCATCTCCCGGTAAAAAGGATAAATTCCCTTTGATGACGTTTCTGTGTAAAACCTGATTTATGGTTCTGCGTTAAATCCACGCAGAAGGAAGGAAGGAAGGAAGGAAGGAAGGAAGGAAGGAAGGAAGGAAGGAAGGAAGGAAGGAAGGAAGGAAGGAAGGAAATGAGCCTGAAAGAAAGAAAGAAAGAAAGAAAGAAAGAAAGAAAGAAAGAAAGAAAGAAAGAAAGAAAGAAAGAAAGAAAGAAAGAAAGAAAGAAAGAAAGAAAGAAAGAAAGAAAGAAAGAAAGAAAGAAAGAAAGAAAGAAAGAAAGAAAGAAAGAAAAAACCCGTTGATGACGTTTTTGTGTAACAAACATGTCGGATCTGAGAGCGAGATAGATTTATAGTTAAAAAGATGGAGTTGAATTGGTATTTTTTTTATCATCATTTTTATCGTTATCAGGATAAATGCCAGAAATTGCCAGAAATGCCAGAAAACTAGAATATGGTGTAAAAGTTAATCTATTTCAATAATTCAACTAGAATATGGTGTAAAAGTTAATCTATTTCAATAATAATAACTTAAAAGGTGAAACTAATATATTACCTAGTCTTACTGTACATGCAAAGCAAGATATGTTGAACCTTTATTTGTTATAATTTTGATGATGGAATTGTTTATTGATTTCATAAAATATTCTCTAATTTATTTTTTATTTGGGGTTTTCATAAACTGTGAGCCATAATCAGAGAGCAGCGTCTTGTTGGTGCAGGAAACTGCTGCACGCGGTGACGGACAATGGCTGATTTATGGTTCCGCGTTGCACCAACGCAGAGCTTACGGGGTAGGATACGCGGGACCACGAACGTACGGCACACGTCGCCGCGTAAAATCATGCAGCCACTTCTCGGCGAACACACGTTTTCTGTTTCTATCCACGGGTAGTGGTTCAGTTTGGCGTCTCCTTGTAGTTGGTGGTGGTGGAACGCCAAAATAATTACTTAATGGCGCTTGCTTCTTGGATATTTTGACGAGACGTGTCAGGGTTTGTTCAGTAAAGCTGATCCTTACCTCTCTTCCTGCCCAACCCACTGCCGCAACGAGCATGGAGGGGGAGTAAGGACGCGCTGTGATTGGTCAGTACCAACTTTGAGTGGCAGTTCTGGGGAAAAGCTCTCCCAATAGATTTTTTAATAGTATTCTGGTCTGGCCACAACCAATAATATGAGCCCCAGCTGTTGGTACGCAAAAGCGCTTCGCAGCACAAGATTGACAGCGCACTGTGGATTTTGACGGCGCATGCGCTCTGGCGGCCCACTTATGTGCAGCCCTGGTTATAACTCCAGTCATTATATTTTTCCTCCAAAAAAACACAAATGTCAGGTAATCCAGTGACTGTGATCATTATTAAAATATGAACATGAGTGTGTGGAGATGGACTGGAACCAGGAACAAGTACCGGGCCGGTTCCAGCCGGCTGCTCGTTCAGAACCGGCTCCTTTCAAACGCTCCACACATAAATCAATCACACATGAGGAGGACAGAAGAGCGTGGGCGTCTGTGCACATGTTGACATGCATAGTGCCATTTTCCTCCACCCACATACACGTGTGAAACTTTGATTCTGCACGGCATCCAAGCATGAAATTGGAAGCAGTTCAGCACAAACGCTGCTTCTCTCCCTCCTCCCTCTCAGGCTGAGTCCCAGCTGACGGGGAAACTTGTTGGTGAGCAGGAGAAGCCTCCAAAGCTTTTAAATGTTGCAGCACTTAAATGTAAAAGATCTAAAAGAGCTAGTTCCCAAAATATGAGAACCAAAACCCAGAATCTGAGAACCAGAATCTGAGAACCAAAACCTTGAATCTGGGGACCAAAATCCCAGAATTTGAGAACTAGAATCTGGGAACCAAAACCCAGAATCTATCAAAACTCAAGATCTAAGAACAAAAACTCAGAATCTAAGAACCAAAATTCAAAATCTAAGAAACAAAACTCAGAATCTGGGAACCAAAATCCAGATTCTGAGAACCAAAACCTTTAATCTGGGGACCAAAATCCCAGAATTTGAGAACCAGAATCCGGGAACTAAAACCCAGAATCTATGAATCAAAACCCAGAATCTCTCCCCCTTCCCTCTCGTATCTCAGGGCGACGAAGATGCTTCAAAGAATACACACATCTAAAACTGGACAGAACTGAGGTCAGTTATGATCTTTACGATGGACGATCAGTGCAGTGGAGAACATTCAAGCCGTTTTGCATGTTATTTATCAGATAAAAATGTTATATTCCAACAATAACTGCGTGTCTATCAGTCGTTTTAAGAAGATTTGCTTCAGCGTCAGCCGGTAATCAGATTACCTTAGACACTAGTGAGGCGCCGGTTTCTGTTGTTCTCTCACGATTCAAAATCTAATTTACAGCGAATACTCGTCCATCAATCACAATTTTCAACTTGTTTTTATCAGGCAGTGTGTCAAATGTTAGCCCAGCTCCACAACTGTAACTCATGTGGCATGAAAGAAGCTAAATTCATGTTGAAATCATTCATCCATCCATCATTTCTGCACGTCTTCCTATCCAGCCCTTTCCAGCGGATTCCCAGCTGATTTCCCCTTGAGGTAAACTTGTTGGTGAGCAGGAGAAGCCTCCAAAGCTTTTAAATAATGCAGCAATTAAATGTAAAAGATCTAAAAGTGATAGTTCCCAAAATATGAGAACCAAAACCCAGAATGTGAGAACTAAAACCCAGAATCTGGGGACCAATCTTTGCACATTTGTCTGACATTTGAGTATTTATCACCGGCGAGACACCAAACCTCACGGTCCGGGTCCAGTCTCCAGTTCCCAGAACTGGAGACCACAAAATAAGTGTTGAAATTGCTGCAGATATTATAATTATGGCTTTTACTTAAAATAGTTTGCATCAATAGCTTCTCTAAGATGGGTGCTGGTATCTTTTCCTCACTGGCATTGTGTCAACACAGACCTATCTAGCCTCTCCCAGCCAATTCCAAATAAATGGGCTGCCAGTCCAGGAAAGTTCAGGAAAGACACTTTTTAAGAATGATTACCGTATTTTCTGGACTATAAGCCGCTACTTTTTTCATAGGTTTTCAACCATGCAGCTTATACAAAGGTTATTCTATTCTGTGGATTTTTCTTCCACCGCTCGGGGCGCTCTAACCGGAATTAGAATCAAAACTAAGACAAAATAAATGCAAAGAAGAATACACTACTTCTTCTTTAGCAGATAGAAGTAGAAGCAGATTTCAAACAGATAAATAGATAAATAAATACCGGTTATTTTCTCTTGGTTCTGTCCTGTTTTAATCAGCAAAGTTGCTGCCGTGTTAAAAGACACTGTTAGGAAAGGATCTATTTAGGTACAAACATGTACATCATTTACAGTTTAAAATCCTTCTGTACATGTAGTAAATATCTAATCTAACAACATATATACAGGACTGTCTCAGAAAATTAGAATATTGTGATAAAGTCCTTTATTTTCTGTAATGCAAAAATGTCATACATTCTGGATTCATTACAAATCAACTGAAATATTGCAAGCCTTTTATTATTTTAATATTGCTGATCATGGCTTATAGCTTAAGAAAACTCAAATATCTTATCTCAAAAAATTTGAATATTCTGGGAATCTTAATCTTAAACTGTAAGCCATAATCAGCAATATTAAAATAATAAAAGGCTTGCAATATTTCAGTTGATTTGTAATGAATCCAGAATATATGACATTTTAGTTTTTTTAATTGCATTACAGAAAATAAAGAACTTTATCACAATATTCTAATTTTCTGAGACAGTCCTGTATCTGCGGCTTGCATATCTTTTTTTTTAAATAGAGCGGGTGCGGCTTGTATGCAGGTGCGGCTTATAGTCCAGAAAATACGGTATTTGCCAATGTTCTCCAGGAAGTAAATGCAGTCACGCCTGCTCACCTTCAGCTTGTGCTCGTGCTCCTTGTTCACCTGGGCCAGCAGCTGGGCCTTGCGTCGGTTCAGGGCGTCGATGAGAGCGTCACACTGCGCCACCAAGCACGCCTCAAACTCCACGCCGTTTTCCTGCAGGACCGGAGAATGCACACAGAGGCTGAATAATCAAAATCATAATCACACAACAGACAATAAAACAACCACAGACGGGAAGTATGCAGAACTTCTGATATCTAGATATCAAAGTCCCTCAACCGGCATCGGCGCCAACTATCCGCAAGCAGCATTTGATTATAACTGGGTTAGATATAGATTGGAAAATTGGGTTTATGCTAAAAACGTTGACATCTAATTACAATAAGGTAACATCAGTACTGGAGTTGAGGGGGGGTGAGGGGGGATGAGGGGGGATGGCATCCTCCCCTGAAATAAAAACGGTCCAAATCATCCCCCTGTAAAACTGCCATCCCCCCTTTCCATCCCTTATGTCATTTCATCAATGAATGTGGTTTTAGAAAAATAACTTATTTGACAATTTTCACCTGTTTCAAGTAAATTTTCACTTGAAATAAGTCGGAAAATCTGCCAGTGGGACAAGATTTATCTTCTTATTACAAGCAAAAAAATCTTGTTCCACTGGCAGATTTTTCTACTTATTTCAAGTGAAAATCTATTTGAAACAGGTGAAAATTGTGGTTTTTTTCCAGTGATGAGTCTTGTTTTAAGTGTAATGAGATTTTTTTTTACTAAAATGAGACATTTTAACTAGAAATAGGACAAATATTCTTGTTAAGATTGTGAGTTTTTGCAGTGATCCATTTTACTTATCCTGTGAAGGACAGAGTCATATTGATAAGTTCAGAAAAGTGTTTTTTATTGTTGTGTTTTGATGTATTTGATGTAAGCCCAGTGGATATTTAAAGCTTACAGAAGGCTGCATTTAACTGCTGCTATGTCATTCCTGCAGTATTTCTGCAGGTGTTTTGGTCACTGCTATTATTATATGATAAAATCCACCATCCCCCCTGATTTATTTTCACAACTCGAGTACTTGGTAACATGGACTACTGTAGGTGTTGGATGATGGTTGTTTGCAGCGCTACATAATTAGTTATCTAACGTTGTCTGATGTTTAAACCCGTATCCAATCAAGGACTGACTTTATTGTGTCTGACATCGAACAAGCCGAGCAGCGGCGTTGCTACCAAAGTCGCGCTAAAACATTTTGACTGATTTTTGAGCACAGTGTACCAAATAAAACTGGATCGAGCTCAGTAAGCACAACAAGATTCATATATAAGGCGCCACGGATTATCGGGTCCACTGCTGATTTTTGAAAGGCTTTTAAATGCGCCTTGTTGTACGGAAGATACGTTATTTTTCCCATAGAACATTAATGGTGAAATCAGTATGTTTATTATGCTGATGCTGTGTTTTAGTTCTGAAAGTCCTTATAGAATTTACACTTTTAAAATTCATACAGTTCATTCATACAATTCATACAGTTTATTTTACACTTGATTGAATTTTTTTTCTCTTCCTGGTTAGGCAATTGTTGATTTTAATGCACAGTGTCTTGCTTGTAAATGTGCAGAGTCCTGTTTGTAAACGTACAGTGTCTTGCTTGTAAATGTGCAGATTTTTGTTTGTAAATGTGCAGTGTCTTGCTTGTGAATGTGCAGTGTCTTGTTTGTAAATGTGCAGTGTCTTGTTTGTAAATGTGCAGTGTCTTGCTTTTAAATGTGCAGTGTCTTGCTTGTAAATGTGCAGAGTCTTGTTTGTAAATGTGCAGAGTCTTGCTTTTAAATGTGCAGTGTCTTGCTTGTAAATGTGCAGAGTCTTGTTTGTAAACGTACAGTGTCTTGCTTGTAAATGTGCAGTTTTTTGTTTGTAAATGTGCAGTGTCTTGCTTGTAAATGTGCAGAGTCTTGTTTCTAAATGTGCAGTGTCTTGCTTGTAAATGTGCAGTGTCTTACTTGTGAATGTGCAGTGTCTTGTTTGTAAATGTGCAGTGTCTTGCTTGTAAATGTGCAGAGTCTTGTTTCTAAATGTGCAGTGTCTTGCTTGTAAATGTGCAGTGTCTTACTTGTGAATGTGCAGTGTCTTGTTTGTAAATGTGCAGTGTCTTACTTGTGAATGTGCAGTGTCTTGTTTGTAAATGTGCAGTGTCTTGCTTGTAAATGTGCAGAGTCTTGTTTGTAAACGTACAGTGTCTTGCTTGTAAATGTGCAGTTTTTTGTTTGTAAATGTGCAGTTTTTTGTTTGTAAATGTGCAGTGTCTTGCTTGTAAATGTGCAGTTTTTTGCTTTTAAATGTGCAGTTTTTTGTTTGTAAATGTGCAGTGTCTTGTTCATAAACGTGTAGTGTCTTGCTTGTAAATGTGCAGTGTCTTGTTTGTAAATGTGCAGTGTCTTGTTTGTAAATGTGCAGTGTCTTGTTCGTAAATGTGCAGTTTCTTGTTCATAAATGTACAGTGTCTTGTTCGTAAATGTGCAGTTTCTTCTTTGTAAATGTGCAATTTCTTGCTAGTAAATGAGCAGAGTCTTGATTGTAAATGTGCAGAGTCTTGCTTGTAAATGTGCAGTGTCTTGTTTGTAAATTTGCAGTGTTTTGCTTGTAAATTTGCAGTGTTTTGCTTGTAAACGTGCAGTGTCTTGCTTGTAAATGTGCAGTCTTGATTGTAAATGTGCAGTGTTTTGCTTGTAAATTTGTAGTGTGGGATGCCGATGCTGAATGTGACATTTATGTGGATTTTAACGTACAACTGCCACACCTTAAGCATTTAAGCCGTTTGTTGACTAATCTTTATTCTGTTTTTATTTTATTTTTCCTCACGCTGCAACAACCCCCCACCAGGGATTAAAAAAGTATTACTCAACCCTAAATGTTCCCTCCTCCTCCTCTCAGTCAGGCTTTTCAACACTCATGTCTCCGGGTCTCGCTGTGTGACGATTATCAACGGGGGCATTTAATCCCACCTACCTCCTCTAATCACCCCATTAAGCTCACGACAACTGTCTGCACACAAGGATCTAAATTTAGCCCTGTTGTATACAGTATATCAGGCCTCAGCAGGGATATTGTCAGTTCCATTTAAATCCTTGTCATAGCGACAGCAGAGGAGTGTTCTGCTGTCAGTCAACCATCTCCGCTCTAACTGACATGACAGTTTATTCCTCTGAATTTATCCAGCTGAATGTGAAAGCACTTATTGTTTCATACAGTTCTGTACGATGGTTGATGTACGGAGCATCTCTGCAGGCTCTCCAGCCATCAGAGAAGCCTTTGAAAATATAACGGTAGTCCTCTGCACCGTGTGGCCGGACAGAGAGCTGGTCCAGGACATTATTGTCTTCTTATTTCAGCGGGAGGACAGACTGGGTTCACAGCAGGAGACGACGGCTTTGCAACACATTTCCATCAAGGACCATGTAGAGCAGGGGTCGGCAACCCAACATGTTCAAAGAGCCATATTGTCGAGATTAATTTTGAAGTACAATCTCGAGAAAAAAGTCGAAATGTTGATAAAAAAGTCGAAATGCCGAGAAAAAAGTAGAAATTTCGAGGAAAAAAGTCAAAATGTCAAAAAAAGTTGAAATGTCGAGGAAATAGTCAAAATTTCGGGGAAAAAGTCGAAACGTTGAGAAAAAAGTTGAAATGTTGAGAAAAAAGTCGTAATGTTGAGAAAAGTCAAAATGTCGAGAAAAAGTCAAAATATCGAAAAAAAAGTTGAAATGTCGAGATTAAAAAGGAAATGGAAAGAGAAAAAAGGAATAAGCCACTAGGGCGGCGCTCTAGAGCCGCGGGTTGACCCCGGTGTAGACAGATGTGGGTGGCTGCGATCAGGAGCGTTTCCGTGGGTGTTTTACCTGAATGTGCTGCACCATGTTCCGCAGCTGGACCAGGAACTCCTTGGCCTCGGTGGCCCGGTCTGACAGGCCGTTCAGAGCCTGGGACAGCTGACCCTGTGGAGAGGGAACACGTTAGCGACGCCAATGCACCACTGAGAAAAACTCCTTCTTGAATTCACGCGTCAATGACTGCGTTTCCATGCATCAATAATCCTTTTAAAACCCGAATATTGGCAATAACTCGAATTTGCACGGCCATGTAAACACCAATAACCCCTTTGAATAACCCGAATTTGCTCATATTCCGGTTTTTAAAAACCCGAATATGAGCCCTGGGTTAATCCTTTTAAAACCTGAATATTGGGTCATGTAAACACCAAACGGAATATCCCCATCAAACGGAACAGGAATTTGTTTTCTGCACATGCTCTGTTCACAAGGAATCCTGGTCTTTTTAGTCCAGGAAGTTCTTATAAACATGGAGAAACACAAGACCAGGAGGAGACTAATCACTTCATAAATGTAATGAAGGATATGAACATTTCTGCATTTGTAGGCGGTAGAAAGTACCGGGATAGTGAGATTTAAAAGAATGTGAGCGAAAAGAAGCAGCATTTGTTTTGAATTTGGATACAGGAAGAAGAAGCCATGTACACGGAATATTCCGAATGTTTCAGTAACTGGAATATTAGCAATAACCAGAATTTTGACTGCATGTAAACGTAGTCTATAACATCTGGCTATATAATGTACCAAGATTTAACTTCTTTCTGGAGTTTTCAGAAAGGTTTTTGAAGAATAATTTTTATTTTAGCCAAACTTTCCAAATTGGGTATTTTGGGATATTTAGGCACACTTGTTTTCAGCTTCCAAACTATTTAACTTGCTTTTTCTGATATATGTGTCACATAACGTAGACTACCAGTCCAACGTTTGGACTAGACTGGTAGTCAAGACCCCTAAACCGAGATAAATATAAACACAAAACTGTAATTAAATACAGACACATGCAGATGCACCAAAAAATAAATCAAATCAAAATACAAATAGTTTACAAAACTGTACATTAACCAGAGGAAGAACTGCTGATCACCAGATTCTGTCACCTTGGTGTGGAACGGACTCTCAGTTATCAGAGACCTACAAGTCTAGTTTGGACACACGTTCCCATTAAAAGGAAAAACAAAGTGTGTCCAAACCTTTGATTGGTCATGTAACTGTTTTTCAGTTAGATTTTTATCAGCTGAACTCTTCAGCGTGTGGTTTTGCGTCGGGCTGAAGGTTGTTATTATTCAGAATAATAAAGACTCATCTGGATTATTGATGTTTCTAATGAAACTTCACAGCCATGCAGAAATGATGGACAGTTCACAAATCCATGTCACTTCAGTCATTACTAGAATAAAGAACAGATTGGACGTGTCCTTAAGACACCAGGGCTGGGGATCCATTCAAATGTCAAGAATCGATTAGATTCCCATCCTTAAGATTCAGAATTGATTATAAAGATTTGATTCGATCCGATATTGATTTGGGTTAGTGTTATTAAAACTGTTTTTTGAGCTGTTGCATGAATTATATGACTGTAGTTGTGCAACATATTACTACTAGTATAATATTGAGATTAAACAGCAAGTATTGCAGCTAATGATGCTGTAAGGACCAATCAGCTCCCAGAATGCTGATAGAACTGCTTTCAGAAACATCATGGGTCAGAATTACCAAACAGATCCAGGACAGCAAACAGAGACGGATGAATTCGGTTTTATTTTTTCCCACATTCCGTTTTTATTTTTCCCATTTTCGTTCTATTTCGGTTTAATTTTTGAGAATTTGGCTTTTAGCATTTTATGCTAATTTAACCCCAAGACAGTATATAAAGTAATGAAATATAGACAATGTATGCAATTATAACTGAAAACTTTAATGTTTTCATACCTTTAAACATATTTAAAGGCAAAAACATGGCACTAGTTATTCTGGTGTCCAACAAAACATTCCTTTTTTGGGCATAAACAAAAAAATACCAAAAATTGTAATGATGAAAAAAAAATCGATCTTTAGACAAATGAATCAATTTTTAGGAATTAATATGAGAATCATTTAGAATTGGAAAATCGATGTTTTCAACACAGGCCTGTAAGAGACTGCTCAGTAGTCTGGCTTTCCTGCGGTAACTAAAACAATCCAGTATCGATTCTGAGAGAACTGACATGAATCAAGTGAAGGTTTGAGCTTGAATTTGATTTATGATGAAATATCAAACGGAAGAGTTCAGAGGAGTTTTGAGGATTGTAGAAAGTGAAGTTTGGTCCTTTTGCTTTTCTTTAACTGGTAGCTGGGTGACCTTTCATCTCAAAGTGTTTATTCTTACAGCGTTGCCGCCTGTGGAGACTTTCATCTGGAAGCAGCCAAATGTTAGTCGCAGCAAATGGTTTTCACTTCTGCTTTTCTGTCAAATGCTGGTTTTTATGGGACTAAGGGCCAATCTCAATACACCCCCTACTTTCTACCACTTCACCCTAAAAATGAGTAGGGCCCTTGTAATGTTCCCTAGGGAGTGGGACACCACTTGCTACGTCACTGCGTGGTTTACGTTCGGGTACGTAAGCGACTGCGTAGTTACGTTTGCACAAACGTCACACCATATCAGGAAGCCCAGAGATAAAAGCTGTTTTAATTTCAGCTGTAGCGCTGTTAATATGACACTTTATTAAGTTTTAATATTTTTTCAGGCGTAAAAGTAACCGTTAAGATCCCCAACCTGGGCTCAGTTTATCCAAATAAACCTGTTAAGAAATTTGCTCCGATGTTTTCGGGATGAGAACCGCCTGCCGGCTCGGGAGCTGATTTATGGTTCCGCGTTACACCAATGCAGAGCCTACGGCGTGGTCTCTGCATTGGTGTAACGCGGAACCATAAATCAGCCTTTATTCTGGCGAGGTTTGAAAAGACTTCGCAACAACGGGCAAGCAAGTGATTATGTACATTCACTGAGTGAATATTATGAAAGTAAAATATATATTTCTCACTAGAAATGTAATCAAAATGCATTTTTATGCAGAAACTAACTCAAAATATTGATTTTATTCGCTAAAAATGAGAAATGTCCGCCATGTTTTTTTTACATCATTTACATCAGAATATAAAGAATATATTTATAAAATAATGAACCCTGAATTACCAAAATAACCTTCTTAACAAAAATAAATCTCCTCTTAAACTTATACGGTGAGCATGAATCAATCTTTGTTATGATGTAAAATTGTATTTATTTATTTACTTTTATTCAATTTATTAAATTTTAGTTGCTAAATTTCTGGAAAAGGAAAAAGTCAAATCATACATGAGAGAAACTATTCAGTTTGTGGCAAAATATTTGTACTTGTATGAAACTGAAGATCATAATGCAAACCTGACATTTACTTTAAGTTCAGTTTGTGGAAAATGGTTGGCCTGGCTTTCTCTTTAAAACTTAAACAGTTATAAAGCATTACAAACTGTAACAATAGGGCAAATGCACAGCATTGTTTTGTATTTTGTGTCTTTCAAATAAAAGACTATTTTTTCCAGTCAAATGTTCCTCATGCAAGGTTGTTAAAAAAATACAGCTAAAATTTTGTATTGTATCGTTATCGTGACCTCAATCTCTGCAGCCCCCCTAGGGGTCACGGACCCCCGGTTGAACACCCCTGCTTTAAATAGTTTTCACCAACCAACTCCACCACATGTGGCTGCTCTTATCTTATTTATGTGAGGACTTTTGGAGGAAGTGCGTACCAGCGTACCAGAGGGTTATACTGGCAGGAATACTAGCAGGTTGTAGTTCAAAAGATTGGGTTTTTAAAGCAAAGCAGGGTCAAACGCTGCTTTTGAAGTCAATGATGCAAACTGCTCAGACAAGGAGAAGAAAATACCAGCCCTAAACTAAAGTTCCCATACATAAAACAAAGGATCAGCAACAGAGGAACAGAGACGAAAAGCAAAAGAACAAAAGGCTTGAAACGGTGGTTCAAAGACGATCCAGGAAGTTTGTGAAACCAATCAGAACAGTGGATGACAGGAAAAGACATGCACAAAAACTAAATCCTAAATCTTTCAGAACATCATGGGAAACGGATGAAATGCTGAATAACATGAGGAGACCTCTAACAGTCCGAGCTTGAGAAGAATTTCTCAAACAAAGCAGCGTTTCAGCTGCTGAGAGCCTGACATTTAGGAGCGTCTGAGCTTCAACCCCTGAGACAAAACACTGCTCTAACAGCCCGAGTCTTAGCTAGGAAATTACTTTTTCAGCTGAAACTGGGACAAATACACATGTATATTCATGTACATGTACATACACACATACATATATATATATATACACATACACACACACAGTACAGACTAGTGTTATCCCGATCGATCGACCGCCCGATCGATCAGGCCCGATCACGGCATTTTCAAAACATTCGGTATCGGCCAAAAAAGTATCGGGACATACCTAGTTATTAATGTTTAATATATATTAAAATCCTTTTATATATATCGTTGCATTTACCGCCACTTCCGGTCGGCGGGCGGAAGTGCCGAAGTAAGTGAAACTAACATGGTTTCCATGTTTGAATTGTGAAACGTTCTATCTGTTCATGTTCATTAAGCTGCTGCTATTCATTTCATCCATTCAGAATGTTGCACTAAGGTTAAGCCAAAAAGTATTTAAATTTTCTTGTGTTTGTGAGTTTGACTGGAAGTCATTCAACTACCTCTTACAGTTTCATGTTTTTACATTTTGTGGCACCAGAGCTGATAAGCTTTGTTGAAATTTATATCCATATTGTTTCCAATTGACAATAACAGAAACTTGGGATAATCTAGTTTTAGTCCTCTTTTTTCTTTTTTTTTTAAATTCATTGCCAAAATGTATCTGATCGGGAAAAAGTATCGGAGATGTATCGGGAGCCAAAAAAAGTAATCGGATCGGGAAAAATCGGGATCGGCAGAAACTCAAACTCAAGTGATCGGGAGTTAAAAAATCCTGATCGGGACAACACTAGTACAGACCAAACGTTTGGACACACTGCCCCATTTCTTTCAATGAGAGCCGTCCAAGAAATGAGAAGTGTGTATGTACTTACATCTAAATGTACAAACATCTAAATACATACATCTAAATGTACATACGTCTACATGTACATAAGCATTTCCCACTGTTATTATTGGAATGAAGAGCTGAGCGGCTCACGTGACAGGAAACGCCGTCGTCATGGACGTGTGCGTTGACACGGAGCTGGTTGTGTTTGGACAGGCTGAGAAAGCTGTTCATGTGAGCGGAGAGACGCCGTGTGAACGAGGGAAGAGAGGGAAGAGGGGCCGGGTCCTGACCCCGTGGGAACCTCGTTCACTTCACTGAACACCCGTCAAGCTGGGGACGTATCGCCTTTCCAGGGTTTTCAGGGGCCGATACGTAAACCGGAGAAAGGAAAAGGAGGGCAATAACTCCGGTGGAAACGCTGTGGAAACAATCCCTCACTACCTTCTAGTATGGACTCAACAAAACAAATGGGCCAGTAAGGGACTGGTATATATTGGTCAAATGTTTAAGGGTCAAACCATGAAGTCATTTGAGCAACTAACCCAGGAGTTTGATCTTCCAACTCAGGACTTTTACAGGTTCTTGCAGCTGAGTCTTCAGAAACATGAGGAATGGACGGTTATTAGTGGAGATCCATCTAAACTAGAGGATCTATTCATATCCTTTACAAAAGAAAATACTAAAAAAGGGATTGTATCAAGGATTCATGAAACCCTAAACCAGGAATCAGATGGTGATAATATGGGGGTCAAAGAAAAATGGGAATTGGAAGCGAACATTATAATAACCGATGACCAATGGGAGGAAACATTTAAAGCAGGACATAAATGGACTAATAGCCCATTATGGAGGGAATTTGACTGGAAGGTGAAGATGCTACTTTGTCATCACATCACAATACAGCAATATGTCTGAGCTGTGATTGAGAGGATGTGGTCTGGTTGGAGACTTTATACATATATTTTGGGGACTGCCCAAAGCTCACTGACTTCTGTAAGAAGGTTGAGTTGGAGATAAAACTGATTCTACATGTAGATTTTACGATGGGGCCGGCCCTAGTCATACTAGCTATACTTCCGGAGGATATGATGGAGAGATCTGGCTTCTCTACTGAGAATTCTGCTTTTAGTCGCCAAAAAAATGCTAACAGTCAACTGGCTGAAACCACAGTCCCCATCATGACACACTGGAGAGAGAGAGAAGATGTGTGTATGTGATAGGGCTGCAGCTATCGAATATTTTAGTAATCGAGTATTCTACTGAAAATTCCATCGATTAATCGAGTAATCGAATAAAACACATTTTTGTTTAGTTAAAGAGCAATTATAAATATACATAAGATGTTAGATGTTAATTGACATCACTAAGACTAAATTATATAATCCAGTAGGTTCATGGCTGTGCATTTAAAAACCCTGAACAAATTCACTGCCTTCACTCAAAAAACTAAGGATCTTACCAAGAAATATTCTTATTTCTAACCTAAAAATGCCTTTACACCTGATAACACACATCACTTAAAAGATTAGGTGTTTTTCCCACGTGTTTCAATTGAACTTTCATTTGTGTCAAGCAATTTTTAAGTTCTAGTTAAGTTTTAAGTTAAAGTATAGGATTTTGAGTTTTGGCAGTGTTCAAAATATAATTCTGAGACCTGCTGTATTGGAGCACATTTTCTTTTAGTTAAAACTGTAGCGGAAACAGAGGAACCTATATATGTACCGGGTTAGAGGGGGAACACATCGGAGAACAACCAGAAGAATATAGCGTGGATTAAAAATAAAAGTTAAGCACTGAGCTACATGTGTCTCCGTCTGGACCATTGCAGACTGCCTGAGCATATATATATATATATATATATATATATATATATATATATATATATATATATATATATATATATATATATATATATATATATATATGTGGATATGTGGATCTATGCCTAAGCATGCCATGTTACTAAAACCAAACAAAACCTCTTTCTTCTTCCTTTACGTGCGTGGCGTCAGCGCGTTGTGCCGCATTAAATGTAGTCCTGGGGGGAAAAACCTGCTTTGAGCTGCAAAATTAAACGATTCCTCGAGGCAGAGAAAATTCCTCGATCATTTTTTGTAATCGAATTATTCGAGGAATCGTTTCAGCCCTAATATGTGATGGAGAAAATTACAGCAAGATTAAGGCTAAAAACTAACCAGTTCAGTGACGGCTGGTCGCTAGTAACAGAAGCATTAACCAAGCTATGAACTCCTCCTGTTAACCTTTTGTTTTGTTTTTTCACTCTCAACTTTTATTTTATTTTTTGGTTTATTATTTTTTTTTCATTGCACCTGTTCTGTTATGCCGCTTTTCCACTAGTATCTGCTCAGCGCGGCTCGGCTCGGGATGGCTTGTCTCGCCTCTACCCGTTTTGTCCCCGTGTGTTTTTCCACAGCCAGGGGAGAAGTGGGGGGGTTAGGGTGAAGCTGCTGTGACGTACTCGATTGCTCAACCGCTTTGTTCATGTCGGCGCTGATGAGAAATCAGCTGGAGCCGCGAGCGGCTGAGAGTAAAACAGCCCGTCTACATCCCTTTTTTAATTCTCTCGACAGCCACCAGGTTTATGAACATCTGCACCTCAGAGTTGGATCACCAAACAGACTTTTGCGCTTTATAATAAAATCGCCGCGAGTTGCTCTCGCGCTGACTCCCGCTTCCTGATTCAAACGTCTGACGGCCCCCCGACCAATCAGTGGCACGGAGGGTGGTGACGTCAAAGTATTTGTACTTTGTTACTTGACACCTTTGCTGACGACCAAATGGGAATGTGTCTGCGAGGGCCGGGAGTTGACCTTTGACCCCGGTGTTTGGGAAGCTGTGACAGCTGGGCCTAACCCAAACCCACGGTGGGGGGCGGTGAGAGCCGGCAACAGCTGAGCAAAGCCCTAAACTCTGCTGAGCATTCCCTCTCAGATAACTACGCACCCACGACTCAGCGCCTCAGGAGACCACACTGCAAAAACTCATGAGAAACACATGAGAAAACGAGCGTCTCGTTCTCGCCGCTGCAGTGCAAAAACTCAAAATCTTTGAGAATATTTGTCTTATTTCTAGTTGAAATGTCTCATTTTTAGTAAAAAGAAATCTTGGGTATCTTGGTTGCATTCTTTTCATAAAGTGACAAAAGTTTTTGCATAGTTCACATCCTCCCACCTTTTCCTGAATTTTGGTTGTAAAAACTGTCAAAAAATGTCAAAGAATTTTGAAAATCGGGCCCAAACTTATATTTGTACAGAATAAAACAACTCTGAAGTGTCTACCTGCCTCTTTCTTCATGCAAATATCGAGTACGGTTCATTCTGTTTCAAAATAAATATCAAATTTGCCAGACAAAGAAGCTGCGGTTGATTTCCAAGCCACAGACGTAGAAGCAGATATTCTGGAGCTGCAGGGGCAGCCGTGCTTTTCTCAGCCGCTCCATCGTTTCACGATCCTGCCAATCACTTTCCAGCCGCCTAAAACCTAATACATATACATATATATATATATATATATATATATATATAGTATACATATATAGTGTAAACTGTAGTGTGTTAGAGTCAGTAGTCATAGTTGCAGCTATAGAACAAGACTATAATAGTTAGTCTCAAACATATCTTGGCGGTAGATATGCTGCTATAGGCTTATGCTGCAGGGGGGACCGACATGATCCGCTGGGCGGTGCCTCTCACCATTCTTCTCCTCTCCTCTTCCCTTCCTCTCTTCTCCATTTCCATTTTTATTTATTATAAGTATCTCATAGCCATCATTTTTGTCCATCGTTCCTGTAGTTTCTTGTGCCGGTCCCCCTTTTTTCTCTTTTGTGCATGTTTGCAGGCCGGAGCCTCGGGAGCTGCGTGCTGGCCTGCGGTCCAACATCCCCCGGGCATCCCGTTGCTGCTTCCACCTGACTGCCATTATCTTTTTTGCTGCTGTTAGGCCAGCAAGCAAAATTCGTTTTTGACATGGTGAAGCATTAATTGTGGATACATTATTTAAAATAAGTGTTTGAGGGTTTACTGGAATATTCTGTACTGTTATCGAGGATAATGCAGTTGCAACCTGTTGACAGAAGTTTGCAACAGGTTGGCATGCATGCAAAGGCAAAGGCAAAGGCAAAGGCAAAGGCAAAGGAAAAGGCAAAGGAAAAGGCAAAGGAAAAGGCAAAGGCAAAGGCAAAGGCAAAGGCAAAGGAAAAGGCAAAGGAAAAGGCAAAGGCAAAGGCAAAGGCAAAGAAAAAGGCAAAGGCAAAGGAAAATGAAAAGGAAAAGGCAAAGGCAAAGGCAAAGGAAAAGGCAAAGGAAAAGGCAAAGGCAAAGGCAAAGGCAAAGGAAAAGGCAAAGGCAAAGGCAAAGGCAAAGGAAAAGGAAAAGGCAAAGGCAAAGGCAAAGGAAAAGGCAAAGGCAAAGGCAAAGGCAAAGGCAAAGAAAAAGGCAAAGGCAAAGGCAAAGGAAAAGGCAAAGGCAAAGGCAAAGGAAAAGGCAAAGGCAAAGGCAAAGGCAAAGGCAAAGAAAAAGGCAAAGGCAAAGGCAAAGGCAAAGGAAAAGGCAAAGGCAAAGGCAAAGGCAAAGGCAAATGCAATGCAGTTGCATTTTCATATCTTGCCAGTTTAAGAGATTTCCCTGTCGCGGTTGTGGATCTGGATCCTCGGACAGCGACAGAGAAGCTCCGGCTGAACAATCCTCCACTTGCTTTAATGCAAAGCGACATCCGGCCGTCCCCGGGGGTGAAATAAACTCTGCTCGGTGAACGGCTGAGGGAAAAGCCTCGCGCCACAGCAGAGTTTGTGGAGGTAGTTGGTTTGGAGGCGGCCGAGAACGTCGCTGCCTTTTCGGGAGCCGCTAATCATCTCAGTAATTAAGTGGAGTGGGAAGAAAATGCTCGGCATGAATAATTCACGAGCGGCTCCGGGGCCGTTCTGCGAACTTCACCAATCTGTTGCAGCAAAGCGCGAACATTAGAGGCCTCAGCGGCAGTTTGGATTAAAGCTGCAACCAAGGACAGAGGGAGGTAGGTAATGTTTTAAACCCTTAAACCCACACCGGCGGAGAAGTAACACTGCTACGAGATGATTAAAGGGAAAACACTCATCTAAGTGTCCCATTACTCCCACAGCAAAGATAGCTTGTGAGCTCCAGTAACCTACTTTCATACATTTTTAAGCGCCCTACTCTTCCTTAGTGCTTCAGGGTTAAATACTTTCTCTGTGTCTCTTCAAACAGACTCTTTAGTCTCGCTTAATCCTGCACGAAACACGTGAAATAGTCATGACAGTTTATCCACATATTGGTTTCCACAGATGTTTTCGGTGCAGATGGAGAGGAATATAACGACACACAAGAACAGTTAGGTTTTGTGCAGCTTTTGCTCTTGATTTTCGGAGGGTTAGGTACTTTCAGCCTGGACCAAAACACAAGGGGCATCATTTATAAAGATTGCGTGCGCACAAAACAGGGCTTGAAAGATGCGCACGCCACCTTCTAAGCAAAGGTTGGGATTAAAAAAAAAAAAAACTAACGGAAAAATGTGCGTATCTTTACGTCAATCCTGACCCTAGCGCACAAACATTTTGAAGATATGGGGAACTGGCGACGCAGGCGGTGAGGTGGTGAAATGAAGCCAGAGTCGACACGTCTCATTCATCCCGACGCACAGCAGAAACAGGCTGCAGGAAGCCGCTGCGCATGCTCAGCAGGCTCATTTATGTGCAAATACAGTCATCAAGTAGTTTGCATTGACCATTTATGGTATGAAGTGGGCGTGTAGAGGGCGGGATATGAGGAGAATTCACCTGCCTTATCTTCTCATTACAAGCAAAAAAATATTGGTCCACTGGCAGATTTTTCTACTTATTTTAAGTGAAAATCTACTTGAAACAGGTGAAAATTGTTGTTTTTTTTCCAGTGATTGAGTTTTTGCAGTGTAGCTAATGGGAATCCTTACAAATAAACAAACAAACCCTCACAATCTTGAGATGAAAGAGAGTGAAGATGAATATTAAAAGCTTAATTAGTGATTAGTCTCCCTGCAGAATCGGTCGCTGGAGACCCAAACACGAAGGGTTTGTTGTTTACGACGACGGCTGAGTCTTGGGAGGATCCAGTCGTCAGTCTCCAACAGACAGGACGGGACAACTGCTCTCTCGGCCAGATTGTCTCCCGGATGAAACCATGAAACCTAAGCGGCCGCTGCATTATTCATCTCTTTTCATCTGCCGTCTTCAATAATTCACCGGCCGTCATTAACAATCCACACAGCGATTTAAGGAGGAAACCCCGTAACTGAGACTCCGGAGGCGTTTGAACGTTGATCTTTTGGTCAGAAGAGCGTCCTGACCGCTTCATTTAAACCGGCCGCCCGGCGCGGCGGGAGAAAGGCCAGAGGTGACGTTTACGAGAGGACGTCGCCTGCTCGACGATCAAAACTCCTACAGCTGGTCTGGTTTGGAAATGTCAGAGAGTGGGAGCGTTAATGCTGCTCAGCGTGTGCACGAGGAGGAAGAGGAGGACGGAGCTCTTCCTGTCAGCCGTATGAAGCCACGATAAGCTCTCAAAATAAAGAAAACGTGCACATGTTTCCTCTTTTCCCTGATGGTTTTTTCCCCCTCAACCATTGAAACTGTGAGAAGTTCCTTCGTCCGCCGTAAAAAGAGTGTCGGCCGAACATCTTCATGAAAATCTTTTCCGTGTTTCATGTTTCTGTATTTAGGTCTTATTGACAAGGTTTTGTTCCCATCTCTAAGTTTCTGCCCTAAACTCATCAGGGGCCTCATTTATAAAGCTTGCGTGCGCACAAAACAGGGTTTGAAAGATGTGCAAGCCACCTTCTAAGCAAAGGTTGGGATTTAAAAAAAAAAACTTAACGGGAAAATGTGCGTATCTTTACGCCAATCCTGACCCTCGCGCAGGAACATTTTTAAGATATGGGGAACTGGCGACGGAGACGGTGAGGTGGTGAAATGAAGCCAGATTCATGTCATACTGTTAATGTCATCACATATCAGACTTATAATATAATAGCGTTGATCGTGTTCCTCTGTGTTTGGAGCTCAGCGTCAGTCAGGACTCTGGTGCTGCAGCCGCAGTGCAGGACACGCCGGGCTGGTGTCGTGCCAAAAAGTGGCTCCCGCAGCCAGAATCTGATTTCTGGCCACGGGAGCGCGTACAGCAGCCCGTTGAGCGACAGCACTAAAACGTCAGATTTTCAGATTACGAAGCTCCAGAATGAGATCAAGTCATATTTAGGCAGAAACAACTTTTCATTAACTGTATTTGCCCTTCAATCAATTTTTGGCAGGTAAAAAGACCCATTTTCAGGGGAGAAATCAGATTCTGGCAGGCAATCACGTTTTGGCACGACAACGGCGTTTAGCGCAGCAACGACGTGCTGCCATTCACTCGCTTTCTTTTTGTTAGTAATGCCACTACTGTGACCACCAAATAATGTCGTTTTCCTGCCTCCACCTCATCCACGACACGTCTCATTCGTCCCGACGCTCAGCAGAAACAGGCTGCAGGAAGGCTCATTTATATATAAATACAGTCATCAAGTAGTTTGCATTGCCCATTTATGGTAGAAAGTGGGCGTGTAGAGGGCGGGATATGAGGTGAATTCACCTGCGCAACCTTCCAGCTGGACTGTGATTTATAAAGAGAACATTGTGTGCAGATGTGCGTGCACACGGTTTTATAAATCCAGATTTTTTTGTGCGCACGCCATTTTCGGCTTTTGAGCGCATGTACACTTTTAGTATGAATCCTACACACTCTTTTATAAATGAGGCCCCAAGTCAGCAAAACCTAGCCACTGAAAAACCCACTAAACCTTGTATATAAACCCAAGATCCCTCTAGATCACTTCCGACCACCTTAACGGGCCTCTTGGTGCTGTAATAAGAAGCCGTAAGGATTGGCTCATTACTTGAAACCCCTCTAAACTCCAGATTTCTTTCAAGCGTCTGAATCAACTAAAGTTTTCCAACAATTTTCAAGAAAATTCTCATAAAATGTAGGAGGCTTCATCAACGCTTTTAATAGCACACTTAAAACCCACCTGCTTCCCCTGGGTTTTAAACATCAATAGTGAGAGGATTGTTTTATAACCATCATGTTGATTTTGTCTACTTTTTATCTGTATCATCTTGTTTTAAATTGCATTTTTACATTTATTGTGTTGTTTTTAATTCTTTGTGAAGCACCTTGTGACATTCCCTGGTCTGTGAAATGTTGTCACTGCAAAAACTCAAAACCTTAACTTTGTTAACTGAATTTTTGTCTTATTTCTAGTTAAAATGTCCCATTTTTTAGTCAAAGAAAATCTCATTACACTTAAAACAAGACTCATCACTGGAAAGACACAACAATTTTCATCTGTTTCAAGTATTTTTACTTAAAATAAGTTGAAAAATCTGCCAGTGGAACAAGATTTTTTTGCTTGTAATGAGAAGATAAATCTTGTTCCACTGACAGATTTTTCTACTTATTTCAAGTGAAAATTTACTTGAAACAGGTGAAAATTGTCAAATAAGTTATTTTTCTGGTGTTATTTTTCTGGTGATGACTCTAAATGTTGAAATAGCAGTAAAACCACATTCATTGATGAAATGACATAAGGGATGGAAAGGAGGGATGTCAGTTTTACAGGGGGGATGATTTGGACCGTTTCTATTTCAGGGGGGGATGTCATCCCCCTCATCCCCCCTCAACTCCAGTACTGGTTACAGTATATCTTAAAATGGTGATAAAATCACTCACTAGATAGTCAATGGCTGGATTCAGAGAGTTTTGCAATGATTTGGAAATCTCAGATTTACCATTTATCAGTCAAAACATCAAGCATCATAAATGCTTTAAAAGTATTCAAATCAGCTCCTCTCTTGCCGAAACATTCAGGCGTTTGTTTTGTCATCTAGACAAAGTTGGACGAGTTAGTGAAAACAAAAACACCTTGGGTGCAGAAGCCAATGTTTTCTTTGGGGACCAAAGACGAGTCATTACCCCGATAATGAACAATCCCCCGTTCCTCCGGGTTCAGTCGCTGTTCCAGCTCCTCTCATCCGCCAGCCCTTCCATCTATTTCCCTCTCTCTCATTAACATTTACACGGCTAATCTCTTCACACGCCGCTCCAGTATGGAGCTAGAACAGTCTCATAATTCACAAATGCACAGGACAAGTTTTACAAATGCACGGACCGATTTGCAAATACACACACCGTTTCACACGTGCACAGGACAAGTTTTACAAATGCACAGACCGATTTGCAAATACACACACAGTTTCACACGTGCACAGAACAATTCACACGTGCGTAGGACAAGATACACAAATGTATTTTTGATGCACACACAAATATAACCTGATTTACACATGTTTTTTTGTCTGTGAGCTGCGCTGGATTTGTGTGTGAGTTTTGAGACTCCCCTGACGTGACTAGATGCACAAATAGGTTTTTTTTAACACGCAACCAATCAGATGTCTTCATTTGTTCCAGCCAATCATAAGAGCGCACCCACGTGGGGGACGATTTACTCATAAACCAATCAGATTAAAGGGGCGGATACACCTGCTGTTTCAACTGCGTTAGCGCTGTTCACATAGAAAAGTGATTAATATTTCGAGTTGGTGTAGTAAAGATGAATAAACATCAACAGGAGATAAAAGATAAATAAACAGGATGGAGAGGAGATCACTGCTCTGATTTTCTTGTGATGTCGGTAAAGAAAACAGCGCGATCAGAGATGGTTTGTCGGGCCGTTCAACCAGAGCCGTCAGGAGACTGCACTCCAAGTCCTGCCGATGCAGCAGCTGATGAGAAACAGCGGATATATATATATATTTGAACTACAGGTGTCTTTCAGGAGAACGAGCCTGTTGACGGGGGTGAATATTGCTGCAGTCTCGTTCTGGCTCTGGCCGCGAGCGGCGCTGGTCCCGGTCAGACACCAGCTGACCACAGTGACCAGATGTGGAGGTCAGAAACAAGCAGCTGTTATCCTCACATTTATGATGTGACATCGCCACCACACAGAGACAAACATGTGTCAAAACAGCGGTGGCAGATCAACACATTCCCGGTGCAGATAGAGTCATGCATGGGAAGATGCAGCCGTGATGATGCTGGTCGGGGTTTAGTCCACCGATCATCAAACATCTGAGCTGATACAGAGGTTCTTCGGTTATCAGTCGACTGATACCAACTTTACTCCAGATATTTGGGTAAATTAATCTCCTGACATGCGCGTGATCGCTCCACCTGGCCGCTGCTCGTCCCCGCCAGGCAGCGCAGCAGCTCTCTGCTGTCTGTCTGGTTCTGAGCTGAATCAGCGGGACAGTAATACTTCGTGAAACCAAACGGAGCAAATATATAAAAATCTCCGCTGTTTTTCATCATCAGTTGCTGCATCGGCAGGACTTGGAGTGCAGTCTCCTGACGGCTCTGGTTGATCAGCCCGACAAACCAGCGCTAACGCAGCTCAAACAGCAGGTGTATCCGCCCCTTTAATCTGATTGGTTGCAGATCCTTCCGTGTTAAAAAAAACCTACGTGTGGATCTTGTCACGTCAGGGGAGTCTCAAAACTCACACACAAATCCAGCGCAGCTCACAGACAAAAAAACATGTGTAAATCAGGTTATATTTGTGTGTGCATCAAAAATACATTTGTGTATCTTGTCCTACGCACGTGTGAATTGTTCTGTGCACGTGTGAAACTGTGTGTGTATTTGCAAATCGGTCTGTGCATTTGTAAAACTTGTCCTGTGCACGTGTGAAACGGTGTGTGTATTTGCAAATCGGTCCGTGCATTTGTAAAACTTGTCCTGTGCATTTGTGAATTATGAGACTGTTCTAGCTCCATACTCCAGGGGTTAAATGTTTCGGTCCAAACGAAACTGTGAAAATCCATCGTCCCTCAGCCTCGGTTTGCACTAGGAATGGGTGATATTTTACCGTTCACGATAAACCGTCAAAAAAATTCCCCATGGTAAGAATTTGTATCTCACGGTAAAAATGATAAATTCCTGTTGATGACGTTTTTGTGTGAAGCTGATTTATGGTTCTGTGTTAAATCCACGCACAACGTACGTGAAGGAAGGAAGGAAGGAAGGAAGGAAGGAAGGAAGGAAGGAAGGAAGGAAGGAAGGAAGGAAGGAAGGAAGGAAGGAAGGAAGGAAGGAAGGAAGGAAGGAAGGAAGGAAGGAAGGAAGGAAGGAAGGAAGGAAGAAATGAGCCAGAAAGAAAGAAAGAAAGAAAGAAAGAAAGAAAGAAAGAAAGAAAGAAAGAAAGAAAGAAAGAAAGAAAGAAAGAAAGAAAGAAAGAAAGAAAGAAAGAAAGAAAAAAGGATAAATTCCCGTTGATGACGTTTTTGTGTAACAAACATGGCAGATCTGATAGATTTATAGTTAAAAAGGTGGAATTGAATTGGGTTTTTTTTTATCGTCATTTTTATCGTTATCAGGATAAATGCCAGAAATTATCGTGATACATTTTTTAGTCCATACCACCCATCCCTAGTTTGCACTTCGTGTCAGAGCGTCCCGTCTGGAAGCAGGCAGGCCTAGGGCTGGGCGATATATCGAGTGTAGTCGAGGTATCGCGGCTTCTACTCTGTGCGATGTACAAAATGACTCTATCGTGAATATTCCAGTATACATTGTCACGCATTTGCTTTGGGCATTAAATGACAGGCTTTTCTCACTCTCTTGTCTCGTCTCTCCTTCTCTGAGAGATAAAACAAGAGCACCCTGTTAGATACGTCAGTCACGTGCTGTCGTGTATCGTCATACGACCAGCTACAGGTGTCGGCGCTGCTGTCCGGGACCGTCGGTCACTTCCACCCCGCTTTAACTTTAACTTAACTTTAACTTTCCCAAACTTGGTTTGCGCCGTGAGCTCATCCGCGCGGTTGCTATGCGCGACGGACTCTTTTCAAAGCTGCAAAGCAAGCTGGGACGGTTTAGTAAAGACGAGAGGGGATGTTTTCTCCTCGCACGACTATCTGGAGAGCGGAGGAGCCGCTTAGCGCGACACGCGCAGCCGAGCCTTTAGGCTGATTTATGGTACCGCGTTACACCAACGCAGAGCTACGGCGTAAGTGCGCGTCGCCGCGTACCCTACGCCGTAGGCTCTGCGTCGATTTAACGCGGAACCATAATTCAGGCTTTTCTCTTCCAGAGCTGAAAACGTCACCTAGTGTTGCTTAAATGTGGCCACATGAAATCAATCACTATCATCGAAACAAAGTCCAACAAGACTATATGACGTCATATTTCTAAATGTAAGTGAAAGTGATGCAAAGTAAAGGAGGAGAGAATGAAACATTGCAGCCCCTACACTTACATTAGTCTGAATATAAAGGTGCTGTAAAGGCCTGTCCTGCTCAGAGCAGCTCATCTTGGTAAAACCAGGTAAAACCAGGTAAAATCAGGTAAAAACGGGACCAGAACATGTTCTTAGCAGATGTTCTTCAGACGGGGAGTCAGAGATGCAATGTGCACTTTCTGTTTTGAAATGACACTTTTTATGTTTGTGCCACTCTCTGCTTAGTAACTGTTTAATAAATAAAGGAGGTTATTGACAACGACATAAAACCACAGCATCAAACTGGTTCCGGTTCTGGATTTGGGTTGTGATGATGAAAATTATGGGGTTTATTCCTGTCAAAATGAACATGTAACTACCAAGCATGATAATTATGAATAGATAAGCATAATTCATGCCAAGATTCATAATGCTCAGTGTAATTATTGTTGGAAAAGTCAGTGATTTTCTTCTCTTTTAAAATGCAAATAAGTGACTGTAAAATAGCAGAATAAAAGACATGTCATGTTCATTTTTGTTTATGAGATGCAAGTGATGTTTAGTCATTTCACAATGATTCACGTCAACAAAGCTTCTCACGTGACGACAATTAAACGACGGCGGACTAACGATCCCCAACGACAAAAACAAAACAGTTCCTCCTTAAGATCTTAAGATTTCTGAACCAAAAGAAGCCAAAGTCCTGTCAAGAAAAGCGCCTGCTGTGAAGAACAAAACAAAACGTCTCAGGTGGAGGAACCGAGAGACGGGAGCGTCGATATCAAAGGTGAAACTGAGTTGAAAATGACAATTTCCCAGAAGGCCGTGTCAATCTCCTAATGCAGCGATGATTGCTGGTAGACGGGGCTGTAGCTGCTGTTTACAGAGACAGAGATGAGTTTATATGAGTTTATATGTGTTCTTGCTTTCTGAAATGGAAACATATCGTGTGCCCTGGATGAAAACAAGAAATACGGCGCCTATACAATCAGAAAAGGTCTCTGAGGGGGTCATGGGTAAAACCTGAGAGCTGAAAGTGGAGCGATGTCGTCCCTTTAGCTGCTGCGGCTCCAGTGATGGACTCGGTAGGATCTACTGACTTAACAAACTACCAACCCAGACAGCCATCCGAGTCACGGCAACCAGGAGCCACCGTTAAGGTCGTTGGGCATTCTTGGGGCATTCTTCCCTTCCTCTCTTCTCCATTTCCATTTTTATTTATCTGAAGTATCTCATAGCTATCTTTTTTGTTCATCGCTCCTGTAGTTTCTTGTGCTGACCCCCCTTTTTACTCTTTTGTGCATGTTTGCAGGCCGGAGCTTCGGGAGCTGCGTGCTGCGTGCTCGCCTGTGGCCCCCCCCCCCCTCTGGTCATCCCACTGCTGCTTCCACCTGCCTGCGGCATGTATCTATATGTATCTGAATGTTTTGTCAAATTATTCAACCGCAAATAATTCAACTGCAAAATATCCAACCGCAAAAAATCCAACCTCAAAAAATGCATCCACAAAAAATTCAATGTTAAAATATTCAACCGTAAATAATCCGAACGCAAAAAATCCAACCTCAAAAAATTCCACCGCAAATATCTGAATGTTTTTCAACGTTAAAATATTCAACCTCAATAAATTCAACGTTAAAATATTCAACCGCAAAAAATCCAACCGCAAAAAATGCAACGTTAAAATATTCAATCGCAACACCCGGGAGGCCAAGGAAGAGCAATTGATTCTAGATTCAAGATCGGAGCGAGCGCGAGTCGCCTCCGTACAACTTCGGCTTGTTTTGTGGTTGAATATTTTAATATTCAATATTTTAACATTCAATATTTTAACATTCAATATTTTAATGTTGAATTATTTGCAGTCGAATATTTTAATGTTGAAAAACATTCATATCCATAATTTCAATGCGTAAATATTCAGAGCGCAGCATATGGCTGCTCTTCTTCTATGAATTAGCCTCACGTCAGCAGTAGGGCTGGGTGATATATCGAGATTTTAATATATATCGATATATTTTCAAACGCGATATGGTACGAGACTATATCGTTTATATCGATTATTTAAAAAAATAATAATAATTTTTTTTTTTTTTTTTATTTATGATTTTGATAAAGCTTATTTTGTGACAAATTGACTTGAATGTTTTATTTGAGATTTGCACAAATGTTTTGTTATTTGCACAACTGTCAACCTCAGTGGAAAAGTCTGCCTGTTACTGTCTACATTGTATTAATTGCACAGTGTATTTTAATGTAATTGTTATGCAGGAAAGGGATATTTGTTTTATTTTATTCAAGAAGCATTTTATTCTATATATGCAGGCAGTTTATTTTTATTTCATTTGTTTTATACATTTTGATATTGTGCAGACCTCTGTTAATAAAGGAACCTGTGTGACATTTGGCACGAGGCTTTGTATTAAAACTGACTGTTTTTTTAAGGGTTTGCCTCAGAAAAAAATGAAGCTAACAGAGATGCTAACAGAGATGCTAACAGAGATGCTAAGCTATAATGCCCAGGGGGAAACCCCAATTATGGCACAGAAAAAATATCAAGATATATATCGAGTATCGCCATTTAGCTAGAAAATATCGAGATATGACTTTTGGTCCATATCGCCCAGCCCTAGTCAGCAGTGACTACGTTTACATGCAGTCAAAATTCGGGTTATTGCTAATATTCCGGTTACTGAAACATTCAGAATATTCCGTTTACATGGTAATTAATCATTTGGGATATTTGGATCAAACCAGCGACGCGTGGAGAACATCATGACGCAATTACCGTCATTTCAGCTTCTTCTTCCCGTATCCAAATTCAAAACAAATCGCTATCCCGGTACTTTCTACCGTCTACAAATGCAGAAATGTTCATATCCTTCATTACATTTATGAAGTGATTAGTCTCCTCCTGGTCTTGTGTTTCTCCGTGTTTATAAGAACTTCCTGGACTCAAAAGACCAGGATTCCTTGTGAACAGAGCATGTGCAGAAAACAAATTCATGTTCCGTTTGATGGAGATATTCCGTTTGGCGTTTACATGACACAATATTCGGGTTTTAAAGGGAGTAACCCAGGGGTCATATTTGGGTTTTTAAAAACCAGAATATGAGCAAATTCCGGTTATTCAAAGGGGTTATTGGTGTTTACATGGCCGTGCAAATTCGGGTTATTGCTAATATTCGGGTTTTAAGAGGGTTATTGATGCATGTAAACACAGTCACTGATGGTGTGTCTCCCTGCGACCAGAAGCCGATGAGAAAGACGAGCGTCCACCACCTCGTCCGGACACGAGGCGGCATCAGCCTCCAGACAGCGACAGGACTTTTAATAGTCGTCCCGGCACCTGCGCCCTCGTCCGTCCTCATTAGCTGGGTTTTTATGGTGGATGAGCTGAACATCCGTCTGAATGTCGGGTTTTGTTCGGCTCGTCTCTTCCTGAAGAGCAGCTTAGGATCAAACACACGCTGACATTGAGGAGGAGAAATATTCCCTAAATTGCTTTGGAAATGAGTCCGACCCTACAGAGGGAGATTTTCCAGGGTCTGTCTGGATTCAAATCCTCTCTTCAGCCCCGGATTCATCACCCCTGTAGCCTGAAAGAGAAATGAAACTAATTTCCTGCTGCAATCTGACTTTTTTTCCCTCCCTTTTGTACTCCAGCTTTCATCTGATTAGTCACCTTTAATTGGTGCCGGGACGGCGGAGCGTGACCCAGACTGCATTTAGAGTCCTGTGTCAATTCCTACGACATCCATGAAGAGTGGAATACAACTCAGCAGGCGGGGGCTCGATACTCTGACCCCGCGATCTACACTCCATAATGTGATTTAAGGAGATTAATGCCCGAGTCCTGCGACCACATCCAGCCCTCTGACGCAGAGCTGCAGAGAGCTGAGCCGGTCATTGTTGTGCGGCTGAAATTGACTCCGGGTACATCAAATTGATTATCAGTCTGTTTATACGTGGAGACACAGTCCAACAAAGGCGGACTTAGAGATAAATGGCAAGGGGGTTTTATTTCCAGTGAGATCCGAGGAGGAAATGGCAGAAAAGGGAGCATGAAGATCTCCGGGGGGGGGGACGCTTTCAGTAAACAGACGCACATGCGGCGGGAGAAAGACGAAGTTGAGGGGGGATGGCATCCCCCCCTGAAATAAAAACAGTCAAAATCATCCCCCCCTGAAATAAAAACGGTCAAAATCATCCCCCCTGTAAAACTGCCATCCCCCCTTTCCATCCCTTATGTCATTTCATCAATGAATGTGGTTTTACTGCTATTTCAACATTTAGAGTCATCACCAGAAAAATAACTTATTTGACAATTTTCACCTTTTTCAAGTAAACTTTCACTTGAAATAAGTAGAAAAATCTGCCAGTGGGACAAGATTTATCTAAAAAAATCTTGTTCCACTGGCAGATTTTTCTACTTATTTCAAGTGAAAATCTACTTGAAACCAGTGAAAATTGTTGTTTTTTCCAGTAATGAGTCTTGTTTTAAGTTTAATGAGATTTTTTTTTACTAAAAATTAGACATTTTAACTAGGAATAAGACAAATATTCTTGTTAAGATTATCCATGGAAGGATACGTTTATATATCTATGGGCGGCGGCGTCGGTGACTCGTGTCTTAACAACATGCTTTGTGATTGCTTGTTGATTGAAAGACAGACGAGTAAACGAATCACAAACCAGCTTTTCCTCAACACTCCGCCTCCCAGTCATTGTGACGGTTGTGATTGGTTTGTTGTTTCGGAGCCGGAAGTGCTGGAGTTTTTTCGGCCACGGAAAAATATATTTTTGCGTTAAAATTTTTTATTTAATTTGATTTTAATTCGATTTTTTTACTAAAATGAGACATTTTAACTAGAAATAAGACAAATATTCTTGTTAAGATTGTGAGTTTTTGCAGTGATCCATGTTACTTATCCTGTGAAGGACAGAGTCATATTGATAAGTTCAGAAAAGTGTTTTTTATTGTTGTGTTTTGATGTATTTGATGTAAGCCCAGTGGATATTTAAAGCTTACAGAAGGCTGCATTTAACTGCTGCTATGTCATTCCTGCAGTATTTCTGCAGGTGTTTTGGTCACTGCTATTATTTGTAATATATTATATTATTTGTAATCAGCACAAATTATCTGTCCCCATATGATAAAATCCACCATCCCCCCTGATTGTTTTTTACAACTGGAGTACTGGGGACGGCGGACGCTTTTAAAACAAGTGGGACTTGCTCCTCTGGTCCGGTATCTTGGAGACTCTGCTGCTCTGACATCCGGGGGGATTCGGTTGCCATGGCGGCAGAATGTGCAAGTCTCTCTCCACAGGGAGAGAAGTGTTACGTAAAGATGGAGAGAGTTTCCCCCCCCGACAAAGATGGTGCAGATTAACAACAAATGAGCTGTGTCACCTTTAGCAGCATCAACCTGAAGGACATCGTCACTCTGCTGCAATATCGCAGAGAAACTCTTCTTTACTTTCCTGCTTGCAGGCAGGTACTTGGGCATTTTCAGGTCCCACTAAAGCAGTGTCTCCCAACCTGGGGTCTGCGCGTTTTAAGCGCGTGGTTGCAATTGAGCCTTTTTCCTGGAAACTGTTCATTCACACTGCAAAAACTCAAAATCTTAACAAAAATATTTGTCTTATTTCTAGTTAAAATGTCTAATTTTTAGTAAAAAAAAATCTCATTACACTTAAAACAAGACTCATCACTGGAAAAAACAACAATTTTCACCTGTTTCAAGTAGATTTTCACTTAAAATACTGTAAGTAGAAAAATCTGCCAGTGGAACAAGATTTTTTTGCTTGTAATGAGAAGATAAATCTTGTCCCACTGGCAGATTTTTCTACTAATTTCAAGTAAAAATTTACTTGAAACAGATGAAAATTGTCAAATGACAAGTTATTTTTCTGGTAAAGACACTTGTTTTAAGTGTAATGAGATTTTTTGACTAAAAATTTGAAGATTTTGAGTTTTTGCAGTGTAGCACGAAGAAGAAAAATAAAAAAATAGTGGTAAGGAAGAAAAGAAGAAAATAAGAGAAGAGATAACAGAAAATGGAGAAACGTAGCGACAATCTGGACAAAAGTGGGTCGAAGATCGGCAGGTTAACCGGCAGCTGGGGAGATTTTTTTACTAAAAATTAGACATTTTAACTAGAAATAAGACAGATATTCCTGGTAAGATTTTGAGTTTTTGCAGTGTACTTCTGCACCAATGCCGTGATTGGTTGCGATGTGTATTTTTTTACTTCTTTCTTTCATGTCCTCATACATGCAACATCACAAATGAAGCAGGGTGTAAAAGCTGCAGCCCTGCGTTCATTAGCATCACTTCTTTAATGCGGCCGTTACTGAATCAACATTAGACGACGCTGATGAGAACTGAGAACCGAGTCATAAAAGAGATCAAACAACCAACAGCTTTGATCAGTTTAGCATCAGGCTGAAAATCGACATGTTTATGTGCATATTCTTGAGTTGTTTGGAGCGCGCCTGATGGTTATGTATTCATGGAAAAACCCATAAATCTGTCTTGTTCCTGAGTTTCTGTTTAGTTAAGTTTTCCTGCGGTCTTCTTCTGTCTTTTCTGATTCACTACTGTGGTTTAGGAGATGATGTTCTTGGTTCTGGTTTTCCTGAGGAGTTGCTTCTGCTCAGTTTTCTTTTCTCTTTCTGCCTCATCTTCTTGCTGCCATCCTTGATTGTTCACTCCTGTGTCTCGCCAGCTCCTGGGTGCTGCTGTTTCTGAAGTATTTACCTGCTACCTCTTCTTCTAGACATTATTACTTTCCTCCACTTCTGGACCACTTCCACTTCCTCCAATTCTGCAGCAAACAGATTCAGAATCCTAAAATATCTCAGGCAATCAAAAAAGCTTGAGTTGAGGCTGTAAAAAGTACATTTACATTTTTAACTTATATCTTGAGAAAAGTTGTCAGTTTTACTTTGATTCCTTGGAGGCTGCAGAGTTTAACCCTTGTGCTGTCTTTGGGTCAAGAAAGGAGGAAGGGAAGCAGGGAGGAAAGAAGGAAGGAAGGGAAAAAATAAGGAAGGAAGGAAGGGAGGAAAGAAGGAAGGAAGGGAGAAAAGAAGGAAGGGAGAAAAAAGGAAGGAATGGAGAAAAGGAAGGAAGGAAAGAAGGGAGGAAAGAAGGAAGGAAGGGAAAAAAGAAGGAAGGAAGGGAGAAAAGAAGGAAGGAAAGAAAGAAAGAAGGAAGGAAAGAAGGAAGGGAGGGAAAAAAGAAGGAAGGAAGGGAAGAAAGCAGGAAGGAAGGGAGAAAAGAAAGAAGGAAAGGAGTAAAGAAGGAAGGAAGGGAGAAACGAGGAAGGGAGAAGGAAGGAGAGAGCAGGAGGAAAGAAGGACAGTAGAATTAGGTCATTTTGACCCAAAGACAGTACAAGAGTTAACTGACTTCTGCAGGAAAAATAAAACAAAGTAGTCTGAGGATGTTCGTCCACAGAAGATGCTGAAAAAACGTTGGTATAAGAAATTTGAACTGATTCAAAGTCAATAACACGTTGACCTGTACCTTGTGATGTTGTAATGACTCAAACCGGATCAATCTTGATCAATGAGGTTGTTTGGAAGCACATCAGATTTGGATGAATTACACAAATAGGGGGCGCCACATCTCACATGTAAAATTCTGAAATTTGCTTTACAGTAAACAAGACTTCAGTTCAAATCATTTTTACTTCCAAACTAAAGTAAGAGAGTTGTTGACAATTCATGTCTGTTTGCAGTGTGCGTAACTTGGTGTTTGCACGCATTCAGGGCCCCCTAAATCCTAGGCCCAGCCCTGGCTGACCGGCCAGAGACTACAAACACGAGAAACAAATGTTTATAAAGCCTTAAAGGCTTTTTATAATGGCATCTGCAACTAAATCTGCAGCTTACTAGCCAGTACAGTGCTAAAATATGAAGATCGATGTTTTTCCACACACAGTATCTTGAGAAATCACGTGGGCGAGATTAAAAATTACTTTTTCCATCCCTCCCCCCTCATCTCTGCACCCTGGATATTTAACTGTGAAGGAGCATCTCTGCACCCTGGATATTTAACTATTAAGTAGTATCTCTGCACCCTGGATATTTAACTGTGAAGAAGCATCTCTGCACCCTGGATATTTAACTGTGAAGGAGTATCTCTGCACCCTGGATATTTAACTATTAAGTAGTATCTCTGCACCCTGGATATTTAACTATTAAGTAGTATCTCTGCACCCTGGATATTTAACTGTGAAGGAGCATCTCTGCACCCTGGATATTTAACTGTGAAGGAGCATCTCTGCACCCTGGATATTTAACTGTGAAGGAGCATCTCTGCGTCCCTGGATATTAAACTGTGAAGGAGCATCTCTGCACCCTGGATATTTACCTGTGAAGGAGTATCTCTGCACCCTGGATATTTAACTATTAAGGAGTATCTCTGAACCCTGGATATTTAACTGTGAAGGAGCATCTCTGCACCCTGGATATTTAACTATTAAGGAGTATCTCTGAACCCTGGATATTTAACTGTGAAGGAGTATCTCTGCACCCTGGATATTTAACTGTGAAGGAGCATTTCTGCACCCTGGATATTTAACTGTGAAGGAGTATCTCTGCACCCTGGATATTTAACTGTGAAGGAGTATCTCTGCACCCTGGATATTTAACTGTGCAGGAGTATCTCTGCACCCTGGATATTTAACTGTGAAGGAGTATCTCTGAACCCTGGATATTTAACTGTGAAGGAGTATCTCTGCACCCTGGATGTTTAACTGTGAAGGAGTATCTCTGCACCCTGGATATTTAACTGTTAAGGCGTATCTCTGTACCCTGGATATGTAACTGTGAAGGAGTATCTCTGCACCCTGGATATTTCACTGTGAAGGAGCATCTCTGCACCCTGGATATTTAACTATTAACGAGTATCTCTGAACCCTGGATATTTAACTGTGAAGGAGTATCTCTGAACCCTGGATATTTAACTGTGAAGGAGCATCTCTGTACACTGGATAATTGACAATTGACAACCGCTCGGAGGCTCCTCGTTTGAATTTTCTCAAAACTTGCTAAAGTTTTTTGATCGGATACATTTCTATATAAACAAGGCACAAAGTTACTGTTTGACCTGTAACTTGTGATGTATTAATTCAAAATGATACCAATAAAATGGTACTGCCAGTTAGCGAAGCGCAGTAAAGGAGGCGTTATTTCACGAACCAACCAAAAGCTTCCCTTGTAGATTGTAGGCGGTACTTTGGCCTCAACCATCAACGCCTGCAGCTGTTTTTGTTCTCGGACCTCCCCACCTCCACCGCCCATATCTCCTCTCCGGCTCAGGCCATGACAGCGACTTTCAGCTGCCTTTGCCCCTCCACGCCTCCTCTGCTTTGCCTCTCCTTCATTAAGAAGCCGTTCCATCAAGCTGTGTCTATTGGCAAAAGCTACATATCTAAAAGCTTTGCCACCTGTCCCCCCCGTTAAAGAGCCAACTATTTCATTTAGGGCACAGGGGTGTCCATGCTGGACGCTTCTGGTGACCAGAAATGCAACTAGCAATCCAGGTCAGGCTCATCTAAACTAGCTGAATAGAAGGAAACTGGGTTGAGAACAGAAGCCCAGTCGCTGCATGTGTGTATTATGTCTTCAGTGAATGGTAATATAGAAATATACTCTGCAGCCCTCCTTGTAAGTTAAATATTTTTTCTTTCTCTTGGCTTTTAGTGCAAGTCCCCAAAGGAAACCTAACATTAGGAATGCATAGTAAGCGTATGTGACAAAAATGCACCATGCTGAATAATCTGCAGTAGCCTAGTTTTGATTTAGGCCACGTTTACACATAGCCGGGTATTTACAAAAACGGATATTTCCCCCTCTACGTTTTGAAAAATACCATCATTTACACAAACCTGCATAAATAGCTGTTAAGGTGCTATGAGCAGCCAAACCTACAGGGGGCAGTGTAACGAGAAGATAAAGTCATGCTAGCCAATCAGAATCCTGGAAACAAATGACACGTGGACCAACAAATTGTAAACACAGGTCGCACACATGACGCTGGTGACATTTCTGTTGCATAATGTGACGTTCTGAAGCCTAAATGTCCGTTTCCCTCCGTTTACAAGCAAATTTGAAGTCGGGGTTTTCGCAAAAATCTCCACTTTGGCCGGAGTTTTCAGGAATGATGGTTTTTGGTGACTTTGAGCTTCGTTTTTGTGTAAACCAACGGCCAAAACGCATGAAAACACCACCGTTTTTGCTACGTGTAAACGGGGCATTAGTTTTAAAGACCTGGACTGGTTGCTGTTTGTGTCTCT
Organism: Cololabis saira; assembly: GCF_033807715.1. NCBI lineage: Eukaryota > Metazoa > Chordata > Actinopteri > Beloniformes > Belonidae > Cololabis > Cololabis saira. Next base: position 37,265,638 of record NC_084602.1, read on the forward strand.
GCCTGTTTCCGTTTCTGTTTGGTTGTTTTCTCTCTTGCAGATTCCAAAGGCTTGTGTGCCCGTTAGGGATGGGCGGTATGGACTAAAAAATGTATCACGATAATTTCTGGCATTTATCCCGATAACGATAAAAATGACGATAAAAAAAATACCAATTCAACTCCACCTTTGTAAATATAAATCTATCTCGCTCTCAGATCCGCCATGTTTGTTACACAAAAACGTCATCAATGGGAATTTATCCTTTTTTCTTTCTTTCTTTCTGCCCACATCTTTCTTTCTTTCTTTCTTTCTTTCTTTCTTTCTTTCTTTCTTTCTTTCTTTCTTTCTTTCTGGCTCATTTCCTTCCTTCCTTCCTTCCTTCCTTCCTTCCTTCCTTCCTTCCTTCCTTCCTTCCTTCCTTCCTTCCTTCCTTCCTTCCTTCCTTCCTTCCTTCCTTCCTTCCTTCCTTCCTTCCTTCCTTCCTTCCTTCCTTCCTTCCTTCCTTCCTTCCTTCACGTACGTTGTGCGTGGATTTAACACAGAACCATAAATCAGCTTTACACAAAAACGTCATCAACAAGAATTTATCGTTTTTACCGTGAGATACAAATTCTTACCGTGAGGAATTTTTTTGACGGTATATCGTGAACGGTAAAGTATCGCCCATTCCTAGTGCCCGTTGTGTGTTTTACTGTGTTTCTCACATACTACTTCCCCTTCAATCCCCCTCATATATATGTTTTAAAAAAAGAACCTCCATACAATGATGAGAAAACTGGCTTATAGGCTCCTGGCCTGTTTTTGCTGGTACCTCTGACTATTATAGAGAGAAAAAGGAATAATCTGCAGCATTTGGAGGAAAGAAACAGCATCTTTTAATTGTGAGGAACATCATGGAGCTCTAAATAAACGTCCGTCCCTAAACGGTGCCAGCCACAAACGCTGAGCCATCTGCTGCAGCTCCGTGGGAAGCAGCTTTAGACGACAACTCGGACACATCCAGGGGCCGCCGTGAAGGCCAGAAAACAATGGAGGCTCACCTGGATCCTGGCACCGGCGCCACCCGGTACCAGCGCCGGGCTTCTAAAAATACTCCTCGCTCACTTTTTACATGAAGAAACAGGAAAAACGCGAGGGTGGCAACGTGATGTTGATGTGAGGGACGTACCCGAACTCTGCCCACTCTCCTCTAGGGATGGACTAAAAAATGTATCACGATCATTTCTGTCATTTATCCTGATAACGATATAAATGACGATAAAAAAAATACCAATTCAACTCCACCTTTGTAACTATAAATCTATCACCACATTCAGTCTTTGGAGCCAAATCACTGCTCTAAAAGATACTAAATACTAAATTACACCAATTAAATTGAATTAATAAAAACTAATTAAATGAGTTACACCTGTACTGGAAAACTGGAATGACTCAGATCCTCCATGTTTGTTACACAAACACGTATCAACGGGAATTTATCCTTCTTTCTTTCTTTCTTTCTTTCTTTCTTTCTTTCTTTCTTTCTTTCTTTCTTTCTTTCTTTCTTTCTTTTTGGCTAATTTCTTTCTTTCTTTCTTTCTTTCTTTCTTTCTTTCTTTCTTTCTTTCTTTTTGGCTAATTTCTTTCTTTCTTTCTTTCTTTCCTTCTTTCTTTCTTTCAGGCTCAATTCTTTCTTTCTTTCTTTCTTTCTTTCTTTCTTTCTTTCCTTCTTTCCAGGTGTGTGTGTGTGTGTGTGTGTGTGTGTGTGTGTGTGTGTGCGTGCGTGTGTGTGTGTGTGTGTGTGTGTGTGTGTGTGTGTGTGTGTGTGTGTGTGTGTGTGTGTGTGTGTGTGTGTGTGTGTGAGTGTGTGTGTGTGTGTGTGTGTGTGTGTGTGTGTGTGAGTGTGTGAGTAGAGCAGCCTCATCCAGCTCCACATCCTCCTCCGTCATAGTAGCTGGAGTGCAAAGGTGACGGTCGGTGTGGATAAACTTCTCTAAAACGCTGCTCCTGGCTGCCCACAACAAACTCGGCCTCCAGAATAACATCTGAACCCACGCAACGGGTTTCCATGCAATGGATACTGGATCGTATCCAAGCACAGCGCCGACATTAGCTTCCTCTAATGATCTACACGGTACCTGTGAGCCGCCGCAGCGCCGAGGAGGAAGGAACAGAATGGAGGGAATACAGTACATAGACGTCACTGCAACTAGTAGGGGAAACTGTGGAGAAGACGGGATAACAGCCGATTATCAGCTTAAATTAAAGGCAGTTGGACTTGACAGTGACCCGTACAGTTACCCCAAGAACCAGTGGTCCATGGACATTAATATTTGGTACAGTTACCAAGAACCAGTGGTCCATGGACATTAATATTTGGTACAGTTACCAAGAACCAGTGGTCCAAGGACAGTAATATTTGGTACAGTTACCAAGAACCAGTGGTCCATGGACATTAATATTTGGTACAGTTACCAAGAACCAGTGGTCCATGGACATTAATATTTGGTACAGTTACCAAGAACCAGTGGTCCATGGACATTAATATTTGGTACAGTTACCAAGAACCAGTGGTCCATGGACATTAATATTTGGCCACGAATCCAGTTTCCTGATATTTATATGTACTTATTTCTACGCCGGGGAAATACACGAAGCAAAGCTTGAAGGAATACAAAAGTCTTGACACTTGGTCCGACTTCAAGGCAGGATTTGTTATAGAAATTAAAGTGATGAGGACACCGAACTTTATGATTTGACCGTTTAGCGTTAGTTACCCAAAAATCCAACATTACCTGATACAAAATGGGAACCACAAATCCACACTGCAAAAACTCAAAATCTTACCAGGAATATTTGTCTTATTTCTAGTTAAAATGTCTAATTTTTAGTCAAAAAATCTCATTACACTTAAAACAAGAGTCATTACCAGAAAAATAACTTGTTATTTGACAATTTTCACCTGTTTCAAGTAAATTTTCACTTGAAATAAGTAGAAAAATCTGCCAGTGGGACAAGATTTATCTTCTTATAAGCAAAAAAATCTTGTTCCACTGGCAGATTTTTCTACTTATTTTAAGTGAAAATCTACTTAAAACAGGTGAAAATTGTTGTTTTTTCCAGTGATGAGTCTTGTTTTAAGTGTAATGAGATTTTTTTTACTAAAAATGAGACATTTTAACTAGAAATAAGACAAATATTCTTGTTAAGATTTTGAGTTTTTGCAGTGCACGTTTGGGTGTCTGGAATCCAGTTGTTTCTGTGAATTGCAGCGATCCATTTGTCTCTCTTAAGCTTATTTTTCGGCAGTCTGTAAAACGATAACGTAAGTTACGGATGTAACTATGGTTCTGTGAATTCCTGGATGACTGCCAGTGGCAGTAAACAGAGTGGATATGTCTCCTCGCGCTCCGCGCAGGTCGAGATTTAATAACAACAGTGTCACGTGAGTGACGTGTAGGCTACCTGTGCGTCTATAAATACCGCCCGGTAGACTACATCCGGCCTCCCAGAATCTTCTCGCAGGAAGTTCGGAGTGACCGGTGTGACTGGCAGTCATCCAGGAATTCACAGAACCATAGTTACATCCGTAACTTACGTTCTGTTTCATTCCTTCCAGACTGCCAGTGGCAGTAAACAGAGTGGATGACTCATACCAGCACTGTCACGAGGAACAACACCCACCTAGTGGTCAGCCGCAGAAGCCAAAGGCAGAACGGCCGAAGCCAGCGTGGACCCAGAGGCCACGTTAAGGCGATAGAACCTGGAGAAGGTGCACGGCACCGTCCAGGATGCCGCTGCACAGATCTCAGACAACGGTACCCCTCTCATTGCCGCCCAGGAAGTGGCCACACCCCTGGTGGAATGACAGACAACGCCTGAAGGGGCAGGTCTACCTGCCACGTCATAAGCCTGTTTGATTGCTTCAACAATCCAGTGGGAGAGACGTTGCTTCGACAGGGCACGGCCCTTGTGCGCCCCCCTGTAGCACACAAACAACTGCTCAGAGCGTCGAAAGCTCTGTGTTGCCTGAAGGTAGAGCTGCAACGCCCGGACTGGGCACAGCAAATTAGCCCGCTCCTTCAGCCGGGACTCAAACGGGGGAGGATGGTATGCTGCCAACTCTATGGCCTGATTGGCATGGTCAGGGGGTAACACCTTTGGCAGGAAAGCGACATTTGGCCACAGGGTCACTCCTGAGCTGTCTGCCTTCCACCGAAGGCACGTAGGACTGACTGAAAGGGCGTGGAGCTCGCTCACACGCTTGGCAGACGTAACAGCCAACAGAAAGGCGGTCTTCCATGATGTCGTCCTCAAGGACCCCCCTGCCATAGGCTCAAAGGGTGCCTCGCCCAAGGCCTGCAGGACCAGCGGCAGGTCCCATGCTGCTGCACGCTGCACTCTGGGGGGGCGCAGTCTCCTGGCACCCCGCAGAAACTGTGCCACCCAGTAATGCGCACCAACTGGTCTACCATCGATGTGGCCATGGTGGACAGAAATAGCCGCTACGTGCACCTTCAAGGTCGAGGCCGCCCGGCCCACCTCAAACAGATACTGCAGGTACCGCAGTACAATTTGTAACGGACAGGAGATCGGGTCAAAACCCCCGTCCCTGCACCAGGAGGAGAAAGCGGCCCAGCAATGCGAATACACCCTTCTTGTGGAAGGAGCTCTAGCATTCTGCAAGGTCTCACATACCGAGGGCTCAAGGTGCGTCAAGAATGACCCTTCCCTCTCAACGGCCAGGCCCAGAGTTGAAGGAGGCTCGGAGAGGGATGCCATACCTCCCCGCCCAGCTGGGACAGGAGGTCCGACCGTACTGGGAGCTGCCAAGGCTCCCCGTCCAACAGGCTGAGGAGCGTGGAGAACCAAATCCTCGAGGGCCACTTGGGCGCCACCAGGAGGACCCTGTGACCCGATAATCTCACCCTGTGAAGCGTGGGCATCACCAGGGGAATCGGAGGGAACGCATAAAGGAGGCCTCTCGGCCAAGTGTTGGCGAGAGCGTCCATCCCGAGCGGGGCACTGGTCTCTGCCAAGGAGAACCACAGTGGACAATGAGTCGTACACTCCGAGGCGAACAGATCCACACGGGCTTCCCCGTATCGATCCCAAATCATTCGCACCACCTGGGGGTGCAACCGCCAGTCCCCCGGGGGCAGCTGCCGGCGTGAGAGGGAATCCGCCACCACGTTGGCTCTGCCAGGGAGGTGCATTGCCCTCAAGGAGGCCAATTGAGGATGAGCCCACATCCACAACCTCCGGGCCTCGTTCAGGGAGTCCAGCGACCTGGTTCCCCCCTGGTGGTTGACATGAAACACTGTCGAAGTGTTGTCTGTCCGGACGAGGACATGCTTGCCCCTGAGAAAGGGCAAGAAGTGCCTCAGCGCCAAGTAGACAGTCCGGAGTTCTAGGACATTGATGTGCCGTCCCCGCCACAGAGGGCCCCAAACCCCCTGGACTGACCTCTTCTGCCATACCGCACCCCAACCCTGAGGTGAGGCATCTGTTGTCACCACCTCTCGCCTCGAAGGGACTGAGCCGAGAGGAACACCGTGCAATAGAAAGGTGCTGTCCCGCCACCGGTGGAGATGAATAAGGCACTGGTGGGTAACCTTGACCTTGACCCACCTGTGAAGGCGAGGGTCCATCTGGAGGCTGTTGAACCACATCTGCAGGGGGCGCAGGTGCAGCAGCCCCAGAGGTGTCACAGCCGAGGCCGCCGACAGCATCCCCAGCAATCGGAGCCATGCGTGGACGGGCAACCTCATCCCGAGGCGGAAGGACCGTAGCAGGTCCTGAATCCGCTGTGCCCGCTCTGCAGTAAGGCGTGCCTGCATTGACACGGAATCGAGGGACAGGCCGATGAAGGTGGTCTGCTGCGTAGGACGCAACAAGCTCTTCTCCCAATTTACCGACATGCCCAGAGCCTCGATATGTGTGAGGACCCTGGATGTCATCAGCTCCGCCTCCTGGAGCGAGGGGGCGCATATAAGCCAGTCGTCCAGATATGGGAGAATCTTTACTCCCGACAGGCATAGCGATGTCAAGGCCGCCCTCATGCATCTGGTGAAGATGCGAGGAGCCAGGGACAGGCCGAAAGGCAGGACGGTGAACTGGTAGGCGTGGCCTTGAAAGGCAAAACTGAGAAACCGTCTGTGGTCTGGGTGTATTGGGACGTGAAAGTAGGCGTCCTTGAGGTCTATGGAGGTGAACCACTCCCCTGGAGTGACAGATTGAAGGACGTCGCGTGTACGCAGCATCCGAAATGGGAGGACCTTCAGGTACTGGTTCAGACCCCGAAGGTCCAGCACAGGCCGAAGAGAAGTGTCTTTCTTCGGAATGAGGAAGTATGATGAGTAAAACCCACTGCTGTGATGGCCTTTTTGTCCAAGAGTTTGGCTATCTCCTGTGACAAACACAGGGCCCTCCCGCGGTCTCTGACCGAGGTTTCCCTGACCCCGGAGGGTGGTGGGGGCCGGCGGCGGGAACTGCAACCTGTAGCCCTGGGACAGTGTTCTCAAAACCCATACATCTGGAGAATGGGCTGCCCAATAGGCCAGGTGCTGATGTGAAAACCTGCCCACCGCCGGCCCGAGGCCCTCATAGAGTGCCTCGAGGATTATTTGGGGGTTTGGGGGGACGCTGGTGTTGCCCCTGCACCCGCTGAGACCGGCGAGGTGGAGGGTGTGCGCCCCTGGGCTGACGCCCACCACCCCCAGCAACCCGGCTGTGCTGCCAGGGCTGCGGAGGGGGGCTCGGGGGATGTGAGCGGCGCAGGTCTTGTGCGCCCCGTCTCCTGGAGTGCTGAGCTGGGGGTCCCATGCTCGCACTCCGACGACCCCAGGCCTCTGATGCCTGACCCGACTGCTTCCTGCGCTCCAACGCCTGTTCTGCCTCTGGCCCAAACAACTGGCCCGGCACTACCGGAAGCTTCCGTAGCGTCTGCCTGCAATCATCAGACATGGGTGCCTGCGCCAGCCACACCTGACGCCGCGTCACCACCAGGGTGGACATCAGGCGGCCAAGCTCTCTGGTCATCAGCCCGAAGGCTTGGAGCGCAGCGTCGTTAGTGTCACCCAACTCCCCGCCCTCATGCTCCGACTGCAACATCTGGGACTGGGCGAGGAGGAGCACGGAGAGGGAGTTCCCAATGCGAGCCATGCGGCCTGCCGCATCATAAGCCGTCGAGAGAAGGCTATCCGTTACCCGGCACTGAGGCCTAGGACAGCGGGCCTTATCTTTGAGCGCCTCATCTGGTGAAAGGACCAGTGAGGCGATACACGGGTCCACGGGAGGCATGTGAACCAGGCCATGTTGCTCCGCCTGGCGCATGGAGGCCAAAGTCCTCGCATCCTTGCCATGGTAGGCAAACGCCTTTGTATCTGCCCAGCAGCGCCGCAGCTCCTGCAAAAAAGCAGGCGAGGGCGGGACATCAAAGGGCGGGGCTACAGGAGTCCGGCGAAAGAATGGGTTGCTCGCCGGTTGGGCAGCGGGCGCATCATCCAGCCCGACCTTAGCCAGGGCCGCACGTAGTGTTGCCTGCAAAGGGCAGGGGCCCTCTCCCAGCTCAGTGCTCCCAGAGCTCCTGAGGGATGTCTCCGAGCCAGCCTCTGCCTGTATGCTAGCTGGGTCAACCACCAGACACGGCAGCTCAGGGGAGGGATACTCGCCAGAGCTAAACACACTGTCACGGCCTTGAAACATGGAGTTTGAAGCCCTGGTAGACATAGCATCGTCTCCACAATCTGACTCCCAGGGGACCGCCAGAGGTGGGGAGGGCAGAGCCCGCTCCCTCACTAAGGCCTTAAGCTGCTCCAGTTCAGCCCGTAAATCCTCCATCTCACTGCGAGAGGGAGCATCCTTCGCCTTCTTCTGCGTAGGGCCACTGCGCTCGTCATGGGGCCCCGCTCTGCGCTTGTCCCGGTGCTTTTTGCGGGAACCTGCACTGACATGAGCGGGCCCAGAGGGTGGGAGGTCGCTCCTAAAGAGGAGGCCTTCCACCTGACGCAGCCGGTCCTCTCTCACCGAGAGCGGCAAAATGCTGCAGTTGATGCAGGGGTCAGACAGGGCCTCCCTCAGGTGCCCCACCCCCAGACACTGGGGGCACAATTCATGGCCATCCTCTACCAACAGTAGAGTGCCACATGATGTACAAGCCATCATCGCTTCCTCCAAAAAATAAAAGGGTCAAGTTAGGAAATCTGGGCGAGAACCGAGACTCGATCAGAACATCTAACAGACTCCTCACACCACTGTTCTTAATCCAAACAATTCAGTGTGGAGCCAGGCAATCCAAGCGAGAACTGTGGCCGCCACAGAACGCGTCCGGAACCTCTGGACTAGCTTTTTTTTTTTTTTTTTTTTTTTTTTAATATATATATATTTTTAAAATTTATATATATATATATTTTTTTTTTTTTTTTTTAAAGCTTAAGTAAAAAATACTCACCAAGCCAGGCTAGGAACCAACAGACGAGAGCAGTGGGCGGACCACTGAACGCGGCTGGGACATCTAGCATGTGGAGGAATCAGCTCAGCACAAACAATTCAAGACCGTTTGTGTGGCTGGGGAGCGAGCCAGCCCGACACACGGGCGCTCGGATCCTCCCGATGGAGAAAGGGAGAGGTAAGATGGCTTGACAGCCACAGCCTTAGAGGGCACAACGTGCGCTCCGACCAAGAGTCACAGGCAGGCTGTCAAACACCACCAACCAGAGTTGAGCTTACCTCCCCGAACCTGCAGAAAATATAGATCCGAAACACGGATCTACGGAGCAATTAACCAGCGATGTACGTCAGGTTAACAGCGAGAAGATTCAAGAGGCCGGATGTAGTCTACCGGGCGGTATTTATAGACGCACAGGTAGCCTACACGTCACTCACGTGACACTGTTGTTATTAAATCTCGACCTGCGCGGAGCGCGAGGAGACATATCCACTCTGTTTACTGCCACTGGCAGTCTGGAAGGAATGAAACAGAACTCCGATTTCTTGCTAAATCTATAAGTACAGTTGATCGCACAACAGCTCTTTCCCATTTTACATGTTTTCCAGTTGTTCAAACTGAAGGTTTACGCTGCCACTCAGTCTTTCTGACACTCAGTCTTTCTGACACTGAGTGGGCATAACCCGCCGTGAAGTCTCATCTGTGACGTCATGCACATTCCCTCTATTAGACAAATGTTCTGCTACGTCACTGTTATGGGTTTTCTGATGAGTGAGTTTCAAAGCCCCGGCCGCCTCATTAGCAGCAGCCGACTGCAAACCAACTCCACTTAATTGGGAGAAACAACCAGAATGAATAAACCCAGATGAATGTGCTGTAGGTTGCAGCCGCCAGCGGCTCCAGTCCAGCCACTTCCACCACCGGGCCCTCCGGGGACAAACCCACAAGCCTTTATGACCCTTCATTCGTTTAATTAACAGAAGAGCAAAGCCATGTCGTCTTTAAAATAAGAATTATGCTGCGTTAGGTTTTAATTTACAGCTCAGAAGTCTAGTTCAGTGAAAAGGCTTTTAACTGATTTAAAAACAAAAAATCTCCATAATTATGCAGAAATTTGGTGGTTTGAAATCATTTTAGCCGACGAGGTACAGTAGATACAGGAATTGTAGAATATGTAGAATCGTCAAATTAGTTTAATTCACCGTACGAATTGTTACAGATTACTTTTGTAATACCGTATTTGACCCGGTCTTTGTACGTTTTGACCGTATAGAAACGTAATTCTTGCCATTTTGACGTCCTGGCCTACCTCTTTTCTTATCATTTTATTTCATTTTATTTGTTATTTACTGTTTAATTGTGTCTTGCCGCTTTTAATGTTGATGTAAAGCACTTTGAATTACCTTGTGTTGAATTGTGCTATACAAATAAACTTGCCTTGCCTTACAAATTCATCCCTTGCTCAGTGATCCTGAATGCACAATCTAGCTATGGAGACCAAAACTTTAATTTTAAATATTAATATACTTATTAGGCTATTTATTTCTTCACCAGTCTGTAAATATCTTTAATTCTGCTGCTTGGTTGAACATTTTAATATTACGGTCTTATAATAGTTAACTTGTGGAGCCACTAGTGGCCGTTACAGGAACTGCAGGTTCCCGTACTCGTACCTGGCTACCTGAAAACAGGATGTGACTCCTGTATTTATCCAGAATCACATTATAAATGTACCTTTTATCATTCAGAGGAGGAGCGCGGAGATGACAGGGTCGTGCGTCATCACACTTTAAGTAATAAATTAACATTTCCAGAACTTCCAGTAAATGCTGAAAATACAAATTATTTTCTAGACATTAGTTACTCAAATCAGAGATTGATTTATCATCCTGAGGAAGGTTTGACTCTCAGAGAAAAATCACAACAAAGTGCGTAAGCAACAAGGACTCTGCTCGATGAGCATTTTTCGCACGTACCTTACTCATTTAGGCTATTTATTTCTTCAGCAGTGTGTAAATATCTTTAGTTGTGCTGCAAAGTTGAACATTTTAATACTGGGGTCTTATATGAGTTAACTTGTGGAGCCACGGCCACTAATGGCCATTACAGGAACTGCAGGAACAATAAACATTTCACGTTATAACGTGATAAGTTTGTATATTGTATTAACGTGAAAAATATCACAAAGTTCTGGATATATATATATATATATATATATATATATATATATATATATATATATATATATATATCCAGAACTTTCCCTAAATGCTGTGTCATTTCCCAGACATTAGTTACTTCTATACTCAGAGATCTGAGGAAGGTTTGACTCTCAGAGAAAAAAAATCACATATGTACACACACACATATATATATATATATATATATATATATATATGTGTGTGTGTGTAAAAATATATATAATATATAAAAATGCATATATATGCCTTAGGTTTTTACCAACTTTGCGTTAACCATTAATATATATGCAGACAGGTTAAAAAAATAAATAAATAAAATAAATGAACATTTCCAGAACTTTCACTAAATGCTGTGTTAATTATTTCCCAGACATTAGTTACTTCTATACTCAGAGATCTGAGGAAGGTTTGACTCTCAGAGAAAGAATCACAACAAAGTGCGTATAAGCAGCCAGACTCCTGCTGATGAGTATTTTACGCACGTACCTTGTGCAGCTTCCACATGGCGCCCAGCGCCTTGACTTCGTGCGCGCCGTGCCGGCCCTCCTCCAGACACTGGTAGCACACGGGCGTCTTGCACTGCACGCAGTACATGCTGAGGTTCTCCAGCTCGTGCTCCGTGCAGGTGGAGGTCTTCCTGGGCCCGGCGCGCCGGCCCAGGCGGCCCTGCGCCGGCGGCAGCAGGCGGTGCTGCGCCAGCGGGCCGCGGGGCGGGTGGCAGCGCAGCCGGCACGGGTCGCAGTACAGCACGTCGCACTGCTCGCACATGGCCGTGGCCTCCCGGGGCAGCTGGTCCTCGCACAGCTGGCAGCGCAGCGCGGCCGCCCGGCTCTGCTGGTAGCGCTCCACCACCCCCTCCAGGACGCGGTTCCGGGCGAAGCCGCGCAGACCCCGCTCGTCCAGGATCAGGCTGCGGTGGCACTGCGGGCAGGTGAGGCAGGAGTTGCGGGGGATGGTTGTTGCGGGGCCGCCAGGGTGCAGGAGGAGGTGATGCTGGTGCTGATGCTGATGCTGCTGATGCTGATGCTGAAGCTGCTGCTGCGGGACGGTCGGGGGGAAAACGCGCACCCCGTTGGGGGACTTTTGGCACGGGGTGGTGGGCGCGCTCACGAAGCCCCCGTAGGATCCGTATCCGCTATCCGCCTCGCTGTACAAGCTCATCTTATCCAGATCCAGGTAGTCGTAGTCGGAGACGCCTGATCCGGACGCGCGGCTGCTCTGCGGGGACTCAGCCTCCGGCGTCTGCACCAGGATGTTGCGCGCACAGGCCAGGCAGATGCTGTGCGAGCAGGGCAGGATGATGGGCTCCCGGTAGAAGGAGCCGCACACCGGGCACTTCAGCTCTTCCTCCATCTCGTCCATGGCCGGCTCCGTGGTGGTGCGTGTACGTGGAGCTGGGGAATCAGCTGTTTCCGTGCGTAAACCGCGGCTCCAGTCTGCGGCTCCGGTCGCGGCTCCAGTCGCGTCCTTCTGATTCTGCGGCTGCAGGAGCAGCCCGGATCCGTGCGGGGGGGCGTCGGTCCCAGGGAGGCAGAAACAGCCGAGGCCAATCAGGAGGAAGCATCGGCTCAGACTGGACTCCTATTGGAGGACCGGGGGAGGCCAGAGAGAGATTGGACAGACGCGCTGTCAACTCTCCCATAATGAGCTTTAACATGGGAAATAGAATAGAATAGAATAGATTAGAATAGAATAGAATAGAATAGAATAGAATAGAATAGAATAGAATAGAATAGAATAGAATAGAATAGAACAGAACAGAATAGAATAGAATAGAATAGAATAGAATAGAACAGAATAGAATAGAATAGAATAGAATAGAACATAATAGAATAGAATAGAATAGAATAGAATACTTTATTGTCACTATTCATACAGTGAGATTAAAAGCAGCATCACCGTTCCAGTGCAAACAGATACAAGAAATATAAATAATATAAAAGGTTAAGGTGCATGAGGTGCATTTTTAAATAGTCAGTTAGTTAATTAGTTTAATTAATTTCGGTCAATTATAAGCATAAAAATCAATAAGCAAGATAAACATTTACAGGTTTTTATAGGTCAACATGATGCTTATTTTGACCGGAAAGGTCTGGGTTTGAAGCATAAAGCTTATCTTGCCCATCTTTTACCATAATAGAATATGCAAAAAGAACAACTGAAGTATCATGAGGTTACACAAAATAATAATAATAGTAATAATAATAATAATAATAATAATAATAATAATAATAATAATAATAATAATAATAGCTGTAATAACTGTAATAATAGTAATATTAATCATAATGATAATAATGATAGCTCTGAAAACAGAAAGTGAAAAGATGCTAAAGAAACCGACAAAACCAATTTAGGTTGTCAATTCATCTCATGCATGTGCAGAGCCGGATTAATGCAAAGGCAAACTAGGCATGTGCCTAGGGCTTGATTGGCAGGGGGGGGGGGGCCAGACAGAGGGACAAAAAAAAAAATATATATATATATATTATATATAATATAATAAATGTCCTATCTACAATTTATTTCAGTGTTAATATATTAATATTTATTAACTAATTAAAAATAATGACGTTGTTTACTTTAACGTTACGTTACGTCACATTAGCGCCAGTCAGTTAAGTCCGAGAGGATTACTAAGCGGGACAATTAAGCTATCAGGCAGCCAGGTTGGTTTTTGAGTAACATTCAAGAGGCTTTCAGGTGCGGCAAAACGTAAAAAGAAAAAAAATGAAGAGGAACAAAATAAGAGACAGCGAACAGTCCAGACCAGGAGCTGAGAGGTGATGTTTGTCCATGAAAATAAGCATCTTTACCACTAAAGCACACTTTGTCTTACTGCAAATTTTATTGGTCTTCGTATATTTGACTGCTTATTTAACTATTCAATTTAATCAACACATTTAATTAAGATTTTCTGCAAAATGCAATAGCTTAAAAAATTTATCTTATTTGCTCTGTTTACATGGCAATGCTGACACCTATTGGTGATTTACTGGTACTAATACCTTAACAATGACACTCGCTATCGATAAGATAAGGATAATTTAACAGCATTTAATAGAGCGGTATAAACGTATAAATAATAAAAATCAAAAAATAGTCTGCTAGACTGTTTAATATACAACACATGACTTATTTTGGAATACAAAGAACCAACTTGACTATGACTATGCTATGTAAAATGTGAATTAACTTTTATTAGTAACTTTGGTAAGTTTAAGATTTCATAAATAACATCGATGGAGGGGGGCCCAAAAATCACAGTTTGCCTAGTGTAGTCCATTCATTTAATCCGGCTCTATGCATGTGTATCGTGTCTATACATCAAATCCTACATACTATACATGCATGTGTTCATACCGGTACACACACACACACACACACACACACACACACACACACACACACACACACACACACACCTACACACACACGTGTACATTTCACTTTATTGTCACTATTCATGGGTACAGTGAGATTAAAAGCAGCATCACCTTTCCAGTGCAAACAGATACAAGAAATATAAATAATATAAAAGGTTAAGGTGCATTTTTAAATAGTCAAATCAAGACGTGAGATCTACAGATAATTACACATACTTACACATGTGGTGGAATATTGCACAGAAATAGGTCAGGAAAAGGTATTGCACGGTAAAAACAGTAATTGCACATGAAGGCATTCACATTTAGTTCAGGGCGGTTATGGCTTTAGGGAAAAAGCTGTTTTTCAGTCTGTTGTTTTTGGACCTGATGACTCTGTAGCGTCTTCCTGATATAAATAAGCAAATTCTAGTGTTTTTACAGGATAATTCCGACCTAATGGTTCAGGAGATTCATTCTATACAATAAAAAACATAATAAAACACTTCGTTTGTTATTGAAACCAGATCCTGTGGTTGTAAGATAAGATGCTCTTCAAGCTCTGGAAGGAGAAGAGACTCAACGACAACATTGAGAATTGTTTTAGGAAAAGCTGCCTTAATCGGATTAGTCTGTGGGTGAAATAAGTGTTCAGAGTATTTACTCGATAAAGACGAGCAGCTCCACAACATGAGGATTTAATTACGAGCACAAACGCGCGGTAATTGGCTTGTGGTGATTTTATGGTTTATCACCGTAGATGCATCTCAGGCAGGGCGTTGCATGGAACTTTACTTTGTATTTTATAAACTCATCCTGTTGAAAAAACACAAACAAAGTCAATAAAAATAGCCGAAGAAGCTGGTTGGTTCATTTCAGCTCTGACTGTCCCAGGTTGGTGTAAAGTCCTTACTTTTGTTCAGTATTTGCATCTTCACATTTTTGTAGAAATAAGATTGAACATAAGAGAGCTTTAACAACTACTATTGTTCATTAAAGATATAATTTATTCAGTTTGGGTAGCACAGTGAACAGAGGTGGTAGTAACGAGTTACATTTGCTTGAGTAAGTTTTGGGAAATGTACTTTTAGGAGTAGTTTTGAATCACTATACTTTTTACTTTTACTTGAGTAGATTTGTGAAGAAGAAACTGTTCCTCTTACTCCGCTACATTAGGCTACGTTGAGCTGTTACTTTTCTTTTATCCCTTTTATCCGCGTACGGGTCAATCTCATGACATCACTGGTGATTCTTTGGGATAAATGTTTGTTTTTGCATGTTTTGTCACATTTACACAGACTCAAACACACACAGAGTTTCTATGAGTTCATGTTTGTTCTAGTTCTGCTGGTTAAAAAAGAAAAGTACAAAGGCTTGAAATTGTGCTACTTGTGCTTAATTTATTTTTTTTATTGTTATTATTTTATTATTTATTAAAGTACTTGATTTTACTTTAAGATTATTTTAATTTAATTTTTTTTTATTAATTTTAATTTATTTTATTATTTTATTGATTTAATTTGCCTGAAGATGATTATTTTGTACTTTTGTCTGTTTGAATGGTTGTTAAAAAAATAAATCAGACGTTACTCAACAGTTACTCAGTACTTGAGTAGTTTTTTCACCAAGTACTTTTTTACTTTTACTCAAGTAATTATTTGGATGACTACTTTTTACTTCTACTTGAGTCATATTATTCTGAAGTAACAGTACTTTTACTTGAGTACAATTTTTGGCTAATCTACCCAGCTCTGACAGTGAAGTAAATAAAGCACTTTTTGTTAGGTTTTTAGTTTCTAAAGTTTCTAGTTTTTCTTTTTGAGACATCAAATCTCATTTTGAGTTTGATTTGGGTCTAATTCTGCTGAAAGACCAACTACTTTTAACCTAAAACAAAGTGATTGGTCCGCTTGGTAGAAATGTTTTTTATTTACTCTGTTGTCATGTCCCAGATTCATAAAGGGAGTAAACAAGACAAAGCTCAGTGCTGCAGAACAGACCCAACACTGCCACCTAGCGGTCTGAGGTGGAATTACAGCGCGACAAAACAACGACAGACAAATATAGACTGTATAATGGCACTTTTCCACTAGAACCTACTCATCTCAACTCGGCCTGGTTTCTTTTCCACTACAATTCAGCTCCTGGAGCAGAAGTAGGAGGTTGGAGAAGCTGCTGTGACGTATTTGATTGTGTATCTAAAGGAAGAAGACAACAACACTAAAGATGTAGAACCTGGAGGAGATGATAGATGTGCTGCTGGGTCTGTGGCTTGTGTTCGATACCAAGTTAAAAAATGAGAGTGAGAGAAACTTCAAGCATTTTTAATTTGTGTAGGCGCTGGTAAAAAGTCAGCTGGAGCCGTGAGCAGCTATGAAGAGACAGAGCTCCTGGTAGATCTGGTCGTTCCTTATCGCCCGTCTAGATCCTTTCTTAATTCTCTCCTCAGCACCAGGTTTATGAACATCTGCACCTCAGAGTTGGATCATGAAACTACGACGGAGTATTAGGGCCAAACTAAGACAAAAAAAAATTGGAAAATTACGAGAATAAAGTCGTAATATTACGAGAATAAAGTTTCTCGCAAAATTATGACTTTATTCTCGTAATATTACGATTTATTTTTAGGGTAGGCAAATAATAAGCTTTGCTTCAGCCTACACCTTTTTCGGTCTAGATGGTATTTGTATATTGGAAATTTTTTGTAATGTTTTCTTGTTGTCATTTTTATTCTTTTTGTCTTCCGTTGTCTTTTCTTTCCTCTGTTGCCGTGGGAGCAGACCTCTCCTGAATGGGACTGCAAACATGAAACTGACACCGTGTGAGATGAGATAAAGCACTCGAGACAGATTCCTCCTGAGCAGCGACGGCCTCCTCAGTTCTGCGGCCAAACCCCCCTTGAGTCATTTTTGAGGCATCCATGGCAACATGACCCCCCCGTCCTCCTTTAGTCCTCCTTTAGTCCTCAGTTCTGCTGCTGACGGGGAAATGAAACGGACTAATCCATTTAGAGGAATGTGTTTGTCTCTCCTACCCCTTTTCCACCAAACCGGTTCCAGGTCTGGTTCTGGTTCTGGTTCTGGTTCTAGTTCTGGGCCAGTGCTGAGTTTGGAACCGGGCTTTCTGTTTCCACTGACAAAGAACTGGCTCCGGGCCAGAAGAACCGGTTCCAAGGTAGCACCAACTCTTTGCTGGTCTAGACCAGTGGTTCCCAACCTTTTTTCCTTGTCCCCCCCCCTACTTGTGTCTAAGACCAGCTGGGCCCCCGACCCGTACGTACTGGCACCAATAGAGTAAAGTTATTCGTTAAAAATCTTTAATTGAAAAAATGAACATTAAATATGTTTTTGTGATACATTTCTCTTTGGTTTACCCTGTATACATATGACTTTGTCTTTCTCACCTTCATTTTGTGTCACCAATGTATAAAATACGCACGAAAAATAATTGCAAGGACATATAATAATTTCTGAAAAATGTCTCTTTTAATATGAGCGCAAACATTTTTAACATTTTTCCTTTAACAACCTGTCGGAGTGGTAGTATGATTAAATGTTATGATTAAGTTTTTATCCTGCTAAATAACTTAGAAATATATTTTGGTCATATTAAAATACTAAGTGGGTTTATACAGACTTGGATTACAGTATTCCATTAGGTGTGTTATTATTTTTTTATTTATTTAACATGCGCAAATATAATTTTTACAACTGCATATCTTCAAAGCAGACAAAGATTCGCGACCCCCCAGAGATCTCAGGCACCCCCCCAGGTTGGGAGACACTGGTCTAGAGGAAAGAACCGCTT
The DNA here is from genome assembly GCF_033807715.1 of Cololabis saira. Lineage (NCBI taxonomy): Eukaryota > Metazoa > Chordata > Actinopteri > Beloniformes > Belonidae > Cololabis > Cololabis saira. The sequence continues at coordinate 37,283,421 of NC_084602.1, forward strand.
ACCGCTTTTTTTTTTTTTTTGGGGGGGGGGGGGGTGACGACATCCACTGCCAATCCAGGAAGCAGGAACACACGGAAACACACGTCAAGCACTGGAAATCTGCAACAAAAAACCACAAACAAAGCACGAAACCGGCACGGAGCTAACCAAAACATGAACAGCAATCGACCTAAATCTTGAGATCTGATCGCAGTCTGAGCTAAGCTATCGCTACCGCTACCTAAACCCAAAAACTAGAGAGCCAGCATGCAGGTGAACAAGCCAGTGTGTATGTCTATGTGTGTGTGTGTGTGTGTGTATATGCGTGTGACTGTGTGTGTGTGTGTGTGTGTGTGTGTGTGTGTGTGTGTGTGTGTGTGTGTGTGTGTGTGTGTGTGTGTGTGTGTGTGTGTGTGTGTGTGTGTGTGTGTGTGTAATAAACCAAACAAAGCTCCACCTGAAGTGTATCTATAGTGGGGGAGGGGGGGGAGCAACCCCGCCACCCACGAGACCAGAGGCCGACACGGAAGAGCCCGGAACCCAGGCCACCGGCAACCCCACAGAGGGGAGAAGTAGGAAGGAGGCAACCCACCGCCTGCGAGGCCCCCCCCCCCCCCGGCGGCGGCCGAGGGGGCCCGCGGGCGGGGCCCCCACGGCGCGGGAAGAAGCAGCCAGGGATCCCGCGGCGGCGGACCGCGACCCAGGCAATCCCCGGCCACCCGGTCCGGGCCGGACACGCGGCCAGGAGGCCCTCACCCTTCAGGCCAACGACCCCCACCCGGCAGGGGGCCAGCCTGCCCGGAGAGACAGAGCCGCCCCCCACGAAAGTGGCCCTCCAAGACCAGAGGGCCCCTACTAATAATAATAATAATAATAATAATAATAATAATAATAATAATAATAATAACCATCTTTGTATAATATAATATTGATAAATTATTAAGTTTTGATGTCCTGCCAATGGAGGCCCAAATCCTCCATGGCAGGACCCTTCCATACCGCATTCTCACCGACACAGACACACAATCACGCACCGTTTCCCCCTCCCAGGGGGGGTCCAGCACCGCCAGAAGGCACCCCAGGCTGCACGGCGAGCCCCGCCAGGCCCGGGTATCCCGACCCACCTATCCCAGGCCGGTGAGGGAACGCTTTTGAAGTCTTTCTGATACTCAGTGGGCTAAACTCACTGTGAAGTCCCATCTGTGACGTCATGTTCATTCCCTCTATTAGAGCAAATACCTTGTTGTTGCTTCAACTTTCACGCAAACGCAGAGACGTAACTGACGTTTGCATAAAGTGGCTCTCCTTAGCACCCGAGCTGTGGAAAACTAACTGGTTCTTTCTTTTGAACCAGAACCAGAACCAGAACCAGAACCAGCCCTGGAACCGGTTTGGTGGAAAAGGGGCATCAGACACGAGGCCGGTCAAAGAGCGACTAGTCGTACAGATTTACTGGAGCAGTTTGGGAAGAGCAGAGCGGTAATTTGGGAAGTTTGTGTCACATGTTGCACTGCAAAAACTCAAAATCTTACCAGGAATATTTATCTTATTTCTAGTCAAAATGTCTCATTTTTACTCAAAAAATCTCATTAAACTTAAAACAAGAGTCATTACCAGAAAAATAACTTATTTGACAATTTTCACCTGTTTCAAGTAAATTTTCACTTGAAATAAGTAGAAAAATCTGCCAGTGGATCAAGATTTATCTTCTCATTACAAGCAAAAAAATATTGTTCCACTGGCAGATTTTTCTACTTATTTTAAGTGAAAATCTACTTGAAACAGGTGACTAAAAATGAGACATTTTAACTAAAAATAAGACAAATATTCCTGGTAAGATTTTGAGTTTTTGCAGTGTTGGGACGCATTTTGTAATAACGGTGCATTTCGTAATAAACGTCCAAAATGTAATAACTTTTTTATTTCATTTTGTAATAAAGCCACATTTTGCCACTGCAAAAACTCAAAATCTTACCAGGAATATTTGTCTTATTTCTAGTTAAAATGTCTCATTTTTACTCAAAAAATCTCATTAAACTTAAAACAAGAGTCATTACCAGAAAAATAACTTATTTGACAATTTTCACCTGTTTCAAGTAAATTTTCACTTGAAATAAGTAGAAAAATCTGCCAGTGGGACAAGATTTATCTTCTCATTACAAGCAAAAAAATGTTGTTCCACTGGCAGATTTTTCTACTTATTTTAAGTGAAAATCTACTTGAAACAGGTGAAAACTTTAGTTTTTTTCCAGTGATGAGTCTTGTTTTAAGTGTAATGAGATTTCTTGACTAAAAAGGAGACATTTTAACTAGAAATAAGACAAATATACTTGTTAAGATGCAAGTGCGGGCGTTTGATGCCGACTCTTGTTCCTCGTCCTCCGAAGCTTCAGCGTTTCTCCTCATCATCCTCCAGGATTTGTGAAAATATACAACAAATATACAACAACTGGCAAGTTCATCCGCGTAAATCCATCTCGGAGATAAAGCAAATACAATGTTTTCTCAGACCAAATGTTCGACACAAGTCCATCAGCTATTTTAGGATGCTCTCTCACTCCCACTCTCCCCGCTCTCCCGCCTCCAGCGCGAGAGCGTTGTTTCCTCTGTAATCTCCTCAGTTCAAACACTGCAGCTCTCCCAGTCTTTATGTTGTTGTTGTTGTTGTTCGGAGCCACACACACACACACACACACACACACACACACACACACACACACACACACACGAACAATGCAACAAACCTGCAAAGCCGATTCAACTCTGACTGTACTTCTAGAATCTGATAGAAACAATCAGAGATAACCGGATTATGCTCTCAAACATGTGATGTGATGAGATCCTCCTCTCTGCTGCCGTCTATCTCACAGCTCCATGAAAACCTCTTTTTTTAACCACAGAAAGATTAAATTGTCGTGATTTGCAGGAATTGAACAAACTCAGTTTGTGACTGACCTGATTTAGGCCACCGAGCTCCTACGGTTAGTTAACCTGCTGATGACGGGGAGGACTAACCATCTAAACCCAAGCACCAACCATCTAACGTCCAGATTTAGTCTAATCCCAGACTAAATTTCGTTGCAGTTCCTTGACTGACCACTAGAGGCTCTGGCCCTGTTAGAACCTCTACACTGCAAAAATGTCTCATTTCTAGTCAAAAAATCTCATTACACTTAAAACAAAATTCATTACCCGCATGCGGCTCTTTAGCGCCGCCCTAGTGGATCCTGGAGTTTTTTCAAAAATGTTTGACCTTTTTTTCCTTTTTTCTTTTTTTCCTTTTTTTCCTCTTTTTTTCTTCTTTTTTTCTTTTTTTCTTTCTTCTTTTTTAATTTTTTTTTCTTCCTTTTTCCTTTCCTTTTTAATCTCAACATTTTGACTTTTTTTTTTCGAAATTTGGACTTTTTTCTCGACATTTCAATTTTTTTCTCAAGATTCTACTTCAACATTAATCTCGACATTTGAACTTTTTTCTCGACATTTCGACTTTTTTCTCGACATTTCGACTTTTTTCTCAAAATTGTACTTGAACTTTAATGTCGAAATTTCGACTTTTTTCTCGATATTCGACTTTTTTCTCGATATTTCAACTTTTTTCTCTAAGTGCATAATGGAAAAAAAAAATCTTCCTCCTCTAAAATATTATTTTAATTTTTCTCCTTCCTGGCCCTAATACTCTTCCGTACAGAGGGACTCTTTGGATCCGTCTTTCCTCAGGAGATTTCAGTAATCTTCAGGTAAAAACATCAGAAAGTTCGACTTTTTTCTCGACAATTCAACTTTTTTCTCAAAATTTCGACTTTTTTCTTGAAGTGCATAATGAAAAAAAAAAGTTTGACATTCAGTCTTTCTGCCACTCAGTGGGCATAACCCGCTTTGAAGTCGCATCTGTGACGTCATGCACATTCCCTCTATAGTCACAGTGTACGTAAAATCAAGTAACCATGGCAACTGCAGCAGAGGCGGGGACTAACGGCGGCCCTGCTGGGCCCTGATTCCAGGTCTCTTTGCAGATTAATCTCTCCCAACATCAGGTTTACCTGTGAAGGGGCCTGTCCCCCCCGAGGTTTTACTGTATATTCAGCAGAACTGGAGCGTAATTAGACCCAACTGGATCGTCCTTAATTTGATTTGATAGGAACTCGTTTTTAAAGAGCCTTTAAATGACTTTTTGTCGTCAACCGCCGCCGAAGTATTGAAGTGAAATGAGGCGACTTAATGAACAATACGCGCTCATTTGAGGTTTGATAAGACATTAAATGTTCCCCCTCGCTCACGCTCGGCTGATTGCAGCCGCTCAGCAGTTTTCAGCCGGGCCGGTTACATAAAACCAGCGCCGACCTCAAAGACGGCAGGTTCGACCTCCGGTAACCTTCCCTTATGCAACCGCCCCGGCGTTATCACCATCTGTGATCACCGTTCTCCCCGAAGGGCAGGAGGAGGTGACGAGAGCCCACCGCCGAGCCTCTTGAGCTGTCAGGAGCAGCACCCCCCCCCCCAAAACCTCATGTTTATGGATTTAGAACCATCTGCGGTTTCTCACAAAGTGACCTGGGAAAAAAAAGAAGCATTTTTCTGCATGCTATGTTTGTAAATGAGGCCTTCGGGCGGGAAACTGGGAATGAAGGCTGGTATTTATGATCCAGACATCAACACGATCAAGTTAAGATGCTCTCTGTTCTAAAAGAGCAGGCGAGAAGAGCAGGATGACACACATCCACACTTTTGAACATCTTACATGTGCAGATCAGGGGCCGGATTCACCAATATGTTCTTAAGAACGATCTTAAGAAATGTCTTAAGATCTAAAATTAAGAAGTTCATAAGAAAGTTCTGAAGTGCAATTCCTCAATATTTTCTTAAGAACCGTCTTAAAAACTGTAATTTCTTACGAATTTCTTATTTTTCCTACTTAAGAACTTCTTAAAATATGGCTGTATCCGAAATGGCATACTAAGTACTACATGCTACATACTGCATCAGTATGTACTGTATACTGCATACTAAATGAAGGATTCAGTAGCCGCTCCAGCAGACCATTCACACAGCATTAGCAGCCAAGAATCCCAGAATTATATTATATTTATATTATTATTATTATTATTATTATTATTATTATTATTATTATTATTATTATTATTATTATTATTCATTTCATTATATTCAGTCATGCACCTGAAGCGAGACTTCACCACACCGATGCTTCGCTCCACAATATTGCGGGTCTTTGTTTGTGCAAATGTGTTAAAAAAGGTGATATTAGAGTCTTACCTTTTCACAGAAGAAATTTTAAGACAGGTCAAGGTTGTCTTAAAGTTAAGAAAAAAGTCAAGAACAAATTTGAGAACTTTTATTTCAAGAATACCATTTATTCTTAAGTTTTTTCTTAAGAAGAAAACTTTAGAAGAAAGTTGAGAAAATGCTTAAGAACTTTTTTGGAGAATATTACTTTTTCTCTTTTTTCTTCTTAAGACTGAACTTAAGAAAAAAAATTACACTTAAGAAGATTTTTTTCCTTAAGAATGTTTTGTGGATCCGGCCCCAGCCACCCACTGTCCCACCAGCCCAACCGAGGTCCAGCATTACATTTTAAGACAGAAATACTTATTCGTCCTAAAATTACTAATGGCCTGTCTATACTTTTGATTTTGACATAGTAAGTACTGTTCTAGGTTAAACTCTTACTTAATCTCTACATAAATATCACATGATGATTCAAGGTACCAGGATTTTGTCTGATCTTTTTGCAGACGATACGGGCCTGTTGGGTGGATCGATGCAAAGATGCTCTGGAGCAGTTTCCGAGATGAGAGTCGGCGTGGCCAGGATTGTGAGGGGACAAATGGACCGGCAGTCCATGAAGGTCCCCTGGTCCCGTCCGAGCACCCTTGCTGAGAGACTGTACCAATAAGCAACTTCTTAATGTTGCCATGGTAATATATTGGTGTATTAAGAAAATGACTAAAGCAGACGACAGCCTCTGGTCAGTTTGGTGGCCGACCTTGTGTATTATAATATACAAACACTTACAATAACTTACAACAATGAACTCCCTGGAAAAAATCCAAGTGATGTTCTCAGAGAGGAAGGGGGTTTATAACTTAAATCATAAAGTTCGGTGTCCTCATCACTTTAATTTCACCAACAAATCCTGCCTTGAAGTCGGACCAAGAATCAAGACTTTTGTATTCCTTCAAGCTTTGCTTCGTGTATTTCCCCGGCGTAGAAATTAAGTACATATAAATATCAGGAAATTGGATTTGTGGCCAAATATTAATGTCCATGGACCACTGGTTCTTGGTAACTGTACCAAATATTAATGTCCATGGACCACTGGTTCTTGGTAACTGTACCAAATATTAATGTCCATGAACCACTGGTTCTTGGTAACTGTACCAAATATTAATGTCCATGGACCACTGGTTCTTGGTAACTGTACCAAATATTAATGTCCATGGACCACTGGTTCTTGGTAACTGTACCAAATATTAATGTCCATGGACCACTGGTTCTTGGTAACTGTACCAAATATTAATGTCCATGGACCACTGGTTCTTGGTAACTGTACCAAATATTAATGTCCATGGACCACTGGTTCTTGGTAACTGTACCAAATATTAATGTCCATGGACCACTGGTTCTTGGTAACTGTACGGGTCACTGTCAAGTCCAACTGACACTAATTTAAGCCGATAATCGGCTGTTATCCCGTCTTCTCCACTAGTTGCAGCTGTTTTTGCTGATGTTTTGCCACTCAGTGTGAGTAAGGGGGCTGGTCCAGTGGGAAAGTGACGTCAATGCAGACCCTCTCCACATCTGCAGCTCCTCAACATCCAGAGGAACCGGCTGATGCTCAAGCATCAACCTGAATCTGGTAACGCCAAAGTTAACGTTTGGATGTGCTGACTAATGCACCGTTAGGGGCGTGGCTTCATGAGTGACAGCTGCGTTCCAGTTTATGTTGTCAAAGACCAAACGGAGTCATGAGGCTTGTTGTGTCTGGAGGGGTGAAAGTGGCTTAGCTTAAGACCCCTTCCACACGTAGCCGGATATCTGCGGATATCTGCTAAACCGGAGATATTTTCCTACGTTTTGACCTGTCATCCACATGAAAACGCAAATAAACGAAGGTTTAAAAAAACTCCGGGCAAAGTGAAGATTTTTGAAAACTCCGTTTATGTAGATGCGTGTAGACACACACAACCGGAGTTTTGCGTTTTCGAACGTCACATTATGCTCCAAAACAACAACAAATCTGCTCTGACGTGCGCCTTTTGTTTACTATAGATGATCCAGCATCTGTTCTCCAAGCTATTAAATAAATGGTCTCTGGTCTTGACCACCGCTTACTGCGTTACACCGACACAGAGCCTACGCCGTAGGGTACGCGGAGACGCGCACCCTACGCCGTACCCTACGGCGTAGGGCTGCGTCGATAACGCGGCAGCTCCTTGACGGGACACGGGGGGGAGAAGGAGACGCGCCTGCCGGGGAAGCGGAGCCGCGGAGGTGCAGCTTCCCCGGGAGCCGCAGATTATCTACAGGTTTGAATGCTTATGAATGTGGTCGAAAACGCAGATCTTCGGTTACGTGTGGAAGGGGTTTTTTTTTTAAACGATGTAATGTGGATGCAAATTATTTTATAAACGGAGGGGGGAAATATTCGGTTTTAAAAATACCCGGCTACGTGTGGACGGGGTCTTAGTTCCTGGAAACCTCCTTCCTTCCCGGTTCTCTCTACCTCATCGATGGGAATAAGTTGTGTCTCATTCTGGAAAAAAAAGTGAAATGTCACGTTACTTTTTTCAATGATTTTGACCCAAAAAAAACTTCATTAAAATGATGCAAATCAAGTTAGAGTTCATCTTATCTTCCCGCCTGAGCGACTTCCTGCCTCTGGGTGTTTCTGTGCAGAAGATGAGGCGGGGAGGCTGTAATGATGCGTTTTCGTAGCGGCTGACTTGGCGTGACCTTGGCTTCTCCGCCGTGTTGTTGATGCAGAGACGGAGGAGACGGAGGAGACGGAGGAGACGAAGGAGCTGCAGCAGCAACGCCGGACACTCGTCTGCATCTTCCTTCGTGGGAGGGGCGTAGGAAGGACTGGAGTTGAGGGAGGATGAGGGGGGATGAGGGGGGATGGCATCCCTCCATGAAATAAAAACGGTCCAAATCATCCTCCCTGTAAAACTGCCATCCCCCCTTTCCATCCCTTATGTCATTTCATCAATGAATGTGGTTTTACTGCTATTTCAACATTTAGAGTCATCACCAGAAAAATAACTTATTTGACCATTTTCACCTGTTTCAAGTACATTTTCACTTGAAATAAGTAGAAAAATCTGCCAGTGGAACAATATTTATCTTCTTATTACAAGCAAAAAAATCTTGTTCCACTGGCAGATTTTTCTACTTATTTTAAGTGAAAATCTACTTGAAACAGGTGAAATTTTTTTTTTTTCCAGTGATGAGTCTTGTTTTAAGTGTAATGAGATTTTTTTTTACTAAAATGAGACATTTTAACTAGAAATAAGACAAATATTCTTGTTAAGATTTTGAGTTTTTGCAGTGCAGGGCGTTTACATGGGAAGTTTAATTCCACTTTAATTCAGAATTAAAATTAAATCTACATAAATGTGATATTTAATGGTTTGCATTAATGGGCGTGGCCTAACGGCTCAACAGCGCCCCCTAGAAAACTTTGTGCCTCAAGCCCCACAATACGGTTTGACGTACATGCACAAAAATCGGTACACACCTGTATCATGTCACAACTTAAAGAAAAGTCTCTTGGCGCCATGGCCGAAACAGAACAGGAAGTCGGCCTTTTTGAATTAATTGTGTAATTTTGGCGCAATTTATGCCATTTCTTCGGCCGTTAATACGGCCCGAACCGTAACGTGCAGCCAGGTGTGTTATACATCAAAATGTGCGTCTCCATCCTGCGACAACACGCATTACTTTTCTCAGTCAAAAGCGTTACCGTGGCAACGATAGACGTGACTGGTGTCATCCGCTAAATGTCCAGGCCTGAAGAATCTACATGCAAGTCATACAAGCTTCCACTGCAGCCTGAACGTGCACACTCTTCTTTGAAACCCTGAGTTCCTCCATGATTCGCCTTGTTGCCGGAATCTGTGTAATGAAACCGTCTCTTGTTACAGGACGATTTGTTGATGGTCTGACGACTCTGGGGTCATTGGAAAACTAGCTGTCCGGTGCAGGTGCTGTTTTCTGCTCTCACCTGTTTAAAAAATCATGGAAAAAGGACAAAAAAACTAAAAAAAGCAGAGTCTGGCCTGATGAAAGTTTGATGTTTTCCATCAGACCAGGAACCTGGTCCATTAAACACTTTGATCAAATATGAAGAACCTATAATGGCGCCGGGCGCATGTAAACTCCCCCCCACCCTGTCGTAAAGCAGCAGAAGACTGAGGTGATAAAGGTGCATAGTTCACATCTCAGAGTTTAAATGTATTGAACCAATGACATTGTTTTGTCTCTCATACATTTATGAGAATTATAAACAACGCAGGTTACCAGGATCACACTAATCAATTATTTCTACAATCCAAATCACTAACATTTCTGGATCTGGTCAGTTTCAATCCAGCACAACTAATGTTCAAAGCAGAGAATAATTCATTACCGGGACAAATACAGGGGATATTTCTTGAAAGAGAGGGAGGAACAACCTCAGGGGTCAGTTTAATTTTAAAGTTCTCAACACAAACACTGAAGAGTTTCTGTGTGTCGACCTGCGGATGAAACTGTGGAGCTAAAACAAAGTCAAAACATATCATTTAAAAAAAGAGAGAAAGAAACATTCTATTCAAAATACAGATGCGAATAAACATTTAGATATGAGCATTTATTTATTTATTTTTTTTAAATTTTTTACCTTGTCTACACACATATTAATGGTTGATACGATACCATGTTACTATATTTACTATATACATATATATATACGCATACATACGCATACAAATACATATATATACACATACAAACCCAGTTTTTGTTTTTTTTTGTTTTTTTGTTGTTTTTTTGGGGGGGGGGGGTGACATCCGCTGCTAAACCAGGAAGCAAGAACACACGGAGGCCTCACGTCGAGCACTGGAAATCTGCAACAAAAACCACACATTGACTCTTGGGAAGATTAGCAGCTCTTTTCAGCTTTTTACTTGTGAATAACTCGAAGTTTGAAAATGGTTTCATGACCCTCCCCAGATTCTCTTACGTCATTACTGATGTCTTTCCTCCTTGGCGTTTTATTAACACACTTGAATCAGGTGGATTAGCAGCACCTGCTGCTACTTAGCCTCATTGTTCTTGCTGATCCAAGCATTTCAAGTATTTAATAATTAAAATGTGCACGCGATCCAGAGAGTCGCAACTGGGACTTATAACAGAATAACATATTCAACAAAACCCTTCACTTATGGAAGTTAATTAAGATAATATTTTCAAAATAAAGAATTCATAATTAATTGGTCTGCTTTATTATTATTGCTTTATTATACGTGTCTGTCCATTCAGTTTTAAGCCGTGTTTGTGCTTGTTTAGGGCCTCAGAAATCGTAGGACCGGCCCTGCCAGTGTGGGATCATTACTGTCTCCTGCTGTTTGTTTGTCCCTTGTTTTTTTGGCTGGGTTCAGGCATAGACATATATACGTAGACGCCGCATCGAGTGTTTTTACCAGCTGCTGCGATACATCAACGTCGCCGCCATATTGGATGTTTAAGACTGCACCGTAAACTAATACAAGTAAATGGACTTATTTTCATAAAGCGCCTTTCTACAAAGAAATGTACGTTTTACGTCTCATTTATTCATTCACACACGCACTAATATACTTGGGAAACAGTTAGGCATCAAATATAATATATTTAATTTTCTCAGATGGCAAAAATAAGAACTTTATTGATCCCACATAGGAGTAATTCATGTTATATCAGCTATAGAGAACAAGGTAGTGCCGAAAAACAATATATATCCCCCTCACAAAAATAAGAAAAATAGAGAAACATATTTTCTCATCAACAAAACATATTTTACATAAACATATTTTCAATTTTTCAAGTAAAAAAATAACGTATTTGAACAATTTTTCAGATTTTTTCACTTATTTTATTGTCTGAATCTCAAATATGTTATTTTGTTATTTTATTATTATTTATTATTTATTATTATTTTGCGCTTTATGAAAATAAGTCCATTTACTTGTATTAGTTTACAGCGCAGTCTTGAACATCCAATATGGCGGCGACGTTGACGTATCACAGCAGCTCGACGGGGCGTCTACATACAGGTATACATGTCTATGGGTTCAGGTACCAAACCCCCAAAAAATGACAATATTTGGGGTTTAAGCGGCCGGTTTCACCATCTGTAAAAGGCTTCTTTGTTTTTTGACAGGATGAAAAATCACGCAAAAATCTCATCTGTGCCACCAGTGATTTATCATAATAGCTTTGAAAGCTACGTTGACGAACAGAACATTTCCCGGGATTCTGTCGTTCAATCGTGAGCCACTGAACACATTCAAGAGATGTTTATGTGCAAATGTAGATAAATCAAGGGCTCATCGCTCAGACGTCTTTTACTTTTACTGCTGCTCGTGTTTAACGTCCCCCGGGGGCTGACGGGGGAGGAATTATGGAGCATCTCCGTACACTGCAAAAACTCAAAATCTTAACAAGAATATTTGTCTTATTTCTAGTTAAAATGTCTCATTTTTAATCAAAAAATCTCATTACACTTAAAACAAGACTCATCACTGGAGAAAAAAAAACTTTTTCACCTGTTTTAAGTAGATTTTCACTTAAAATAAGTAGAAAAATCTGCCAGTGGAACAAGATTTTTTTGCTTGTAATGAGAAGATAAATCTTTTCCCGCTGGCAGATTTTTCTACTTATTTCAAGTGAAAATTTACCTTGAAACAGATGAAAATTGTCAAATAATAAGTTATTTTTCTGGTAATGACTCTTGTTTTAAGTGTAATGAGATTTTTTGACTAAAAATTAGACATTTTAATTAGAAATAAGACAAATATTCCTGGTAAGATTTTGAGTTTTTGCAGTGTAGATCAATGGTCACCAGGCCGACGTCTCCTGAGCTGGAGGCACAAAAAAGCAAACAAAGAGTCAACTGAATAGTAATTACTGTTAAAAATGCCTCTTCCAGTCTTTTAAGTCTTGACCTTGATTTTTATTGTTTTTTGTGTTCAAATATTTTTATATATATTTCATTTTTTTAAATATTATAAACGGTGGCATCCACAATGATGTGAAATAAACATTATACACATATTTTCACCCCCTTGCAAACCCACCCCTCGCACCTAAGCATTCGATGAAAACAATACAACAATAAAAAACAAAGAAAACAAACAAAAAAAAGGACAAAATAAAACAAAGGCAAAACATAAAATAATAATATCAAAAACTGGACAAGGATAGCTGCAACAAGGTAGTCTATATCAATTTTAAATACATCTTTCAAGTTTGGCTTTAATTTGATCTGCTGCCATATAACAAAATAAAATATTTTGTTGTTTTGCATTCTGGATTCAGGTTGTAAATATTTCCAGATAGATAATATAAAAGAAAAGTCAAACACCAATGGGAGATGTTAAGGTGGTGTATTCCATCTTACTGCAATTATCTTTTTTGCTGCTGTTAGGCCAGCAAGCTAAATTAGTTTTTGACATAGTGAAGCATTAATTGTGGATACATTATTTAAAACAAATGTGCAATATTCTTTCATTAATTCATTTTTATAGTGTTTATATATTTATATTGTCTCTTTTTTGTTTTTACATAGCCTTTTATGGAGGTGCTGCTTAATCTCATTATACTATAATGACAATAAAGGCTTTCTATTCTATTCTATTTTATATTAATGACACCTCATGCATGGAGGGTTTATTTATTCATTGATATCATGTAATGAAATACTGCACAAGAAGCCTTTTAGGTGTTTTAAAAGATGCTGACTGGGTTTTTGGAGTAAACAGGGGGATGTCCGACTGTAGGGCGGAGGATGAATCGTCTTTACGGAGGAAGTTAGAGCAACGTGGGACGAGTCGAAGTCTTTAAAGAGCCAGACGGACCATCGACAGCTGATTTTAAGCTGCATTGGTCACGGTGCGAACCTAAAACCATCAAACTGATCTTGAACTGACCTTGAACTGCTCTGGAACCTTCTGCAGACAGATGTGGGGGTCACCGGTCCGACAGCTGTGGGTCAAACGACAGGAACTGTAGAGAAGAGTGGACACTCTTCACTGATGTGAGGCTGTTAACGTCACACAGAGAATAATTATTGCTCCTTGAGGTTGTTCTACTGAGTCCCGGGATGTATTAAATCCTGATATACGACTCTGAAGCGGTGTGTAATTTAGTGTCGGCAGATGTAATCATTGTCTGTATAAGAAGAGCTGGTCAAACTAGTCTGCGATGTGAACTGGAGGTTTTATATAAAAGCCCTTCAGAGGCCGCAAAGGCTGGTTTTAACGCTGCAAATGAGCCGAACCGTCAAACCTGGCAACACGCTCACCTCAGTTCAGCCACAGCGAGCTATTATCGGGAATAATTGCTACTTTTAGCCGCTGCTGAGTTCATCCTTGACCCCCATCTAGTACGACTTAATGCAGCACCAAGTAGTTTAAGTGATGACAGCAAGCCATTTACTTATTTTTTAGTTAGTTAATATTTATTTCGGGTCAATCACAAACATAAAAATCAACAAACAAGATAACACAGGTTTTCCCTGGTCAACATTGTGATTATTTCGACCGAAAAGGTCTGGGCTTGAAGCATAAAGCTGATCTTGCCCACCTTTGCACATAATAGAATATACAAAAAACACAAATGAAGTATCATGAGGCTACACAAAATAATAATAATAATAATAATAATAATAATAATAATAATAATAATAATAATAATAATAATAATAATAATAATAATAATAATAATAATAACAGCTTAAATAACTGTAATAATAGTAATAGTAATAATAATGATAATAATAATAATGATAGCTCTGAAAACAGAAAGTGAAAAGATGCTAAGGAAACCGACAAAACCAATTTAGGTTGTCATTTTATCTCATGCATGTGTACATTGTTCTTTGTTTGCTTAATGTGCTCCTATATACAATATGTGTCCATTACCTTTGCTTTGAATAATATCTTGTATGCTTTTATTGAGTTTGCTAGTTTATTGGTTGGTTGTTTCAGCTGCCAATCAAAAGGCCACACCCCTCATTTTTCATTCACGTGTATATAATTTGACCAAATGTGACACTAAAAATAAAGAAAGTTGAACTTTTCATCGCGATCAGTGGAGATTTACGGGCGTTTGGAGCCGCCCTGGTGGTTGGCCGATGAACTGCAGTTCTTGCAGACTCTTGTCTTTTGGATGCAGAGAAAAATGTATGAGATTGAAGTTTGGAAACTATGGAAGAGCATTAGGGCCATGCGGTAGAAAAAATACAAATATTTTAGAGAAGGAAGGTTTTTTTTCATTATGCACTCGAAATATTGAGAAAAAAAGTCAAAATGTTGAGATTAATGTTGAAGCACAATTTCGAGAAAAAAGTTGAAATGTTGAGAAAAAAGGCAAAATTTCGACTTTATTCTTGAAATTGTATTTCAACATTAATCTCGACATTTTGACTTATTTCTCGAAATTGTATTTCAACATTAATCGCGACATTTTGACTTTTTTCTCAAAGTGCACAATAAAAAAAAAAAATCTTCCTCCTCTCAAATATTTTTTCTCCTGCACGGCCCTAATACTCCTCCGTAGGAAAGACTTCTCTGTTATTTCTTTTAATCTAAATTATTTCTGAACATTCAGATATGAGTTATTTTGAGATTCTGGCCTTTTTTTAGAAATAATTATTTGTTTCCCGACATCTTGGAGAATAATGAATAAATGTTGCAGGCAGAGGAGATGTTGAAACTCCTCCAACGAGGAGAACGAGCAGCGACCTGTTTCCTGACGTAATTCTGCACGTTGGCAGGAATCATTACAGCTGACGTCAAAGGTGCATCTTTCAAAGGACGCCTCTATTTCTGTGAAGGAAACGGCTTTACTCACTTCGCTCGGGGCAGGAAGCTCGTTACGTAACGGCCTTTTCTTTTTTTAACAGTTTGAATGAGTGCGTTAGTTTGTGGGCTTCCCACCGTCATTATGAGATGCTGTACCTGCATCTCTCAATACGAGGAAACAAGGAAACGTTGGAGGAGCTGGAGACGGGTCCGTGTTTACCACTCGTTAGCTTCCCCGGGGAGACATGAAGCCGTATCTGGAGCATTTTCCTGTTGTTGAAACAACTCTGAGCACCGTAACATGGAAACAGAAACCGGAAGCAACTGTTTAAAGCTGGTACTGTCTTTGGGTCAAAATTACCTAATTCTCCTGTCCTTCTTTCCTCCTGCTCTCTCCTTCCTTCCTTCCTTCCTTCCTTCCTTCCTTCCTTCCTTCCTTCCTTCCTTCCTTCCTTCCTTCCTTCCTTCCTTCCTTCCTTCCTTCCTTCCTTCCTTCCTTCCTTCCTTCCTTTTCCCTTCCTTCCTTCTTGCCTCCTGCTCTCTCCTTCCTTCTTCCCTTTCTCTTTTCTCCCTTCCTCTTTTCTTCCTTCCTTCCTTCCTTCTTTTTTCCCTTCCTTCCTTCCTTCCTTCCTTCCTTCCTTCCTTCTTTTTCCCTTCCTTCCTTCTTGCCTCCTGCTCTCTCCTTCCTTCTTCCCTTCCTCTTTTCTTCCTTCCTTCCTCCTGCTCTCTCCTTCCTTCCTTCTTCCCTTCCTCTTTTCTCCCTTCCTCTTTTCTTCCTTGCTTCCTTCCTTCCTTCCTTCCTTCCTTCTTTTTTCCCTTCCTTCCTTCCTTCCTTCCTTCCTTCCTTCCTTCCTTCCTTCCTTCCTTCCTTTTCCCTTCCTTCCTTCTTGCCTCCTGCTCTCTCCTTCCTTCTTCCCTTTCTCTTTTCTCCCTTCCTCTTTTCTTCCTTCCTTCCTTCCTTCTTTTTTCCCTTCCTTCCTTCCTTCCTTCCTTCCTTCCTTCCTTCCTTCCTTCCTTCCTTCTTTTTCCCTTCCTTCCTTCTTGCCTCCTGCTCTCTCCTTCCTTCTTCCCTTCCTCTTTTCTTCCTTCCTTCCTCCTGCTCTCTCCTTCCTTCCTTCCTTCCTTCCTTCCTTCCTTCCTTCTTATTCCCTTCCTTCCTTCCTTCTTGCCTCCTGCTCTCTCCTTCCTTCTTCCCTTCCTCTTTTCTCCCTTCCTCTTTTCTTCCTTGCTTCCTTCCTTCCTTCCTTCATTCCTTCCTTCCTTCTTTTTTCCCTTCCTTCCTTCCTTCCTTCCTTCCTTCCTTCCTTCCTTCCTTCCTTCCTTCATTCCTTCCTTCCTTCTTTTTTCCCTTCCTTCCTTCCTTCCTTCCTTCCTTCCTTCCTTCCTTCCTTCCTTCCTTCCTTCCTTCTTTCCTCCCTTCAGATGGCTGCAGGTGGCTATAGGTGGCTGCAGGTGGCTATAGGTGGCTATAGGTGGCTGCAGGTGGCTATAGGTGGCTATAGGTGGCTATAGGTGGTTGCAGGTGGCTATAGGTGGCTGCAGGTGATTCCAGGTTTCCTGTTTAAGCGCCAGTCACACTGCAAAAAGCTGATTCATCTGCCAGCTCAGATTCACTAAAGCTCAGAAAATGCTGAGCGCTTAGCAGCTAAAGTGATAGATGGCGTAAAGGTCAAAGACCACAATGCAGCGGTCACTCAAAACCACAATTACACATTAATTTGTACGTAAAAGTGCTTAAAAAGTCACTTCCAGTGAAGCCCTCATGGACGTTAAAATTCATAATTGTTTATTTCCTCCGTGAACTTGGACTTCAGGAGGCAGATGGTTCTTCCTGTTAAAGGGCAGTTTTTTCTTTCCACAGTCGCCGGGTGCTGCTTCACGACGGGGAGTTTTGATGCCACCTGTCGGTTTCTGTAGCAAAGACAATTATTATTATTTTATTGGCTTTGTATTAATGTGACAACTTTGGAACAAGTTGAACTTAATTTATCCTGATTTATATCAATAAAGATCGCTTATAACTCACTTTTCAGGACAAGGAAGATCCCTGCAGAAGCTCAGATCAACAGGTTTTCACAGTGAAGCGAGTTGTCAGTCTCAGTGACAGTTTTCTTGTGGTTTTTAGAGCAAACGGCATCGTTTACACATGCAAAGCGCCCGCATCCATCTCTAACTGACACTTAAAAGCATAAATCAGCCCCGTGAATCTGAGAGGAACGCGTCGCCGGATCCCTGCCCTTGTCATCGCTCAGTTTTAGTGATGATGTGACACGTAGCCTGATATACGTCGCCCCCGGAGCTCGGAGTCACGGCAGGATCTGGAGGATTTCGTTCATAAATCAGAGCGAGAGCAGAGCCAGACTGAGAGCAGCATCTCCTCCCGGATCTCGGACCGGACCGACTCTGCACTGCAGACGTCTGGATCCTGGCAGCACAAACTCACACATGTTCAACATCCCAGAGCCTCGGCAGCAGAAGAGGATCTGATCTGTGCACGTGGATGCTGCAGATGTGAGGGTAAAGGAAGGATGTTTGTTTGCTGCTGGATGTGGATGGATCATCCTCCCTGAATCACGCAGAAAACAGAGATAAAGGCTTCTGAAACTCCCAGGACACGCTGGAGAGACTATGTCTCTCGGCTGGCCTGGGGACGCCTCGGACTCCCCTCGGAAGAGCTGGAGGAAGATCTGGATGAAGAGCTGGAGGAAGAGCTGGAGGAAGAGCTGGAGGAAGATCTGGATGAAGAGCTGGAGGAAGAGCTGGAGGAAGAGCTGGAGGAAGATCTGGATGAAGAGCTGGAGGAAGAGCTGGAGGAAGAGATGGAGGAAGAGCTGGAGGAAGAGCTGGAGGAAGAGATGGAGGAAGAGCTGGAGGAAGAGATGGAGGAAGAGATGGAGGAAGAGCTGGAGGAAGAGATGGAGGAAGAGATGGAGGAAGAGCTGGAGGAAGAGATGGAGGAAGAGCTGGAGGAAGAGCTGGAGGAAGAGATGGAGGAAGAGCTGGAGGAAGAGCTGGAGAAAGAGATGGAGGAAGAGCTGGAAGAAGAGATGGAGGAAGCGTCTGGAGGAAGTGTCTGGGGTGAAGGAAGTCTGGGTATCTCTGCTGAGGCTGCTGCCCCCGCGACCCGGTAACGGATAAGCGGCGGACGATGGATGAGGCTTCTGAAACAGACAGAGGCTACGGAAGAGAATCAGGGCCGTGCAGGAGAAAAAATATTTGAGAGGGGAAGATTTTTTTTAATTGTGCACTTTGAGAAAAAAGTCGAAATCTCGAGAAAAAAGTCGAAATCTCGAGATTAATACAGTTTCGAGAAAAAAGTCGTAGTGTTGGTTGACTTTATTCTCGAAATTTCGACTTTTTACTCGAAATTTCGATTTTTTTCTCGTCATTTCGACTTTTTTCTCGAAATTGTACTTCAACATTAATCTCGACATTTCGACTTTTTTCTGGACATTTCAACTTTTTTCTCGAAATTTTACTTTAACATTAATCTCGACATTTCAACTTTTTCCTCGAAATTTGACTTTTTTCTCGACATTTCCACTTTTTTCTCAACATTTCAATTTTTTTCTCGAAATTGTACTTCAACATTAATCTCGACATTTCAACTTTTTTCTTGACATTTCGACTTTTTTCTCGAAATTTTACTTCAACATTAATCTCGACATTTCGACTTTTTTCTCGACATTTCGACTTTTTTCTCAACATTTCGATTGTTTTCTCGACATTTCAACTTTTTTCTCAAAGTGCATAATGAAAAAAAAATCTTCCTCCTCTAAAATATTATTTTTATTTTTCTCCTGCCTGGCCCTAATACTCTTCCGTACAGAGGGACTGTTTGGATCCTTTCCTCAGGAGATTTACGTAATCTTCAGGTAAAAACATCAGAAAGTTGGGTGGATGAATCATAGATTACGAGTTTGGTCCAAAGTCAGACCCTGGAGGATAAACCGTCACATCTGCTTTGAGGTTCAGCTGAGGGACGATGCCACGACTTCATCTTCTGCTTCCACTGGAGATGAAAATATTCAACAGATGTGGAAGGCAGAGGACCATCTTCCAAAGAGTCACATGGTCTGGTCTCGTGTACATGTACTAATGTACTTACATACTTCCATAGAATTATTAACACTCAGACTCCTACATCTCTCTATAATAATATAACTTATTGTTCAAATATTCATTCATCTAACACTCGAGGGTCGAATAGTGGTGGGATTATCTTATCTTATCTTATCTGACTCTATGCAGATGACAGTACTTTATAGATCAATTGCATGTTGGAAAACCCTTCCAGGTGAGATTCCTGACATCAAAAGAGGCTGATTTGAAACAAAGACTAAGAACGTATTTGTTGTCATCACCTTAACATCATATAGCATATCTGATTGAGTGAGATCAATACATCAAATTATATATGATTTATATGATATTTAGGGCCCGAGCACTTACAGTGTGAAGGCCCTATTGTATCTGTAGGAATTTTCCTTCTTTTTTCTATTTCTTTATTTTTCCAACGAAATGACGGCCTTTTTTTCCCCCTAAACGTGCCCCAAAAGTCACCAAATTTTGCACGCAAGCCAGGCCTGGCTAAATTTGATATTTAATGGTTTGCATTAATGGGCGTGGCCTAATGGCTCAACAGCGCCCCCTAGAAAACTTTGTGCCTCAAGCCCCACAATACGGTTTGACGTACATGCACGAAAATCGCTACACCCCTGTATCATGTCACAACTTAAAGAAAAGTCTCTTGGGACCATGGCCGAAACCGAACAGGAAGTCGGCCATTTTTAACATTTTGAATTAATCGCGTAATTTTGGCGCAATTTATGCCATTCCTTCGGCAGTTAATGTGGCCCGAACCGTAACGTGCACCCAGGTGTGTTATACATCAAAATGTGCGTCTCCATCCTGTGACGACGCACATTACTTTTCTCAGTCAAAAGCGTTACCGTGGGAACGCTAGATGCCAAAAAGCGCACCACCCCTTCATCTGGTTGGTCCATATTTGAAACTTCCCTAAAAGTCTTAATCTTAACAAGAATATTTGTCTTATTTCTAGTTAAAATGTCTAATTTTTAGTCAAAAAATCTCATTATACTTAAAACAAGACTCAAAAAAACAACAATTTTCACCTGTTTCAAGTAGATTTTTACTTAAAATTTGTAGAAAATCTGCCAGTGGAACAAGATTTTTTTGCTTGTAATAAGAAGATAAATCTTGTCCCACTGGCAGATTTTTCTACTTATTTCAAGTGAAAATTTACTTGAAACAGGTGAAAATTGTCAAATAACAAGTTATTTTTCTGGTAATGACTGAGATTTTTTGACTAAAAATGAGACATTTTAACTAGAAATAAGAATAAGAACAAATATTCCTGGTAAGATTTTGAGTTTTTGCAGTGTAGTTTACAAAACTGTACATTAACGAGAGGAAGAACTGCTGATCACCAGATTCTGTCACCTTGGTGCAACGGCATCTCAATGATCTGAGACCGAGACAAGACCAGGACCACAAAAAACCGGTCCGGAGAACTCCAAGTCCACCTGGTACATCACTTGGGCCCCGAGCAAAGAGACATTAAAACTCCACGCTCTTGTTCTTCCTCTGTTTGTCATAACGGCCGAGACGATTCCTCGTCTGCACACGAGGTTCCTCTCAAGCCTGCATGATTAAAAAAAGTTGAATAATTGCTTTGACGGAGCGGAGCGACAATCTTTTGTTCCAAATGAATCTAGGTCTTCCTTCCACACGTGCAAATCCAATTAAAAGGGACCGGAGTGGCTGGTTTCCTCCTCTTCTGCCGGCAGGATCCCATTAACCGTCTCTGCACACAGACTCATCATCTCCCCAAAACCAAACAGAATATGAGAGCAAATGAACTCTATCTGCATGGAATGAAAGGACGAACGGAGTAATGATGTTCCATACAAACTACCGTATTTTCTGGACTATAAGCGGCTACTTTTTTCATAGGTTTTCAACCATGCAGCTTATACAAAGGTGCGGCTATTCTGTGGATTTTTCTTCCACCACTCGGGGCGCTCTAACCGGAATTAGAATCAGAACTAAGACAAAATAAATGCAAAGAAGAATACGCTACTTCTTCTTTAGCAGATAGAAGTAGAAGCAGATTTCAAACAGATAAATAGATAAATAAATACTGGTTATTTTCTCTTGGTTCTGTCCCGTTTTAATCAGCAAAGTTGCTGCCGTGTTAAAAGACACTGTTAGGAAAGGATCTATTTAGGTACAAACATGTACATCATTTACAGTTCAAAATCCTTCTGTACATGTAGTAAATATATAATCTAACAACATAAATATCTGAGGCTTGCATATCTTTTTTTTAAATAGAGCGGATGCGGCTTGTATGCAGTTGCGGCTTATAGTCCAGAAAATATTTCTTTTCCGATCCGATATTGTAAAATTCAGGCTGGTATCGATACCGATTCGATACCGATACATGGTGCAAATAAACCTAATGTGCTGGTAAATCTAAAAATAATGGTGTATTTTAGATAGTTTAAGGATACAAGACCTCAGTTATTTAGCTATTTAAGTCAGAAGTTAACTGAGGTAGCCGAGCTGTACAACAGAAAAACCAGAATGTTTGAAAAAGGTGTTTCCATCACTAAATTAGATCCAGAGTAAAATAATAAAATCATTAAAATAAATAAGAGAATAATAAATAAAAATAAGAACCACTATAAAAATGAAAATGAAAAAAAGTAGTTCCTACCAGCAACGTGTCATTTAGACAAAATCTGAATAGTTTAGTTACTTTCCAATGTATTCCTTTTAATGATATACACAGTACTGGAGTTGAGGGGGGATGAGGAGGGATGGCATCCCCCCCTGAAATAAAAACGGTCCAAATCATCCCCCCTGTAAAACTGCCATCCCCCCTTTCCATCCCTTATGTCATTTCATCAATGAATGTGGTTTTACTGATATTTCAACATTTAGAGTCATCACCAGAAATATAACACCAGAAAAATAACTTATTTGACAATTTTCACCTGTTTCAAGTAAATTTTCACTTGAAATAAGTAGAAAATCTGCCAGTGGGACAATATTTATCTTCTTATTACAAGCAAAAAAAAATAAAAAATCTTGTTCCACTGGCAGATTTTTCTACTTATTTCAAGTGAAAATCTACTTGAAACAGGTGAAAACTGTTGTTTTGTTTCCAGTGATGAGTCTTGTTTTAAGTGTAATGAGATTTTCTTTTACTAAAATCAGACATTTTAACTAGAAATAAGACAAATATTCTTGTTAAGATTGTGAGTTTTTGCAGTGATCCACTTTACTTATCCTGTGAAGGACAGAGTCATATTGATAAGTTCAGAAAAGTGTTTTTTATTGTTGTGTTTTGATGTATTTGATGTAAGCCCAGTGGATATTTAAAGCTTACAGAAGGCTGCATTTAACTGCTGCTATGTCATTCCTGCAGTATTTCTGCAGGTGTTTTGGTCACTGCTATTATTTGTAATATATTATATTATTTATAATCAGCCCAAATTACCTGTCCCCATATGATAAAATCCACCATCCCCCCTGATTTTTTTTTACAACTCGAGTACTGGATATACATTACCACAAATGACTGAAATATTAAAGGTATCTAAATTTTAGTTTGAGAATCAATTGTAGAGAATACAGATCTGGTATATTATGGATGGATATTTCAGTATTGATCCTCACATCACTACTCCAGAGCATTTTTGTGTTTCCTCAAGTGTTTTGCAGCCCTTTCACAAGTTCTGTCTTGATGGACGTCTATAGTTCATCTGGCATCAAAAACCAAGAGCGGCGGACTCTCTATTTATCTCTATTTAAGCGACGTTGGTTCTTTATCACGGCTTTAGTGGACAATAAAAGCTGTCAATCGAGATTGTGACGTAATCTGAGCTCACACGCTGACAGACGTAACAGAATCTCCTCCCATCTTCTCCGACAGCCTCACGTGACTGACCCTCAGAGCCAGAAAGCATCGCTCTTAATCGGGGTTTAAGAGGCTAATTACATAATTGAACAACACGATAAGCATGAAACAAGATTAAAGAGTCGTGTTTGTTGTAATGCCAACACCCCGGTTGCCCCTGGTTACCACCTTGCAGCTCAGGACTCTCTTGTTTCAGTCAAGACGGGTGGATGATTGGATTTTTGCTGAATTAAAACTCACTTCATAATAATCACTTCTTATTTTAAGAAAGACTTTTTGTTCTCGGATACAATTACAAATGTTTTGGTAAAAAGAGAAATATAGTTCCCAAGAAACTGACGACCAAGACAAAAATCATTGACTACGTTTACATGCAGTCAAAATTCAGGTTATTGCTACTGTAATATTCCGGTTACTGAAACATTCGGAATATTCCGTTTACATGGTAATTAATCATTTGGGATATCTGATACATACATACATACATACAAAGATGGTTATTATTAATATTATTATTATTATTATTATTATTATTATTGTTAGTATTATTATTATGTATAGTATATCTTATTATTAGTATAGGTATCGGATAGATGTATGGATGAATGAATGGGATGCCTGGGTCTGGGGCCCTCCGTTGTCGGGCCCGCGCGGGTGTCGCCCTGTTGGGGGGTTCCCTCTCTCCGGGCCCGTCTCCGCTCCCCCCCGCTGCCTCCGCGGCGGGGCGCCCCTCTGGTCTTGGAGGGCCACTTTCGTGGGGGCGGGTGCACCTGCCCGCGTCGGCGGCCGGGGCGGCTCTGTCTCTCCGGGCAGGCTGGCCCCTCGCCGGGTGGGGGTCGTTGGCCTGTAGGGTGAGGGCCTCCTGGCCGCGTGTCCGGCCCGGACCGGGTGGCCGGGGATTGCCTGGGTCGCGGTCCGCTGCCGCCGGATCAGGGTTGCCTCCCTCCTACTTCTCCCCTCTGTGGGGTTGCCGGTGGCCTGGGTTCCGGGTTCTTCCTTGTCGGCCCCTGGTCTCGCGGGTGGCGGGGTTGCCTCCCCCCCCTCCCCCACTATAGATACACTTCAGGTAGAGCTTTGTTTGGTTTATTACACACACACACACACACACACACACACACACACACACAAACACACACACACACACACACACACACACATAGCCACTTAGTCACATGCATATACACAAACATACACAGCCACACAAACATATACATACACACACACATAGCCACAAAGACATGTACACACACACGTACGCGTACGCATACACATATACACAGGCGCGTCATCTCCGCCGGGGACGGTGGGGACGCGTCCCCACCACTTTGTCTGACGAGCAGATTTGTCCCCACCACTTAAAAAAAAAAAAAAAAATTAAGTAAGACGCGATTTGTCCCGTATTTTCATTAACGCCCCATACACACGTCTGTCACACACACATCAACACTAAATGTATCAATAATGAACAAAATAAAACACAGGAAACATTAAGGCCAGCAAAATCTTAGTGGCGGGACAACAGGATCTGCTGCGTCTGTGCCAGATCTTTATATGTGTGTGACAGACAGCGGGGAGGACTCGAGCTTCACCTGCAGGTAGGGCTTGGGAAATGGGAATTAAAAGTTGCGTTCCGCAGGCCCGGTTCTACGAGGGTGCATAAGCATGCATTGCACCCTCATTTTATGTGTCTTCATGCTCAATTGAAAAGACGAAAAGTCTGAAAAAACTGACAAATGCGCCTGATTTATGGTTCCGCGTTAAATCGACGGCGTAGCCTACGGCGTAGGTTACGCAGCGTCGCGTATCGTACGTTCGCATCCCTGCGTAACCTACGCCGTACGCTTTGCGTTGGTGCAACGCGGAACCATAAATCAGCCAGTGTCCGTCACTGATCTGCTTCCAGCGCGCAGTTTCCTGCAGCAGCAAGACGCTGCTCTCTGCTGCTCCGTTAACAAAGTAACCGTGGATATTCGCAAGTGGTTCAGCACAACGACATAAACAAGTTTACAGGACTGTCTCAGAAAATTAGAATATTGTGATAAAGTCCTTTATTTTTCTGGAGTCTAAAAATGTCATACATTCTGGATTCATTACAAATCAACTGAAATATTGCAAGCCTTTTATTATTTTAATATTGCTGATTATGGTTTACAGTTTAAGATTAAGATTCCCAGAATATTCTAATTTTTTGAGATAGGATATTTGAGTTTTCTTAAACTGTAAGCCATGAAAGCAATATTAAAATAATAAAAGGCTTGCAATATGTATATGATGTTTCCGACGACCTAAGACCGAGCAGATGGCTTTTAATATGGGGACAATATCGCGTCAATACGCATCATCTAATGCAATGCCTATTATTTATCATGAAACCTCAATTCGGAAGTAATGGGCCTAGCTCGTACCCAGCACTTTTCAAACCTTACTCAGGTTTATGGTAAATGTCCCCAGCACTTCTGAAATCAAACTGACGCCCATGCATATACACACACACACACACACACACACACACACACACGCATGATCATATACATACACGCATACACACGCATAGACATACACACTGGCTTGTTCACCTGCATGCTGGCTCTCTAGTTTTTGGGTTTAGGTAGCGGTAGCGATAGCTTAGCTCAGACTGCGATCAGATCTCAAGATTTGGGTCGATTGCTGTTCGTGTTTTGGTCGGCTCCGTGCCGGTTTCGTGTTTTGTTTGTGGTTTTTTGTTGCAGATTTCCAGTGCTTGACGTGTGTCTCCGTGTGTTCCTGCTTCCTGGATTGGCAGTGGATGTCGTCACCCGCCCCCACCCCCCCCCCAAAAAAAAAAAAAAAATCACTGGGTTTGTGTATATTTATGTATGTGTATGCATATGTATGCGTATATATATGTATATATATTAAATATAGTAATAATGCACATATATATACCTTTGGTTTCTACCTTCATGGTATCTATCAATCATTAATATGTGTGCGGACAAGGTAAAAAAAAAAAAAAAAAATCATTTGGGATATCTGGATCAAACCAGACGCACGGAGAACATCATGACGCAATTACCGTCATTTCCGCTTCTTCTTCCTGTATCCAAATTCAAAACAAATGCTGCTTCTTTTCGCTCACCTTCTTGTAAGTCTTCTATCCCGGTACTTTCTACCGTCTACAAATGCAGAAATGTTCATATCCTTCATTACATTTATGAAGTGATTAGTCTCCTCCTGGTCTTGTGTTTCTCCGTGTTTATAAGAACTTCCTGGACTCAAAAGACCAGGATTCCTTGTGAACAGAGCATGTGCAGAAAACAGATTCATGTTCCGTTTGATGGGGATATTCCGTTTGCCGTTTACATGACCCAATATTCGGGTTTTAAAAGGAGTAACCCAGGGCTCATATTCAGGTTTTTAAAAACCCAAATATGAGCAAATTCGGGTTATTCAAAGGGGTTATTGGTGTTTACATGACCGTGCAAATTCGGGTTATTGCCAATATTCGGGTTTTAAAAGCTTTATTGACTGCATGGAAACGCAGTCAGTGACTAAGAATTTTTTTTTAGATCATTAGTTATATCTTTAAACCGATCGTTTTTCCCTTTCTATGAACCAAACCAAAACACGAACCTGAGTGGAATAGCTGGTGAAACGTGTGTTTGGGCTTTACTAAATTGACCCTTCGTCAATCTCCACCGTCCACTTCCATGTAAAAACAGGGTTTTACATCACTTTATTTCTAATTATTGGACCAAAGAAAATCAACAACAACTAGATATAATTAAAAAAGAACACTTCAGGTGCCATGGAGTTTAAAAAAATTTAGGTTTTCGGGAAAACACTGCAAAAACTCAAAATCGTAACAAGAATATTTGTCTTATTTCTAGTTAAAATGCCTAATTTTTAGTCAAAAAAAATCTCATTACACTTAAAACAAGACTCATCACTGGAAAAAAACAACAATTTTCACCTGTTTCAAGTAGATTTTCACTTAAAATAAGTAGAAAAATCTGCTAGTGGAACAAGATTTTTTTGCTTGTAATGAGACGATAAATCATGTCCCACTGGCAGATTTTTCTACTAATTTGAAGTGAAAATTTACTTGAAAACAAGTTATTTTCCTGGTAATGACTCTTTTTTTTAAGTGTAATGAGATTTTTTGACTAAAAATGAGACATTTTAACTAGAAAT
The DNA here is from genome assembly GCF_033807715.1 of Cololabis saira. Classification (NCBI taxonomy): domain Eukaryota; kingdom Metazoa; phylum Chordata; class Actinopteri; order Beloniformes; family Belonidae; genus Cololabis; species Cololabis saira. The sequence continues at coordinate 37,310,583 of NC_084602.1, forward strand.
AAGACAAATTTTCTTGTTAAGAGTTTTTGCAGTGAAACAATGTATTTTGATTAGTTTAGCTGATAGCACGGTGGGAGGTGCGGCCGTCCACGTAGCTTTATCGTATTTTATCGTTGGTTTGGTAGTGAAATGTATTCCTGTGATTCTCTCTGGGTAGCAGGTGTCACTTTTTAACCATTTTAAGATAGATAAATAAATAAAACACTTTCACGGTTGTAGCTATGGGTTGTAGCTGCTGCTGAGCCGACTTTGTTTTGCTAATACAGATTGGATTTCTGCCAGTTTGGGGATAAAAATATGCTGCACCCTCACAATTATTCCTTTACTAATATAAAGTTTAGAAAATTATCCAGTGATTTAAATTTTGATACCAGATAAGTAAAAACTAATTTTTCCAGTGATGTGAACGAGAGAGACGGCTGTTTTTTCCAACCGGATAAACCGGATCCAGCAACGGAGGATGATTTTTCTGACTGGTCAGTCAGGGATCAATCAGAGGGCTGACAAAGGGTCAATTGAGAGATGGCCGGCTGGCGGCGTGGACAGGGTTGCCACCCGTCCCTTGAAATACGGAATTGTTATGTAATTGGGAATTAAAAGTTTATTCCGTATTTCACAATTTTCACAATTGCCCCATGATGCCCGTCTGTCCCACATGAACAACGAACTAACAATCAACAAAATAAAGGACTGGATACATTAAAGACAGCAACATATGTTGGTTCGCTCTCTGTTATTTATTGATGTCATAATATACAGGTGAAGGTTGGAAAATTTAAATATATTGCAAAACTTCATTCGTAGTAAATTCAACTGAAAACCCCAAATAAAAAAAAAATAAAAAAAATTTGAATGTTTTATGAAATCAATAAACAATCATCAAAATTATAACAAATAAAGGCTTAAAATATCTTGCTTTGCATGTAATGAGACTATGTAATGTATTAGTTTCACCTTTTAAGTTGAATTATTGAAATAAATTAACTTTTACACCATATTCTAATTTTCCGACCTTCACCTGTAGCTGTATTTATATTTACTATAGGAGCATAGGAGGCTATTTTAGTTGCTATATAGTTGGCTGTCTGTACAGTCATGTAATTCAATGCTATTAAAGCACTTTAAACATTAAATCAAAGCATTTTGTTTTTTCAAATAAAATAAATACATTTCTATGCAGTTTAGAAGTTTTGGGGATGTCCCTTTTTTTTGGCGCCTGCGCTGCTGAAATCGGGGCGTCCCTTATTTCTATTTCTGAAAGGTGGCAGGCGTGGATACCGGGTCGGGGAGCTTGAAAAGCACATCAGGAAACATCACATTTTGATTCAAGATTGTTGCTGCCTGGAGTGAAAACACCAAACGGGCTTAAATTACTGACAAATGACACATTTATCTGCGTTTGAGCAAAGATTATTTCCCAGAGCGTTTGGGAATTTGCATAATGCATCTCGGTGCCGATCCGGGGGAAGGCGGTTAATGTACCGCAACGGGAAAGTTACGATTTATCATCCAGATGAATGACGGGCGAACGCCGCCCTCAAAGGCCTCTGGGCCACGGGAGAACGGAGACGCATTCATCAGAGGAACCAGGGTTCGGTAATTCTACACTTTTAACGGGTCTGAAGGCGGCAGAAGTCTGCAGATGCAACGTGAACCAGAGCAGGTCCGGGGATGCAGAGTGATTTATCGTTTTCATGAGAGCGGCGGTCGGCGTTATTGCTGCTCCGAAGGCAATTACTGAATTACTGAGCAAAAACTGATAACGGGGGCCGAGGACGGGGGGAAGACCGGGCTGAAACTGGCTCAGCTGTTTCAAGAAGCTGGACAACTTTTATAATCACATTTATTTTAAAAGAAACAAAAGAAAACAATGAAAGAAACGCTAAAAAACAACTGTCGAGTTTGAATATCGACACTGAACTGCTACCATAATCCTGACTGAAGCCTGTGAAGCTCCGACGGCGGTGAATCCCTCGCAGGACGTCCACGCTGTGCAGGTCAGTAAGATATATGAGGCGACACGGAGGGAAATATGGAATATGCCCTCGCACCCTTGTGCACGTTCAGGCTGCAGTGGAAGCTTGTATGACTTGCATGTAGATTCTTCAGGCCTGGACATTTAGCGGATGAAACCAGCCACGATTCTCTATATCAAACCATTCAAAAGTTATGGCAGAAAGTAGGAACTATCAGATATTGATGAAGGGGCGGGGCTAATTTGCAGCAATTATGTTCAAGGACCCAAAACCGAGTCCGATGACACCACCCACGAGTCTTTATGTCAAACCATTCAAAGGTTATTGCAGAAAATCGGATCAATCAAATATGGACCAATCAGATGAAGGGGGGACGCGCTTTTTGGTGTCTAGTGTCGCCACGGTAACGCTGTTGACTGAGAAAAGTCATGCGCATCGTCGCAGGATCGAGACACACTTTTTGATGTGTAACACACCTAGGTGCACGTTCGGGCGAAGAAACGGCCGAAGGAATGGCATAAATTGCGGCAAAATTACACGATTAATTCAAAATGGCCGACTTCCTGTTCGGTTTCGGCCATGGCTCCAAGAGACTTTTCTTTAAGTTGTGACATGATACAGGTGTGTACCGTGCATGTACGTCAAACCGTATTGTGGGGCTTGAGGCACAAAGTTTTCTAGGGGGCGCTGTTGAGTCATTAGGCCACGCCCATTAATGCAAACCATTAAATATCACATTTTTCACCAGGCCTGCCTAGCGTGCAAAATTTGGTGACTTTTGGGGCACGTTTACGGGGAAAAAAGGCCCTGATTTCGTCGGAAGAAGGAAAATAAAAACATTTCCTACAGATACAATAGGCAGGGTCTTCGCACTGTAAGTGCTCGGCTCTAATAAAACACTACAATAAAGGTAGAAATATGATAAAAACAAGACAATACAGATAGAAAACGTCTAGAAAAAAAGTACTATAAAGATTAACCACAGCTTCACTCCTTTCAGGCACAAATATTCATGATAAATAAGAGTGTGAACAGCCGGAGACGGCGGAGACGGCGGCTGAGTTGTTTCCGAGGCTCCGTGTCGGCGCTCCGCCACCTCACTCCCACGCACCGCCACTTCTCACACTTCACTGTGGAAACCTTGAGATTACTGAATCCACCAGCTTTCAGAGGGACAGACTTTGAGAGGAGAGACGCAGCCCGAGAGCACATGAACAGATAAGTACCTGACCTCACATCTGCTGAACAGAGAGGATGAGGCTGATGTGGCTGCAGGGAGACGAGGAAGACCTCACTAAAGTTGCTTTCGTCCACGAAAATTATGACTAAATATCGTTGTCAGCGAACCTTTATCACCTGAGGAAAACGAGACGAGACGCAACGAAAATGCTGGTCATGTGACGATAACGATAATTAAATATATAATGCAGTATCGTAGACGAATAAAAAACGAGACTAAAACGTAGATTACTAAATAAAAACTCTGCTAAAATGTGTCTTCATTTTCGTTGACCAAAACGAAACGAAATGTTCTAACAAAGATCCTTAATCTCCATTTTTTAGGTTGTTTCCTCTGGTTTAGTCTTTAAACCAGTTTAGTCTTTAGATCTTTGGATCCACTTTCCTACATAGACGTGGAAAAGAAAACCCAATGTGTCGTTGAAAAAGAAAAAGATGGGGAGAAATGCAGGAAAATAAATATGTTGTAAACTCAAATTTGAGTCTTCTGTATCTGGAATGAATGTATTCTTGAGTCTATTAAGCTGGGCATACACTGTGCGATATTTTAAATCGTTTGATTCTGCCCCATCTCACACTGCACGACTAGATCGCTGAGTTCAAAAGTTCAGAGCCCACGATTTATGGTCTCACACTGTACGACCCGATGCTCGGATGCTCCGTCTGCTCACACTATACGATCATAATCCTCCCGTCGGACCTCTGACTACTGGAACTCGAGGCCGGTTTTGGGGGGCAGGGGTGGGCTGTTCCAACCCAAACGTGCGTCCTGCCCACCCGATCAAAGGTTATGGGATCCTTTATTTTTTTATAATTAAATTTTTTTATATATATATAAAAAATCCCAAAATATCTGTACCGTTTCTGATTGGGTCGGCACTGCGCATCATTTTTAGACACAACAATGAACGCATACCGCAAAAGTTGTGTCCCGGCGGAGGAACCCGGCGTCCCAGCAAAATGAACACTTCTTTTTTTTTTTTAAATATTTTTATCCCGGTTTTTTTCCCATTTTTTACCACCCCGTGCTCCTACCTACTGACAGTCCTGGGCATCCTCTACCAACCCCGGGAGGGCCCTGCACTGAGCTCAGGTCTCCTCCTTAACCTGAGGAGTGAGCAGGCCGCATCTTTTCACCAGACAGGGTGGGGTTTCTCCGGCCGAACGTAGCGCGTGGAAGGATCACGTTATTCCGGCCGGATCCTCCCCACCCCATCTGGCGCCCCGGTTGGCCAGAGGGGGCATGTATAGCCCAGGACTGTTGCATGTTTTTGTGAGGGTAGCTCACACTAGCTACCCAGGGGAACACGGGGAGAACATACAAACTCCACACAGAAAGATCCTTTCTCCAACCCCACCCATGGTGTGGGCACTGAAGTCATGGGGGAACTAACACGCACTTCAGCACCCACAGCGTCCCCCGGCGGGAATCGAACCCAGGACCTTCTTGCTGTGAGACCGCTGCACTACCAGCTGCACCACCGTGCCCCTTAAAATGAACACTTCTATGTGTTCAGAAAAGCGCAGAGCGCACTCTGTTAAATAGCAACATTTATAAGGCGTTATAAATAACAGGGGGGCTGTGCCTGGGCCGGGACTCGTGTTTGCAGAGGCAGATTGTGACTGCTTTGCCCTGAAGGCTGATTTATGGTTCCGCGTTACACCAACGCAGACCTACGGCGTAGGGTACGCGGCGACCCGCACCGTACATGGGAAATGCGGTCTTTTTTTCTGCTATTAAAACATGATTTGTAATGTGAATTTGCAACACTTAATATACAAATAATAGTTTTTGACGTGACATCAGAGATTGCGCATGCTCTCTGAAAGGATGATCCAATCGGGTCGTAGCTGCTTCAACTGTGCGATTCCTTCACGAGGAGCGACCAGGATTTCAAACACGTTTGATTTTCTTGCGACCTCACGATTTGTGATCGGGAGCTCGTCGTGAGGTGATAATCTCTCGCCGTGAGGTGTTAATCTCTCGTCGTTACCCCACGTACACTGAACGAGGCACGAGCAACAATTGGGTCAAAATCCGTCCCGATCCAAAAAATTGTTGCACGACTGGAAAATCGTCTCAAAACGAGCCGATAATCGCACAGTGTATGCCCGGCTTAAGGTAACAATAGTATAATAATAAGATAAACTTGTTTAAATTGTAAAATGGGTTTGGCTAAATACAATCCTTGACTAAAACTAGACTAAAATGGACAATTCTGACTAAAATAAGACTAAAATGCTCAGAGTTTTAGTCGACTGAAACTTGACACGACTAAAAGGAGAATGAACGTGACTAAAACTAATAAAAACTAAAATGATTGCTTGACCCAAAGACAGAAACAACAGTATCGGTCTCAGAGCTCCACGTTCTCCAGCGCCGGGTCACGTCGGGCGCCTGCGTCTGCTGCTCTGCACATGTGGAGATGCAGAGCTATTTCTCTCCGGTGTGAAGTGGAAAAAACCAGCAGAGTGAACCGAGTCAGGGAAGGTTTTGTGTCTTTGCTCAGCAGAAACGTCTGCCGGCATATCCTGCCGATGGGAAACGTCAGCAGAGCTCTGGACGCTCTACTTCATGCTGATACACTGCAAAAACTCACAATCTTACCAAAAATCTCATTACACTTAAAACCAGAGTAATTACCTGAAAAATAACATTTTCACCTGTTTCAAGTAAATTTTCACTTGAAATAAGTAGAAAAATCTGCCAGTGGGACAAGATTTATCTTCTCATTACAAGCAAAAAAAAATTTGTTCCACTGGCAGATTTTTCTACTTCTACTAAGTGAAAATCTACTTGAAAACAGGTAAAAATTGTTGTTTTTTTCCAGTGATAACTCTTGTTTTAAGTGTAATGAGATTTTCTTTGACTAAAAATGAGACATTTTAACTAGAAATAAGACAAATATTCCTGGTAAGATTTTGAGTTTTTGCAGTGTGTCTGACTCAAAAACGTAGCGACCCTCGAGGGGAAAAGAGTTCAAACAGAAAAATATCTGTAATTCCTAAATACAGGCTGCACCATGTTACCGGTTACCATGGAAACGGTCGGCTTCTGGCCGGCTATCAACAGTCTAATCGAGTCCAAATTAAATGAACAATTAGAAGAGATAAATATGTGTTTATGATCCCATCATCGTGTTCAGGTGCATCCACTTGTTTCCAGCCCGTTTCCAGGCCCCCCCCAACTCGGTCTGCCACTTAACGTTAGAGGAGAGGAGAGCTGACTGCCGAGCGGGAGGGAGATCCACTTTGTGCCGTAAGTGGAGCAGAGCTGATGGCTGGAGAAAGGGGCCGACGGATGGGCCACAAAAGGATGTCATCTGCAGGGTATTTTTAGTGCGTGAGGTGCAGCGACGCCGGGCCGCCGGAGCAGGTTAGATGCAGCAGCTTCTCTCACTCTGCAGATTCCTGTCGTGCAGAGGAACGACACTGGCGTGCACACTGAAGTATGAAAAGAGGACAAACACAAAGACAAACCTGGAGGTTTTTATGCAGAAACGTTGAAATGACTCCTGTAACCTCCGGCTGCAGACGAACCTCATTTAGGTCTAGATAGAGAATCTTTTAAGCATTTTTTTTCATTCTTTAATGGGTTTGAAGTGGGAAAATGCCTTTAAAATGCAATAATAATAATAATAATAATTCATTTTATTTAGAGGCACCTAAGTTAAAATACAATTAATACAAAAAAGCAGCAACAGACAAAATATAGACATAAAAAAGTACATTAGTCAATAAATAAAACAAACTGGTGTAGTGTAGTGCACAGTGTCCGGTTAGAGTGCGTGAGCGAGTTTGAACAGGTGAGTTTTGAGTTGGGTTTTGAATGTTGTGATGGAATCTGTCTAATAACGCTCAATAGGTCCATCAGTCCATCCATGAAATACCGTCATATCTGGGTTTTGGTATCCTGAGTAAAGGAGCCGCCTCCTTCAGGTCTTCCGGGGAAATGTGGAGGCATTCCCAGGTCAGATGGGAATTATAATCTCCTCAGCGTGTCCTGGGACGGTCGGGGCCTGGATCTGAGGCGTGTCCTGGATCTGAGGCGTGTCCTGGATCTGAGGCGTGTCCTGGATCTGAGGCGTGTCCTGGATCTGAGGCGTGTCCTGGATCTGAGGCGTTTCCTGGATCTGAGGCGTGTCCTGGATCTGCCTGAGGGTCTCCTTCCAACTGGACGTGCCTGACATACCAGCGTTTATGAGGATAGCCGAGGGAAGGAGCAGAGATCAGCTGATAAAAACAGCTCCTCTTCATTCCTACACATGGGTACAGATGTGGTACCAAACTGACCATCTATCAGTCTCCATCCGTTCTTCTAAAGTTCATGGACAACACACTTGAACTCATCTCCAGGAGGCAGCTCTGCAGTCCCAACCTGAAGGTGTTCCATCTTTCCTCCACAGATCTGTTCTTTCCTCCTTTTCTCTTCTGTACATGTCTGCAGGCCAGAGCTTCAGGAGCTCCATGCTGCCCTGCAGCCACCCCACTCTGATCATCCCACTGCTGCTTCCACCTGTCTGTATGGATGTCTGCTAGATTCCTACTGACATCCTGACCTCCATCCTAAAGGGGAGTTTTTCTTGACACCGTTTGGCTTAAGGTTTTTCTCCCACTAGGGGAGTTTTTTACGTGCCACTGTTTTTGTTATGTTTATGTAATAATTGCTTAGGGATCACGTGCTGGGTCTCTAGAAACCACCTAGACACAACTTCTGTTGTTATAGACGCTATATAAATAAAATTGAATTGAATTGAATTGAATTGAATATATCTTCATAGTCGGCTGCAAACCTCTCCAACGAGAGCTGGAGATCACAGCTTGGTGGAACCAAAAGGAGCACATCATCTGCAAAAAAACGGCAACTGAACCCTGTTTCTCTGTTCTTCATTCTCTCTGTCTGTTCTCTCTTTTCCTGCTCTGCCCAACTGGCCTCTGGCAGGAGGGTCCCCCCTTTATGATCCAGGTCCTGGTCCAGGTTTCTTCCCCCCTTATGATCCAGGTCCTGGTCCAGGTTTCTTCCCTCCTAAAGGGGGAGATTTTCTTGACACCGTTTGTCTTAAGGTTTTTCTCCCACTAGGGGAGTTTTTACCTGCCACTGTTTATGTAATAATTGCTCGGAGGTTTATGTTCTGGGTCTCTGGAAAGATCCTAGAGACAACTTCTGTTGTAATAGACGCTATATAAATAAAATTGAATTGAATTGAATTGAATTGAATTGAATTGAATTGAATAGGTCTTCACAGTCGGCTGCAAACCACCACAGCTTGGTGAAACCAATAGGAGCACATCATCTGCAAAAAAACGGCAACTAAACTTGACGTCCTCTGAGGACTGGTTGGGTAAACTCCCTCGCCCCTCCAGGGGCCATGGAGAGGGACTAGAGTTGGACCGAGAACAGGACAGAACCCACATCCCTCTATTAGTCAACCACTGAGTAGCTTCTAGCTCCAGAACATCTCCGACAGGTTCCCATTTAAACAAACGTTTAGCTTCTGTCATGTGAAAACAAGGACGTAAATTATTCTAAAAGGTCATTTTAGGCCCAGTCCCAATCCCCCCCTAGTCCTACTTTTCACCCCTACCCCTAAATTTTGCGTGTTCCCGTGAGGGTAGTGGTGTCCCAATTCCTCTTTGCATGTAGGGCTAGTGGACATAACGAGGGCTAGTGTGTATCAATCTGGCCAATTTCCCAGAATGCTTTACGTCATCATTTGCAGACTGAATCAAACAAAAAAACATGGCGGACATGCGTCATTTTTAGTGAATAAAATCAATATTTTGAGTTAGTTTCTGCATAAAGATGCATTTTGATTACATTTCTAGCGAGAAATATATATTTTACTTTCATAATATTCACTCAGTGAATGTACATAATCACTCGCTTGTTAGTTTTTTCAGATCTTGCCAGAATAAAGGCTGCGCGTCTCCGCGTAACCTACGTCGTAGGTTCTGCGCCGATTTAACGCAGAACCATAAATCAGCTCCCGAGCTCTTCTCATCTCCAAAAACATCAGATCAAATTTCTTAACAGGCGTTATTTGGATAAACTGAGCCCAGGTTGGGGATCTTAACGGTTACTTTTACGCTTGAAAAAATATTAAAACTTAATAAAGTGGCATATTAACAGCACTACAGCGGAAATTTTAGACGCTATTAGACGCTATATAAATAAAATTGAATTGAATTGAATTGAATTAAAACGGCTTTTATCTCTGGGCTTACTGATATGGTGTGACGTTTGTGCAAACGTAACTACGCAGTCGCTTACGTATCCGAACGTAAACCACGCAGTGACGTAGCAAGTGGTGTCCCAATCCCTAGGGAACATTACAAGGGCCCTAAAGTTTGTGGCTTCATTTTGATGGCTAGTGGTAGAAAGTAGGGTGAACATTGGGATTGGCTTTAGTTAAGTTTAGTTTCTCCATCTCCATGTTCTTTACCAAAAACAGTCTCTCCTGGCTCCAAATCACCAACCTGAAGGCCTCCAGGTGAAGATCACAGATGTCCCTGTAGCTCCGCCCATCTCATACGTATCCTCTGAATACACACATGCTCATTCTTCCTATTAACTTAATCACCGTTCCATCAACTCTGTCTTTATAAAACAAGGTCACAGAACGAGTTAAAGCAGCTAACAATCCCATCTCTTATAAAGTGTCTGCAGTTTTATTCTGTTTATGTGACTCTATCCTGAGTTCTATTTCGTCCCTACTGACCGCCAGGCGGTGCTGTAAGCACTGGATATCTCCCCTCGCGCATGCGCATGTCGAGTACAATACCAACAATGTCACGTCACCCGTGACCCCTGCATGACCCCCGGAAGGGGTATATCTTCCGGGGTCAAGCATGGGATCGGCTCCTCATTCTTCTCGCATCGCGCTGAAGTACAGGACGGAAATAGAAGGCTGGTTAAAAGCTTCTTCCTTTCCTCCCTAGAACCGCCGGCCTCTGTGCAGCTTCGTGCCGTAAGGTAGGAGTAACGATCTCTGTCGTCCTCCGAGAGGCTGTGGCCACGCGGTATTTATTGGTGTTCGTTGCGGCGGCGGCGGCGTCTCCCCGCCCCGCCCCCCTGGGCCAGCTGGCAGAAGGTAAGCTGTTGGCTGCGCCCGACACCTGAATATTCTGTGCAGTTATTTTTTCTGCAAAAAAAAAAAAAAAAAAGAGACAGAAAGGGATTATTTTTTTTTTCAAAAAAAAAAAAAACACCTTTTTTTGTCCTTCTTACAGCCGTGGTGAAGGCCACGCCCCTCTCCCACCGGCACACTTGTGGTGACGGCAGCGTTTCGCTCCCTCTCCCACTTTATTAAAGTGACAACATTATTTTTTTCCTTGCAGATTATTTTTTCTTTAAAAAAAAAAAAAAAAAAAGTAAATAATATAAGAAAGGAAGAGAACAGCGCCTTTTTGCCTGTTTTGTGGCCGTGGTGACGGCAGCGTTTCCGCTCCCTCTCCCACCGGCTCGTTCAGGGTGACGGCAGCATTTGCTCCCTCTCCCGCTTACTGATGTGATATTGTTATTTTTCCTTGCAGTTATTTTTTATTTTTTTCTTGAAAAAAAGGAAAAGAAACAAGAGAGGATTGTTCTCTTCTTTTTGAGTAAAGACGCCTTTTTTGCCTTTTCTCATAGCCGTGGTGACGGCAGCGTGGCCCTCCCCTCTCCCGCCGACATATTGGCGGTGACGGCAGCGTGCTCGCTGTGGTGACGGCAGCGTTTCCGCTCCCCTCTCCCACTGACACACCCGTATTGACGGTAGCGTGGCTGCTCCCCTCTCCCACCTGCATATCGGTGGTGACGGCAGCGTGCTCGCTGTGGTGACGGCAGCGTTTCCGCTCCCCTCTCCCACTGACACATCCGTGCTGACGGTAGCGTGGCCCTCCCCTCTCCCGCCTTCATATTGGTGGTGACGGCAGCGTGCTCGCTGTGGTGACGGCAGCGTTTCCGCTCCCCTCTCCCACCGACACCTACGTGGTGACTGCAGCGCGTCCACTCCCCTCTCCCACCGGCACATCCGTGGTGACGGCAGCGTGACCGCTCCTCTCTCCTGCCAGCACATCCGTGGCGACGGCAGCGTGTCCGCTCCCTCTCCCACCGGTCCCTGTGATGGAGCGTTCATGCTCAGGGTGCATGGCCTCCCTGGATCCTGCGGTTGACCAGGACCTCTGCGTGTCATGCCTGGGCCCTGAGCAGCCGGGGCCGTCGGCCAGCCTCCCCTCATCCCAGCCGGGGTCTTCGCTGAAGCGATCGGCGAAGAGAGTGGTGGGGGCCCCCAAACGACGGCGGATGACGAGCCAGCTCTCCTCGAAGGTAGATCGCTTGGCTGCCGACATGGAGCAGATGAAGGCGCTCCTCCTCAATCTGCAACCTGGTACTGGCCAGGTGGAACCTGCCGTGCCAGAGTTTGCTCTGGGGTCGCCACCGCCGCTGCCAGAGGACGCAATCTCCATTGCAGCCTCGGCGAGCCACTTCAACGTGTCATCAGGGGACCCGGCCTCACAGCGCTCGGGGTTCTCCTCGCACTCATCTGCCCAGAGCTCTCGGGAGGGGACGGTTTGTTCCTCCGTGCAGAGCATTATCCGCACTGCCCTGGCACACTTGCAGCTGGATGCACCGCGTGCGGAGGTGGCCTCTAGCGCCTTCCACAGGCGCAATCCTTCTCCGGTGGAATTCACCATTCCGCCTTCGTCGGATTTTTTGAGGGAGCTGCACTCATGCTGGAGAGATGTCACAGCCCTCTCCAGGCTAACAGCTGATGACCGTGCTCTGACGGCGATGGAGGACGCTGCAGTGGCTGGTCTCCACCACATGCCCCCCATCGAGCCCTCCATTGCAGCACTGATAGTGGCTCCTGATGAGGCTCTGAAGCCAGATCCCAAGTGCCCCTCTACCCAGTGTAGGGTTACTGATGGGCATATTTGTAGGGCTTATGAAACAGCGGCGCGCATCGGCCGGCTGGGGAACACCCTTTCTCATCTGCTACTGGCCCTCTCCACCTCCTTGCAGGATGCACAGGTGGATGATTCCACACGGGACTTGTGTGATGTGTCCCTACAGGCTTTTGCCTCCCAGACGAGGGAACTGGGGCGGCTGATGTCCACCCTGGTGCACACGCGCCGTCATGTCTGGCTGGCGCAGTCACCCCTGACAGAGACTGCTCGTAGGGTTCTTCGTCAGGCACCGGCAGAACCGGGGGAGCTGTTTGGGGCAACTGCCCTGGAAGCTCTGAACCGCACCGCCCTGGCCGATGAGACCAGGCAGCGACTGGTGCACCTTCACAGGAGGGCGCCCGCTTCCAGTACACCGAGGGGCCCTTCGTCCGCCCCTGGACGTCGCCCCCAGCCTCCTGCCCGCAGGAGCCAGCGCAGCTCCCAACGGCCCGTTGGACAGCCTGCCGGGGGGTTTCGCCCCCCTGTGCGCGGACCGCCCCAGCAGCGTCGGGGTGTTGGCCTCGACCATCGCCCCCCCGGCACGTCCAGAGGCCGGGGGAGACGGCGCTAGGGCCACGGGGCCGGTCGTCGGCTGCTTTTCCCGGCAGCAGCTCAGTCACTGGGCTGCCTGCTCGTCGGACCCCTGGGTAATTTCCACCTTAACCCACGGGTACGTACTGCAGTTCCGACACCGGCCCCCTACCTCCGGCCGGGTCAAGATGACCGTCATCAGAGACCCGGCGAACATTCTGGCTCTGACTCAGGAGTTGTCCGTCCTGCTGGCCAAGGGCGCCATTGTGCCGGTAGACCCCCTGCTGCAGCCCCAGGGGTTCTACTCAACCTACTTTCTCGTCAGCAAGAAAGACGGCGGCCTTCGTCCCATCTTGGACCTGAGAGGCCTCAACGGGTACATGAAGGCCCTGCCCTTCCGGATGCTGACCACAGCAGATGTTCTGCGTGCGGTCGGTCAGGGGGAGTGGTTTACGACGGTAGATCTACAGGACGCTTACTTTCACGTGCCGATTGCGGCACAGCACCAGCGGTTCCTGAGGTTCGCCTATCAGGACCGCCATTACCAGTTCAGGGTGCTCCCGTTCGGGCTCTCCCTGTCCCCAAGAGTTTTCACCAGGTGCGTGGCGGCAGCCCTCGCTCCCCTGCAGGCACAGGGTATGAAGGTTCTGCCGTACCTGGACGACTGGCTGATATGCGCGCCGTCCCGAGAACAAGTGGTGGCAGACACGGCCCTCCTTTTGTCGCATGTGGCCAAACTAGGACTCACAGTGAACAGAGGGAAGAGCTGTCTGGCTCCCTCCCAGCGAGTCGCCTACTTAGGATTGGTACTCGACTCGGTGACCATGAGGGCCTGTCTCTCACCGCGGCGTGTGAGCGACATCCTGCGGCTCCTCCCCCGATTCAGGAGGGGCAGACCGCTGCCTTACCTCCAGTTCCTGCAGCTTTTGGGCAGATTAACAGCCGCCTCGGCTGTTGTGCCTTTGGGCCTGCTGAGGCTACGCCCCCTGCAGATGTGGCTGAACAGCCTTCGCCTGGATGCCGAAAGGCACAGGCACAGGCTAGTCAGGGTGTCGCGGGTGTGTGTCCATGCCCTGGCACCCTGGAAAGACGGGGCATTCCTGCTGGGGGGTGTGCCCTTGGGCACTATCACCTCCTTCCGGGAGACTGTCACCGCAGATGCCTCCCTCTCGGGGTGGGGTGCTGTTTGGCGCGGCAGGCCTGCCCAAGGGCAGTGGTCTGCGCGGGACCGCACACGCCACATCAATGTGCTGGAGCTCCGTGCTGTACACCGAGCACTCGAGCACTTTTTACCTCACCTATGGGGGAGGCACGTACTGGTTCGGTCGGACAATGTGTCCACTGTCTCCCAGATCAACCACCAGGGGGGCACCGGGTCTGCACAGCTGCTGCAGGTGTCCCGGGGCCTTCTGACGTGGGCCGCTCCTCGCCTCCTCAGCCTGCGGGCGATATACCTGCCAGGGGTCAGGAATCAGGTGGCAGACTTCCTGTCCCGACACAAGCCTCCCCCAGGAGAGTGGCGGCTTCATCCGGAGGTAGTGGGGATGATTTGGGTCCTCTTCGGCAGAGCGGTGGTGGACCTCTTCGCCTCGGGCGTCTCGGCTCACTGCCCCCTCTGGTTCTCCTGGACAGAGGAGACCAGTCCTCTGGGTCAGGATGCCCTAGGGCACGAGTGGCCCGACGGGCTCCTGTACGCGTTCCCCCCACTACCTTTAATCCTTCCGACGTTGCAGAGGGTCCTCCAGAGAGGTCACAGGCTCCTCTTGGTGGCCCCCTTCTGGCCGGGGAGACCGTGGTTCCCACTACTCCGGAGGCTCTGCTGCGGCACGCCATGGCGCCTACCCGACCGGAGGGACCTTCTGTCCCAGCTGGGGGGTCGGATTTGGCATCCCGACCCCCGTCGCCTTCAACTCTGGGTCTGGCCACTGCAGGGCCCGACCCGTTAGTGTCAAGCTGTACTGAGCCCGTCAGGGCTACCATCTTGAACGCTCGTGCGCCCTCCACCCGCCTCCAGTATGAGTGCAAGTGGAGGAGATTCTCTGCCTGGTGTGCGGACAGGGCAGAGGACCCTATGCTTTGCCCTGTGGCCACGATCCTGGAGTTCCTTCAGTCCCTCCTGGATGATGGCCGTGCTCAGTCCACCTTACGGGTGTACGTGGCGGCCATTTCATCACGACATGCCCTGGTCGAGAATGCCACCGTGGGGTGCCACCGGCTGGTTTCTCTCTTTCTTAGGGGGGCTCTGAGGCTGCGCCCCCCGAGGACCCCAAGGGCCCCGGTGTGGGACCTGTCTATGGTACTAGGTGCCCTCTCTTCTCCACCTTTTGAGCCCTTGGCCCAGGTGGACCTGAAGTGTCTTTCTATGAAGACGGCTTTTCTCCTCGCTATGACGTCAGCAAAGCGAGTCAGTGAGTTACATGCCCTGTCAGTCAGCGGGTACTGCCTGAGGTGGAACCCGGATGGCTCAGGGGTTACGTTGTGGCCGAACGTGGCGTTCCTGCCCAAGGTCCTGCCACGCGATCATGCTAATCGGCCTATCCAGCTTGCCCGGTTCGACCCCGAGCCTGCGGAGGGTGGGCCAAGCCCTTTGTGCCCCGTACGGGCCCTTACTGCTTATGTTGCTGCCACCGCGCCTGTGCGACGGTCGGAGCAGCTTTTTATCTGTCATGGTGGCCCTAACAGGGGGCGCGCTATTTCTAGACAGCGCCTGTCCCACTGGGTAGTGGACACCATCGAGCACGCCTACAGGGCCAGTGGCCGCCCCTTACCAGTGGGGGTGAGGTGCCACTCGACCAGAAGCGTTGCAGCTTCTTGGGCTGCCCTGAAGGGGGTGCCTCTGGAGGACATCTGCGCAGCAGCTTCGTGGACGTCGCCGGACACGTTCTCCAGATTTTACCGGATCAATGTCGCCACTCCCCAACCATTGGGCGTGGTTCTACTCCCGGGTCCTTCTGCCCCTGATCAGTGAGGTATGTGACCGGGATTCTATGTGACATTGTTGGTATTCGTCATCCAGTGCTTACAGCACCGCCTGGCGGTCAGTAGGGACGAAATAGAACGAAAGTTACGCCTGTAACTACGGTTCTATGAGTCCCGGATGACCGCCAGGCCTGCCGGTCACTCCGAATCCTCGTGCTCTCGCGAGAAGATTCTAGGAGCCGATCCCATGCTTGACCCCGGAAGATATACCCCTTCCGGGGGTCATGCAGGGGTCACGGGTGACGTGACATTGTTGGTATTGTACTCGACATGCGCATGCGCGAGGGGAGATATCCAGTGCTTACAGCACCGCCTGGCGGTCATCCGGGACTCATAGAACCGTAGTTACAGGCGTAACTTTCGTTTCTGCGAGTGTTTCCGTTTTTATAAACCTCATTAACTCCATTTTTCTTCTAGTGCTTATGAATCTTCCGCAGACCGAGGGAGGACGGGTGAATGACAGAGCAAACTTCTCTCTGCCCTGGGTCGCTGTGCCGTCACACGGTCACAGTTTGCAAATCTAATTTGAATTATTCATCTCGCAGCAGGAAGGTTGAGCTGCAACAGCTGTCAGAATTAAACAAACGTTCAAAGTTTCCTTCATACTTACATTATTAATAGTTTTTTTTTTAAACCCAGTGCTTATGATTAAAGGATGTTAACACGGAAATGGACGTTTTAACGTTTTTAAGTTGTATGTATTGGAAAAACATGCGACTGGTTCATGTTGTGTATAAGAAGAACTGGACAACCTCATCTGTGATGTCACTGACTACGTTTACATGCAGTCAAAATTCGGGTTATTGCTAATAATCCGGTTACTGAAACATTTGGAATATTCCATTTACATGGTAATTAATCATTCGGGATATCTGGATCAAACCAGCGACGCGCGGAGAACATCATGACGCAATTAGCGTCATTTCCGCTTCTTCTTCCTGTATCCAAATTCAAAACAAATGCTGCTTCACGCAACTTTTCTCTCACCTTCTTGTAAATCTTCTATCCCGGTACTTTCTACCGTCTACAAATGCAGAAATGTTCATATCCTTCATTACATTTATGAAGTGATTAGTCTCCTCCTGGTCTTGTGTTTCTCCGTGTTTATAAGAACTTCCTGGACTCAAAACACCAGGATTCCTTGTGAACAGAGCATGTGCAGAAAACAGATTCATGTTCCGTTTGATGGGGATATTCCGTTTGGTGTTTACATGACCCAATATTCAGGTTTTAAAAGGAGTAACCCAGGGCTCATATTTGGGTTTTTAAAAACCCGAATATGAGCAAATTCTGGTTATTCAAAGGGGTTATTGGTGTTTACATGGCCGTGCAAAACCGGGTTATTGCTAATATTCGTGTTTTAAAAGGATTATTGATGCATGGAAACGCAGTCAATGATGATGGACATACTGTATTTCCTCTTCTTTTTTGTTGTAAATTGATAATAAGGCAGGAGCTTAAACACATTACCATGCTTGAAAAAGTCTTGTCACAACAGTTTTGACACTAATGGACTTCCATACCTCCACTAAAACAGCTTAACTGTAGTCGTGCATAATAAATACAGTTAGTCTGTTAATGGCTTTGTTTTTGACTGGAAACAGTCCCCGGTCACATTTGAAATGAAACACGTGTAAGTCGTCCCTGACGACCAACTTCCACGCCTCTAAATACATTAACATATAATAAAGCACCAAAAAGGTCATTAGCGCTGATGTTTGTTGGTACTTGGTACTTAACGATAAAGACTGAATCTTGAATAAATTTGTAATTTGTTGCCTTGGCTTCAACTGAGAAATGGGAGCGTTTGCACTCGGTGGATAAACTAATTAAATCAAACATGTTAACGATTGAGGTTGTTATTTGAAGGTGTCTCAACATTTCATGAAAAGATGATTCATAACCAACTACCACTAAACTCTGATCATTTTAGGAGCTGCAGCTCCTCCTGCTGGAAAAAAACGCCAATAAAATCAGGAAGGAAATAAATAAGAAATCCTTATTAAATCTTTATTAGAAGTATTTAAAAATGCCATATTATTTTATGAAAGTTAAAAGTGGTCAAACATAAAATGTTGAATGATTTTGATGGGAAGGTTCTGTATATTGTATATTGTAGGAGATGTAAAACTAAAGAAGTATTAAGAAAAATAAATGACTGAGTTGTTGTTTTATTAAAGAAAGCTTCTTTCTGAGAAAAAAACTGGATGAAATAAATAAAAAAAACTAAATTGCATGTTCAGACTCTAAACCCAGCTTTCTACATAAAACCTACATAGAACCTGGGACCTGTGAGGGAGAAACACATTCAAATGCCTCCACTGTTCCCATTCCGGGAGGTGGAGAAGGCACAGCTTTAGGAACAGCAAACCCTGCAAGAAGAAAACATGACTCGCATACACAACTAAGAAAAGGAACAGCCACAAAATTATTTTGCTGCTCATGTAATTTATAGCTACCCCACTTGTGGAGTCTTGGTGACCAAGCCCTATTATGACTCCGAATTTTTTTTAATTTCATTTACTCTCTATTTCTATGTTATTTATCATAAGTTTCTTTTGTGAGTTTATCGATCGTTTTCCAAATATTATGAAACTGCTCATTTTCATACATATACTCAGTACTGGAGTTGAGGGGGGATGAGGGGGGATGGCATCCCCCCCTGAAATAAAAACGGTCCAAATCATCCCCCCTGTAAAACTGCCATCCCCCCTTTCCATCCCTTATGTCATTTCATCAATGAATGTGGTTTTACTGCTATTTCAACATTTAGAGTCATCACCAGAAAAATAACACCAGAAAAATAACTTATTTGACAATTTTCACCTGTTTCAAGTAAATTTTCACTTGAAATAAGTAGAAAAATCTGCCAGTGGGACAAGATTTATCTTCTCATTACAAGCAAAAAAATCTTGTTCCAAGTGAAAATCTACTTGAAACAGGTGAAAATTGTTGTTTTTTCCAGTGATGAGTCTTGTTTTAAGTGTAATGAGATTTTTTTACTAAAATTAGACATTTTAACTAGAAATAAGACAAATATTCTTGTTAAGATTTTGAGTTTTTGCAGTGATCCATGTTACTTATCCTGTGAAGGACAGAGTCATCTTGATAAGTTCAGAAAATTGTTTTTTATTGTTGTGTTTTGATGTATTTGATGTAAGCCCAGTGGATATTTAAAGCTTACAGAAGGCTGCATTTAACTGCTGCTATGTCATTCCTGCAGTATTTCTGCAGGTGTTTTGGTCAGTGCTATTATTCGTAATATATTATATTATTTGTAATCAGCACAAATTATCTGTCCCCATATAAAATCCACCATCCCCCCTGACTTTTTTTTACAACTCGAGTACTGCTTACATATATACTTTTTGATTATATACTAACTATGCTGTTTAGTACATAGACATACATACATGTATATATGTCTATGGTTTATTATGGCATTTCGGACGCACCGTTTGAATATTTCTAATGTCGCGATATTTCCGGTGTGAGCGACGCCGGGGCCGGTGACGTCATGACGTCGGTGACGTCAGCGACGTCAGCCTCTCCGCGGGACATGGCGTGTTCGGCAGCTAACGGTAGCGGAGCGACGATGCTGTCCTCCCCGCGGGGATCGAACCCGTCCTCCTGGGTGTCCCTGCTGCTGCTGGGCCTGTGTGTCCTGTCGCTGCCGGCCGGGGCCAAGCCGGACAGCCTGAAGGAGGTGACGGACTCCAGCTGGGAGAGCATCCTGTCCGGGGAGTGGATGATCGAGTTGTGAGTGGTTAATCTAACACATCCATGTGCTGGAGGCCGGGGCTCCGGTCTAACTCTGATCTGGTGGAGTTTAGTCTAGGGCTGGGTTTAGTGCTGTTTCAGCGCCTCTCACCGCGGTGTCAGGACGTTATGAAGGCTGTAACTTTATAAACAGCTGCTGTCAGCGGGGCTAACGTTAGCAGCTAAAGGGTTTCAGCAGAGACTACTGCGCATGCGCACTGATCACCAACTGGCAGTTGACATATATGTGTATATCTGTTATGTCTATTTCTATGTCTCTCTCTCTCTATATATATGTATGTATATATATATATATATATATATATATATATATATATGTAGAAATATTCAACTTTGTGTATGTATGCATGTATAAGTATGTGTGTGAGTATAATTACAGTATATAATAATAATAATAATAATTAATTATTGTTATTTAGTGTGTGAATAATTATAAATACAGGTTAAATGATCAGCGAATGGGGGTAGGACTAAATAAGTTTACACTTCTTCCTACTCCTTTTTTGGCACATGTAAATCAAGATAGTTTTAAAGGATGACATTCTTTGTTGCCCTATTTTCTTAAACTTCTCATGAAGTGTTGTTTCTTTTTTTTTTACATGTACAGAAATAAAATAAATCAAATCAAATATATATATATATATATATAATCACACTACGTCATGCTGTTCAGGAAATTAATCTTTGAATACATGGAATGAAACCAGATTAAGATTAATTGAAATAAATATTAATTTCCTGAACTGCATGCCATAACACACACATATCTATGTATGTACAGGACTGTCTCAGAAAATTAGAATATTGTGATTTTCTGTAATCCAAT
Organism: Cololabis saira; assembly: GCF_033807715.1. Taxonomy (NCBI): domain Eukaryota; kingdom Metazoa; phylum Chordata; class Actinopteri; order Beloniformes; family Belonidae; genus Cololabis; species Cololabis saira. The sequence goes on from NC_084602.1 coordinate 37,330,842, forward strand.
TAAAAAAACAAAAATGTCATACATTCTGGATTCATTACAAATCAACTGAAATATTGCAAGCCTTTTATTATTTTAATATTGCTGATCATGGCTTACAGCTTAAGAAAACTCAAATATCCTATCTAAAAAAAATAGAATATTCTGTGAATCTTAATCTTAAACTGTAAACCATAATCAGCCATATTAAAATAATAAAAGGCTTGCAATATTTCAGTTGATTTGTAATGAATCCAGAATGTATGACATTTGTTTTTTTAATTGTTAATTAATTACAGAAAATAAAGAACTTTATCACACTATTCAAATTGTGTGTGTGTGTGTGTGTGTGTGTGTGTGTGTGTGTGTGTGTGTGTGTGTGTGTGTGTTTGACACAATCATATGCTTTAACAATGCACCTTCCTGTGCGGATAATATGTATGTGTGTATGTATGTATGTTTTTATATATATATCTCACAAACCATATTTCCACATAGCTATGCTAAAAGCCCTGAAAGAGAACTGCTCTGCAGAGCTTCTTTCTCCTGCTCTCTTTCTGCAGGTCAGGAGAGGTGAGTTTGGCAATGTGGTGTAGCCTTATTTTTAGAAACACTGACACAAACAATGACAACAACTTGGAAAAGTGGTTGTCGATGCCAAACTGTGTCTCAATGTGTTGCCCAAGCAATTGTTGGCCGACTTGTACAGGAATACGCGGCACACTGTGCTCTGGCATCTTCACTACTGCCCTGTCTCATGCTGTCGTCTGGGTAGGAGGACCGCCCCAAGACGGCGCCCCAGCGGCCGATGAGGCGTCTATGTATATATATCTATTAGGACTGCAGCTATCGACTATTTTAGTAATCGAGTATTCTACTGAAAATTCCATCGATTAATCGAGTAATCGGATAAAACATATTTTTGTTTAGTTAAAGAGCAATTATACATATACATAAGATGTTAGATGTTAATTGACATCACTAAGACTAAATGATATAATCCAGTAGGTTCATGGCTATGCATTTAAAAACTCTGAACTTACACCAGTCGACCAAATTCACTGATTCACTCAAAAAACTATGGATCTCACTAAGAAATGTTCTTATTTCTAACCTAAAAATGCCATTACACCTGATATCAGACATCACTTAAAAGATTAGGTGTTTTTCCCACGTGTTTCAATTGAACTTTCATTTGTGTCAAGCAAATTTTAAGTTCTAGTTAAGTTTTAAGTTAAAGTCTTTATAAGATTTTGAGTTTTGGCAGTGTTCAAAATAAAATTATGAGACCTGCTGTGTTGGAAAACATTTTCTTTTAGTTAAAACTGTAGGGGGAACAGATGTTTAGAGGAACGTATGTATCTACCGGGTTAGAGGGGGAACATATAGGAGAACGGACCAGAAGAATATAGAGTGGATTGAAAATAAAAGTTAAGCACTGAGCTACATGTGTCTCCCATCTGGGCCATTGCAGACTGCCTGAGCACATATATATATATATATATATATATATGCCTGAGCACGGCATGTTACAAAACCAAACAAAACCTCTTTCTTCTACCTTTACGTGCGCGGCGTCAGCGCGTTGTGCCGCATTAAATGTAGTCCGGGCGAAATACCTGCTTTGAGCTGGTGAAATTAAACGGTTCCTCAAGGCAGAGAAAATTCCTCGACCATTTTTTGTAATCGAATTACTCTAATTATTCCAGGAATGGTTTCAGCCTTAATGTCTATGGTTTTCCAGCCTAACTCTCCTCCTCTGTCTCATCCCTCCGTCCTCCAGCTACGCTCCCTGGTGCCCGGCGTGCCAGCAGCTGCAGTCGGTGTGGAAGGAGTTTGCAGACTGGGGGGAGGACATGGGGGTCAACATCGCCAAGGTGGACGTGACGGAACAACCCGGTAGGACGGTTCAAGCTCACTCTTGGTCATTTTACTGATCATTAAAGGGTCTAAATGGACTTTAACTGGAATAAACTCAGTTGTCATGTTTCTATTTGTGCTTTAAAAGGTCCATGACTGATCAAAAAGTATGATATTTGAAGGAACTGTCAAACTAGTGATGTTCAATACCACCGATTTCCTCTCCGATCCAATATCGCGATACCGATTCGATTCGGATACATTATGCAAAAACACCTAATGTGTTGGTAAATCTAAAAAAAAATGTGCGTATTTTACCATATTTTCTGGACTATAAGCCGCACCTGTATATAAGCCGCACCCGCTCTATTTAAAAAAAAAATCTATAAAAAATATACAAGCCACACCTGTATATAAGCCGCATCCACTTTATTTTAAAAAAAAGATATGCAAGCCGCAGATATTTATGTTGTTAGATTAGATATTTACTACATGTACAGAAGGATTCTTAACTGTAAATGATGTACATGTTTGTTCCTAAATAGATCTTTCCTAACAGTGTCTTTTAACACAGCAGCAACTTTGCTGATTAAAACTGGACAGAACCAAGAGAAAATAACCAGTATTTATTTATCTATTTATCTGTTTGAAATCTGCTTCTACTTCTATCTGCTAAAGAAGAAGTAGCGTATTCTTCTTTGCATTTATTTTGTCTTAGTTTTAATTCTAATTCTGGTTAGAGCGCCCCGAGCGGTGGAAGAAAAATCCACAGAATAGCCGCACCTTTGTATAAGCTGCATGCATCAAAACCTATGAAAAAAGTAGCGGCTTATAGTCCAGAAAATACGGTATATAGTTTAAGAATACAAGACATCAGAGTCACTTATTTAGTTATTTGTTTTAAAGTCAGAAGTAAACTGAAATAGATCCTAAGTAAAATAGTAAAACCGTTGAAATAAGTAAGGGAATAATAAACAAAAATAAGAACTACTATGAAAATGAAAAAAGTAGTTCCTATCAGCAGCGTGTCATTTAGACAAAATCTGAATAGTTTAGTTACTTTCCACCGTATTCCTGTTAATGATATACATGACCACAAATGACTAAAGTATGAACAGTATCGATATTTTCATTTGAGAATGGATTTTAGAGCGTACAGATCTGGTATCGGAAGTATCGATATTTCCGTATTGATCACTACTCTAAACTCCAAGCTCAGACCATCAAAAGCTTAAACATCCATTTCAAAAGACATGCAACCTTTAAAAGAGAGGTGGGATTAAAGTGAGACTGGCTGCTATGAACACAGGTGTAAAAACATGAGTGAAAATGGAACTTTAGTACGGTGATCAAGTGTATGTCACTAGGGCTCCAGGAAAAGAGTCTTATCTCCTTTAAACCAAATCAGGAAATGTTTAAACCGGATGACGACTCTGACTGTACGTCTGACTCACTTGTTGGCTTAAAACAGCGACACAGATTTGATGTATTTGCTCTTATCGTTCCCAGTTCTCAGTGAAAGGTTAAACGAGTGTTCCTTCATTCAGTAGAACCGTCAGTTTTATTTGCTTCCTTGACAGATTAACCGGGTTGTCCTCCGCCGTCGAGGTCGCTGCTCCTAATCTCTCACGTGGATGTTCATGTTCCGCAGATAAAGCAGGATGTTTTACATTTGAACCCGGGCTGATGTCATGGATTCAGGGCGGATGTGGCTGAATCTAATATCCACCAGACGGAGATGAATGATGCTCAAATAGGGCTGGGGATTGATTTAAATATCAAGAATCGATTCCGATTCTTAAGATTCAGAATCGATTATCAAGATTTGATTCGATCAGATTCGATTTGGGTTAGTGTTATTAAAACTGTTTTTTGAGCTGTTGCATGAATTATATGACTGTAGTTCTGCAACATATTAATACTAGTATTATATTGAGATTCAACAGCAAGTATTGCAGCTAATGATGCTGTAAGGACCAATCAGCTCCCAGAATGCTGATAGAACTGCTTTCAGAAACATCTTGAATTACCAAACAGATTCAGGGCAGCAAACAGAGACGGATAATCGGTTTTATTTTTTAACACATTCCGTTTTAATTTTTTCCATTTTCTGAGTTTTTAGTTTTTTAATTTCAGGGAATTTGGTTTTTAGCATTTTGTGCAAATTTAACCCAATGAAGTTTAAAAAGCAATGAAATATAGACAATTTATGCAATTATAACTGAAAACTTTAATATTTTCATATTTTTAAGATAAGATAATCCTTTAATAGTCCCACAGAGGGGAAATTTGCAGTTTACAGCAGCAAAGGGGATAGTGCAAAAACAAGAGGCATCAATAGTAATAACAACACACTATAAACAGTAAACTGGTATATACAATAATTATAATAATAAGAAAAATAAATAATAAGAAATACTGGTATAAACATATCTAAATGCAAAAACATGGCACTATTTATTCTCGTATCCACCAAAACATTCCTTTTTTGGGCATAAACAAAAAAAATACCAAAAGTTATTTGTATGAAATAAATAACTAAGAAATAAATAACTCAAATATTCCTTTCAATATCCATTTAAAGTGCAAAAAAAGAAAGAAATTGCAACAGCTCAACAGCATGTGTGAATTAAATGAGGCGACGACTGGGATTAAACTTCATTGGGTGAAAATGTAATAATGAAAAAAAATGTATCTTTAGGCGTAAGAATTGATTTTTAGGAATTAATATGAGAATCGATTTTAGAATCGGAAAATCAAATTTTTTTCAACACAGGCCTATGCACAAACGTATTTTCTTTGGGCCTCACAGCATTTGTCATGAACAACGCATTTAGTTTCATGTGGGACCCGTCCTGCCCGTCTGAAACTGCTTTTACTAAAGTTTGTTCCATCTAACATAACGGAGCCTGTAATAAACCCAGAATTAGTTGCTCGGGTCATAAATGAGTCCTACTGTTCCTTCCTGCACACTCACACTTCTCGTTTCCTCTCTCTCCGCAGGTCTGAGCGGCCGATTCATCATTACGTCACTTCCTACTATTTATCAGTAAGTGTTTGCTTATTTTGTGGTTCTTGTTGCTTCCGCTTTTGTTTCTGTTGCCATGTTTGGTTTCCTCTTAAATTCACATGAATGCGGACCCTCTTTTTGTTGTTTTTGTTTTTTAGAAGCATCTTAAGATCTTTTTCTTTTCTCTTGAGTCTAAGTTGTATTTTGTACCTTTTGAGGAATAAATAGAGGTGAATAAAGTCAGTAAATGTTGGCGATGACTCAACAAAGACGCCCTCACCTCCGCTTTCTCTGGTTCATTTCTCCTCGTTGTCTTTCTCTACTACTACTAAGTAGATTAAATACAGAAATCATGTGTACTTTTCTTCCAGACGCTGTTTTATTGTTACAGAACAAAAACAAACCTCGTCCTGTTCAAGGACACTGGGGGCGGGACTTTCCCAGCTGTTTTTAGGCCGAACAAAGCAGCGTTTCTGCTGAACTACGAACTCACACTGGTGATCAATAACCTGTCCAGGAAGAGCTGATCGGACTTTATTAACTGTTTTCTCTGAGTTGTGTGGACTTGGATGTGACAGAAGAGTTCAGTTGTGTTGATGAGGATGAGGAGCCGTGACATCCTTATGTGACTTGATGCTGAATCTCTGATTGTTGTTGGCAAGAGAAACACGACGACTAAAAAACACCTGACTGTTTTGTTCAAGGAAAGATTATAAATAAAGTTCTGCTGGGGCTGAACAGTTAATCTGAGGTTGTTTTTATGCAGTTAGGACGGGTTCTTATACCTGGGGAGCATGAATATTGCAGGTTTTTGTGTTTATGGGGAATAGGGGAATATTGAAAATAGGGAAAATACAGGACTGTCTCAGAAAATTAGAATATTGTGATAAAGTTCTTTATTTTCTGTAATGCAATTTATAAAAAAAAAAAAAAAAAAAAAAAATGTCATACATTCTGGATTCATTACAAATCAACTGAAATATTGCAAGCTTTTTATTATTTTAATATTGCTGATTATGTTTAAGTTTAAGATTCCCAGAATATTCAAATTTTTTGAGATAGGATATTTGAGTTTTCTTAAACTGTAAACCATGATCAGCAATATTAAAATAATAAAAGGCTTGCAATATTTCAGTTGATTTGTAATGAATCCAGAATGTATGACATTTTTGTTTTTGTAATTGCATTACAGAAAATCACAATATTCTAATTTTCTGAGACAGTCCTGTAATAGGAAAATAGGGAAAATTGCAATATGGCAAAAAAATAATATCACAATTTTTTTAAAATATAATCACAATTTCGATTTTACCACGATCTTAAATTGATAAAATAAAATCCCACAATCTCAGCAGTTTGAAAGACCGTCTTGTAATCCGTTGTAATCCTTCACGATCTAATTAGGGGGTTGTTGTTGAACCACCAAAATGACCTCAGGCGCCGGTCGTGGCCCCGGGGAGTCGGAACGCTGAAGGTTGGAGGGTTAGACGTCTGGATACCAGAACCAAACACACGGAGATCACCGAGGACTCCGGAGCGTTTGACACCCGTCAGGGTTTCTGCAGGTGGAGGTGTTGAGGTGTTTTATGTAAAGCGCTTTGTGTTGCATTTTTCATTTGTATGAAAAGCGCTTTACAAATAAAGTTTGATTTGATTTGACCGAGTTCAACATTTTCTTTTTTCTTCATGTGGTTCTGGTTCCCGTGTAGCTCTGACCCCCACCGTGTGGGGCGGGTCAGCACACCTGAGTCAGGCGGACTCAGGCTGACAGGAGGGTTATAATAGTTTTTAATTTTTAATTTTAGTTTAGTTTTATTTCGTTTTGACTTTTTCTCCTTCAATTCAGTTAGTTTTAATTTGTTTTTAGTGTGGGTTTGCTAGTTTTTATTAGTTTTTATATTTTCAAAAATGCTTAGTTTTAGTTTAGTTTTTATTAGTTTTAGTTTTAGTTTTAGTTTTGACGTCAAGGACCGTGAGGCGTTCAGGTGCCGTAGCTGCCAGTTGGAGATAAACGGCCAGAGCGGAATAAATTGATCAAACCAAGAGGCTTATATTGACAGGGACGAAAACTGAGGAAATTATATCTATAATTTCAGTTTGTTTTAGTTAGTTTTCTAAACATGCAATATAGTTTCAGTTAGTTATCGTTTTTGTCTTTTAATTTTAATTTTTATTTAGTTCAGTTAACGAAATAGTTTTTTCAATTTTAGTTTTTGTTATTTTGTTCGTTTTCGTGAACGATAATAACTCTGGCTGACAGCGGTTTTATTTCCTTTCCTGGATCTCCGTGGATGTATTGATTAAGTCAGGGGTGTCCAAAGTCGGTCCTCGAGGGCCGCAGTCCTGCATGTTTTAGATGTGTCACTTTTTTTTATCAAACCGTGGTCATCAACAGAACTATCCAGACAGACAAGGTGGTGACGACCGTTAATTAGAATCAGGTGTGTTGATGCAGGGAAACAACTAAAACATGCAGGACACCGGCCCTCGAGGACCGACTTTGGACACCCCTGGATTAAGTGATCAATAATCCAGAACCTGTCAGTCAGCAGGTGGAAGCATCATCGGTGGATGTTGTTAAGGGCCGTTTATTCTGCGATTCATTCAATGAAAACATAGTTTTTCATGTTGCCGTCATGAGTTGATGTGACATCATGACCCGGTGATATGTGAGGTATTGATCGCCGGTTCCTGAGTTGAATCGTTGATCGGGGCAGATTCTCTTGTATCTGCAAAACATCCTGTCGTCCTCCAGAGAATGTGATGAAGATGAAGCTGGTCTGGACTAAAGCGTCTCTGTGTCTGTTGTGTTTCAGCTGCAAGGACGGCGTCTTCAGGAAGTACCAGGGAGCTCGCACCAAGGACGACTTCCTGAGCTTCGTGGACGAGCAGAAGTGGAGAGCTGTGGAACCCGTTTCCTCCTGGTTCGGCCCGTCCTCGCTGCTGTAAGTTCACCTGAAGTTGCTGCAGATTTCAAGCTTTCATCTTAAAGGAATTTTTAAAAACCGGGGCTGTAATCAACCAAAGAACTTCTTCGGGCTGAAACCTTCAAATTTCGACTAAAATTAATTCATTCTATTGGGCTTTTTTTTTTTTGTGGATTTGAGATATATTAAATCGTTTTTGATCTAATGTTTTAGACTGACATGAATTACACACTACAACCTGTCAAAATTAATAGGTGGAATATTATTTATATAAAACAATTATTTTGTCACGTTTTAATTATAATTGACCCTTCGTCAAGCCCCGCCCCCGTTGCTAGGCGGTTGCCATCTGTCCCATCCACTTCCACTGTAAAAACGGGGTTTTACATCACTTTATTTCTAATTATTATAAAATATTATTATAAGAAAATCAACAGCAACTAGATATAATAAAAAGAAACACTTGAGGTACCGTGGAGTTTAAAAAAACTGAGGATTTCGGCAAAAACAAGATATTTTGATGAGTTTAGCTTTAGCTGATAGCACGGTGGAAGGTGCGGCCGTCCACGTAGCTTTATCATAATTTACCGTTGGTTTAGGGATGAAATGTATTCCTGATTCTCTCTTTTACAAGTGCCCCGAGCACACCGCTTAATCATTTTAAGTAAATCGCTTTCGCGATTGTAGCTATGGATTTTGAGCTGTGATCCAAACTGTTGCTTACAAAGTTTATATTCAACTTGTTTTCCGTCATCTATTTTTATGAAAATCTGCATCAAAGCAGATTCTCTGACATGATAAAGTTCAACAAACCACCAGACCTCGTCCTTCTACTTTACAATCTCTCCTTCTTTAGTCAGTATCCAAAAGATCAAAAACACGGGGGTGTCCAAAGATCGGCCGTTTCCTGTGAGAGAGGTCTGAAAACACCCCTTCAGAACTTGGTACTTTCCTCCAGATTAATTTAAATTAAAGAATCGACCAATCAGATTTTAGTCGAGCCCGGCCGCATGGACTCATAAATCAACCAGTCTGGGAGATTACAGCCCTAGAAAAACAGACGTATTTAACATCTTTGCTTGGAGACGTCATGAATCATCGCCCCGTCGTTGCACCTCATGTTTCATGTGTTCTTATACAGAGTGATGTGTTTAAATCTCTTTACATGACGTCTCTGCTCTTTGTGACAGGATGAACTCCATGTCCGCGTTGTTCAAACTCTCCATGTTCATCCGGGTAAGTCATGAAAAACACTAAAGTATAAATGTGTGTGAATACTTTTCCTGTAGTACTAAAACACACTTGGGGATTTGGTCCTGGTAATTCATCTAATAAGTTTGTAACATGTTTAAACGGCTCCAAGTCAGTGTGGAGGTGTTTAATGTGGCCACACGGGGGCGCCAGAGGAGTTTTTATTCCCTTATGAACAGAGAAGTAAAATATCAACATTTGTGTTCATGCAGGTAAAAATAAAAAATAAAAATATATATATATATGAGATTTAAACACGTAGATGCCTCACTGAACGCTGAATCACACGTCAACGCTGCCGCCATATTGGATGTGGCAAAAAGTGTAGCAACAGGAGAAAATGCTGTTCTTTTTCAAGGTTTTTAACTCTGCAAACATAGATTGCAGTTATATAGATATATTTGTGTGTATTTTCACATGGTAAATTTTCATCAATGTCAATATAAAAAAGATTGATCAGAATCAGTAGTAATATATGTAAATATTTTTTATCTTCAGAAAAAATCGCCAAAACAATTATAATATGTTAAATACAATACATTAAAAAGTTAGAAATGATGTCTTTTTGATCATTGTTATTATACATCATAGTACAAGATCCACAGCCACGGTACGTTAGTGAGACGAAGAAAAATACTGTGGTTTAATGAATGAATATTAATGGTGAATATGAATATCAAAGTGTGTGTGAGAGAGAGTGTGTAAGCAATGATGGTAAACTGAATAAATTAACACTGATAGTGTGTAAAGAAATTAAAAGTAATAATTGTGATAATAAATCAATGCGATATCTGTAAGTGGGTAAATATAAACGTACAATGGACCAATTAATAAAGTTAAAAGGTTTTTTATACTAAATGGAGTTAGTTAGATCATATACAGGAATTAGATAGGATGAGAGAGGAAGAAAATACAGAAGGAGAAAGAAGAAAAGATGAGGGGAAAAACAAAAACGAGGATCATATTTCATAAAATAATGAATAGAAATGTCTTTGGTGTTTGTTTGATTTCCAGATATATTAGTGTTTGCGTGAATGGATCAATTACAGAGATGAGCTTCAAACACTTTATGAAGTTTGGTCCATTTCATGAGTTTACTGGTAAATTTGCCCCATCCAACATGGCGGCCGCGGTGACGTTTACAGCAACGGCCCAACCCGCTCAACAAGACGTCTACGTTTATACGTCTAGGGGTGAAAGTACCGGACATGTTTGTTTACGTCCTTGTTGTTTTGCAGCGGTGTCACAACTACATGACGGAGAAGCTGGGGATCCCGGTCTGGGGCTCCTACGTGATCTTCGGCCTGGTCACCCTGTTCTCCGGGCTGGCGCTGGGCCTGGTGAGCCTCCTCACGCCCAGTAACCCCACTGTTGATCCGGTGGTGAGAGAGTTAACACTGCTGTCTCCACAGATCCTGGTGTTCGTGGCCGACTTCGTCTTCCCCTCACGGCGATTCGTGTCTCCTGACTACTACCAGAGTGAGTTTCACCTCAGATTAAATTCTATGAAAGGTTGGGACACTGAAAAATGAAAAAAAAACTAAATACAATGATTTGTAAATCTCATAAACCCACATTTGACCTGCAAAAGATGGAAAACAGATGTTAAAAGTTTCTTGAAGGAAAAAAGAAAGAGCTCATTTCGAATTTGATGGCAAAAACGTCTTAAAACAGTTAAAAACAAGTCTGGACAGGTAAGTGGGACCCAACGCAGAACCTGGAGTTGCGTGGTGATGAGTCAGTGACATCATCGTCTCTGAGACGCTGTTACATCCAGCCGGTGGGTTCAGGGTCATCTCCAGAATCCCGGATCTCTGATTCAGAAACGTCAACATCTGGCCTAGAAGCAAGAAATCAGAACTCTGAAATCCATTGAGTTGTCCTGGAAACGGTTCCGTTGTCATGGAAACGGTTCCGTTGTCATGGAAACGGTTCAGTGGTTCAGTGGCGTTGTTACAAACATTTGAAAAGCGTGAACAACTCCGAGACAGCAAGAACGGAAAAGCAATTACAGAAAAGATTGCGCAGTTTATTGTGCTTGATGACCAGCCCTGTCAGTAGTGAATAATGTGGGATTTTAACGCTTAATTCAACACCTGGAGCCTCGCTAACGCTACGTTATGCCTAGTTCTGTTCTCACCACAGCAGCACAGGTTGCTACTGGCAGTAGAATTTATCTGACTTTGGAAGTCATGACTTTTATTAATGGTAACGGATGTGAAACAAAGCCTACTTTTAGTAAATTTGTTTTTAAATTTGCTTGATTTTTTATTTTTTTATATTGGCTTTTTCATGTTGAGATGTCATTTATTTTATTTAATGCTACTGCATACATATTTAATGTTTAAAAAAAAATTAATATCTAATAAATGGCTTAATTTTTGTCATAATAACCTACTGTTGTGGACTATTCATCTCAGGAAGTATGTTATTCTCATTCTGAGTGACTTTATCAAGCCTTTTCTATTATTCCACACTACAAAGTAAGTGCTAAAAAAAGTGAACCTATTGGTCAGAACAGAGAGATAGAAATATGCACTGGTATCGGATCGCAAGTGAAAAAGTTGGATCACAGCAGGGACTTATAAAAATAAGTAATAATAACATCAAATTTATATTATTATTGTCCACTGATCTTTATGTATGTAATTTCGAACATTTTTTATAGTCAAAATCGCTGTATTTTTTTTATATTTTCTGTTTAAATACGGGGCTGAAACGTGAGGTGCGGCAGCAACGAGCCGAGCCTCTGATTGGACAATCCATCACAAACTCTGCAGATACGTGCAATTGGCGCGTGCTAGTCTCCGTATCTCTGCATGTCGCCAATATAAAGTTTGCAGATACATTTATATACCTGGATTTTCTACAGTCTTGCTAATGTCTTTAACCAGTAAAGTTTAATGTTTGTTAGTGACATATTTAGTTTTGCTGATGGGAAATAAAATCGCAGTGAAAAAGGCCCAGGGTGAGGCAGACAGTACTCACCTGAAGGAGGCGAACGTGAGTCCACGGGTACAAACACTTTTAATTTCAATCTTATAAAAGAGAGATTAGACTAAGAAAAATACAATAGAATATTTAAAAACTAAATTTCGGCCTCAAATAAAATATTCTTAGTTTTGCTTTTTGTTGAGCAATCTGTATTATTAAAATGATTAAAGTATCAGAATTAAACGTTTTAAAAACAACTAAATATTTCACTAAAGGTCAAAATTTAAATGTGTGGTTTTGTACACCAGTCTATACTCTCATTTATGTTGTATGAATTATAGAATTGCGACGGCCAACACATGGAGGGTGTAGAGCAAAAGCATGTTTTTTCTTACCTTTACGTATCTGTAATATGTACCGTGTGCGCGCGTGTGTTATTTTGTGAAGAATGCTGAAGATATGAAATAACTAGTAGCCAATTGAATAAGCTACTCTTTTCCCTTTTTGGTTTATATATTTGTAAATCTGACACTAAAGGAGTCAGTGCCTCACCAACCATGAACCTCACCGCACGTCACTGGATCACAGCATCCCTAATCTCTCCGGTCCTTTCCCTCCACAGAGAAACATGCGATGGAGCAGGCGCGGCTGCTGCAGCAGCAGGACGAGGCCCACGAGGCCGACGGGGAGGACGACGACGAGGAGGAGGACGAGGATGAAGACGACCGGGACAAGGACGAGGTCTGGAGGAAGAGGCGGGCGTCGCCCGAGGGCCGATCAGAGCCCGGGGGGCGGGGCCTGTCCGACGAGGCCCTGCGGAGGCGGGCGGTGGGCGGCGGCCTCGAGCAGGACGACGGCTAGAGGGGCGGAGCTTCAGCGGGAGGGGGCGGAGCCTGGCCCCCCTCCAGAAACACCCAGCGTCTCTTCGTCTCCCTCCCCCTCGTCTGACAGGAGCGTTTTAGACTCTCAGCGCCGCCGCCCCCCCCCCCCCCGGACCCTCCTCACCTCCTTCACCTGAGGAAACGTCTGACGTCTAGGTACGAAAACGCCGCTCAGCCGAGTCCCGCCACGCCGTTTACGCTATGCATCTGAAAGTTGTGTTACTTTTCTGTTGAATTGCATCTCAGCTTGTGGTTATTTGGACATTTTTACACTTGGTTTAGAGATTAAAGCCCTAACGTTCACTTTCTCCTGAAAAATAATGTCAAAGATGCAGAATCTTCTCTTTGTGGATCAATAACGTCGTCAATCGATGGCAAAGTATTTAAAAATCCTCGGCCGCTTGCAACAAAAACTACTTCGGAGTAAAAGTGATCAATGTGAAAATAAAGGGAGTGGCAGCTTCCTGTGACTGTTGTCGGGGTCGGAGGAGGGGGGGCGGGGCCAATGTTTGGGGGGCGGGAACCCCTCTGACATCACCTGACCTGTCACACCCGAGCCCCGCCTCCAAACCTTCCCCCGGTACACAACGTACCGGGGCCGGGATCCCCGGTACACAACGTACCGGGGCCGGTCTCTCCGGTACACAACGTACCGGGGGCCGGGCTCTCCGGTACACAACGTACCGGGGCCGGGCTCTCCGGTACACAACGTACCGGGGCCGGGCTCTCCGGTACACAACGTACCGGGGCCGGGCTCTCCGGTACACAACGTACCGGGGCCGGGCTCTCCGGTACACAACGTACCGGGGAGGGGCCCGGCTCTCCGGTACATAATGTACCGGGGCCGTGCAGGCTCTCCGGTACACAACGTACCGGGGCCGGGCTCCCCGGTACACAACGTACCGGGGCCGGGCTCTCCGGTACACAACGTACCGGGGAGGGGCCCGGCTCTCCGGTACATAATGTACCGGGGCCGTGCAGGCTCTCCGGTACACAACGTACCGGGGAGGGGGCGGGGCTTTCTGTCGCACGTGTCATTCCCTCTGATTGGTTGCCCGCCGGTCCAGTGGGCGGGAACTACAAAGGCGAACAGGAACTTCTCAAAAAGGGCGTGATGAATGCTGGTTTCGCTGGAAACTTTAATTTCTATCGGAAACAAAAGTTATAATTTTCTGTTCCTGATATTTGTTTTTGTTTTTTTTTAATTTTTATCGAATGTGTTTCCTTAAAGAACCCGGCCCAGTCCTTGACCTCTGGCCGCGACCTTCACGCGCCGCACTTCAGTGGAAAAGTCTGGGTTTGCAGTCACTTTAAGACGTTTTTGATACCCGGCGAGCTTCTCGTGCACGTTCACGAGTTCCTGAGTCACGATTTCTATCTGTTAAACTTCCGAACCTCCGTCTCCGTGAATTGTTTTTGTACTCGTCATCCGTCACCGACGGCGTGGAAGTCCCGACGCGCTGCTTTTTTCTTCTCTCTTTTGTTGTAAAGACGACCGATTAAAGGACCTCCGTGTGTTTGTGTGCAGAGTTTTAACAAGGCTTTCTTTTGTTTTTAACACAAAGCTTTTTATTCTGGCAGCAATTCCAGTTGGTGAAAAACAGGTTTTGTTTCTTTTTCTGACTTTATTTATGGCTTGTAGCATTCTCACTTTACCCTGAGCTGTTTCTGCTCTTTACCGTGTATTTGAATAAAGATTGAAGTCTGAAAAAAAACTCATTTCTGCCTCTTTTGTTAATGACTCAAATATCCTTTTATCTGTGTTGCATCACGTTTCCTTTAATTACATTTCTGTCACTTTTAATCATCACGATGTTCTGCAGCTGATGGTGTTTGTGACGTCACAAACAGAGTGCGAAATACAGGGGGATTCGGTGGGGTCCGACCCCCCCGATTAACCCTTGAGCCCCCCTGAAGGACTCAAAAGCCAAATTTAGGGGGGGTCTCAATGTTGTCAAAAAAATAAATAAATTAGGCTATATAATATAATATGATAATTTGATTGTCACTAATGGTCAATTAAATATGTTTAAGAGATCGCCATATCAAGTATTCACAATTCAAAACTTTTATTGGTTTAACACAAGTCTTGCACCTTTATGTATGCAAATTAGCCATGTGCGCAACAAGGCTTTTCCGCAGTTAATAACACGGACAGCCAGGCGCGCAACAGGTTGCGCGAAGAAAGCCTTTCTGCACTCCTGTTTGTGACCTCAACGGACCTCCTCTGGACAAATTCAACCCGGTTCCATTTGTCAGAAGAAGCTGGATTAAAGCAGGACATCGCCTCTCTTCTTCCTGGAATGGAAAGCACAAGAAGTCGAGAAATGTCCCACCGCCACCCCAGGCAAAAAAAAAAAACTGGGTTTGTATGTGTATGTATGTCTATGCGTATGTGTGCGTATATAAGAGAAAAGGCACATTTGGTCTATTTTAATTTAAAGGAGCTTGAGGCAGGATTTATGAAAAAAAATTGTAAACGTTTTAAGTTTTCTAGTAATAATGTCAGATGAAGCGTTCCAAACCCAAAAGAATGATCCTCTAGTGTATCTCTCCGTTGCCTTGAACAGGCTGTGTGCTGCAAAATGTGCTGCAATTCTGTCCCAAATTTCCCGCGCTGTCCTGTGGATGTGACGTCACATGACGCTGCATGTGCGTTCTCCCCGTTCTCCCGTGCCGCCTTCACTGTTGGCTGCAGTACCCCCAACGGCCGTCGTGGTGAAGGGTGGCGCTAGAGAGTCATTTCTTTAAAGGAGCCTCATGCTCCTTTAAGGTAAGAGGCCAGCCTGCTTAATATGGCCTGAACCCACCTGAGAACTGTTTTTTTTTATTTGTGTTATTATTTTGCGTTATGGCCTGTTATGAGTGTGATTTATGTGTAAGCTGCGTGAACCCACCTGTTGAGAGCCATCATATTTTTTTAAATTTTGCGTGATGACCTGTTATGAGTGGAATTTGTGAATGTGTTCACATGTTTTAACACAGCTGCAGCTGTGTTAAAATATAATTTCCTGGATGGTTACATAACGTTAAATAATCAGTCATCATTGTGCAGGCTGAGGATCTGTTTAAGTGCACTGATTGCACGTATCCGATAGTGGCATCTGTTGTTATTACTGTTATTTAAATGCACAATTCATTTTCATTGAATTTTTTTATTTATCTAAAAAAATACATTAGCCTATTTTATTTGTTTATTCGTTTCTGCAATGCACTGGCCGTGCGCCAGTGTCTTGTCTGGTATTTATTCATTAAGTGCACCAGTTTGGTGCCAATTAATTAATGTCTTTTATTTATTTTAATTATTGGATTTAAATTGTAAATAACATTCTGCATCGTAATGCACAATTTTGCCTCCTGTTAGTAAAACAACGTGCATCTAAAATGGGTAAAAGTGTGCGTGTATTTGTCATAGGCTTTAGTAGGCTGATTGTATTTGTTTATTGCATAGGGCCACACTGTTTAAAAAAAAAAAAAAAAAAAAAAACGCGAGTTAGGGACCCCCCCGAATATGGATGGGTATTTCGCACACTGGTCACAAACCTTCAGGCTCCAGGAGGATGTGAAAGTGGTGATAATCTCATTTTTACTCTTGTATCAGTAACCTTCACTGCAAAAACACATTACTATCTTCTCCAGTCGTTTTAAAGACATTTTTATTTTGGATTTGAGCTTTTTTTCGGGGCTTTCCCTCCCGGTGAGTCAGTTACATCAGGGCGATGAGACATCTCGACCAGCAGATGTCGCTCTCGCACTGCTGTGGAAGTGAATCCTGCAGAAAAGCCAAATAAACCCTTGTGGTAATGAACTGCAGAGACTTTAGAAATGTGATGAAAAAACATTGGTTTTTTTTTTTGTTTAAAAAAAAAAGAAGCTGAATTTGAGATGAAATTGTTCAAAAAGCTGTGAATAATTGTTAATTTGTCAGCCTCTCAAAGAATAAACACATGAATTAAAGTAACAGAGAAAAACTGGACCTCTTTTTAGAGGTAAATAAGGACAATAAACATTAATTGGTCGAGAAACCTTGATTTATTTTGTTGAATTGTAGATGAAGCTGTTAAAAAAATCTGTAAATACTTCTTAAATTCTCTCAAAGAATAAATACAAAGAAAGATGTTTAAAGTAACAAAGAAACACCAGACCTCTGTTATTGTTGCTTGTTTTAGAGGTAAATTAAGACGTTAAACGGGCTGCAGGTCCTGGGACAGCAGGTTGGGTGTCGACATGAATCTGCTCTGGTTCCTGCAGATGGATCCGCTGGTTCGGTGGGTTCTGTTCTCCATCATTTAGCTTTGACTCGGCCCATTTCCCTCTCTACCGGGGGGGGGTTAAAAGTGAGAACTGGTTCAACGAGGGGCGTCTTCTGAGCAGGTGGAGACTTTGTGTCTGAGTGTTGTGAGGAGACAGGGAGGACGGAGGAGTCCTGGATACCTGGATGACCCTCGTCTCTCCAACCTGAGCTCAAGTTTGGGAGAAGTATTTACAGTACTTGAGTTGTAAAAAAGAATCAGGGGGGGTGGTG
This sequence comes from Cololabis saira, assembly GCF_033807715.1. NCBI lineage: Eukaryota > Metazoa > Chordata > Actinopteri > Beloniformes > Belonidae > Cololabis > Cololabis saira. The sequence goes on from NC_084602.1 coordinate 37,348,206, forward strand.
TATTTTATCATATGGGGACAGATAATTTGTGCTGATTACAAATAATATAATATATTACAAATAATAGCAGTGACCAAAACACCTGCAGAAATACTGCAGGAATGACATAGCAGCAGTTAAATGCAGCCTTCTGTAAGCTTTAAATATCCACTGGGCTTACATCAAATACATCAAAACACAACAATAAAAAACACTTTTCTGAACTTATCAATATGACTCTGTCCTTCACAGGATAAGTAACATGGATCACTGCAAAAACTCACAATCTTAACAAGAATATTTGTCTTATTTCTAGTTAAAATGTCTCATTTTAGTAAAGAATCTCATTACACTTAAAACAAGACTCATCACTGGAAAAAAACAACAATTTTCACCTGTTTCAAGTAGATTTTCACTTGAAATAAGTAGAAAAATCTGCCAGTGGGACAAGATTTATCTTCTCATTACAAGCAAAAAAAAAAATGTTTCTACTTATTTTAATTGAAAATCTACTTGAAACAGGTGAAAATTGTTGTTTTTTTTTCCAGTGGTGAGTCTTGTTTTAAGTGAAATGAGATTTTTTTGACTAAGAATTAGACATTTTAACTAGAAATAAGACAAATATTCTTGTTAAGATGTTGTGAATGTAGATTTTCACTTGAAATAAGTAGAAACATCTGCCAGTGGAACAAGATTTTTTTGCTTGTAATGAGAAGATAAATCTTGTCCCACTGGCAGATTTTTCTACTTATTTTAAGTGAAAATTTACTTGAAACAGGTGAAAATTGTCCAATAAGTTATTTTTCTGGTGATGACTCTAAATGTTGAAATAGCAGTAAAACCACATTCATTGATGAAATGACATAAGGGATGGAAAGGAGGGATGGCAGTTTTACAGGGGGGATGATTTTGACCGTTTTTATTCCAGGGGGGGATGCCATCCCCCCTCATCCCCCCTCAACTCCAGTACTGGTTATTTACTACCTGCTGGTAGCGAGGTAGGGTGTCCATGTTGCACGTGTGCAACCAAAGTGATGTCATCTGCATATTTTAGTACCAGGCCGTCACACGTGTTGTTGGTGGATCGGGAGAGATCGCAGATTTTAAGTTTTTGCAATGTATATCCAGCTTTTTTTGGGGTACAGGCGATTAACCCGCCGGACGGGTCGCCAGACCATCGCAGGGCCACGTTTAGACACAACAACAACATTCAGACACGTAGAAACTCCGTGACTCATCACCGCCACGACTGACGCAGCAGAAACAGGTTTTGGGCCGCGGCTGTGTCTGGTTTCCACGGCGACGGCGACAGCGCCAGGGATGCTCGGGTTTTACCCACGCAGCAGACAGAACCTTTCACAGTCTGGTTCACCCACAATTCATCACTCCACTTTTCTTAATTCCTCCTGATTTCCCGTTATGAACCATTTCCATTTACAACCTGGCAACGCGTCTCAGTCCAACATAGAACTGATTTACTGAGTCGGAGCTGAGCTGGCACCGAGCTGCTTCTCCTGAACCCAACGGTTTCATCATCATCATTATCATCATCGGAGGAGGAGGAGGAGGAGGAGGAGGAGGAGGAACAGGAACAATGAGGCCGGAGCGTTTTCTTGGGGCTGAGTTTGTTTATGAAGTCGAACCCTCGGTTCTGCTGAACCACAAGAATCCAGGAGAAGTGGTTGCCGTGGGCGACGGGCGAGGCCGGAGTCCCATCAGTCAACAAGGCAGCGCTTGTTCTTCACGTGGTCAGAACTAGAGACGCCGAGAGGGAGGAGACGTCTTCAGTTTGGACTCAGTGATTTATTCATCCGTCTGAATTAGTCATGAAATATCCTCTGGACACAAGGGCGGTACTTTCTTGTTGCGGTCGAGGGTTGTTATTTGGGTTTTGTTTTCTGTTCTTGTGACTTTGTTTTCCTGGTTTTGTCCTCGACTTGTTTCTTGTTTTATTTTGAAAGTCTGGCTCCTTGTGCGCTACTTGTTTCACTTCCCTTTCCCAGTCGTCCCTGATTGTTTCCACCTGTATCTCATTAGTCGTGTCCCTGTATAGCATCTTCTCTCTCTTTCTCTCTCTCTCTCGCCCTTTTGAGTTCATTTTAGTTTGTTTTTGTTGTTTTTGGTTTTGTCTTAAGCAGTGTTGCCAGTTTTACGATAATTATCGTATTTTTACAATAATTCTGACTTCCGTGCGATCAATAGTTGGAAGTGTACGATAAGTTCACTGTTTTTCACCAGGAACCTACGGTGCCCGAGACCCGCCATTGCTGCAAATAAAAGAAACGCTGCAAATAAAATAAACGCTGCAAATATAAAGAAATCCTGCTGCAAATAAAATAATAAACGCTGCTGCAAATAAAATAATAAACGCTGCTGCAAATAAAATAATAAACGCTGCTGCAAATAAAAGAAACGCTTTGCAAATAAAAGAAACGCTGCAAATATAAAGAAACTCTTTGCAAATAAAATAAACGCTGCAAATATAAAGAAATCCTGCTGCAAATAAAATAATAAACGCTGCTGCAAATAAAAGAAACGCTTTGCAAATAAAAGAAACGCTGCAAATATAAAGAAACGCTTTGCAAATAAAAGAAACGCTGCAAATATAAAGAAATCCCGCTGCAAATAAAATAATAAACGCTGCTGCAAATAAAAAAGCCACAACGGAAGTGAATTACCGGGGACTATTTTTGCTGATGCACCGGTGTTTTTTACGTGAGAGGAGAAGAAGAAGACGAAGAGGGCGTAAGTGAAAAGGAAGAAATAAGAAGAGCGAGGAATAAGAAGAACGAACGAGAAAATAAGTGAAAAGGTTAGTGTTCAACGTCGCTACGTGTAATTTTTAATGTGCAACACTGGTGCATCGGCAAAAATAGTCCCCGGTAATTCACTTCCGTTGTGGCTTTTTTATTTGCGTCGTTTTATAAATTTTATTTGCAGCGGGGTTTCTTTATATTTGCAGCATTTATTTTATTTGCAGCAGCGTTTGTTTCTGTTTGCAGCGTTACTTTTATTTTCAGCAATGGCGGGTCTCGGCCACCGTAGGAACCTGATTTGGAATCAGATTAATTTGTTCGTAATTAATCTGGTGTTTTGTCAAATTTCACCAATTTTATCCTCTCTTTTGCCGTCGGCGTAGCGTACAATCATTTTATGTGATTTACGATAGTAGTAATAGTGGTCCGGCGCTTGGTTTCCAACTTTAAGGGAACCAGTTTGTCGTGTCCTGGTCCAACGAGACCGCGGTCGGAGTTTGGTGTGGAAGAACTGACACCGGTCTCCAACCTGAACCCCATCCAGACCTCCCAGTCCATAAACCCAGATTCTGGACTGAACCGGCCGAGGAACTCCAGTTCCTCCGTCGTTCAGCACGAAGAGCCAATCCCAATACACCCCCTACTTTCTACCACTAGGCCTAAAAATGAGTAGGGTCCTTGTAATGTTCCCTAGGGATTGGGACACCACTTGCTACGTCACTGCGTGGTTTACGTTCGGGTACGTAAGCGACTGCATAGTTACGTTTGCACATACGTCACACCATATCAGGAAGCCCAGAGCTAAAAGCTGTTTTAATTTCAGCTGTAGCGCTGTTAATATAACACTTTATTAAGTTTTAATATTTTTTCAGGCATAAAAGTAACCGTTAAGATCCCCAACCTGGGCTCAGTTTATCCAAATAACGCCTGTTAAGAAATTTGATCTGATGTTTTCGGGATGAGAAGACTCGGGAACTGATTTATGGTTCCGCTTTAAATCGACGCAGAGCCTACGGTGTAGGTTACGGCGTACGCAGCGCAGGCTCTGCGTTGGTGTAACGCAGAACCATAAATCAGCCTTTATTCTGGCGAGTTCTGAAAAGACTTCGCAACAACGGACAAGCGAGTGATTATGTACATTCACTGAGTGAATATTATGAAAGTAAAATATATATTTCTCGCTAGAAATTTAATAAAAACACATTTTTATGCAGAAACTAACTCAAAATATTGATTTTATTCACAAAATTAGAAATGTCCGCAATGTTTTTTTTTTTTATTCAGTCGGCAAATGACGACGAAAAGCATTCTGGGAAATTTTTCTGGCCCTAGTTCAACTAGTGAGGATCGGAAATCCCTCGATCCGTAGGGGCAGATTCATAGCCACTACACTAGTTTTCTCCACTACCCCTAGGTGGAAAGAGGAATTGGGAAACCAGGACTAGGGAGGGGATTGGGATTGGCCCAAAGTCTGGCTGTCCAGCGGATAATTGGCCCGGTTCCCTCGTCGGTCCAGCCGTGTTCAGGTCCAGCCGTGTTCAGGTCCAGCCGTGTTCAGGTCCAGGGCAGTCCAGGGCAGAACTTCCCCCTCAGACCGGATAATTGCACGGCTGCTGGAGGGAAATAGCAGCACAAGGCTGCAGTGTTTTTGCTGCAGGTGTATTTTCAGAGCGATGAGGTCACGCCGCGGGGAAAACTCTGGCCTTTGTCTCCGCCGGCGGCAACGCAGGAACTGAAATAGCAGCTAGTAGGATAAACACAGGAAGACGTGTGGACCGGTTCAGGAGGAGGAGGGAAACCCACTGAGGTTGAAGGTGTCCAGGTACTAGAGGTTTCTCTTTTTATTGAATCTTTTCTACAAAGCATCTTCTGCTACGGGCCCAAATTAAATAAAAAATGGAAATAAAAGAATCATAAATTGTACCACTTTAATCCCAATATTCCTGATTGTTGCGTCAAATGTTACATCGTATGTGGAGAAAACTAAAGAGATTCTGGAGGGAGGTTCTTTTACGGAAGAGTATTAGGGCCAGGCAGGAGAAAAATAAAAATAATATTTTAGAGGAGGAAGATTTTTTTTTTCATTATGCACTTGCACTTCAAAAAGTTGAATTGTCGAGAAAAAAAGGCAAAATTTCAACTTTATTCTTGAAATTGTATTTCAACATTAATCTCAACATTTCGACATGTGCACAATAAAAAAAAATCTTCCCCTCTTAAATATTTTTTCTCCTGCATGGCCCTAATACTCTTCCATATTCTTGACTTAATCTCTAAACTGCTAAAAAAAGTTTTTTCCAAGTTGATGCTGAAATCTTTATTAATAATCTTTATATCTTTATTAATTCTTTCTTTTTGTTTACTGCAGATCTTATCTAGGGTGGGATGGTGGATAAAGGGTTACTCTTTTGGAGTGTTATGTTTATGAATCTCTATGCATTAAAATGAAAAATCAATAAACAAATTGTGAAAAAAGAAAAATGAATCACTGTAATTTTTTGTCCAGTTTAGGCTTGAAACAGTTGGACTGGCAAATTTGCGCTAGCGAGGATGTGAAGGAAAAATAATGAGGGGTGATGTCATCAGGGGGTTTCTGAAGGTAAACACAACACAGTGATGTGATGAAACCCTCCTATCTTCCTTTAGCGGAGGTTTCTGACCACTGGTGCAGGTCTCAGGTCTTTGGTAGGCTTGTGGTTCTGGAGACATCAGGTCCATTTCAGTGATGCTGATATACGGTGTAATCTGATTACTATAATGGTAAATAATGTAATTTCAATCTTTTATATCTAAAATTCAGGTTTCATCTCCAAATTCAGTCCAATTTAAATCAGTAACATTTCCTCTTCCTTCCTTTTCTGAGGTGGAGGGGGGTGTTGGAGCTGGTTATTCTGCTAGAGGACTTTGGGACTAGTTAGTAGTTTCTGAGGTGGAGGGGGGTGTTGGAGCTGGTTATTCTGCTAGAGGACTTTGGGACTAGTTAGTAGTCGTGTCAATCCTTAAAAGCACTGGAGTCAATCCTCCAATAGTGTAGAAATAGCGGTAGTGCAGTCGCCACACAGATCTGATCTCAGCTGATGGATGGAAACATTTATAGTGAGTTCAACATCATCATCCACTTCTCTGTGTTATTGAGCTGCAGTTGAAAACAAGCTCATATGGAAACTAGAACCAGGATGATGGAATACAATCACGCAGGATCAGGACATTGCTAGGTTTGTTTTTGGAGGTCTGGAGCTGAACTTGGTCTTGGTCTTGATACTCTCTGGTCCTGGTCTAGTCTTGGTCTCGGTTTAGGCGTCTTGACTACAAGTCTAGTACCAGGTGACCCCGGGGGTGTAAATGCATTTCTGAGGAGGTTGACGGAGACGTCGCTGCAGCCGTGAGAGATGAGGAAACTGATGCATGATACAAGAGTTGGGTTCTGCAGGCGTGTTGGACACCAAAGACTTGCAGCTCCCTGCTATGTGAAGATTAGGAAGTAAAGTAGGTTATTAGTGTCGCACTATTCAGTCGACAAAAAGTAAGGATGGAGGTAACGTCTTCAACAACCAGGAAATCAGAGTCAACTCAAGTTCAATGATATTTCTACGTTTGAAGAAGCGATTCCTTAAATCTCTAGAAAGGCGTTTCAATAACACAGAAGAGTCAGAAATAAGGCCAGGGTTTCTGAGGGTCGGCGGGAGTTGTTTGATCAGTCCATCATCTCCCGCGGTCAGGTCTTTCCTCTATCTGGGACCCTGATAGATTTGACCTCTTTTCCCCACCTTTTCCCCCCTTTTTCATCTTTTCCTCTCGTATCGGACCAGTTCAAACCCTGAGGCGTCCCCCTGGGAGCTCGTTCGGGCACCCAAACCCTTCTGCATCTTCTTAGGTCTGGTAAAATTTTAAAGGGAAAACATTATGAAAACCAGGTTTTCTCTTGCTTTAACATATATAAAGTGGTCTCCCCTCAGCCTGCCAACTCAGAGAAGGAGGAAACAACCAAATTCTGCAGCGTCTGTACAGCCGCCCGGATGAGCCGTCCAGTGTGATGTGGATCTACGAGACAATAAGATTCTGATCCCCAAAGTTACGTAACGATGGGAGCGATGCATGAAACCACTAACAACTAACTCCGCCGGCCGGAGCTTCCACCATTTTTTCGTAGCGGTGTATCGCGTCATTCAGGCAGCCAATCAGCACAGAGCCTCATTATCATAGCCCCGCCCACTCAGAATCCTGCATAGATAATGAGGTTAGAGAATGGGAAGATAAAGACATGGCCCAGAGGCTGAATTTCTAATTTTTTTAGCAAAAACAATCAAAAGCTTGTTTTTAAGACATTCAAGGCCTGTTTAAAATAGGGATTAAATGCCATAATAGGTCCCCTTTAAAATCCCTCCCTTCCAGGTTAACAGTTGTGCAGCAGTCTTAATTTTGGCCCTTATTCTGCACCCTATATATGTATATATTTGGTCAAACGGACAATCGGGTGTTTATTTCTTACATCGCCATCCATCAATCCATCAGTAACCAGGGAGATCCAGACCTCGCCAGTCAAAGGTCTGGACTACAAGTCTATCAAAGCAGGAAGAGTTTATGGTCCCGGTTTCCTTCTCTTCTTGTTTCCTGGTTGTTTCTGGGATGGAGTGAGCGGGGAGGTTCCTGTTTCCTCCCGTCAGCTGCAGCGAGTGGGCCGGTCCTCCGGTCCTGGGCCGGGTGTGTCAGCTGATGCAGAAACACATCTGGTTCTGTTGGGTCGCCTGGACCCGCCCAGCCCAACACAAAGACGTCCCTGTGGAGATGAAGTATTTCCCACGACGTGGGTGAAACACAAATATCTGAAAACCAGAAGGACTAAAAGGGAAAGTGACGACAGAAATCAAGCAACGGTACAAAGAACTCTCAAAGTGTCTTTAGAGAAACTGACATCTGCCATGAAAGAGAAATCTGGGGACAGTTCATGGTTTTATGAGCAGTAATCCATTCGGACTGTACTGGATGATTCTGTTAAAAGAAAAAAAACAGAATCCTCCCCACATTTTTATTCGAGTTTTGTGTGCAATGTTTTTTTATGTTGTTGTTTTTGTCTCTGTATCTTTATGTCTGCTATGCTTATGTGTTTTTTCTTTGTTTTTTTCTATTTTATTGTACATTTTATTAACAGATATACAGGACTGTCTCAGAAAATTAGAATATTGTGATAAATTCCTTTATTTTCTGTAATGCAAAAATGTCATACATTCTGGATTCATTACAAATCAACTGAAATATTGCAAGCCTTTTATTATTTTAATATTGCTGATCATGGCTTACACCTTAAGAAAACTCAAATATCCTATCTCAAAAAATTAGAATATTCTGGGAATCTTAATCTTAAACTGTAAGCCATAATCAGCAATATTAAAATAATAAAAGGCTTGCAATATTTCAGTTGATTTGTAATGAATCCAGAATGTATGACATTTTTGTTTTTTTAGATTGCATTACAGAAAATAAAGAACTTTGTCTCAGAAAAATTAGAATATTGTGATAGTCCTGTATGTGTTTTTTCTTAGTTTTTTCTATTTTATTGTACATTTTATTAACAGATATAACTGTATTGTTGTAATAATTGAGAAATGTTAATAAATATAGTGTCCAGGCGGAGGCCCCGGTCCCTCAGACGGGCCAGAAGCTCCTTTGGCGCCGCGACACTCAGCTCCTCAGAGACACAAATATAGCCATGAAAACCGCGGGCCTGAGCCAATAACCCAATCTATTTCTCAACAAACCATAATTAGACGGGTTGTGAGAGTCCTGTCAGATCCGGCCCGCGGGTTCATTCCTGGTTCCTCCCAGCAGACGCCACGGGCCTGGTCTGTGACCGACACCAGCTCTGGAGTCTGCACGGGGAGACTTTCCCTCCTTCCTGTTTACATGAGACTCCAGCGGATCAGGAGGAGAAACCAGCAGAACTGGACCAGGACCAGGACCAGGACCAGGACCAGGACCGGCCTAGACGGGTGACAGGAGGAATAGAAGGAAAACTGGGCCGGATGTTGCAGAAACAACAGCTGAGAGGAAACCAGTCAACCTGCAACTCCGAGAACTAATCTACTCAAACACTTATGTTATATACACTGGTTCATATATTTACCTCCAATTATATACATAAAAATTACTATAAATCTATATATCAACATATCTACATATAACTATAAATCAATATATATTAATAGAGATATCTCGCTCACAAAACAAATTAACTTTTAAAAAACGACTTAAGGCTCCCCCAATTCTGCAGACCCTATGATTATGTGACATATGATTACCGGTATAAATACAAAGTGATTACATGATTTAACTCAATGCACAATGATAAGATCGATACTAGATAAAATTACATTTAAGAGAAGAAAACTATTAAATAATACAGAATGCAAAAAGAACTAACAACAAAAACTTTACAATGTTAAGTAGACTAAGATTGTTTTTAAAAGTGAATTTGTTGTATATGCAGCAGAGGTTTTGAGGCAGGTTATTCCACCGATCTATAAATAAAAGATCTCTTAAGATGATTGGTCCTTGGGATGGTAATTTGAGCTGACTGGAACCTCTAGTGTTATAATTATGAACAGTATACCTAAAAACAATCTGTTCATTTATAAACACTGGGGTTTTCGCTCATGACCGACTTGAACAGAACAAGTGTGTCACACATGAATCTCTTCTCAACAGTAAGCCAGGAGAGGCAGGAATACGGCTCACATTAGACATGTATGTGTGTTATTGTTGTATCCGTAGGAATTTTAATTTTTTTTTCCTTCTTCCGACAAAATGAGGGCCTTTTTTCCCCTAAACGTGCCCCAAAAGTCACCAAATTTTCACCAAGCCAGGCCTGGCGATACATTTGATATTTAATGGTTTGCATTAATGGGCGTGGCCTAATGGCTCAACAGCGCCCCCTAGAAAACTTTGTGCCTCAAGCCCCACAATACGGTTTGACGTCCATGCACGAAAATCGGTACACACCTGTATCATGTGGCAACTTAAAGAAAAGTCTCTTGGCGCCATGGCCGAAGTCGAACAGGAAGTCGGCCATTTTGAATTAATCGTGTAATTTTGGCGCAATTTATGCCATTCCTTCGACAGTTAATACGGCCCGAACTGTAACGTGCACCCAGGTGTGTTATACATCAAAATGTGCATCTCCATCCTCCAACGACGCACATTACTTTTCTCAGTCAAAAGCGTTACTGTGGCGACGCCAGACGCCAAAAAGCGCACCCCCTCTCCATCTGATTGGTCCATATTTGATAGTTCCTACTTTCTGCACTAACTTTTGAATGGTTTGACATAAAGAGTCGTGGATGGAGTCATTTCTGATTTGCTTATGATGATAAGTTGAGTTTTATGTGACCAGCAAAGGCACTTTCTATAGTATTATTGACCTAGGAATGTGGGGGGAACCCGGGGGGCGGTGGCCGTGAGTGCGAGGGCCCGTTCATCACTGCTTGCAGCTTTAATTGTTATTGTTTTTATTATAAGTGTAGTTATGCTAGGAATGTATGACTATGTATTTATGTCTTAGATGTTTTCATTTATGTAATAGTTTATGTACTTTATGGACCCCAGGAAGATCAGTGGTCGCCGAGGCGGCAGCTAATGGGGATCCATCCAATAAACAATAAACCTGTTAAAGGAGGTCAAATAATCTGGGACGAGCCAGTTAGACCCGAACCAAACACCAAACAGAACCGGCGATCCGGCTCCGAACTCAGACCAGCACCGGTAGAACTCAGACCAGAGCCGGTAGAACTCAGACCAGAACCGGTAGAACTCAGACCAGAGCCGGTAGAACTCAGACCAGCACTGGTAGAACTCAGACCAGCACTGGTAGAACTCAGACCAGAACCGGTAGAACTCAGACCAGAGCCGGTAGAACTCAGACCAGAACCGGTAGAACTCAGACCAGAACCGGTAGAACTCAGACCAACACCGGTAGAACTCAGACCAGCACCGGTAGAACTCAGACCAACACCGGTAGAACTCAGACCAGAACCGGTAGATCTCAGCCCCCGTCAGGGAACGTGACTCCGGGGTTTTTCTGGGCGGAGAGATGAGCTATTTTCCTCGTCACCATGAGCTAATTACACGCTCCGCTGCGACGGGGACGACAATTACCGACTCCGTCAGCAGCCGTCACCGGGTCTGGGAGACGCAGCGCTGCTTAATTGCAGAGTTCTGCTGTTTGTCAACATGCAGTTAAGGGGAATAATTTGAGGGTTGGTGTTCGACACGGTTTGCTCCGAACTCGTTCTGTGTCTCCACAGAAACGACTCGGAGGAGTCGGCACATCTGAGGTCGGTAATGACATTAAACCGTCCAGTCAGATGATATTTGACACCGATGAATCACTGATGAGCCGATCCTGGTCACACTGATCTGTGATGGCCTCGGTTTCCCCGGTGCTGATCCTCCGGGCCTCAGGTTGCAGAATCTTCTAGGTTGCAGGATCCTCCAGGTCCTGCTTTAACTCAAAAATCAAACGGGCTGGAATCCAAACAAAAAAGAAAGTCCAGAGTGCTCAGAAGGTTCATCTAAATCAGGGGTTGGAAACCTGCAGCTTTTTTTTTCCCCTTTTTTTCTTCTTTTTTTTCCTTTTTTTTTCCTTTATTTCTGTTTTTTTCCTCTTTATTTTCTCTTTTTTTGCTTTTTTCCTCTTTTTTTCCTTTATTTCTCCTTTTTCCTCTTTATTTTCTTTTTTCCTCTTTTCTTTTTTTCCTTTATTTCTCTTTTTTTCTCTTTTTTTCATTTTTTATTGTTTTTTTTTTGCTTTTTGCTTTTTTTCCTCTTTTTTTCCTTTATTTCTCTTTTTTTCCTCTTTATTTTCTCTTTTTTTGCTTTTTTCCTCTTTTTTTCCTTTATTTCTCCTTTTTCCTCTTTATTTTCTTTTTTCCTCTTTTCTTTTTTTCCTTTATTTCTCTTTTTTTCTCTTTTTTTCATTTTTTATTATTTTTTTTTGCTTTTTTCTTTTTTTCCTCTTTTTTTCTTCCTTTTTCCTTTCCTTTTTAATCTCGACATTTCGACTTTTTTCTCGAAATTTTGACTTTTTTTCTTAAACATTTCAACTTTTTTCTCGAGATTGTACTTCAAAATTAATCTTGACATTTTGACTTTTTTCTCGACATTTTGACTTTTTTTCTCAACATTTCTCCTTTCACTATTTGCCTTAATTCTAAGGCTTATACAAGACTTTCATTTTTTGCGGCTCCAGACATAATTGTTTTTTTGTGTTTTTGGTCCAATATGGCTCTGAAACATTTTGGTTGCCGACCCCTGGTCTAAATCATGTGACGAAGTTGCTCTTTGGAGGGAAAAAGGAGGTCAAAAAAGAAGAAAAACCCAAGCCACTCTTCTTCAAATATAAAAAGTCTTTATTTGAAATGGCTATTTCATGTAGAAGATTAAAAAAGTGGGTTACAGCCCACGCGTTTGGGCCACAGCTTCCTCAGGGTGCAACACTCAACACATTGATTCTCCTTAAATAGGATGATTGAAATCACCTGGGCAGGTGGGAGGACAAATGTAAACCAGAGAAATAACAGATAATGACCAATAAATGGCTCCACCAATTGTTAAACAATTAAATACTGGAAATAGAAGAAGAAAGAACACTATCTGGAATGAAAAAAAGTTACAAAAAAGGACTGAAATCAATGTGTTAATTTAAACCTGGATAGATAGTGGCTTTCATTTGGTAAATATAAAAGGTCTCTCTCTGCAGAAGTAATTTGAGTCTGTCACCACCTCTAATGTTTTTTTGAATACTTTCTAGACCTTCAACCATAAGTGAACCCGGGTTGCTGTTTGCCCGTTACTGGTGGATTTGGAGACGCTTTCCCAGGTGGAGGCCTCAACGCTCCTCCAGGTTGCAAGATCCTCCAGATCCGTCGTTAAATATTTTTAAATCTCAGTTAAAGACCCACCTTTTTTTCTCTTGCTTCCAATTAGTGTCTTTTTATGTTGTCTTATCCAGATTTTGTCTTTTAACCCTTTTCTTTTCTTATATCTTTTAAAAAATTTCCCTTTTTATGTCTTCGCTTTTAGCATTTAAGCACTTTCTGTGAAGCACTTTGGTTGTGGCTCAGCTGTTTGTATATGTGCTATATAAATAAAATTTGACTTTGCAAGATCCTCCAGGTTGCAGGATCTTGCAGGACGAAGGAAAAGCTAGCTAACGCATTCACAGTCTGGGGCTGATGAGACACAGGTGCAATCAATCAATCAATCAATCAATCAATCAATCAATCAGTCAGTCAGAGAGGATTGGACAAGGGAAGCCAAATAAATAACCAGACTTTCAAAATAAAATAACAAACAAGTAAAACGAGACGACTGGACTGGAAAGACTAAAGACGTGAAAGTAGAGGAACTGATGAGACACAGGTGAGGACAATCACAGCAACAAGGGACGATCAGAAGGTTGAAGGATCCTCCGGGTGCTGCTTTAACTCAAAAATCAAACGGGCTGGAATCCAAGACGTAAAACAAAAAAGGTCTCCAACAGGAAACTCAGACGTCAGGAGACAAAGGAGGAAAACCACAGAGAAGCAGAACGGATCAGTACGGGCCAAAGGAAAAGCTAGTCGCAGTCTGGGGCTGATGAGACACAGGTGCAATCAATCAATCAATCAGATCAGAGATAATTGGACAAAGGAAGCCCAATAAATAAATAACTAGACTTTCAAAATAAAATAACAAACAAGTAAAACGGGACGACTGGACCGGAAAGACAAAAGGTGAGAAAGTAGAGGAACTGATGAGACACAGGTGAAGACAATCACAGCAACAAGGGACGATCAGAAGGCTGCAGGATCCGCTGAGTCGCCACTGCATCTGGTCGTCTAACAGCTAGAGATGCAGCTATTGAATATTTTAGTAATCGAGTATTCTACTGAAAATTCCATCGATTAATCAAGTAATCGGATAAAACATATTTTTGTTTAGTTAAAGAGCAATTATAATTAAAGCTGCAAGCAGCGATGAACGGGCCCTCGCACTCACGGCCACCGCCCCCCATAAGCATATCAGAAATGACACCACCCACGACTCTCTATGTCAAACCATTCAAAAGTTATAGCAGAAAATCGGACAACCTATCAGAAGAAGGGGCGGGGCTAATTCAGGCCAATGAAGCTCAAGGACTCAATACAGAGTCAGATGACACCACCCACTACTCTCTATGTCAAAACATTCAAAAGTTATAGTGGGAAATAGGGCCAACCAATCAGAAGAAGGGGCGGGGCTAATTTTCACCAATTATGGTAAAGGACTCAATACCGAGTCCCATGACACCACCCACAACTCTTTTTGTCAAACCATTCAAAAGTTATGGCAGAGAATAGTAGTCTAGGGGGCGCTGTTGAGCCATTTCGCCACGCCCATTAATGCAAACCATGAAATATCAAATGTATCGCCAGGCCTGGCTTGCATGTAAAATTTGGTGACTATCAAATATGGACCAATCAGATGAAGGGGGGGCGCGCCTTTTGGCGTCTAGCGTCGCCACGGTAACACTTTTGAAAGAGAAAAGTAATGCGTGTTGTCGCAGGATGGAGACGCACATTTTGATGTATAACACACCTGGGTGCACGTTACGGTTCGGGCCGTATTAATTGCCGAAGGAATGGCATAAATTGCGCCAAAATTACACAATTAATTCAAAATGGCCGACTTCCTGTTCGGTTTCGGCCATGGCGCCAAGAGACTTTTCTTTAAGTTGTGCCATGATACAGGTGTGTAGCGATTTTCGTGCATGTACGTCAAACCGTATTGTGGGGCTTGAGGCACAAATTTTCCGGGGGGCGCTGTTGAGCCATTTTGCCACGCCCATTAATGCAAACCATGAAATATCAAATTTATCGCCAGGCCTGGCTTGCATGCCAAATTTGGTGCCTTTTGGGGAACTATCAAATATGGACCAATCAGATGAAGGGGGGGGGGTGCGCTTGTTGGCGTCTAGCGTCGGCACGGTAACACTTTTGAAAGAGAAAAGTAATGCGCGTAGTTGCAGGATGGAGACGCACATTTTGATGTATAACACATCTGGGTGCACGTTACGGTTCGGCCATATTAATTCTCGAAGGAATGGCTCATATTGCTCCAAAATTATGCGATTAATTCAGAATGTTCAAAATGGCCGACTTCCTGTTCGGTTTCGGCCATGGCGCCAAGAGACTTTTCTTTTAGTTGCGACATGATACAGGTGTGTAGCGATTTTCGTTCATGTACGTCAAACCGTATTATGGGGCTTGAGGCTCAAAGTTTTTTCTGTCTGAACCAACCAGATGAAGGGTGGGCGCGCTTTTTGGCGTCTAGCGTCGCCACGGTAACGCTTTTGAAAGAGAAAAGTAATGCGTGTTGTCGCAGGATGGAGACGCACGTTTTGATGTATAACACACCTGGGTGCACGTTACGGTTCGGGCCGTATTAACTGCCGACGAAATGACACGATTAATTCAAAATGGCTGACTTCCTGTTCGGTTTCGGCCATGTCGCCAAGAGACTTTTCTTTAAGTTGCGACATGATACAGGTGTGTAGGGATTTTCGTGCATGTACGTCAAACCGTATTGTGGGGCTTGAGGCACAAAGTTTTCTAGGGGGCGCTGTTGAGCCATTTTGCCACGCCCATTAATACAAACCATTAAATATCAAATTTTTCGCCAGGCCTGACTTGCATGCAAAATTTGGTGACTTTTTGGGCACGTTTAGGGGGGCAAAAAGGCCCTCCTTTCGTCAGAAGAAAGAAAAAAAAAAGAAGAAAGAAAAAAAAAAAGAAAGAAAAAAAATTCCTACAGATACAATGGGGCCTTCGCACTGAAGGTGCTCGGGCCCTAAATATACATAAGATGTTAGATGTTAATTGACATCACTAAGACTAAATGATATAATCCAGTAGGTTCATGGCTGTGCATTTAAAAACCCTGAACTTACACCAGTCAACCAAATTCACTGATTCACTCAAAAAACTAAGGATCTTACCAAGAAATGTTCTTATTTCTGACCTAAAAATACCATTACACCTGATAACACACATCACTTAAAATGTTAGGTGTTTTTCCACGTGTTTCAATTGAACTTTCATTTGTGTCAAGCACATTTTAAGTTCTACTTAAGTTTTAAGTTAAAGACTTGATAAGATTTTGAGTTTTGGCAGTGTTTAAAATAACATTCTGAGACCTGCTGTATTGGAGCACATTAGGCACCAGTGTTGCTTGATGTTTTATCCATGAATGACTACAAAGCTAACATTGACAACTACCCAGTTAGCTTTATTACGTTTTTATTTGCTACCCTCATCACTCTACAGCTCTGTGTTTTTACTGATTAAATGCGTTAGCCGCATCGACAGTCGTCATAATTAACAGAAACCCAGACCTCCACAGGGCTAACGTTATGTTATCAAGGTACCGTAACGTTAATCTCACAGTACTGGAGTTGAGGGGAGATGAGGGAGGATGGCATCCCTCCCTGAAATAAAAACGGTCCAAATCATCCCCCCTGTAAAACTGCCATCCCCCCTTTCCATCCCTTATGTCATTTCATCAATGAATGTGGTATTACTGCTATTTCAACATTTAGAGTCATCACCAGAAAAATAACACCAGAAAAATAACTTATTTAACAATTTTCACCTGTTTCAAGTAAATTTTCACTTGAAATAAGTAGAAAAATCTGCCAGTGGGACAAGATTTATCTTCTCATTACAAGCAAAAAAATCTTGTTCCACTGGCAGATTTTTCTACTTATTTTAAGTGAAAATCTACTTGAAACAGGTGAAAATTGTTGTTTTTTCCAGTGATGAGTCTTGTTTTAAGTGTAATGAGATTTCTTTACTAAAATGAGACATTTTAACTAGAAATAAGACAAATATTCTTGTTAAGATGTTGAGTTTTTGCAGTGATCCATGTTACTTATCCTGTGAAGGACAGAGTCATATTGATAAGTTCAGAAAAGTGTTTTTTATTGTTGTGTTTTGATGTATTTGATGTAAGCCCAGTGGATATTTCAAGCTTACAGAAGGCTGCATTTAACTGCTGCTATGTCATTCCTGCAGTATTTCTGCAGGTGTTTTGGTCACTGCTATTATTTGTAATATATTATATTATTTGTAATCAGCACAAATTATCTGTCCCCATATGATAAAATCCACCATCCCCCCTGATTGTTTTTTACAACTCGAGTACTGTCTACGTCCATAGTTAAAACTAAACATACCCGCCGCGCCGCCTCTTTCTTCTTCCTCTACGTGCGTGGCGTCAGCGCGTTGTGCCGCATTAAACGTAGTCCGGGCCAAATACCTGCTTTGAGCTGCAAAATTAAAAAATCCCTCGATCATTTTTTGTAATCGTAATCGTTTGTAATTATTGGAGGAATGGTTTCAGCCCTACTAACAGCTGAACATCCTGGTCCAGTACGATGAGACAGGACGATGGAGACCTTGAAGCCGCCCCCCCAACGGTGCTGAGAAAGTTTTGACTTTAAAACCAGGAACCAGGTCATACAGCCTGAGGAAGGCGTAAGCCGACACGCGTTGGTGTTTTTTAGAATGTAACCCAGTCCAAATAAAGGTTTTTTTTACTTTTTTCAAGCCACCAGATTGCCTGCATTTTTTCTTTTGAGCTCAGGAACCGGGTCTGTTTGTGCAGGAAACAGACTCAGCAGAGGCCGATGTTCATAAAACACGGCTAAGCTTCAAAAGCCTTTAGCCCGCAGAGATTATGAAAGGCGACACCGGGACGTTGTCCGGGCTGCAGGCTCGATGACAGCGACTCCACCGCACATGAAAGAGTCCGGGTTCCTCGTCCTGTGAAGTTCAGACGCTTTAAACTCCGGCCTCTGTTCTGGATCTGGAGATTGAACTCTCTGAGCCGTCGGTGTGGGCCGTGACTCACAAAAGAAAAGGTTTCCACCCGCGTACGCTCTCTGAGAGAGTTCCAAACGAAGACCAAACAATAAGAATCTCCACATCGGTAATAAACCTGAGTCATGGTTTTCTCCAGACACTCGTCCCGGGGCCGATGCCGATCCTGACGGGGGAATTTCACAGGTGCCTGGATTCCCCGAGGTCCCGCGGGGGAAACTCCGGGCCGTCTGAGCCGTCACATTCCTGCTCCGGCATGTTGGACGTTCGTCTGCAGCTCCGAGGACTCCAGGGGTCAGAGGTCGGGCCGACGCCGTCGAGGTCTTGTCCAAGAATTTCCTCATCTGTCTGCAAGAACCTACAGCTCATCCACGAGGAGACTCATCAGGACTCTGTTTCTAAATAAATCTGACACGTTACGAGTTAAAGGAATGACGACTTCTCCGGGTCCCATTTAACTCATATTTATTCACTTTCTACTACTACTGTCATTACTACTACTACTACTACTACTACTACTACTGTGATTTACCAGATGCTTTTATACAAAGCGAATTACATCTTAGGCCCCGTTTCCACGTAGCAAAAACGGTGGTGTTTTCATGTGTTTTGGCCGTTTGTTTACACGAAAATGAAGCTCAAAGTCACCAAAAACCATCAGTTCTGAAAACTCCGGCCAAAGGGTTGATTTACAAAAACTCTGTCTTCATGTTTGCTTGTAAACGGAGGGAAACGGAGATTTACAGAACGTCACATTTTGCAACAGAAACGTCATCAGCATCATTTGTGCAACCTGTGTTTACAATTTGTTTGGCCACCGTCAATATTTTCTTGTATTTTAGCTGTTTTATACGGTGGCCGAGACCCGCCATTGCTGAAAATGAAAGAAACGCTGCAAATAAAATAAACGCTGCAAATAAAATAAACGCTGCAAATAAAAAAAAACGAGGCAAATAAAAAAGCCACAACGGAAGTGAATTACCAGGGACTATTTTTGCTGATGCACCGGTGTTTTTTACGTGAGAGGAGAAGAAGAAGACGAAGAGGACGTGAGTGAAAAGGAAGAAATAAGAAGAGCGAAGAATAAGAAGAACAACGAACGAGAAAATAAGTGAAATGGTTAGTGTTCAACGTCGCTACGTGTAAATTTTAATGTGAAACACCGGTGCATCGGCAAAAATAGTCCCCGGTAATTCACTTCCGTTGTGGCTTTTTTATTTGCGTTGTTTTTTTATTTTATTTGCAGCGTTTCTTTTATTTTCAGCAATGGCGGGTCTCGGCCACCGTAGTTTTATATTCTAAAGTCACACTTAAAAGTAACTCCACTTCTCTGTCACTCCAAACGAAAGACTCTCGTTCATCTTGGAAGTAACTGGAAGTTAGTCGTGTCATTTGTTGATGTTTTTTTCCAGGATTGTGATTGGCTAGCATGACTTTATCTTCTCGTTACACTGCCCCCTGTAGGTTTGGCTGCTCATAGCACCTTAACAGCTATTTATGAGGGTTTTGTGTAAATGATGGTATTTTTCAAAATGTAGAGGGGGAAATATCTGTTTTTGTAAATACCCGGCTCTGTGGAAACGTGGCCTAAACCAGGAGAATCAAGAAAAATCTCAAGAAACACAAAAAAGAAAATCAAAACTAAATCAAAATTGTTCTTATTTTAATTCCAGTCTTATATTTTTCCTCGTATATTCTGTTTTTACTGCTCCACTCTTCCATCAATCGTTCCACCTGCTCTCAGCCGGTTGCCTCGGTGTGGTTTCTGCTTCATAGCAGCAGTTAAATGCAGCCTTCTGTAAGCTTTAAATATCCACTGGGCTTACATCAAATACATCAAAACACAACAATAAAAAACAGTTTTCTGAACTTATCAATATGACTCTGTCCTTCACAGGATAAGTAACATGGATCACTGCAAAAACTCACAATCATAACAAGAATATTTGTCTTATTTCTAGTTAAAATGTCTCATTTTAGTAAAAAAAAATCTCATTACACTTAAAACAAGACTCATCACTGGAAGATAAATCTTGTCCAGATTTTCCTACTTATTTCAAGTGAAAATTTACTTGAAACAGGTGAAAATTGTCAAATAAGTTATTTTTCTGGTGTTATTTTTCTGGTGATGACTCTAAATGTTGAAATAGCAGTAAAACCACATTCATTGATGAAATGACATAAGGGATGGAAAGGAGGGATGGCAGTTTTACAGGGGGGATGATTTGGACCGTTTTTATTTCATCCTTATGTTGTCCAGGTTTCACCTGATCATCACGTATCAACCATGTGATCCACCTGGGGCCTGTACTACGAAGCGGGATTTGGGGTTAGCGAGGTAACTTCAGGTTTAACCCTGGGTTTTCAGGACTACGACGGTGGTTCACTTCTTAGCGGGGCACATCGCCATGGTAACTTATGCTGAACCGCTAACCTGCTCCGGAGCAGGTTATGTTCGAGATACAGATCGCCGGGTGTAAAAGCACCGCCCACTGACCAATCAGCTCTCTTGGAAAATGACATGCCCTTTCGAAGAGAATCCAGTAGAGCTTGGTGCGCGGATCGTGAGAGGATCCCTCCGAAGAGAACGCGTATTCAGGGACCACCAAAACCCCTTTGCTTTCCCTGATGAGTACCTCCAAAAAAACGATCCAAAAAAAAGGAAAAAAAGAAAAAAGAGGTGGAGGAGAAAATAAAAAATAAATCAATCAATGAATAAATAAAACAAATCATCACCCAAAATCCGATGTACAGTCAATCCAAAACTAATACCAATTAAATAAATAAATCAAGAAGAAATCAAAAAGAAGATGCATTTGTAAGGGGATAGCAAAAAAGGGATTTTCAATTTCGTCCCTCGAACATTCTGAGAAGTCACTTTAAAATACTAAATACCCCCCTCCTGAAAAAATAAAAAATTAAATAAAATAAATAAAAAAACCCAATTCTTTGGTACAGCATCAGCACAAGTTATCGGTCAACAACAATAGTTATAGAACCAATATATACAGACTGTCTCAGAAAATTAGAATATTGTGATTTTCTGTAATGCAAACACAAAAACAAAAAAAATGTCATACATTCTGGATTCATTACAAATCAACTGAAATATTGCAAGCCTTTTATTATTTTAATATTGCTGATCATGGTTTACAGTTTAAGATTAAGATTCCCAGAATATTCAAATATATGTTTATATCCCTATGAATTTACGCATTTATACAGTCAGCGATCTGTTGCCAGCTGTCTTTCCTGCATTTTGCAGCTGCAACTGTGTTGCTTTTTGCCTGTATTCTATGCCTATACTCATCATATTTCCGTAAAATTATTGTTTGCTCTTCGCTACTGAAATAAGCGGCTCTGACAGCGGACTTCTCCATGCTTGCGATTGGTCATGCGCTGAAAACACCGCCCCTTTTATGTGCACGCGCTCATATCCAGATTGGAGAAACCTGGGTTGATATACCGAGTTGATAACCGCCGTCGTGTGACCGCTTAGCGTGATTGCAATTGTCCCGCTTAGTGAATCTGGATAAGGAAAAGATATCCTGGATATGTTGAACTTGCTTCGTAGTACAGGCCCCTGGAGGAACATGAACCCACGACAACCCGACCTTTAATTGATTTATATCTCAGGGCCCCAAGTACAGATGTGGCCGGGGTCATGCTCATGTCTGAAGTGGATAAACTAAGTTAAGGAGGTTTATTCATCTTTACAGCAAAGAAGCTATCCGGGATTTCAGCCCAGTTTCATCTCAACAACCATGAGAACCAAGACAACGTCTCAAAATGTAAAAGTAACTTTTAAAAGTTTGAGTTTTTCCCCTTAATATGAGAAAACATGAGATTTTCTTACACATCTATGAGTTTAATTTGAAAAGCTGTACTTTATAATAGCATTAATATAAATAATATGAACCTACTGGAGATTATATTTCCTTTAAAACAATTTGATATGTAATAAGATTATGATCTGATTTACAAGTCATCTTTCTAATGATTTAAAGTTTATTTTGTCGATGGCTTTACAATTTTCGGCGACAGGTGAGTCACGCCTCCTTTTGACATCAGCTGATAAATTGATTAAAGCAGAAGTAATTGCCGAAACATGTCAGGTATTTAAAAACCTAAATATTCTTGTCCGACAAAAAGATTCAGCAAGTTAAATAATATCTTCTTTTAAGATTGAATATGATTGGAGCAGCCTGATACCATCCAACATTTGTTTTTGGTCGACTACCTTCAAAAACATGGGCAGTAATTTAACTTTACAGCAGATTATAATGATCAACAATATTGAATGGATACGTCATGTTTCTATTTTGTATTTTCTCCATCGACCAGCGTTCACTGATTCAGTTGTAATTTTGTTGTTTGTTGAATTCGTGTCATGATTTTGAGTTTATTTGAATTGTTCTCAACTCCCCTGTTTCAGGTTATAGAGTTCTTGCGATGAAGTTCTTTATTTTCTGTAATGCAATTAAAAAAAAACAAAAAAAAACTAAAATGTCATACATTCTGGATTCATTACAAATCAACTGAAATATTGCAAGCCTTTTATTATTTTAATATTGCTGATTGTGTTTACAGTTTAAGATTTAGATTCCCAGAATATTCTTATTTTTTGAGATAGGATATTTGAGTTTTCTTAAGCTGTAAGCCATAATCAGCAATATTAAAATAATAAAAGGCCACCGTAGAAATGTCCGTTTCTCTCCGTTTACAAGCAAACGTGAAGATGGAGTTTTTGCAAATCTCCACTTTGGCCGGAGTTTTCAGAAATGATGGTTTTTTGTGACTTTGAGCTTCGTTTTCGTGTAAACGAACGGCCAAAACGCATGAAAACCCCACAGTTTTTGGTACGTGTAAACGGGGCTTCATACATGAGCTGTGATGGTTTTTGACGACAATAGAGACCGGAGCCCACGAGAGCTTGATGATGCTTCCTAAAAATAATTAATTATTCCTTTAAATTAAATTAAACTATATATTTAACTATTAAACTAGAAAAAACCCTCCTTTTGTGCAGCTTTAAGTTAGATGTAGCTCTAAAAAGCTCGTCTGAGTCGTTGTTTCCTCCTCTGACGGGGAGCTTTGCCGGTATATCCTGATTTCATCGTCCTGAGCTCCTGAGCCGAGGGATCTGCTGAGATTTAGATGAGACTGTCAATAAAGCTACGGATAGCTGCTTAGATTATCGTAGCAGGAAGACTGCCGGTGGTTTAAAACCAGTACTGGAGTTGAGGGGGATGAGGGGGGATGAAATAAAAACGGTCCAAATCATCCCCCCTGTAAAACTGCCATCCCTCCTTTCCATCCCTTATGTCATTTCATCAATGAATGTGGTTTTACTGCTATTTCAACATTTAGAGTCATCACCAGAAAATAACACCAGAAAAATAACTTATTTGACAATTTTCACCTGTTTCAAGTAAATTTTGACTTGAAATAAGTAGAAAAATCTGCCAGTGGGACAAGATTTATCTTCTCATTACAAGCAAAAAAATCTTGTTCCACTGGCAGATTTTTCTACTTATTTCAAGTCAAAATCTACTTGAAACAGGTGAAAATTGTTGTTTTTTCCAGTGATGAGTCTTGTTTTAAGTGTAATGAGATTTTTTTACTAAAATGAGACATTTTAACTAGAAATAAGACAAATATTCTTGTTAAGATTTTGAGTTTTTGCAGTGATCCATTTTACTTATCCTGTGAAGGACAGAGTCATATTGATAAGTTCATAAAAGTGTTTTTTATTGTTGTGTTTTGATGTATTTGATGTAAGCCCAGTGGATATTTAAAGCTTACAGAAGGCTGCATTTAACTGCTGCTATGTCATTCCTGCAGTATTTCTGCAGGTGTTTTGGTCACTGCTATTATTTGTAATATATTATATTATTATAATCAGCACAAATGATCTGTCCCCATATGATAAAATCCACCATCCCCCCTGATTTTCTTTTACAACTCGAGTACTGTTAAAAACATACAAATCCTCCTCCTGAACCTCCAGCTTCTGTCTGTTTAGTCTGAAAGCAGAAAAACTTGTTGCTTGGTCTTAAATGGAGTTTATGTTTCTTGCAGAAACAGTCGTAAAGTTTTACGCACGTATGAGGCACTAATATAAACTTTATTGACATTAATCCAGTTTTTCTTGCTCAATAATGTTTTTCTTTCCGATATACTTAAAGTAAAGTGGCTGTTAAACTAAATGTGAGGGCTGGAAGCTTTTTTTTCTTGGTTTGTTTTGTGTTTCTGGGTCAGTTTGAGCCGAGCGGGTTGCGTTGCGAGGATTTCACGCTCTGGGAAGAGACACATTCCTGCGTGTCAGCTTAGACTGAGCCTGTAAAGGCAGGACAGGCCGTAACCTGTTCCTCTCAGGCTCACCTGCTTCTCCTCACACTGAACTGAGAGGTGATCGGATTCCCGTGACTCCTGGCTCTCACATCCGTCTGTTTGTGTTTACCTTGGCTGGTCTCAAGCGTACGTCTGTTTACTCCAGGTATAAGTGCCTGGAAAACAAACCCCCCAGACTGCTCTGCGGGTTAAACTGGGTTTAATGTTTCACTCCGTCTGTAAGAGTTTCCTGCAGGCTGAGGCCGAGCCGACCGTCGGGTTAAATCGGGATAAAAACAACTGGACAATCCCCCTGTGATGTCACACACAGCTTTTCTGAAGAGTGCTTTAAAAACTCTTCTTCATCGTTAGTAGGTTGATCCAAATGAGGAGGGATGGGTGGAAGGAGGAGGCCACTTTAGTTACCAGAAGTTTTAACCTGTGATGTTAACTAACGTTAACTTTCCATCATTCTGAGGAAATCCATCCAAACATCCTCAATTCAGATGTTGCTGCTGAAACAACATGTGAAACGAGGACCAGCAGAACTCTGCAGAGGTCCAGGTGACTAGAGGTCCAGGGGCCTCATGTATAAAGCTTGCTTGCGCACAAAACGGATTTTTATAGATTTTTATATATATATATATATATACGTGCACGCGTGAAACCTTTAGACGTGTGCGTAAGCCTAAATTATGGTTCTGCGTTAAAACGACGCCCACCTACGCCGTAGGCTCTGCGTTGGTGTAACACGGAACCATAAATGAGCCTTAAAGGTTTCACGTGTGCACGTAAAACTCATTATATATATTAAAAAATCCGTGTCCCTTTAGGGGCTCCGTACCTCTTGGCCTCCACCTTCAAATCACACCACTAACAAACACAAACCACTTCTTTTTTTTCTGCAACAGATCTGTCCGGCCGCACTCACGGCGTTTAGCGCAGCAACGACGTGCTGCCGTTACTGTGACCACCAAATAATGTGGTTTTCCTGCCTCCACCTCATCCTCAACATCTCCATCTCAGTCTCCGTGAAATCTAGTGGCACGGTGGCTCGACACGTCTCATTCATCCTGACGCAGCAGAAACAGACTGCAGGAAGCCGCTGCGCATGCTCAGCAGGCTCATTTATATGCAAATACAGTCATGAACTACTTTGCATTGCCCATTCATGGTAGAAAGTGGGCGTGTAGAGGGCGGGATATGAGGCGAATTCACCTGCGCAACCTTCCAGCTGGAATGTGATTTATAAAGAGAACATTGCGTGCAAGTGTGCGTGCACACAGATTTATAAATCCGGATTTTTTTTTGCGCACGCCATTTTCGTCTTTTGGGTTTACGTACACTTTTAGTATGAATCCTACACACTCTTTTATAAATGAGACCCCTGGTGACTAGAGGTCCAGCACCAAAGTAAAAGCTTGAGGAGGTCTGACTGTGTTTTATAGAATTAAAAAATGAATTGAAGCTGCAAGCAGCGATGAACGGGTCCTTCACCCTTGTGCACGTTCAGGCTGCAGTGGAAGCTTGTATGACTTGATGTAGATTCTTCAGGCCTGGACATTTAGCGGATGAAACCACCCACGACTCTCTGTATCAAACCATTCAAAAGTTATGATAGAAAATAGGAACTATCAGATATCGACCAATCAGAAGAAGGGGCAGGGCTAATTTGCACCAATTAATGTGAAGGAGTCAAAACCGAGTCCGATGACACGACCTACGAGTCTTTATGTCAAACCATTCAAATGTTATAGCACAAAGTAGGAACTATCAAATATGGACCAATCAGATGAAGGGGGGGCGCGCTTTTTGGCGTCTAGCGTCGCCACGGTAACCCTTTTGACTGAGAAAAGTCATGCACATCGTCACAGGATCTAGACGCACATTTTGATGTATAACACACCTGGGTGCACGTTACGGTTCGGGCAAAGAAGCGGCCGAAGAAATAGCATAAATTGTGCCAAAATTACACGATTAATTCAAAATGGCCGACTTCCTGTTGGGTTTGGCCCATGGCTCCAAGAGACTTTTCTTTAATTTGTGACATGATACAGGTGTGTAGTGATTTTCGTGCATGTACGTCAAACCGTATTGTGGGGCTTGAGGCACAAAGTTTTCTAGGGGGCGCTGTTGAGCC
This sequence comes from Cololabis saira, assembly GCF_033807715.1. NCBI lineage: Eukaryota > Metazoa > Chordata > Actinopteri > Beloniformes > Belonidae > Cololabis > Cololabis saira. The sequence goes on from NC_084602.1 coordinate 37,374,305, forward strand.
ATTAGGCCACGCGCATTAATGAAAACCATTAAATATCACATTTTTCGCCAGGCCTGGCTTGGTGCAAGATTTGGTGACTTTTGGGGCACGTTTAGGGGGAAAAAAGGCCCTCCTTTCGTCGGAAAAATAAAGAAAGAAGAAATTCCTACAGATACAATAGGGCCTTCGCACTGTCAGTGCTCGGGCCCTAAATAAAACCAACTTAGCAGGAGAAATGAACAAGTTAACAAACATTATCGTGACATTAAACTCGTAAAATAAAAAAACACATGTTTGGAGAAATGTAATTTGACGTCTACTTTGATCATTTAGTATCTCTTCTGTTAAAGGTTCGGGACTTTGTGGCTAAAAACATCTTTGCTTTCTCCTTCTCATCCTTCCAAAGCGTTGGACCACAAATAAACTACGACAGATGTTTGGTGGGGAAAGATAAAATAACTTACAAATACTATTCAGAGAGAGTTGGAGTCGTGTGAACGTTGTTTACAGCGAGTTCTCCCACATGAAACGCCGGCCGGGAAACTCCGTCAGCTGCAACTCAAGGATGAAATTCAAACACGTCATTCTCCTTTAACAACCAGATATTCGGAGGGAAGAAATCTGCTGGAACATCAGAGCTTCTGCTCAGATCAGACGAGAAGTTCGGGGCCAAACGACTCGTTATTTAGGCTTTTGTTTAATGTCAGAAGACGGACGAGGAGCAGAATCTCAGTAACTTGAACCCTTTCAAGAACAAAGTTGGAGAAACAAATGGAAAAAACTGTTAAAGTTTCAACTTTATGAAATTATTCTCTCAATTCTTAGTCAAGAAGAATTGAGAGAATAAATGCAGGGCTGAAACCAAAGTTACACCGACGGCAGCCTGAATCAGCAGTTAAAAGCAGCTCATTTAAACCCTTAAAAGAGCTGTTTCTTCCTTAAAAACCAGACTGGAACTTCTCAGAAAAACAATTTTGATCCACGTATGACAAAATATGAACATAATTGGTAAGATGTAGCTTTGGTCTCCATATTTCGATTTCACATTCATGACAGCCTTTAGACCTAATCAGGTAAAATCTTTTACCTTCTGAACTTTGAATAGAGACCCAACAGTGTATACTTAAAAATATACATAAAAAATACATTTTTTTTTATTTATACACAGAATTAAACGTGAAATGTCGCTAAAGAGCAATGCTACCAGCTGATAGGATAAAAAACAGCATTTTGTTTCTAGTTTATTGTTAAAAGGATCCCCATTAGCCGTCACCAAAGTCATCCTGGATTCCGCAAAACCAAACAAAAAAAAATCAACAATGATGTAAAAGCAATAAAACCTTGTAGAAATCATTATAAACATCATCAGATATTATTCAAAATAATTTATTACATTCATAAGTATTACTTTCATTATTATATTCATACAGTCCCTACTCACAAATGTAAATAGTGCATCCTCAAATGGCGCTTAAAAGATATTTTGCTCTTCAGTTTACGTTTATTCAGTGGGCCAATGATTGATGGTACGATAAATAACGTTTTCTTTAACGCATTTGATTTTGGACGCGGTAACATCATCTGGAACATCATCGGCTGACCAATGACAATGAACCTTTATGCTGCAAAATACAACGTGGAATCATCAGCATACCGTTGTACTTGTACAAAACTGATGGTAAATGGTTTGTGAGAAGCCCTGAGATCTACTGAGCTGCTGCTGAATTACATCCTTACTTCCTCTTTGAATTAGATCTTTTAAATAACGTCCGTATGTAGAAAAGCAGACGACATGTCGGCCCCTCCGGCGTCGCGTACAAACGGATGCAGACAGGGGTGTTTCTAGACCCCTGGGGGCCCCTGGGCAGGAGAGACCAGGGGCCTCATTTGAAAATGGAGTGCGTAGGATTCATACTAAAAGTGTACCTACACCCAAAAGCCAAAAATGGCTTCACGACCGAGGGCCAGAGAAAATTTCCCAGAATGCTTTACGTCATCATTTGCAGACTGAATCAAACAAAAAAACATGGCGGACATTTCACATTTTTTTTGTGAATAAAATCAATATTTTGAGTTAGTTTCTGCATAAAAATGTGTTTTAATTACATTTCTAGCGAGAAATATATATTTTACTTTCATAATATTCACTCAGTGAATGAACATAATCACTCGCTTGGTCGTTGTTGCGAAGTCTTTTCAAACCTCGCCAGAATAAAGGCTGATTTATGGTTCCGCGTTACACCAACGTAGAGCCCTACGCCGTAGGGTACGCGGCGACGCGCGCCGTACGCCGTACCCTACGCCGTAGGCTCTGGGTCGATTTAATGCGGAGCCATAAATCAGCTCCCGAGCCGGCGGCTCTAGATATCCCCCGAAAACATCGGACCAAATTTCTTAACAGGCGTTATTTGGATAAACTGAGCCCAGGTTGGGGATCTTAACGGTTACTTTTACGCCTGAAAAAATATTAAAACTTAATAAAGTGGCATATTAACAGCGCTACAGCTGAAATTAAAACAGCTTTTAGCTCTCAGCTTCCTGATATGGTGTGACGTTTGTGCAAACGTAACTACGCAGTCGCTTACGTACCCGAACGTAAACCACACAGTGACGTAGCAAGTGGTGTCCCAATCCCTAGGGAACATTACAAGGACCTACTCATTTTTAGGGCTAGTGGTAGAAAGTAGGGGGTGTATTGGGATTGGCCCTTAAAGCAGTTCCATTATTTTGTTGTTGACGTCAGCCGTCCCTCGGGGCCCCTCCAGCTCGGGACCTCAGGCCTCTGCTCGGCAGCTGAAACCAGCACGGCAGTGCTCTGGTCTCCGGCCCGCCGGTTGCGTAACAGCAGACGGAGACGGAGGTGTGGCGAGTCTCAGCTTCGGTGGGATGGAAGCGGTTTTCCTTCGGAGCAACAGGGCGGATGTAGAAAAGCTTCCCAGGTCGGTCCCGTCCGCCCACCGGGGACAACGACGGGGCTGAAACCATAAATACTTGTCAGATGAGAAAATGATGAGCCGGAATGTGAAAATCTGTTGTTTTCAGTGAAAATAAACTCGGGTCACGGAGAATAATCTCCCTAAGTTGTTGGTTCTACAGACATCCCCCGCCCGCCGGGCGGCCCAAAGTTTTGAGTTACAACAAAAGTTTGTTTTAAATGCCAAGAAAAACCAAATTCAAGGAATGTCATTAATGCCTCCGAACAACAGTCCTGTAAGACATCAAGGTTCTGCGTTGTAACTCATGTCCTTGAACTCCAGAAAGTGCATTTTTCCCAGAAAGCCGTTGTCTCCCATAAATGAGTTCATGCTGCTTGTGGCCGGACGGCTCATAGTCGCTGCTTTGTTTGTGTTCGTCCTGATCGGGTTTCTGCCCCGACGCTTCGGGAGTTTGTTGGTGTCGGTCAGCTGAGTATCGGGGGGGGGGACTGTAGACCGGTCCTGATTTCTGAGTAGGAGGAAAAGGCTGACTGGTGATGAAAACTGGAAGGAAAGAAATAACAATTCAGCCCGATTAAAAGTGTGAAGTTCAGTCCGGTTCTGCTTTTTGCAGATGATGTAGTTCTGTTGGCTCCGTCGGGACACGACTTCCAACCTTCCCTGGAGGGAACAGTTGGCACCCGAATGTTGGTTCGTTGGTTCGTTGGTTCGTTGGTTCGTTGGTTCCTTGGTTCGTTCGTTGGTTCCTTGGTTTGTTCGTTGGTTCCTTGGTTCGTTCGTTGGTTCGTTGGTTTGTTCGTTGGTTCGTTCGTTGGTTCATTCGTTCGTTGGTTCGTTGGTTCCTTCGTTCCTTCATTCCTTGGTTCGTTGGTTCGTTGGTTTGTTCGTTCGTTCGTTGGTTCGTTGGTTCGTTGGTTCGTTGTTTTGTTCGTTGGTTTGTTCGTTGGTTCGTTGGTTCGTTGGTTGGTTGGTTGGTTGGTTGGTTGGTTGGTTCGTTCGTTGGTTTGTTCGTTGGTTCGTTGGTTCGTTGGTTGGTTGGTTGGTTGGTTCGTTCGTTCGTTCGTTCGTTCGTTGGTTTGTTCGTTGGTTTGTTCGTTGGTTTGTTCGTTGGTTCGTTGGTTGGTTGGTTTGTTCGTTCGTTCGTTCGTTCGTTCGTTTGTTCGTTCGTTCTTCTTTATTTCGAACATGTATAAAAAACAAGAAAAAAGATAAGAAAACAAATACAGGTGGGCATTCCACCACATAAAGAAAAAAAAACAACATCAAAACACATATTTCGAGTTCCATGTTCGAAAAGGAGTGGGAGGAAGTATAAACTTATTTAATCCCACACCCTTTCCACAACTAAACATAAATTATATGTCTGTATTTTTTATGTGAAGTTGTGAAGGGGATGGGATCAGAATAAGGATGGGAGTTATTGATCAGTTACTGATGGGTGTTTAAGCTTTTCTCTGATCGCGTGAACGTTGATTTTTATAACGAGGGCGTTTTGAAGCGAAATGACGACTTCCACCGTTCCCGATGCTACCAGTAGGGGGCACAATGTATCGTAGTCTAAATAATTGGCCTTGAGACTTGAACCACGAGGCTGCCGTAGAAGTCGAAAGTAAATATGAAATTAAAGCTGCAAGCAGCGATGAACAGGCCCTCGTGCGTGCAATTTTCACCAATTGAGGTCAAGGATTCAAAACCGAGTCTGATGACACCACCCACGACTCTTTATGTGAAAACATTCAAAAGTTATGGCAGAATCACATATCGACCAATCAGCTACTAGTATCACTTCCTGTTTAGCATTGAAGTTTGACGCGGCGCCACGGCCACGGCATTTTACGAAAACTCACGATTTTGATAACTTTTCATCGTTATCGTCTTTTGTGTCTCCTGAGTGAGTTTTATGTCGAACGGGCGATCCTGCTAGGAGGAATTCGTTAAAGTACGGCACGTGAAAATGGCATAAATTGCGCCAAAATTACACGATTAATTCAAAATGGCCGACTTCCTGTTCGGTTTCGGCCATGGCGCCAAGACTTTTCTTTAAGTTGTGACATGATACAGGTGTGTACCGATTTTCGTGCATGTACATCAAACCGTATTGTGGGGCTTGAGGCACAAAGTTTTCTGTTGAGACATTAGGCCACGCCCCTTTTTGACACTATTAGAATACGTAATTTTTCGCCACATGAAATGTGCGTGCCAAGTTTCACAACTTTTCGAGTAAGTTATGCGGCTCAAAAACGCAATTGCTTTCGGATAAAATAATAATAATAATCTTTCCAATTTCAATAGGGCTTCGCACAAGCCTTGCTGGTGCTCGGCCCCTAACAAGCAAAATGAGATCCTGGATGAGCAGTAGAAGATGGATGGATGGATGGATGGAGACGGAGAGAGAGCGTGAGGGAACTTTGCTCTAAACACATCGAGGGTTTCCCAGAGCTCCGTCAGAGCTCGGTCCTGAGGAAAGTCCAGGTAAAGGTGGATTTTGGTCCAGACCAACCTGGACGGTTGCTCAGCTGGAGGCTTTTGATGCTGCAATAGGAGCATCAGAGCCAATCAGGGGCCCCCTAGTGGTCCATCGAGGAACTGCACCCCCACGTTCACACGTTTTACCTGACATCTGCCTCACATCCGCTTGTTTTCTCATTCTAACTTTAATAATGTCACAAAACAAACACTTAAACCTCGACTTGTTGAAAAGGATTGACTGTTGGAGGCAAGAAAAGCAAAGCCTTTCTTCGGTTGGTTGATTTATTTTAATTAACTGTTGAACACCCACAGCAGCATCAAAGAGGCCGTTTCAGTCGCTCGCAGAGTTGATATTCTTCTAGACCAGGGGTCGGCAACCCGCGGCTCTAGAGCCGCATGCGGCTCTTTAGCGCCACCCTAGTGGTGCCTGGAGCTTTTTCAAAAATGTTTTTTTTTTCTTCTTTTTTTTTTTTTCTCTTTTTTTCTCTTTTGTTTCCATTTTTCTCTTTTTTTTCTTTTTTCTCTTTTTTTCTTCCTTTTTCCTTTCCAATCTCGACATTTCGTCTTTTTTCACGAAATTTTGACTATTTCCTCGACATTTGGACTTTTTTCTCGACATTTGGACTTTTTTCTCAAGATTGTACTTCAACATTAATCTCGACATTTCGACTTTTTTTCACGAAATTTTGACTATTTCCTCGACATTTCGACTTTTTTCTCGAAGTGCATAATGAAAAAAAGAAATCTTCCCCCAGTTATAACTAATATAGAAACATGCAGCATGTGTTGCCTTCATTCTAAGGCTGATACAAGACTTTTCATTTTTTGCGGCTCCAGACATATTTGTTTTCTGTGTTTTTGGTCCAATATGTCTCTAAAACATTTTGGGTTGCCGCCCCCTGCTTCAGATGAAAAGATCCCCAGAACAAGAGAAGGTGGTCTTGTGCGGGACAGGAAGAGTCTGTTTGTCCAAGACCTAAAGCTGGAGCTGGTTTTCCGTTGGGCCGCTGGGGACCGGCCCAGCCCAGGACGGATCACAGCACCGCTCGGCTCCAGAGCTGCAGCAGCATCTGGTTCTGCTCATGCACGGTGTTTGTTTCCTCGTGTCCTTCCAGGGGCCGTTTGTGATGCCTCCCCCGGGTCTGTGGATCTGTGGAGCCCATGGTTCTCCGATGACCCGTCCCCCGAGCCCGGGTCAAGACGGGTTCAATCTTCCTCACGGAGGCAGTAAAGCTGCTTTGGTGAACGAAAATTATGACTAAATATCGTCGTCTACGAACCTTTATCACCTGAGGAAAACGAGACGCAACGGAAATGCTGGTCATGTGACAATAACGATAATTAAATATATAATGCAATATCGTAGAGGAATAAAAACCAGACTAAATTGTAGATTACAAAATAAAAACTCTGCTAAAATGGGTTTTCATTTTTCGTTGACCAAAACGAGACGAAATGTTCTAACAAAGATCCTTAATGTCCATGTTTGAAGTAGTTTCCTCTGGTTTAGTCTTTAAACCAGTTTAGTCTTTAGATACACTTTCCTACATTGACGTGGAAAAGAAAACCCAATGTGTCGTTGAAAAAGAAAAAGATGGGGAGAAATGTGGAAAAATAAATATGTTGTAAACTCAAATTAGAGTCTTCTGTATCTGGAATGAATGTATTCTTGAGTCTATAAGGTAACAATAATATAATTATAAGATAACCTTGTTTGAATTGTAAAATGGGTTTGACTAAATACAATCTTTGACTAAATGCTCAGACATTTACTAGTCCTGATTCATCTGCCTCCTAGTGTAGAAACTACACTAGGAGGCAGGTTAATCAGGACTCCTCCAGGATGAAGTACGGAAGAATATTAAGGCCATGCAGGAGAAAAAATATTTGAGAGGGGAAGATTTTTTTTTATTGTGAACTTGTCGTGAAAAAGTCGAAATGTCGAGAATAATGTTGAAGTACAAATTTCAAGAATAAAGTCGAAATTTTGCCTTTTTTCTCAACATTTCAACTTTATTCACGAAATTTTGACTTTTTTCTCAACATTTAGACTTTTTTTTTTTATTAGTTTGCACACAATAAAAGTAACACAAAATAGTAAAACAAATGTGACAGGAGAGGTCAAAAAGCCAACAGGCTTATGCAGCAAAACCTCCCCTCAATTTAGGAAAACAGTAATTACAAAAAAACACAACAAGATGAAAACTATAAACAAAAAGCAAAGAAGGTTAAAATACATACAGTACATTTCAGCTTTTTTCGCGAAATTGTACTTCAACATTATTCTCGACATTTCGACTTTTTTCTCTCGAGATTTCCACTTTTTTCTCAACATTTCGACTTTTTTTCTTGACATTTCGACTTTTTTCTCGACATTTCGAATTTTTTCTCGACATTTCAACTTTTTTCTCGACATTTCGACTTTTTTTCTCGACATTTCGACTTTTTTTCTCGACATTTCGACTTTTTTTCTCGACATTTCCACTTTTTTCTCTCGAGATTTCCACTTTTTTCTCAACATTTCGACTTTTTTTCTTGACATTTCGAATTTTTTCTCGACATTTCGAATTTTTTCTCGACATTTCGCCTTTTTTTCTCGACATTTCGACTTTTTTTCTCGACATTTCGACTTTTTTTCTCGACATTTCGACTTTTTTTCTCGACATTTCCATTTTTTTCTCGACATTTCAACTTTTTTCTCGACATTTCCACTTTTTTCTCGACATTTCAACTTTTTTCTCAACATTTCAACTTTTTTCTCAACATTTCGACTTTTTCTTGAAATGCATAATGAAAAAAAATCTTCCTCCTCTCAAATATTATTTTTATTTTTCTCCTGCTTGGCCCTAATACTCTATCGTAATGAAGAGCGGGATTAGATGAAAGTTTTCCCTTCATGTCTCCATCGTCGTCCCGCTGCGTCTCCTCCGGCTCTCACTTCCACCCCGGCTTCCTGCTGCAGGTTATCGCTGCCACCGTGGATCTCCCTGACAATCAGCAGGAAGTGTGCGACCTGGGCTGACTCCAGACCTGCCTCTTTGACCTACAGAAGCAGCAGGGACACAATGAGCCGTGTTTTTTTTGTGGGGGGGTTGGTTTGTCCACAGAAAAGCCACAAACATATCTGCAGGCAAGGAGAGCTTAACCAGCCCCGTGCTGCCGGGGTTTGGTGCCAGCATGGCTGAGAGAAAAAGCCTGGGAGACGGGGATAACTGCAGCCTGCAGCTCACAAACAATGCTGCGCGGCCGCATGTCGACATGCGGTGATGGAAACATGGCGTTAGCGGCAACAGTCGGGGGGGGGGTTTGCATAGCTGGGACCGCAGACTGACACTGAGAGATCATGTGGACGTTTGAGGTGCATGAATGTTGAGCGTCCGTCAGTAACACTCTGTCCTGACCCCGTCACACCTCCAGGATTTAGCCGCTTTGGTAGCGTCAGCTGAGATGGAGGGCCTGTTTTTTGGGGGATTTTGCAGATTAAATTTTACAATTCATCCTGCAATGTCTGGTTTTCTCAACTCAAGCCGATGGAGAAGTAAGAAAAGCAGCAGTTCGTTAAATTACCCAAATTAAATAAGTTAAAATGTGCAACTCAACAGCCGAAACAAACACCTTTGATCCAGAAAGGGATCTTGGTGTCCTGGTTCAAGACAGATATATAATAATAATAATTAATAATAATAGATTTTATTTATTTAAGGTGCCTTTCAGGAGGGAGATATTAAGCATTTCACTCCTTTCAGATCACTTAATTGTTCGGATCACCTAATTTTTACCCCTTTTCCACCAAACGGGTTCCAGAGCTGGTTCTGGTTCACAACTGGTTCAACTAGTTCCAGCTGAGAACCGGTTTGTTTTTCCACAGCTCGGGTGCTAAGAGGAACCACGTCATTACGTCGCTGCATTTGCATTGGCGTGAAAGTTGAAGCAACAACAAGGTATTTACTGTTATAATAACTGATATTTATCACATTAATTCTGATGAAATCGCTCCAAACATCTTAATTTAAAGCGTCGCTACCAGAAGAGAGTCCAGAACCAAAACGAGGTCTCCCGCAACTTTGCTTTCGTTGGTTAGTGGTCCGGTTAGTCCACTTGGAAGGGGCGTAAAATGATCTCTATTACCTCCTTTTCCACCAAACTGGTTCCAGGGCTGGTTCTGGTTCTGGTTCTGCTTCTGGATCAGTGCTTGGAAGTTTGGAACTGACAAAGAACTGACTCTGGGCGAGAAGAACCGGTTCCAAGGCACCAACTCTTTGCTGGACTAGAGGAAAGAACCACTTACGTAAGCGGAGGGGGATGGAGTCATTAAGACCAATAGCAAGACTGGGAGACGGAGACATTTTCAAATAAGAATGAATCTGGATGCAGCAAAGCATCATGGGAGGAGGAGACAACCTGTCTTTTAGAGATGCGTCCACGGAGGAGCTACGTGGACCAAGTCCTATTAGAGCAGATACCTGGTTGTTGCTGCAACTTTCACGCAAACGCAGTGACGTAACTGACGTTTGCAGAGACGTAATGACGTGGCTTTCCTTAGCCCCCGAGTGGAAAAACAAACCGGTTCTCAGCTGGTTCCATATTGAACGAGTTGTGAACCAGAACCAGCACTGGAAACAATTTGGTGGACGTATGAGGACAGACATCTCTGCGATTCTCTCACAACGGACAGCGTCCAAAGTCCTGCAGCGTGCAGGGTCCATGAGAGAACATGGTCTCCATGGTCTCTATGGTCTAACCCAGTGGTCCCCAACCCCCGGGCCGTGGCCCGGTACCGGGCCGTGGGTCATCTGGTACCGGGCCGCACAGAGAGAAAAAATTATTTCTGTAGCATCCCCGACTGATGATGGTTCACTCTCAAACTGATGGTTCACAATGTTTTTATTCCTTGGATGTAAATACACTGCAAACAGTAAGAGCTTTAAAGGAATAAAATAAAATAAAATATAGTTACTTTCTACATTCATATAAGTTTCATTTAACTTAAATACAGACCAACGCAGCTGCTCGATCGCTTGGTAATAACAGCTACAGCCTGATTTATGGTTCCGCGTTACATCTACGCAGAGCCTACGGCGTAGGGTACGCCGTCGATTTAACGTGGAGCCATAAATCAGGCCTACCGCTAACCACAATACATGATTAACTGGTCTCTCAGCACAATTGACCAAATTTTTGCGAAACAGAGGTCAGGGGGTAAGGGAGCCCTCTTGCCCGATGGGACATTTTTTGCTGGATACCCAATGGATTCCTACAAATACTGGAAACCTTTGTGCTTGGCGATTCTGTCTGTCGAGGATGTTGAAGATGCCTTCATAATTGGATTTATGATAGCAGGATTTCTCTTGATTATCCTCTTGATCGGAGGAGGGGGATTCCAGCTGTTTTGGCTCTTTCAGAGCTGCCGGACGTGGATGAAGGGTCAAGCAAGACTCAGACTCTAACGTTGGGGGAGCAAAGCCGTAAGCTGGATGCGATTCTCGAACAGAATCGCAGGCTAGCGGCGGTCTTTGAGCTCATTGGCAAGATGGATAAGACCTTGGAGAAGTTGGAAGCTCGGCTTGGCGGAAATTGATCACAAATTCGTCTGATTGGAGTCGCCATTGATGAACCAGAGACTGAAGGCAGACGGAAAATTACTGAGGCTGCCTGTTTTTGCAATATAATTGCTGATTCTATAATCTGGCCTTGACAGGGCGGTTTTGGGCCGATCGCTCTAGTCACAATCTTCCTGGTGGAATGTAAACAAGGTGACTCTGCCCCCACTAACCCTCCCCCTCTCCCACGAACATCTGCGGACCTGTTTTCAGAACTGTATCCAGCCACCTGATAACATCAATGACATTGGCTGAGAGCAGCTCTGGGCGGAGTTCACAGACTCATCGCTACACATACACTTACTGATAACCACACCTCCCTCAACTCAACGCCTTCCTCGGCTCCCCCCTCTTATCAGCCCCCCCCCAACAGTCTCCTGGTTTCGAGCGCCACGAAGCCGCGGCCCTCACTTGGATGTACTGTGCCGGGACCCCCCCCACACACACCCAAATGCAAGTCTTGTGATATTGTTTTGTTGTGTGTATGTTGCTTTTCTGTGCTGAGGTGTTTTTTGCACCTTGACACTAGGTATTAATACACAGTGTGAAGATGCCTTTTTTTCCTCCTCCTCCATCCCAGTGTCATCCTTCCTCTAAAAAATGGCGTCCGTATTAATGGTGCCATCGGTGTAAACCGGAGTCAAGTTCTCTCGTCTGATTTATGTCTGACTTGGCAATAAAGCTTTTTCTGATTCTGATTCTGATTCTGAATAACCATGGCAACCAAACTCAAGGACATAAATACGGCATAAAATTTGCAAACAAAACAAATCTTTATCAGCAGGTGCTTTTTGTGTCAGTTAGGCACCACTTTAGCATTCCCGACACTAGTTTAGTCTTTCAGACAAACTTTCTACTGCCGTTAAACTTTTACCGTTAAAGTCCGAAGCGCCGGATGTTTACAAGGTCTTGGTGAGGCGCCTTCAAAATAAAAGCACTAAATATCGATCTCCTTAATATATAACAAATAAAATAAAAGCCTGGCTTTAAATAACGTTAATGAGACATAAAAACATAAAACATTTTTTTATAGAAATACTCATATTAAAAGTAATTTACAATTTCCATTATTTAATTTTTTCGAAAATTATGTTTTATTATTATTATTACTATAGAGAAAATACCACAGTTTTTAACGCCGACTGGTGCAGGAGTCTGGATCATTTGATGACGCCGGTTACAAGGTTTCAAAGGCGACTTCCCGCTGGGGAACGTTACTCCGGACTCGTCTCTAAGCTCCGCCCCCAGAAGCTGCACCAATTAAGGTTAATTAGCTGCAAGCTGCTTCCCTTTCCTGCCGTTTGTTGTCCAACTTTTACGAGACGTGTGGGGTTTTTCAGGACGGGTCGGTAACGTCTGAACCTAAGAAGGTTTTCCTTCTGAATTATGACCCTGGGAGGAGTTTTGGTTGTAAAACCTCCCTCTGAAGCGGCAGGTATGTGCGGCGCGCGGCGTGCTAGCGTGGTGGGTGGCACCGCCGCGGGCCCCGGCGCTCCGTTTACAGGATGAAAGGAGATTAATGGTTTACAGAATCCCCTTTGTTGCCCCCCCTCGTCTTAAAAACAGAGGGAGAAGGCTTTAAAATAAGTAAACAGGCTTTGACTGGAACCTGCGGCACGTTTGTGCGGCAGCTTCAGCGATAGCGATCAGCTGGCGGGGAGACGCCGTCACGTGGGCGTTGCTCGCTGATTCATCACAACCATCGGCGAACAGGCCTCGTCACGCAGGAGCGGCGGGTCTGACCCCGGCCTGAACACCTGAGGAGCTGGCGGGCCTGACTCAGCTCCAGTTTAATCACACACGGGGGGGCGTGGGGCCCGTGGGGCCCGCGGGGCCCGCGGGTCTGTTTTTCTGTTTGGAAACACTTCCGCCCGACTGCCTTCGCTCCAGTCGTAACCCGCTCCCCAGCAGATCCCCAACGGGTTCAGGCTGCTGCTTTAAGCTCACGTTTAAACAAAAACACATCAGCAAAGAGACAGAAAGGGCAAGACATCAGCGTGCAACAGAAAAATGGAGCCAGCGAACGGAAGCTTAAAGGAGACCAATTATGAAAACCAGGTTTTCTCTTGCTTTAACATATATAAAGTGGTCTCCCCTCAGCCTGCCAACTCAGAGAAGGAGGAAAGCAACCAAATTCTGCAGTGTCTGTACAGCCGCCCGGATGATCCATCCAGTGTGATGTGGATCTACGAGCCAATAAGATTCTGCTCCCGTCATTACGTAACCAAAATGTGATTTACATCGGTTGGTCTCCGATGCGTGAAACCACGCCCACAACTAAGGCCACGTTTACACATAGCCGGGTATTTACAAAAACGGATATTTCGCCCTCTACGTTTTGAAAAATATCCTCGTTTACACAAACCCGCATAAATACGCTGTTAAGGTGCTATGAGCAGTCAGACCTACAGGGGGCAGTGTAACGAGAAGATAAAGTCATGCTAGCCAATCAGAATCCTGGAAAAAAACATCAACAAATGACACGTGTGAAGCCTGAATAATATGGTTCTGCGTTAAATCTACGGCGTAGTCTACGTAATGTGCGCGTCGCCGCGTACCCTACGCCGTCGGCTCTGCGTTGGTGTAACGCGGAACCATAAATCAGCCTTGACTGCCAGTTACTTCCAAGACGGAACGAGAGTCTTTCGTTTGGAGTGACAGAGAAGTGGAGTTACTTTTAAGTGTGACTTTAGAATATAAAACAGGTAAAATACAAGAAAATATTGACGGTGGCCAAACAAATTGTAAACACAGGTCGCACACATGACGCTGGTGACGGTGGTGGTTTCTGTCGCATAATGTAACGTTCTGAAGCCTAAATGTCCGTTTCCCTCCGTTTACAAGCAAACGTGAAAACTGAGTTTTTGAAAATCTCCACTTTGGCCGGAGTTTTCAGAAATGATGGTTTTTGGTGACTTTAAGCTTCGTTTTCGTGTAAACGTACGGCCAAAACGCATGAAAACACCACCGTTTTTGCTCCGTGGAAACGGGACCTAACTCCGCCGGCCGGAGCTTCCACCATTTTTCCGTAGCGGTGTATCGCGTCATTCAGGCAGCCAATCAGCACAGAGCCTCATTATCATAGCCCCACCCACTCAGAATCCTGCATAGATAATGAGGTTAGAGAATGAGAAGATAAAGACATGGCCCAGAGGCTGAATTTCTCATTTATTTAGAAAAAAAAATCAAAAGCTTGTTTTTAAGACATTCAAGGCCTGTTTAAAATAGATATTACATGCTATAATAGGTGTCTTTTAAGAATCTGCAGGTCACGGCGGCGTCAGGATGAACGCTCACTCGGCCTGAGATGTTTTGCCCATGGGCGTAGAGTTAGCGTGAACAATGGGGACATGTTCCCACCAATATCCAGCAATTATTCAATTGTCCCTCTGTGAATGAATCTGGATGCAGCAAAGCATCATGGGAGGAGGAGGAGACAACCTGTCTTTTAGAGATGTGTCCACGGAGGAGCTACGTGGACCAAGTCCTGTTAGAGCAGATACCTGGTTGTTGCTGCAACTTTCACACAAACGCAGTGACGTAACTGACGTTTGCAGAGACGTAATGACATGGTTCCCCTTAGCACCGAGCTGTGGAAAAACAAACCGGTTCTCAGCTGGTTCCTAGTTGAACGAGTTGTGAACCAGAACCAGCTCTGGAACCGGTTTGGTGGAAAAGGGAATCAATGGTCCTGACTGCTTCGGTGCTAAAATAGGTTGTTGCTTTGAAGAACACGGTCTTTAATCTCCCTGTAGAGAGACAGCCTGGTACAGACTGATCAAGTGTAAACATGATGTCTCTCAGTTCTTCTTCCCCTCAGGGAGTACATTCTGTTAAAACTATGTCAGAAAAACGTCCGTCTTGTTATGTCGACATGCAAACAGGAAAGACTCATTCTGATGGAATTGACGTGTTTTCATTTTACTAATATATCAGTCATCATTTTTAATTCAAATTATTTCAACACAGCCTGATACTAATGACTGTGTTACTTTGATGACAAGTGGTGATGATCCATTAATGAGAAACAGATCTGTTGATGCAGAGATGCAGGGCTCATACAGTGTTGGGAATAACGACGTTAAAAATAGCCGCGTTACTAACGCCGTTATTTTTTCCCAGTAACGGGTAATCTAACTAATTACTATTTCAAACGTGACTCACCTCAACCTGACTCTCTCAGAATGAGTCGGCTCGGATAACAGCAATTAGATACATGTCAGTGTGTAGTAACGCACCACATTTCACTGTCAGTAATGGTAACAGCGTTGTAATGTTGGAAATAGTAATTAGTTAGATTACCCGTTACTGGGAAAAAATAATGGCGTGAGTAACGCCGCTATTTTTAATGCTGTTATTTTTAACGCCGTTATTCCCAACACTGCTCATACATGTGACCAATGACAAGAGCAAATATACACCCTTGGTTCTGCCACCAGGGCCGGTCCTACGGTTTTGGTGGCCCTAAACAAGCATCTTTTTGTGGCTCCACAAAAACACTCCAAGCACATAACAGAGACGGAGAAATGACTTTGTTGTTTGAATTAACTTTCAGAAAGAAAGAGGGTTTCAATGCAATATATTCATTCATTCATTCATTCATTATCTTACCCGCTTTATCCCTTGCGGGGTCACGGGGGTCTGCTGGAGCCTATCCCAGCTCATTTCAGGTGAGAGGCAGGGGTTACACCCTGGACAGGTCACCAGTCCATCACAGGGCCACATATAAACACACAATTAACCTAATATGCATGTTTTTGGACTGTGGGAGGAAACCGGAGTACCCGGAGGAAACCCACGCAAGCACGGGGAGAACATGCAAACTCCACACAGAAAGACCCTGCCGGGCCTGGGAGTCGAACCGGGGACCTTCTTGCTGTGAGGCAACAGTGCTAACCACTAAGCCACCGTGCTGCAATTTATTAATTTATTATTTATTATTTATGTTAGTTAAATTTAACTGAGCCCCAACTGGAACCTTTGTGACCCAAGATATTATTTTAACTCTGGCCTGGCACATCTGTGCACCCAGAGGTTTGGAGCTTGTTTTTTATAGGTCCATGGAGGACACCATGTTGGTATGAACTGAAATGGTCCAAATGGTCCAATCCCAACCAATTTAACTCGGTTACCACGAGCTGCATATTTGGCTCAACTTAACCATGATACGTCATAAAGTTTGTACTCATTTCAGAGGTCTTTTTGGTCACAACCTCTGAAACGAGGACTTAGAGAGCTCCAGAGCTACCACAGCTACCCATTACTAGGTCCAGGCCAGCTGACAGTCTTGCCTGGGCCCGGGACAAAATAATCTAACATGGGCCACCCTGCGCTCGGATTGGGCTGCGCTGTTTCTTACCTTGCTCTACGCTGACTTTATTAATTCCAGCTTCACCATCACCACCTTTTTTTAAATATTTGTGTAGAGAATCTCTGAGGCCTCTATTTTCTTCTTCTCTTCTTCTCTTTTCTCTTCTTTTCTGAGCACCGGACTTGTGCTGACCGGACATTTTGACCATTCTAATGGTTGAATTAAATGATAACGTCAACTTTTGATCAGCGGTCAAACTATTTTTGTGTTGGGGGTTCTTGACCACAAGGACAATTAGGAAGAAAACAAATAACAAGCTTTTATGTAACTCAAATACTACATATTTTTTCCACAAATAGCCATATTTTGAAACATTTTGAAAAAGGACTCCATAATTTAATGAGGGCTCAGTTCTTCCATTTATTTATATAAATAAACTAGTGGTGGGACTCGATTAAAAAAATGAATCTAATTAATTAGAGGCTTTGTAATCAATATTTAACACAAGAAGCAACATTTTTCAATTTAAATGGATTTTGGTATATGAGTGAATCATTGAATTGACATAAATGAACAACAAAATTGTGTTTATTTTGATAACTGAGTGTTAACATAAAGTGCAATATGAATAGGAATATGATTGCATTGCCCACAACGCACAAACTTAAATTCAAGTTAGCTATATTCAAGCTTTTTCAGGACTTTTTGTAAACTTTCTGTCTTAAACACATTTGTTTGTGTTTAGTAAAATAGCTGCAACATGTTTGGCGTTGAGTTGGATGCGGAGGCTGGAAGAGATCCACTAATAGGCAAATTCTTTCTTGCACAATTTGCACATAACTGTTCTTTTATCCAGGTTTCCACTCGGTAGTTTTTTAAAACTAAAATTTCCGCCCACCGAACCAGCAACGACTTCCCTTCGGTTTCCATTGTTGTTTCTCGTGTTGAGTTCTTTGTTTCAGTATTACAGGTAACTTATACCGGGAACTCGTGCAATGAGAAACGTTCCGCACTGTTTGGAGTGCAAAAGCAATTGCGATTAAATGCGTTGCTTTTTTTTTTTTTGTCGCATTATTTTTCTGTAATTAATGAATCGTAATTAACGCGATAAAGTCCCAGCCCTAAAATAAACACAATGTTTTCTTTTTTCCATTAGGAAGAAGTTAGTGGAGGAAAACTTTGGAGAGCTTTAAAGTAAACTTTAACTCATCAGTAAAATATAAACAGAGACGACTGCAGCTCCTGCTCCACCAAACGCTTCATTCACGCCTCGGTTTTGCTCGTCACGTCTGATGAGCAGCCAGGAAACTTAATTAATCACTCTCTGCTTCACGGATCTCGTGTCACGTCAAATTAGTTTGATTGTTCACCTTTTCACTGAGCGTGAAAGTCAGGAATGGATTAAATCACCTAAATGTGGAAAAGGAACCATTTCAATCTCAAACTTTCTCTGATTTGGTCGTAAAAATAAAAGGCGCCCGGTGATGTAACGGGATTAAACGGGGAAATCCATTTGTGAGGTTAATGGAAAGTGAAATTAGTGGTGTCCCCCCCGGGGCATAAACGGGAGCCCTGGACCGGAGCGAGGGAACGTCAGACGTTCCTCCCTCGCTTCATCCCTCCCAACGGCTGAAGACGCCGCTGAGCGACTGCAGATAATTAAAGGAGGAAACACCAGATTGTACTAATTTGTTGACATGACTTTTACGCTGCTATCCTCCCACGCCGAACCAGAAAGCAGGCTGAACTAATAAAGAACAGGAGGAGGAAGGAAGGCTTTTATTTCCAGGCTTGTGGATGAAAGTCGACTCATAAATCTGACGACTGTCAAAAGTTTAGGAAAAGAAGAAGACGTTTTAGCCGAGACGCAGAGACGAGCTCAGCAGGTTTATTCGGATTAGTCGTGATAAGGAACAGATGAACGTGTAGACCAGGGATCAGCAACCCACGGCTCTAGACTAGGGATGGGCGGTATGGACTAAAAAATGTATCATGATAATTTCTGGCATTTATCCCGATAACGATAAAAATGACGATAAAAAAATACCAATTCAACTCCACCTTTGTAACTATAAATCTATCTCCACATTCAGTCTTTGGAGCCCCCAAATCACTGCTCTAGAAGAATATTAAATACTACTGAACTACACCAATTAAATTGAAAATTGAATTAATAAAAAACAATTAAATGAGTTACACCTGTATTGCAAAACTGTAATGACTCAGATCCTCCATGTTTGTTACACAAAAACCTCTTTCGTCCGTCCGTCCGTCCGTCCGTCCGTCCTTCCTTCCTTCCTTCCTTCCTTCCTTCCTTCCTTCCTTCCTTCCTTCCTTCCTTCCTTCCTTCCTTCCTTCCTTCCTTCCTTCCTTCCTTCCTTCCTTCCTTCCTTCCTTCCTTCCTTCCTTCCTTCCTTCCTTCCTTCCTTCCTTTCTTTCTTTCTTTCTTTCTTTATTTCACACAGAACCATAAATCAGTTTTACACAAAAACATAATCAATGGGAAATTTATCATTTTTACCGTGAGATGATAAATTCTTACCGTGGGGAATTTTTTTGACGGTTTATCGTGAACGGTAAAATATCGCCCATTCCTACTCTAGAGCCGCATGCGGCTCTTTAGCGCCACCCTAGTGGCTCCTGGAGTTTTTTCAAAAATGTTTGACTTTTTTTCTTTTTCTTTTTTTTCTTCTTTTTTTCTTTTTTCTTCCTTTTTCCTTTTTTTCTCTTTTTTTCTTCTTTCTTTTTCTTTTTTCCTTTTTTCTTTTTCTTTTTAGCTTTTTTTCTTTTTTTTTTTCCTTTTTCCTTTCCTTTTTAATCTCGACATTTCGACTTTTTTCTCGAAATTTTGACTTTTTTCTCGAAATTTCGACTTTTTTCTCGAGATTGTACTTCAACATTTGTCTTCATTCTAAGGCTTATACAAGACTTTTCATTTTTTGCGGCTCCAGACATATTTGTTTTTTGTGTTTTTGGTCCAATATGGCTCTTTCAACATTTTGGGTTGCGACCCCTGATGCTCCAGTGGAGGCCGAGTCCTGCAGGATCCTGGAGATCCAGGACCTGGAGATCCAGGACCTGGAGATCCAGGACCAAATGGACCGGGAGTCCTGGGGGCGTGGCCTGTTGATTGACAGCTGCTTGTTTTTGCTACTGGAGATTTCTGAGCTGTGAATAAAGTCCTAACCGACCACCGTGGCTAGCGAACCTTAGCTACGCAGCGGATACAAACATGGTAAACGGGTAGTCCCCCTCCAAATGTTTGCTAGCGGCTCCTCAGGTCCTCCAGCAAGGCCTAGCGGAGTTCTGCTGGTTCAGCTGTGAGACTGGGAATAAAGACGTTTAAATCTGAATAAATGTACAATAACAGTGATTAGCATCGCAGGTAGGCCAGGGGTCGGCAACCCGCGGCTCTAGAGCTCTTTAGCGCCGCCCTAGTGGCTCCTGGAGCTTTTTCAAAAATGTTTGACCTTTTTTTTCCTTTCTTTCTTATTTTTTTTCTCTTTTTTTCCTTTTTTCTCTTTTTTCTTTTCTTTCTTCTTTTCTTTAGCTTTTTTTCCTTCTTTTTTTCCTTTTTCTTTTTCTTTTTAATCTCGACATTTTGACTTTTTTTCTCGAAATTGTACTTCAACATTAATCTCAAGATTTCAACTTTTTTCTCAAAGATTCTGACTTTTTTCTCGAAATTTTGACTATTTCCTCAACATTTCAACTTTTTTCTCGAAAATTTTGACTTTTTTCTCAACATTTCAACTTTTTTCTCGAAAATTTTGACTATTTCCTTGACATTTCGACTTTTTTCTCAACATTTCGCCTTTCGCCATTTGCCTTCATTCTAAGGCTTATACAAGACTTATATACAAGACGAGTTTTTTGTGCTTTTGGTCCAATATGGCTCTTTCAACATTTAGGGTTACCGACCCCTGGTCTAGACTAATTCAGTCGAGCTAAAACGGCAAATTGTAGTTTACATTAAGTTGGTATTTTACAGCGTCCCAGGTCTGTTCGACAAAAGATGATCAAAAATAGGCTTCATAGTGACATCACAGGAGGCTTGTCCAGTTGTTCTTATACAAGCTCCGATTCCAGAGCTTGTAGTTGTGAATCAAGTTTTGTCACCTTGCGAAATAAATCGGAGAAATGTAAGATTGTGGAAATTTATAAGAACCAAAAATGGTGAAAATGACACAGAAAAATAAAGTTTCTGTTTGCAGGTACAGAACATCAAACCTCCCGCTGTGTGCATCTATGGAGTTATTTATGAGGATTTCGACCCGCATTTACACCTCAAACGTGTGCGACGGAGTTCAGGTTCTCATGTTACTTTATATATATATATATATATATATATATATATATATATATATATATATTTTTTTTTTTAAACAAAGGTCTTTTTATTCAAGATTTTCAGAACACAAATTGAATCCCTCGTCACCGCCCTCCACCATCCAGACCTGTACCACAAAAACAAAGACCATTATTTTGCATATTAATTGATAGAACCACACAAATAGATGACAGGGACAAAAACAACACAACTCAAATAAGAGGTTCTGTATTACGGGGAGACATTTTCTGCTTCCATTCAATCCACACATGTCAGAAAAGGTCCCAGGTTACATAACATTTCAGAACAGACCCTTGTAGAAGGTATCTTATTTTGTCAAATATTCTATAGTTTCTTTAGTCCAGTGGGAGTACAAAGGAGGGAGAGGTTCTTATCACCTGAGCAGAACCAGTAGACTTGCCAGTAGAGTACTAAAGGCCACCATGTTGGGTTTATAATTACCTAAATTCACATCCTTTGGAGTGACACCAAACAGAGCAGTTAAAGGGGATGGATCTGTTGGCTGCAATAATATGGTAGAAAGAGTTGAAAATGAAGTGGTGTGATGTTGGATAAGTCCAAAACACGTTTCTCTGAGTGGTTTCTCCCGTTAAGGAGTTTTTACCTGCCATTGTTGATGTAATGATTGCTCCGGGGTCGGGCCCTGGGTCTCTGGGAAACACCTAGAGACACTTTCTATTATAAAAGATGCTGTTGCTACTGAAACATCGTCTGGCCTCAGCTCATCAGCCCATCGTTAGGGGCCGACTGGCCCCCTGGTACCCCTTTTCCACCAAACCGGTTCCAGGGCTGGTTCTGGTTCTGGGCCAGTTCTGTTGGCTGCTATAATATTGTAGAGAGAGTGTTGGACCTGGTGGACAGGACGGGAGTGAGCGGTACGCAGGGTTGGAGATGCAGCTGAAAGAACGTTGAGGAGAACGAGACGGGGAGGAAAGCTGGAGACCCATCGTTTGGGGGGTCGTGAACCCACAGAAAGTTTGGACGCCTCCTGACAACACCGGCCCCGGGTCGGGGTTCACGGGCCGATGCTGCCGGTGACATCACCAGCTCACTGGTTGCTAGGCTACAGCATCCCGATGCTTCCATGGCATCTGTCAGGGTGTGGTTGTTGAGGACCCAAAAGCAGGAGAGCAGGAGGCAGGAGTTCACAAAACAGGGTTTAATTAACAAAAACCAAAACCAAAGCGCTGCTGGGTAGGATCAAAAAGGGCCGAACAGAAACAGGGATCCAAGAACTAGAGGAGAACATGGAGGTAGAAACAGTACGGACTGACATGGAGCAGGGAAAGACAAGACCAGATATAAACAGGGGATAACGAGACACAGGTGCGGACAATCAGGGCAGATGGAACACAGGAGGGACAGAACTGAAACTCAAAAACTGGGGGGAATGTCAAACCCTGACAGCATCTCTGATACATACATCTCTCTGCTGAACCTCCAACCTTTGAGGTCTAACATAAGTCTTTTACTGATATATTTAAAGTTTGGCGTTAATGAAGTGCTGTTTTATTTTAGTTAGGGCTGTTGAAGGAACGTTTGAGGCTTCTGAAGAATCAGCATGTTAATGAGCCTCATGCTCCTCCGAGTCACCACCAACACCACTAACGATTCACTAACCATGTTTGTTGGTTTCTGAGGCCGACGCAGTCTGATCACTCAGAACTGATCACTCTGACTGAACAACGACCCGTCTGAGGGAGAGAAAACCAGACCAAGGCAAGGGAAGTTTATCTGTACAGCACAATTCAACACAAGGTCATTCAAAGTGCTTTACATCAACATTAAAAGCGGCAAGACACAATTAAAAAACAGTAAATAACAAATAGAAATTAAATAAAATGATAAGAAAAGAGGTAAAATAATAAAAAAGCACAAGTTCTTAAAATGTAAGGGCAGTAGAGTCCAGCAGGTACACATCTCATTCGCGGTTTTCAGAAAGTATTTAATTTAAGAGTACGCTTAAATAACAAAAAAAATTAAATAAAATGATAAGAGGTAAAATGATAAAAAGCACAAGTTAAAAAATAAGGGCAGTTACGGAAGCGTATTAGGGCCATGCAGGAGAAAAAATATTTGAGAGGAGAAGATTTTTTTTTATTGTGCAGTTCGAGAAAAAAGTTGAATCGTTGAGAAAAAAGTCGAAATTTCGTGAATAAAGTCGAAATTTCGCCTTTTTTTTCAACATTTCAACTTTTTTCTCAAAGATTTTGACTTTTTTCTAGACAATTCGACATTTCGACTTTTTTCTCTCGATTGTACTTCAACATTAATCTCCACATTTCAACTTTTTTCTCAAATTTTTGATTATTTCCTCGACATTGCGACTTTTTCCTCAAGATTTCGACTTTTTTCTCAACATTTCGACTTTTTTCTCTCGATTGTCCTTCAACATTAATCTCCACATTTCGACTTTTTTCTCGAATTTTTGACTTTTTTCCTCAAGATTTCGACTTTTTTCTCGACATTTCGCCTTTCGCCATTTGCCTTCCTTCTAAGGCTTATACATAGGGAACTAACAGATCCAGATGAACCTCAGGGGTCTGGGAGCTTCATAGGAACTAACAGATCAACCATGTATTTTGGTCCAAGACCATTCAGTGCTTTGTAGACCAGCAGTAAGATTTTAAACTCTATCCTTTGACTCACTGGAAGCCAGTGTAGTGATTTCATGACCGGTGTAATGTGGTCCAGTTTCCTGGTGTTCGTAAGGACTCTTTTTTTTCCTTTTTTCTCTTTATTTCTTCTTTTTTCTTTTTTTTCTTCTTTTTTCCTTTCCTTTTTAATCTCGACATTTCGACTTTTTTCTCAACATTTCAAATTTTTTCTCAAATTTTGACTTTTTTCTCGACATTTCAACTTTTTTCTCTCGATTGTACTTCAACATTAATCTCCACATTTCGACTTTTTTCTCTGATTTTTGACTATTTCCTTGACATTTCGACTTTTTCTCGACATTTCGACTTTTTTCTCGACATTTCAACATTAATCTCCACATTTCGACTTTTTTCTCGAATTTTTGACTTTTTCCTCGACATTTCGCCTTTCGCCATTTGCCTTCATTCTAAGGCTTATACATAGGGAACTAACAGATCCAGATGAACCTCAGGGGTCTGGGAGCTTCATAGGAACTAACAGATCCAGCATGGACTCTGGTCCAAGACCATTCAGGTCTTTGTAGACCAGCAGTAAGATTTTAAACTCTGGAAGCCAGTGTAGTGATTTCATGACCGGTGTAATATGATCAAGTTTCCTGGTGTTTGTAAGGACTCTTTTTTTTCTTCCTTTCTCTCTTTTTTTCTTCTTTTTTCTTTTCTTTCTTCTTTTCTTTAGCTTTTTTTCCTTCTTTTTTCTCTCTTTCTCTTCCTTTTTCCTTTCCTTTTTTATCTCGACATTTCGACTTTTTTCTCGACATTTCGACTTTTTTTTCGACTTTTTTCTCGACATTGACTTTTTTCGACTTTTTTCTCGACATTTCAACTTTTTTTTCGACTTTTTTCTCCACATTTCAACTTTTTTCTCAAATTTTTGACTATTTCCTCAGCGGTGAGACTGGGAATAAAGACGTTTAAATCTGAATAAATGTACAACAACAGTGATTAGCATCGCAGGTTAGTATAGGCCAGGGGTCGGCAACCCGCGGCTCTAGAGCCTAGTGACTCCCTGGAGCTTTTTCAAAAATGTTTGAACTTTTTTTCTTCTTTTTTTCTCTTTATTTTCCTTTTTTCTCTTTTTTTCTTCTTTTTTCTTTTCTTTCTTCTTTTCTTTAGCTTTTTTTCCTTTTTTTTCTCTTTTTCTCTTCCTTTTTCCTTTTTAATCTCGACATTTCGACTTTTTTCTTGACATTGTACTTCAACATTAATCTCAACATTTCAACTTTTTTCGCGAAAATTTTCACTTTTTTCTCGACATTTCTACTTTTTTCTCAACATTTCGACTTTTTTCTCTCTATTGTACTTCAACATTAATCTCGACATTTCTACTTTTTTCTCGACATTTCAACTTTTTCCTCTACAATTCAACTTTTTTCTCAACATTTCGACTTTTTTCTCAACATTTCGCCTTTCGCCATTTGCCTTCATTCTAAAGGCTCAGTTATGCTTCTGCGTCACACCAACGCAGAGCACACGCCGCAGCCGTGACGCCGTGCTGAACCCTTCGGACTTCTCCGTCTCTCCGTTTGGACGCGGTGCAGTACACCCCGCGGCCGCTAGTTAGCGATCTTTTTCTGAACGGTTTATCCGACTTTTTCCGGTCACAGTAAATCAAAGAAATAAGAACAACTATTGTGCAAAAAACAAAAACAAAAAAAATCACACATAAACGAAGAAAAGAGCCCTGGAAGTTCACTACTGATTCAAACCGGAAACCGGAAATGCTTCGCTTTCAAACGAACCAATCACAGCCCTCTCGGTCTGCGTGTGGTCTGCGTCTCCTCGACGCGTAGTTACAATTTTCAGGAGGTGCACGTCAGTGACGCCGCAGGTGACGGCGTGTCCTCTGCGTCGATCCAAACCACACGCCGTAGGCACGGCGCCATTTTGACGCAGAACCATAACTGAGCCTTAAGGCTTATACATAGGGAACTAACAGATCCAGCATGTATTCTGGTCCAGGACCATTCAGGTCTTTGTAAACCAGCAGTAAGATTTTAAACTCTGGAAGCCAGTGTAGTGATTTCATGCCCGGTGTAATATGATCAGGTTTCCTGGTGTTTGTAAGGACTCTGGACGGAGGAGACGAGCTGCTCTGACCACAATAATGTTCACCCGAGTCGGTGGTTTGATGGCCGAGCTGTTAACCGGGACTGAACTCCCTCGGCGGCGACGCCGGAGCGTGACGGAGCGTGACGGAGCGGCTGGCGGAGAGGCATCTGTCTGTCCTCACAAAGGCTCCACAGACGCAACGAGAATAATAGTCATGTGACGATAACAATAATTAAATATATAATGCAATATCGTAGACGAATAAAACCCAGACTAAAATGTAGATTACAAAATAAAAACTCTGCTAAATGTGTTGTTTCCTCTGGTTTAATCTTTAAACTAGTTTAGTCTTTGGATCTTTGGATCCACTTTCCTACATAGACGTGGAAAAGAAAACCCAATGTGTCGTTGAAAAAGAAAAAGATGGGGAGAAATGTGGAAAAATAAATATGTTGTAAACTGAAATTAGAGTCTTCTGTATCTGGAATGAATGTATTCTTGAGTCTATAAGGTAACAATAATATAATAATAAGATAACCTTGTTTAAATTGTAAAATGGGTTTGGCTAAATACAATCTTTGACTAAAACTAGACTAAAATGGACAATTGACACGACTAAAAGGAAAATGAACGTGACTAAAAGTAATACAAACTAAAATGATAGCTGGACCCAGAGACTAGACTAAAACTAAAATTGAAACAAGCTGACAGAAACTATACTAGGAGGTATTTGGGAGTATTAGGGCCATGCAGGAGAAAACATATTTGAGAGGGGAAGAAAAAAGTCGAAATGTCGAGAAAAAAGTACAATTTCAAGAATAAAGTCGAAATTTCGCCTTTTTTCTCAGCATTTCAACTTTGTTCACGAAATTTTGACTTTTTTTTAATGGACAATTCTGACTAAAATAAGACTAAAATGCTCAGACTTTTAGTCGACTAAAAGGAGAATGAACGTGACTAAAACTAATAAAAACTAAAATGATAGCTGGACCCGAAGACTAGACTAAAACTAAAACTGAAACAGGCTGACAGAAACAACACTAGTTGAAGTTGAAATACCTGCAATTACCTGAATGACCACTAGGGTAAATCTTCAGTTGAACGTTTCAACTCCAATTTATGTACAAATGGTCTAAAAGAGAATATTGCTGGTTCATAGTGAGATAAAGTGGTGTTGTGGTCGTGGTATGAGCAGCATGACGCCCGGGCGCAGGAGCTCTGCATCTGTCCGTCCTCACAAAGGCTCCACAGTTCCATCAGAGACCCCCCTCTCCTCCACCGGGGGATGATGTAACGGGCCGGTGATGTCAGCGACGGGCCGCTGAGTAAACACGGCTCCCTCCCTGGCAGACGTGACCCTGCTCTCCGTCAGTGTCAGGTCTCCCTACAATTACTGACGTGGATCAGCAGCAAGTGTTGACCTCACTCTGTGTTTACTGCAGCCGGCCGGCCGGAGACTCGGCAGGGCGACGCGCCGGGCGACACGCTGCTCATACGACACACAACACCACTTTATCTCACTATGAACCATCAGTATTCTCTTTAAGACCATTTGAAGTACAAAAACGGGCTGAGAACATGATTATTTCTGTGGTGAAGTTGTTTCTGTCAGCCTTTCAATTTTAGTTTTAGTCTAGTCTTTGGGTCGAGCTATCATTTTAGTTTTTATTAGTTTTAGTCACGTTCATTCTCCTTTTAGTCGTGTCAAGTTTCAGTCGACTGAAAGTCTGAGCATTTTAGTCTTATTTTAGTCAGAATTGTCCATTTTAGTCTTTAGTTTTAGTCAAAGATTGTATTTAGCCAAACCCATTTTACAATTCAAACAAGGTTATCTTATAATTATATTATTGTTACCTTATAGACTCAAGAATACATTCATTCCAGATACAGAAGACTCTAATTTGAGTTTACAACATATTTATTTTTCCCCATTTCTCCCCATCTTTTTCTTTTTCAACGACACATTCAGTTTTCTTCACATCTATGTAGGAAAGTGGATCCAAAGATTAAACCAGAGGAAACAACCTAAAAAATTTATATTAAGGATCTTTGTTAGAACATTTCGTCTCGTTTTGGTCAACGAAAATGAAGACACAGTTTTTATTTTGTAATCTACATTTTAGTCTCTTTTTTATTCCTTTACAATATTGCATTATATATTTAATTATCGTTATCGTCAGATGACCATTATTTTTGTTGCGTCTCGTTTTCCTCAGGTGATAAAGGTTTGTTGACGACGATAAATAGTCATAATTTTCGTTGACGAAAGCAACTTTAACTTCAACAACAGTCATCGCTTGTAATTCCACAACTAAAAGGATCTTTCCAGTTTTCTTTTCTCCCCATGACAAAGATAAGAGATGACGGTGGTTTTGTACCCGGACTCGGAGCTGAGAGGAGCTAACATCGGGAACGGCACGTTTCCTCGCACATCCCCGACGGCTGCAAAAAACTTTTCATCCAGGCTTCTATTTTTAGCTCCCATCACGGTAAATGTGGAGCACATTTGTGAGGACAAACATCAGGTCTTTGTGTTGGTGCACGATGCTTTTCGCTCTTTTGAACAAACAGAACAGGACGATCCCGCCGAGGCCGACGGGCCTTTCAGCTCCAGCATCCCCCGGCGCTGAAGCAGCATCTCTGAAGAAACACAAGCACAAACATTTCAATAGCTTCTGAATAAATGTATCTTTATAAGAGGTCAGGAGGAGCAGGATCACATGACAGGGTAATACAGGACCTACTCCCAGTTCACAGAAGTGATCAGAGCTGGCTTCGTCTGCAGATGACCCGCGGGCCGACACACTTTAAATAACCCACAATAAGCTATGAATTCTGTTGCTGTGCATCATTTCATAAAGTCCATAGAGAAGTCATTTGATTAAACAAAAAGGCTTCACAGACAGGATTTAAAGAAACCTCACAAACCCTCCACATAAGGACCACGGGGGGGGAAAGGACCGAGAAGAAACTCAGCCACAAAGCCAAGGCCACGTTTCCACATAGCTAGGTATTTAAAAAAACAGATATTTCCCCCTCTACGTTTTGAAAAATACCTTAATTTACACGAACCTGCATAAATAGCTGTTAAGGTGCTATGAGCAGCCAAACCTACAGGGGGCAGTGTAACGAGAAGATAAAGTCATGCTAGCCAATCAGAATCCTGGAAAAAAACAAATGACACGAGTAACTTCCAAGATGAACGAGAGTCTTTGGTTTGAGTGACAGAGAAGTGGAGTTACTTTAAAGTGTGACTTTAGAATATAAAACAGGTAAAATACAAGAAAATATTGACGGTGGCCAAACTAATTGTAAACACAGGTCGCACACATGACGCTGGGGACGTTTCTGTCTCATAATGTGACGTTCTGAAGCCTAAATCTCCGTTTCCCTCCGTTTACAAGCAAACGTGAAAACGGAGTTTTTGAAAATCTCCACTTTGGCCGGAGTTTTTAGAAATGATGGTTTTTGGAGACTTTGAGCTTCGTTTTCGTGTAAACGAACGGCCAAAACGCATGAAAACACCACCGTTTTTGCTACGTGTAAATGGGGCCCAAGAGGATTCATGCTGACGAGACACAGGTGCAAACAATCAAGGACGATTGGTCAAGAAACAATGGTAGAGGCATGAGGTCACATGACATTTTTCTTCGTATGGAGGCATCCCTGTTGCTCTGGAGGCTAATATGAACACGCCCAAGGTATATCAATAAAAGTTGACTTTGGTTACCAGCTCCTTCAGCCGACGCTAGGGTTCGAACAAACGGCTGGTTGCTTCACCAACCGCGGTAGCATGACGATTAACGATGAGGAAGTGATAGTGGTTAGCTTGGCAGAGCGGACAATGAAATTCAACCCCCTTAGAGTCGTCATGGGTGTAAAATCAAACAACCGGGTTGTAAATGTTTATTTTAGCTGTAGGACTTTTAAACATAGGAGTCTGAGGGACTTGTCATGGAGTCTGCCTCTACTGGCCAGCCGGGGAACTGCAACGAAGCAGAGTTCAGCAGGTGCCTCAACATTGGAGCCCTGTGTCATCTGAGCGGCTCGGTTTGGTCCGGGTCTATACGGTTCGGACGGGCTAGAGTGGTCCAGCCAGTAGAGGGTCTGCATTGACGTCACTTCCCCACTGGACCAGCCCCCTTACTGGCACTGAGTGGCAAAACATCAGCTGATTATCAACTTAAATTAACGTCAGTTGGACTTGACAGTGACCCGTACAGTTACCCCAAGAACCAGTGGTCCATGGACATTAATATTTGGTACAGTTACCAAGAACCAGTGGTCCATGGACATTAATATTTGGTACAGTTACCAAGAACCAGTGGTCCATGGACATTAATATTTGGTACAGTTACCAAGAACCAGTGGTCCATGGACATTAATATTTGGTACAGTTACCAAGAACCAGTGGTCCATGGACATTAATATTTGGTACAGTTACCAAGTAAGTAAGTAAGTAAGTAAAGTTTATTTATAGAGCACCTTTCACAGACATTGACAGTCACAAAGTGCTTTAACAAGAACAAAATAAAACAAGTCAATTATGATCAATAAAACAATTCAGGAACCAATATTTCTAATAAATACCAAGAACCAGTGGTCCATGGACATTAATATTTGGTACAGTTACCAAGAACCAGTGGTCCATGGACATTAATATTTGGTACAGTTACCAAGAACCAGTGGTCCATGGACATTAATATTTGGCCACGAATCCAGTTTCCTGATATTTATATGTACTTAATTTCTACGCCGGGGAAATACACGAAGCAAAGCTTGAAGGCTTACAAAAGTCTTGACGCTTGGTCCGACAAGGCAGGATTTGTTGTAGAAATTAAAGTGATGAGGACACCGAACTTTAGGATTTGACCGTTTAACGTTAGCTACCCAAAAATCCAACATTACCTGATACAAAATGGGAACCGCAAATCCACGTTTCGGTGTCTGGAATCCAGTTGTTTCTGTGAATTGCAGCGATCCATTTGTCTCTCTTAAGCTTATTTTTCGGCAGTCTGTAAAACGATAACTCAGATTTCTTGCTAAATCTATGAGTACAGTCGATCCCACAACAGCTCTTTCCCATTTTAGATGTTTTCCAGTTGCTCAAACTGAAAGTTTACGCTGACACTCAGTCTTTCTGACACTCAGTTGGCGAAACCCGCTTTGAAGTCGCATCTGTGACGTCATGCGCATTCCCTCTATTCAGCTGAGCCTTCTCACCGCAAGTCGAACTGCCACTGGCCTTGCAGGGTCTGGACCAAATGCCTAGCGTGGTGCCATAGACGCTACAAACAACAACGGAGGCCCAGGAATGATGCGGTTGGGTTCGTAAGTATGGGAACCCTTTATAAAGGAAAGGCGCAAAAAAACGTCCAGGCCCGGATGGAACCGCTCAGTGGAAATAGATGGTTGGCCCTAGACTGGAACCAAAACACGTTAGGAACCAGAACTTCAAAATAAAACCGAAAACGAGAAGAACCAAGAAAAACTTAAGAACAGAAAACTAAAGTCCAACAAAAACCCTTTAAAAAAGGCAGACACAGACACAGAAGTTAGGGTTAATGTGATCAACAGTCTTGAATCTAGTTCCTCTATAAATAGCACCAAGTGTGAGGATTAAAAACAAAAAGCTCTCCACTCGAGGTGTCGTGTAATCGTTAGTTATGTAACGGTGTTATTAACCCTCCGGGACACCTTTAATAATTGTTACACTCTGACCCCTTCGCGCAGAAAACGCGCTTTTCATAAGGTAGCTATAAAACATATTATACATTAATATTATATTCTACTTTAATTGAGCTAATTTCTTTCACCAATATCTGACCTAAGTGTTGATATCAAATATTAATGATATTTTAAAGATTTAACCCTTTAAATGCCAGGTTTTTGTCACGATGCCACCATGTTTTTAGATGAAAAAAACTGAAAAATTGAATTATTTTCAATATACTACATGCAAAGTAGATTTTTTTGTTTTGGGTTATTACAGCCTGGGATATGTCAATGATGAGTAGCAACATTGATTTTCATGCATTATTATTTTTTGTGCAGTGTCAAATAGTTACACTTTGACCCCTTCGCGCAGAAAACGCGCTTTTCATAAGGTAGCTATAAAACATATTATACATTAATATTATATTCTACTTTAATTGAGCTAATTTCTTTCACCAATATCTGACCTAAGTATTGATATCAAATATTCATGATTTTTTAAAGATTTAACCCTTTAAATGCCAGGTTTTTGTCACGATGCCACCATGTTTTTAGATGAAAAAAACTGAAAAATTGAATTATTTTCAATATACTACATGCAAAGTAGATTTTTTTGTTTTGGGTTATTACAGCCTGGGATATGTCAATGATGAGTAGCAACATTGATTTTCATGCATTATTATTTTTTGTGCAGTGTCAAATAGTTACACTTAGACCCCTTCGCGCAAAAAACGCGCTTTTCATAAGGTAGCTATAAAACATATTATACATTAATATTATATTCTACTTTAATTGAGCTAATTTCTTTCACCAATATCTGACCTAAGTATTGATATCAAATATTCATGATTTTTTAAAGATTTAACCCTTTAAATGCCAGGTTTTTGTCACGATGCCACCATGTTTTTAGATGAAAAAAACAGAAAAATTGAATTATTTTCAATATACTACATGCAAAGTAGATTTTTTTGTTTTGGGTTATTACAGCCTGGGATATGTCAATGATGAGTAGCAACATTGATTTTCATGCATTATTATTTTTTGTGCAGTGTCAAATAGTTACACTTAGACCCCTTTGCGCAAAAAACGCGCTTTTCATAAGGTAGCTATAAAACATATTATACATTAATATTATATTCTACTTTAATTGAGCTAATTTCTTTCACCAATATCTGACCTAAGTATTGATATCAAATATTCATGATTTTTTAAAGATTTAACCCTTTAAATGCCAGGTTTTTGTCACGATGCCTCCATGTTTTTAGATGAAAAAAACTGAAAAATTGAATTATTTTCAATATACTACATGCAAAGTAGATTTTTTTGTTTTGGGTTATTACAGCCTGGGATATGTCAATGATGAGTAGCAACATTGATTTTCATGCATTATTATTTTTTGTGCAGTGTCAAATAGTTACACTTAGACCCCTTTGCGCAAAAAACGCGCTTTTCATAAGGTAGCTATAAAACATATTATACATTAATATTATATTCTACTTTAATTGAGCTAATTTCTTTCACCAATATCTGACCTAAGTATTGATATCAAATATTCATGATTTTTTAAAGATTTAACCCTTTAAATGCCAGGTTTTTGTCACGATGCCACCATGTTTTTAGATGAAAAAAACAGAAAAATTGAATTATTTTCAATATACTACATGCAAAGTAGATTTTTTTGTTTTGGGTTATTACAGCCTGGGATATGTCAATGATGAGTAGCAACATTGATTTTCATGCATTATTATTTTTTGTGCAGTGTCAAATACTCACACTTAGACCCCTTCGCGCAAAAACCGCGCTTTTCATAAGGTAGCTATAAAACATATTATACATTTATATTATATTCTACTTTAATTGAGCTAATTTCTTTCACCTACATCTGACCTAATAATTGATATCAAATATTCATGATTTTTTAAAGATTTAACCCTTTAAATGCCAGGTTTTTGCCATGATGCCATGTTTTTAGATGAACAACACAGGAAACACAGAGCAGCAACATTGATCTTCATGCATTATTATTTTTTATGCATTTCAAAAGGTAGCTATAACACATACTTTTTTACCCAGAAGTGAAACAATGAACAATGAACCAGGAACAGTGAGCCAGGAACATCAAAACTGACTAAATAACATTCAATAACATTCAATAACAGCAACAAAATTGTGTCAGAGAGAAAGAAAGAGACTCTGTGTGTATGTGTGTGCGTGTGTGTGTGTGTGTGTGCGTGTGTGTGTGTGTGTGTGCGCGCGCGTGTGTGTGTATGTGTGTGCGTGTGTGTGTGTGTGCGTCTGTGTATGTGCGTTGGTGTGTGTATGTGCGTCGGTGTGTGTGTGCGCGTGTGTGTGAGTCAGTTTAGGTGAGGCAGGAGCTGCAAACAATTTGGTGGTGCTCCATGCAGATGGGACTGTCACACTTTCTGCAGGTGGAGCAGACTTGTTTGTTGCTGGTGCTCAAAACACACTGCCTCCTCCTCTGGGTGGTGTGTGGGGATGGGCTTGCACTTGAGCTTAGACCTGGGTCTCCTTTGAGTTCAGCACCAACACCAAGGCCGCAGCAGCTGGTGTGCGGGGAGGTGGCGTCTCCTTGCCATTTGTGGAGCCACAAGAGTCTTCCCCAGCTCCTCAATGAACAGCCTTCTCCGCTAACCTTTTCCCCGTTGCCATGAGGGATCCACGGTGGTCCAAAGGATGAAAGCAAATTTCACTGCTACTGAATTTCCCCACTTCTGGAAGTCTCATCTTCCTCACTGTCAGAGGACACATCCAAGCTCTCAGAAGACGATTCAGACACCGGTTCCTCGTCTGTAGTATCTGTGTTCTCTGTGTCAGATTCCTCTTGCCCGCGATCAGAATCAGACTCCATCACTATGTCCAAAGCTTTGTGCACTCAATAGGCTCTCTCCATCTTGCCAAATAAGAAATTACTAGTTCCACAGGTTGCATTTTTATAAACTTTGGCTGCAGTCGCAGCTGTGTAAACGACTCAACAAAAAGCAGGAGTTTGTCTATGGCTGCACCTTTCATGTGATTCAAAATGCCCCATGTTTGGATTTATTTGTGTTTATGGACCTCTTGTGTAAGTGTGTGTGGTGTGCATTTATACAAAATAATCTTAGAGGGGCTTTAAACTTCTGCACAAAAACCATGTGAATGAATGAAAACAGTGGCACTTGAAAGCCTTTGCTCATAATGTCATAAGGTCACACACACACACACACACACCACACACACACAAACACACACACACACACAAACACATACACACACACACACACACATGAAGGGAGGGGGAGGGGTGAATTGTGACGGTGCCATCCAGTGGAAATAGCATGTTTTTTCAACATATGCCAAATATGGTAAAAATGAGGTAATCTGGTTCAGAGTAGTAAATATGATCAATTCCAAGGCAAAAGACCAGATTGACACCTAAATATAATAAAATGCATTTATTATGCTTTAATGGAAGCGAGATCAAAAATTGAAGTTTGAATGGGTTTCAATGGCGCGTTTTTTGCGCTAAGGGGTCAGAGTGTAACAATTGTATTTTACAGAGTGTATTTTAGACTTACTGTAGGAGCTGAGCTGGAAATATAAAGATCATATAAAAATACACAATCTCACCAAAATTCATGCCATATGGATGAACTCAGCCAAAATTATCCAAAAATGAAAAGTGAAAAGCGCGTAAAATGCGCCTAGGTGTCCCGGAGGGTTAACATCAGGATTTGGGAGACGTCTCTTAAAGTGTGATCCCTGAAAACCTCCCACGGACTCCCCTCCTCGTAAATCCACCGCCCCAGCCTTATCTCTACCTGCGTAGACGCAACACGTCGACCCGGGTGAGAACAAGAAGCTTGCCGACGCGAGTTTCTGTCGAGGATCCTGCATCCTGGGAACAAAGATCTCATATTGTAATATAGTTTGGGCAAATACTTTTCCTACAAATCTTCACAAAATTCTGGTTCTACAGAAACGTTTTGTTAGGATTGCAACTCGATCAGTCACACGCTTCATCTACTCCTTTATTTCACAAACTCCAGAGTCTTACTATTTATGATATCAATATTTTTCAGATATGCGTTTTTATTTATAAGCTTAATTCAAGTGAAGGGAATATTCCTGGACAGTTCAAGACTTACTTTAAATCAAATTCACAGGTCCATTCTTATTCAACTCGACAATCCTCCTAAATTTTTCACTTGCAGAGGCCAATTTTCGATGAGATTTAGGGACTAAATTGTGGAATGATTTTTCCCACTTGGCAAAGAGTTCTTCCTCCATGTTTCTTTTTTTTTTGTTTTTTGTGTTTCACTCATAGTGACATGTACCGTCTTATTTGCTCAGGAGTCAATATAAGTAATATAAGTTGTAAAAACAATATCCCATGCACACTCACACACACTTATTTTGTCTTTATTATTTACAGTATATATTGCATTATTAGTTTGCCATCACTTTTGTGTAGTTTTACTTTTTGTTTTTGTATGTTAATCTTGTAAGTTCTGACACATGAAATTTTAATAACTCGGTGGAGGCTTCAAATAAGCCCATTGGGTTTCTTGCCTCTTCCTGCACCTATAGTATTTACAGTATATTTGATATTTCCTGTATATTTTTAAAACTGTGCAAAACAATAAACTAAACTAAACTAAACTAAAAGATGACACGCTCCCTGGACTCGGAGGTCAAACAACACCTGCGCCGCCGCCGGTCTCTGGATCCATGTTTGGCTGCGTGTTTCGGTTTCGGTTGGCGAGCAGGGTTCAGGGAAGTGCAGCTTCTACTGCTGGACTTTAGATCAGGTGCCTGAAACCAAAACACGCCTCTCGTGACGGCAAATATTTGCTCTTTTCCGTCTCCCGTCTCTGCAGAACGTGCAGCCTGTGTAGCGCCTTTGTCTGGTCCCATACCTCGTTCATGCCGTCATATTTTGTCTCGTTGTACTTTAGTCCAGAAGATACGGTCAAGGTCTCGGATTTAGACTCAGCAGGAAGATAAGCAGAAGATTAAGAGTGTTGTACCTTCAGTCGCATCTTTGTGATCCTTCTACGTCCACAATCGCTGTAAATCAGGTCACATAAACCGGCCTGGAGGACAAAGAGCTCTGTTTTCAAGTGATTTCTCATGCAATCGATTTCTATGTTTTGAAGCTAAAACACCTGAAAAAAGTCACATTTTGACCCAGGGCATCTACAGGTTTGACCAAGTTCAGTTTAAGACTTTTTAATGCCATTTTCAAACAAAATTTAAGACCAAAAAGACCCTTTGAACCCAATGTCCGGAGAAACTGGAAGTTTGGACCCATTTGTCACTAAATTTGTATTCACGCATATTTGCTTGCCTCATCTCGAGATTACGCGACTTAGAAATCCAGCGCTGAGGTCGAGGTTGCCAGATCTGACAGGTTCCAGCCCAAATGCAATGTAAAATCCGCAGAAATAATGAAAAACCAGCCCGAATCAAACATTCTCTATGTTAAAACCATCAATTATCAAATGCATAATAAATTTCAAGCTTCACAACATCCTTAAATAGCCAAAAAAAAGTTCAGGCTCCAAACAAAGACTACAATTAAATTGAGCAGATTAAAGGACATAAAATATCAGTGAGTTTATTGTGTAAGTTTCTACTTTTCTCTGCCATAATGGAAACTTTTTTGTTAATTTCTCCTAAATATTTTGTAAAAACCAGGAAAAGCAGCCCAAATTTTATCAACCCGCTCAGTCGTATATTTTTCAGCCCAATTGGGCTGAAACCTGCCCAACCTGGCAACCCAGACAACTGGTAAACAGATTTATTTCTCCTCAAAACGATTAAATAAACTTTTCCGTTTAAAAGTGTAATAAAACTTTTTAATGATGACTGGATACATTCCCTCTAAAATTAAGACCCTTGGATTGACATTTAAAAGCCTTATTTTAGCAAAAACGGCCGCCCTGTGACCACGAAAGTTATGTGACGTCAAAATGCTGTTTAGTGTCGGTGAAGGCTGGATAAACGTTCTGTGATGTCATCGGTAGAGCTCTGAAGAGTAGTCTTAGGCCACGTTTACACATAGCTGGGTATTTACAAAAACGGATATTTCCCCCTCTACGTTTTGAAAAATTCCATCGTTTACACAAGATCGTTTTCAAAATCTCTTCATTTACACGAACCCGCAATGTAACGAGAAGCATAAAGTCATGCTAGCCAATCAGAATCCTGGAAAAAAACGTTAACAAATGACACGTGTGAAGCCTGATTTATGGTTCCGCGTTAAATCGACGGCGTAGGTTACGCGGCGACGCTCTGCGTTGGTGTAACGCGGAACCATAAATCAGCCTTGACTGCCAGTTACTTCCAAGACGGAACGAGAGTCTTTCGTTTGGAGTGACAGAGAAGTGGAGTTACTTTTAAGTGTGACTTTAGAATATAAAACAGGTAAAATACAAGAAAATATTGACGGTTACAAACAAATTGTAATCACATGTCACACAAATAATGCTGGTGACGTTTCTGTTGCATAATGTGACGTTCTGAAGCCTAAATGTCCGTTTCCCTCCGTTTACAAGCAAACGTAAAAAATGAATTTTTTTAAATCTCCATTTTTTTCAGAAATGATGGTTTTTGGTGACTTTGAGCTTCGTTTTCGTGTAAACGAACGGCCAAAACACATGAAAACACCACCGTTTTTGCTACGTGTAAATGGGGCCTTAATATTCATCCTGGTAGACCGCCCTCGTTTCAGGTGCTGCAGCTGAAATAACATCTGAAACGAGGACCGGCAGAGCGTGGGCTGAGCTCTGGCAACAATACCGTTCCTACGCCGGCATAGCCTAGAAGGGGCGGGGCCCTAACCCTCCCACTGTCGCAGTTAAACGCCGGTTTGAGGCTGAGTAGTTAAACAATTCACAGGTAGCTGTTAACGCCAAAGTCTGCAATGAAGCTGTCACTCAAAAAAAACAAAAACATACCTAATAACAAATAACTGATGAAGTCCATGAAAACTGAATGTTTCAGACAGTCGTCATGGTTATGAAGTAAAGCTACGGAGACTAAAAAGGCTTTTATTTTCACGTACAAGGTTGCAAATATGTTTATTTCTTCAGTAAAATTGGAAATAACATACAGGTTTATGAACATTGAAAAGATCTCTTAATCTGTGTCTTTTATTATCAATGCAAGATTTTGGAGGGAAAACCAGTAATAGAACCCAAAAAGAACAAATGTTATGATAATAAACTTATAATTAAAGCTGAAGGGGCTCCATCTAAACATTTGTGTGACTGTAGGTTAAACAGTTTTACTCTCAGCTCTCCGGGGAAGTATCTGACATCTTTACTGCTAAATGCTTCCTCTAGCGTTCTTAATTTAGCAACACATTTAATGAATCTAAATTGATGCCCGGTTCCTCAGGGCCCAGTGTCCTTCATGTTTCAGAGGTTTCCCTGTCTCAGCACCCTGATACCAATGAGTCTGTCATGAACGGATAGATGACGGTGAGCCGTGAGTTAAAATCAGGTGTGCTGATGCGAGGGGACGTCTAAAACGTTCAGGACGACGGGCCCCAAGGGTGAATTAGACTTGTAGTTCTTGAGACCACTTTTTTGCTGTCTTGGTGTCGGATAATTGAGAGTCCGTTGCACCAAGGTGACAGAATCTGGTGATCAGCAGTTCTTCCTCTGGTTAATGTACAGTTTTGTAAACTATTTGTATTTTACATTTGATTTAATGTTTTGGTGCATCTGCATGTGTTTGTATGTAATTACAGTTTTGTGTTTATAACGGACTTGTTTGAATAAATATATATATATATAATATCTGCATATCGTTGTGATTGATTAAGCATCAGGTCCATTTCAGTGATGCTGATATACGGTGTAATCTGATTACTATAATGGTAAATAATGTCATTTCAATCTTTAATATTTAGAATTCATGTTTCATCTCTAATTTAGTCCAATTTAAATCAGTAACATTTCCTATTCCTTCCTTTCCTGAGGTGGAGGGGGGTGTTGGAGCTGGTTATTCTGCTAGAGGACTTTGGGACTAGTTAGTAGTCGTGTCAATCCTTAAAAGCACTGGAGTCGGGGCCGCTCGGTGGCGCAGTGGGTTAAGCAGCGGGCCATATACTGAGGCTACAGTCCTCCTGCAGCGGTCGCGGGTTCGAATCCAGCCCGTGCACCTTTGCTGCGTGTCTTCCCCGTTCTCTCTCTCTACCCCTTTCCAGTCTGCATCTCCAATAAAGGGCCACTAGAGCCCAAAAAAACCTTTAAAAAAAAAAAAAAAAAAAGCACTGGAGTCAATCCTCCAATAGTGTAGAAATAGCGGTAGTGCAGTCGCCACACATATCTGATCTCAGCTGATTGATGGAAGCATTTATAGTGAGTTCAACATCATCATCCACTTCTCTGTGTTATTGAGCTGCAGTTGAATACAAGCTCATATGGAAACTAGCTGAACCAGGATGATGTTCTACAGTCACGCAGGATCAGGACAGAACTAGGTTTGTTTTTGGTCTCGGTCTTGAGATGAAGTCTTGGTCTTGACTTGGTCTGTTTTGGTCTTGGTCTTGAGTTGAACTAGTCTTGGGCCCCGTTTACACATAGCCGGGTATTTAAAAAAACGGATATTTCCCCCTCTACGTTTTGAAAAATTCCATCGTTTACAAGAGATCGTTTTCAAAATCTCTTCGTTTACACGAATCTGCATAAATACGCTGTTAACGTCATGCCAGCCAATCAGAATCCTGGAAAAAACATCAACAAATGACACGTGTAACTTCCAGTTAAGGCTGATTTATGGTTCCGCGTTACACCAACGCAGAGCCTACGGCGTAGGGTACGCGGCGACGCACACCGTACGGCGCGCATCGCCGCGTACCCTACGCCGAACGGCCAAAACGCATGAAAACGCCTCCGTTTTTGCTCCGTGTAAACGGGGCCTTGGTCTTGACCTCAGAGCCGCCTGGGAGATTTGCGAGGCCCTGTGCGAAATGCTTGGGGGGGGCCCTCGCGCGCTCGCTACGCTCACGCGTGCGGAATTTTTGGGGTTTTTCGGGTCGGATCGGGTGTCTATATGTGCAATTTTAACTCTCCAATTAGCAAAATACTGGAAACCTTCCCCTGCCTCATCATCATCTCTTGCCTCGACGCGGGGCCCCACGGCTGCTTGAGACCCGGTCGGATCTGTGATTTTTGTAACAAATTTATCAAACGAGCCTTTCAGAGAGGCATTAAACTCTTCCATTTTCTCTTGTTTTTTTCTTTTTTCATCCCCTGATGGAAATTTCCTGAATCTGTCTCGTTCTCTCGACATTGTGTGACAGTTTGTTCCAACTCCACCGTCTGGATCAGAGCAGCTTGTGTCTGCGCTTGGTCTGATCAGTTGTATTGAACAACAGACACGCGCATCATTGCACATATATTTATTGATATGCACAGACTAGTACACATTTAGGTCTGTAATGGAACGTGACCGTTGATATTTATAAGGGAAAAAATGAAAAAAAAAAAGAAAAAAAAAAAAATTGTGAAAAAAAAGGCGGTTTTGACTACAAGTCTACATTGAACACACGCAACACAAACCTGCGTGACAGTGATCAATAAGCATCCTGATGCAGATGCTGAGAGCGTGTACGTTCTGAGCCGTGAGGGTGAGCAGGAGAGGGGGGGGGGGTTGTTGTGGTTGTGAAGCGGATACGACGGGTTGGAGGAGGACGCCTCAGGTGATTTACGACCCGGCGGACGGCGGTGACCCGTGGCGTTCCAGGCCGTGAGTGCCTGACATGTCACCGGACGGACGGCGGATGTGCTGCTTGTTTCAGGAAGTAACGGTGAAGCCTTGCAGGGTCGGATGATGTCAGGTTGATGGACTGATGGAGGGAGGGGGGGGGAGGTCAAGGTGTCCTGCTTTTGTTTGCGTCGGCAACATCCGTCACGGGCCAAGTGCTGGCTCAGGCGGTTGTCGCCGCGGTAACCTTGATGCCGGAGCTCCCGCTGGATTAATATACTGCAGTTATTAATAGCGCAGGTGGCGGGCTGTCCCAGTTACGCTGGAGGCTATTTTTATTTTCATTTCTACTCTGAATTCATGCAACAATGACTAACACAGGCGTCTGTCATCCATCCTCCCCTCTGTACAGGCTCAAAGGCACAAAGGCAGATCAACGAGTTGAGCCGGTGATGACAGACAGAGAGGATCAATAATGCTTTATGATTCTCACGATTAGGTCCATTAGCCTCAATACACTCGTCTTATCCTGCGGTCGGATAAGATATAAATAAATAAATAAATTCTGCATCACGGGTTACAGAAAAGGGTTCAATGCCAACACGGAATAATTTAGGACTTACACGTGTTGATGATCTAAGGCCTCCTTCACACATAGCCGGGTATTTACAAAAACGGATATTTCCCCCTCTACGTTTTGAAAAATTCCATTGTTTACACAAGATTGTTTTCAAAATCTCTTTGTTTACACGAACCCTCATAAATATCTGTTAAGGTGCTATGAGCATCCAAACCTGCAGGGGGCAGTGTAACAAGAAGATAAAGTCATGCTAGCCAATCAGAAATCTGGAAAAAAACATCAACAAATGACACGTGTGAAGCCTGAATAATATGGTTCCGCGTTAAATCGACGGCGTAGCCTACGTACGGTGCGCGTCGCCGCGTACCCTACGCCGTAGGCTCTGCGTTGGTGTAACGCGGAACCATAAATCAGCTCGTGTGACTTTAGAATATAAAACAAAATACAAGAAAATATTGACGGTGGCCGAACAAATTGTAAACACAGGTTGCATTCATGACGCTGGTGACGTTTCTGTTGCATAATGTGACGTTCTGAAGCCTAAATCTCCGTTTTCCTCTGTTTAGACGCAAACGTGAAAACAGAGTTTTTGAAAATCTCCACTCTGGCCGGAGTTTTCAGAAATTATCGTTTTTGGTGACTTTGAGCTTCGTTTTCGTGTAAACGAACGGCCAAAACGCATGAAAATGCCTGTTTTTGCTCCGTGTAAACGGGGCCTCAGTCTGATGCTGAATCCGTTCACCGTTAACGTCTGACGTCTTTCTTTTACGAAATACTCAACGAGGACAGAAAGAAAGTTGGATTTACAACTTTATGTTTATTTGATGAATAAATAAAAGGCTTTCATGGTTGTAGCTTTGGGTTGTAGCTGCTGCCGAGCCCACTTTGTTTTAGATAGATACTTTATTAATCCTTTGCAGGAAATTAAGGTGTTACATCAGCAGCAGCATCAGTGCATTTTTTCATGCATGCATTCAACACAAGATAAAAAAACAGATCCAATAAAAAAACAGATTACTTAGAATTAAAATTAGATTTAAAATTAAAATTAAAATGCTGGTGTACTAAAGTGCTGAGTAATAAAGTGCTGGAGTATTATACTCAAGTTTTGTAAGGATCGGATTTCTGCCAGTTTGGGGATAAAAATGCATCCTTGCTACACTGCAAGTGGAACTAACTAATATAGTATATACTAATATAAAGTTTTAAAAAATAATCCAGTGATTCATATTTTTATACAAGGCAAGTAAAAACTACGCTTTTTCCATTGACGTGAACAAGAGACGACTGTTTTCCCCAACCGGATAAACCGGATGTAGCAACGGAGGATGAGTCTTCTGATTGGTCAGTCAGGGACCAATCAGAAGGCTGACAAAGGGTCAATTCTGTAAATGTTTCCATAAGAAGGGTTTTCCATTAATTAACTATGAGGATTGTCCATTTATGTCTCTTCACACGTCACTGGTGCACGTAAACTTATTTCTAAGTTTGAGTTTTACTTACGGGGGTAAAACTGTGGCGCATCTTTATGCAACGTCAGCGTTTAAGCACCATTTGTTCATCCTCGTATCTTTCATCCCTCCTGTTTTAGTTTTGGAGTTAATCTGAGATAGTGATGTGCGGATCGATACTGAAATATCGATGCTTCCAATACCAGATCTGTATGCTCTAAAATCGATTATCAAATTAAAATATTGATACTGTTGATACTTCAGTCATTTGTGGTAATGTTTATCATTAACAGGAATATGGTGGTAAGTAACTAAACTACCATATTTTCTGGACTATAAGCCGCTACTTTTTTCATAGGTTTTCAACCATGCAGCTTATACAAAGGTGCAGCTATTCTGTGGATTTTTCTTCCACCGCTCGGGGCGCTCTAACCGGAATTAGAATCAAAACTAAGACAAAATAAATGCAAAGAAGAATACGCTATTTCTTCTTTAGCAGATAGAAGTAGGTAGAAGCAGATTTCAAACAGATGAATAAATACCGGTTATTTTCTCTTGGTTCTGTCCCGTTTTAATCAGCAAAGTTGCTGCCGTGTTAAAAGACACTGTTAGGAAAGATCTATTTAGGTACAAACATGTACATCATTTACAGTTCAAAATCCTTCTGTACATGTAGTAAATATCTAATCTAACAACATAAATATCTGCGGCTTGCATATCTTTTTTTTAAATAGAGTGGGTGCGGCTTATATGCAGGTGCGGCTTATAGTCCAGAAAATACGGTATTCAGATTTTAGCTGCTGGTAGGAACTACTTTTTTCCATTTAAATTTTTATAGTAGTTCTTATTTT
Organism: Cololabis saira; assembly: GCF_033807715.1. NCBI lineage: Eukaryota > Metazoa > Chordata > Actinopteri > Beloniformes > Belonidae > Cololabis > Cololabis saira. The sequence goes on from NC_084602.1 coordinate 37,417,971, forward strand.
TGGTTATTATTCTCTTATTTATTTTAATGGTTTTATTATTTTACTCTGGATCCTTTTTTAGTGATGGAAACACCTTTTTCAAACACTGTTTTTTCTGTTGTTGTAATAGCTTGGCTACTTCAGTTAACTTTTGACTTTAAAATAAATAGCTAAATAACTGACTCTGATGTCTTGTATTCTTAAACTATCTAAACTACACCAATTTTTTTTGATTTACCGGCACATTAGGTGTATTTGTACAATGTATCGGTATGGAATCGATATCGCTGACACCAGCCTGAATTTTACTCAATATCAAATCGGAAAAGAAATCGCTGGTATCTCACATCTCTAATCTGAGGACATTAAATTATCATTATTATCATGATTGTTATGTAGGAATAACAACTATTGTCATTCCTGCATTCCTGACTCCTGCACACACCAGCTTTATGGAAGTGAGCACCACATGTTCTCACTTTGTTGCAGCGCAGATGCAAAACACATGTCCTCCACCCTCTTTTAAGTTTTTATTTCAGTCCTGATACTTGTAACCAAGCAATCCGTCCGTGGTACAAGGGTCTGACGGCAGCGTTAGGAGCTAAACTGTCACAGAAATGAAAACATCTGCCCTCTGGAAAATGTTTACGTGTATTTACGTATGTACGAGTGGGAAATGTTTACTGCTACGGATGTATATCCATCCACGCTGGGTTTTAAACACTCTCCCTATAAAGAAGCACTGAAAGCACAGAGGGCTCCAGAAAAGCAGCCCAGCTGCAGCGCTTGGCCCGGATGGACCGGCTCCTCCGGGCGGGAAGCAGCGACGGAGCAACAGCAGAGCTGCCAGGTGGCTGTTTGAACGGGGACGGCGCCAGGTATGACAGCCGGCGCTGAGATCCGATCTCGCCCGGCCCGACCACACGTGCGTGACCCCGCCATGACACGGCAACACAAACACACACATGTTGTAAACTGCAGGGCTCGTGTTACCACAGGGTTTCACAGTAAGGGCAAATATTGTCACTAAAGATTCAAATATGAGCGCCAGACAGGAAATAATGCGACTTCCAAACAGCCTCTGGCATCACGGCGACTTCCGGTTGATCCGGTTTGGTTTCTCAAGAATTCTCTTTTATTGATGCCTTCAAAAACTGAAAACAATCCATAGCCTACGTATAGGTTGATACCACATGCTGGCGCGGCCTCAGTGAGCACCGGAGAAGCTAGTGTTTTTTTTAGTCCGGTCAACCGGAGACCGTCTACTGTCCGTCCTGAGGCCGACCCGGAAGCAGCAACAATAGCAGCTCATTGATTGGCTGCAAAAGTGAGTCAAAACAAATAATAATAATTTGACTGACATCAGCTGAATGTATATAAATCAAAACATGCAGCGGTTATTTCCCAAATGCAGCGGTTATTTCTATAAATGCAGCGGTTATTTCCCAAATGCAGCGGTTATTTCTATAAATGCAGCGGTTATTTCTCTAAATGCAGCGGTTATTTCTCTAAATGCAGCGGTTATTTCCCTAGATGCAGCAGTTATTTCTCTAAATGCAGCGGTTATTTCTATAAATGCAGCGGTTGTTTCTACGACATCTGAGGGGGTATATTCTGCTGAAACTCTTAGTTGCTTTAAATTAAGGTTGAATTTCAGTAATCTCCCACAATGCACTGCAACCTTTATTTGTTGCATCTCATTTAATTATTTTTAAGTGATTATTTTAAATCCTGTAACTGTTTTATTTTATTTTATTTATGTATTTATCATATTATTATTATTATTATTATTATTATTATTATTATTATTATTAATTACTTAATTAAACTATTAAATTAAACTTTAAATTATGCTTTTTAATGTCTTTTGTAAAGCGCTGTGAACCCCTGTGTTGTTAAATCGTGGTATATAAAAAAACTTGGCTATCCTTGCCTCGCCTCGCTTTACAGCTTTTCCCGCACGCATCAGCCGAACGAGCCTGTAGCCACAACTACCTTTGATTGAGGGAGGGTGTCAATCAAATATGGTGGGCGTGTTCCAGTTAGCTTCCTGGCTCAACATAGCGCCGCACGGTACGAGGAACAAGAGGCTTCGAAACCGCTCTTCAATAATCCTTGGGTCACGTGACCAGTGCTTCGTTTTATTCATTCTCTGTTTTTTTAACCAATGTTTAAGAGAGCGGAGTCATCGCATCACATCCGTTCTAAAGCCTGATTTCAGGTTCTGCGTTAAACCAACGCAGAGCCTACGCTATTGCCGTTACGCCGTCGTGAACCATTCAGACTTCTCTGTCAATCCATTTCACCGCGGTCCAATACCCCCCAGAGCGCTAGTTGATACTTTGTTTAACTTCCGGCTTTTCCGGTCACAGTGAATCAAAGAGATAAAGACAAGTATTGTGCAAAAAAACCCAAAAAAATCCAAATCCCAAATCAAAAATCAAAAAAAAAATCACACACACGAAGAAAAGAGCGCTGAAAGTTCACTACTGCTTCACAAACCGGAACCGGAAACCGTTGCTACCAAGCGAACCAATCACAGCCCTCTCGGTCTGCGTCGCCTCGACGCGTAGTTACAAGAGGAGGCGCACGTCAGGCTACGGCGTAGGCTACGGAGAGACTCCCGCGTAGCCGCGTACCCTACGGCGTAGGTTTAACGCAGAACCATAATTCAGCCTTAAGCTTCCCCTCCTCCTACCTGATATATTTCTAGACTTGGGTGAAGAAAATAAACTGAAAGTTGGCGTTAGCTCAAAGTTTTTTAAACATCTGTGACATCTAAATATACGCAACATATTTCCTCATAACATTTACCCCGTTAAACAAATACACTACTCTCTGTATTAGTGATGTCATCACACGGTAATGCCTCGGAGCCGCAGGTTTCGGGGGCTGCCGTATAGCCTTACATACGTGCAGTGAAGGCGGCGTATTGTTACCATTGTGTATTCTTCATTCAGTACCATCTGGTGACTTCACTCCTCCGTCCCCTCTGTCGCTCTCTTGCTGTGTTTATGTTTTTTCCTCCCTCACTTTCTTTCAGCGGCACCTCGCCAGGAACTCACGTTTTACTGGAGCACCAGAGAAACGTGTAAGACTATCTGAACAACCAGAATCCTTTTAAATCAGCCCCTTCATCCTTGTCTGCTGTGAGGTTCAGAAGAGGGGGGGGGGGGTGCTTCTAAATTACTATCACTCCATTCTTAAGTTCACATGAAAGTGCAACTGCAGCACACCGGGGTGCATCGCGGACTCTTTCCACCTCGGTTAATCTTCCAGGCAGATATTCTCCCTCTGTTTCCACTTTATTTCCCAGAGGAGCGAGGAAATTGAATCAATGATCTCATGCAACTGGGCGGCCCATCTGCCTCATTGTCTGAAAATGGCTCGACATTTACGTCGGTCGCAAAATGCATGAAGTTAACACGATCAATAATATTGGATCTGGCACTTAAACCTGAGACGTTTCCACGGCTCTCCTGCGGACTGCGTCATCGCAACGGCTCACAGCAGAGAACCACATGAACAGAGGAGCAGTTGTGTGTCAGTGCACGTCTCCATCAACGACGGAGACCGGGTATCAGCTCATCTCTGTGACCCCTTTTCCACCGAACCGGTTCCAGGGCTGGTGCTGGTTCTGGGCCAGTGCTGAGTTTGGAACCAGGCTTTCTGTTTCCACTGACAAAGAACTGGCTCCAGGCCAGAAGAACTGGTTCCAAGGTAGCACCAACTCTTTGCTGGGCTAATTTAATTCAATTCAATTTTATTTATATAGAATCTAATACAACAAAAGTTGTCTCTAGGCGCTTTCCAGAGACCCAGAACATGAACCCCCGAGCAATTATTACATAAACAATGGCAGGTAAAAACTCCCCTAGTGGGAGAAAAGCCTTAGAGGCTAAAGCTTGAGTTATGGTTCTGCGTCAAAACGACGCCGTGCCTACGCCGTCGCCGTGACGCCGTCGTGAGCACTTCGGACTTCTCCATCACTCCATTTCTCCGTGGTGCAGTTCCCCCCGCGGCCGCTAGTTAGCGATCTTTTCCTGAATGGTTTATCCGACTTTTTCCAGTCACAGTGAATCAAAGAGATAAGGACAACTATTGTGCAAAAAAACAAAACAAAAAAAAATCACACATACTCGAAGAAAAGAGCGCTGAAGTTCACGACTGCTTCAAACTGGAAACCGGAAATGCGTTGCTACCAAGCGAACCAATCACAGCCCTCTCGGTCTGCGTGTGGTCTGCGTCGCCTCAACGCATAGTTACAATTTTTGGGAGGTGCACGTCAGTGACGGCGTCAGTGACGGCGTGTGGTACGTGTCGACGCGTACCCTACGCTGTAGGCATGGCGTCGTTTTGACGCAGAACCATTACTCAGCCTTAAGAGGAAAGAACCGCTTACGTAAGCGGAGGGGGCAACAGCAAGACTGGGAGACTTAGACATTTTCGAATAACAATGAATCTGGATGCAGCAAAGCATCATGGACTCTGACGAGGAGACAACCTGTCTTTTAGAGATGTGTCCACGGAGGAGCTACGTGGACCAAGTCCTATTAGAGCAGATACCTTGTTACTTCGATTTTCGCGCAAACGCAGCGGCGTAATGACGTGGCTTCTCTTACCACCCGAGTTATGGAAAAACAAACCGGTTCTCATCTGGTTCCCAAGTTGAACGACTTGTGAACCAGAACCAGCCCTGGAACCGGTTTGGTGGAAAAGGGGTATGTTAGCGGATGTTTTAGAGATACCCATAGGGCCTTCTGCTGCCATTGCAGTATCCGGAGTAGCTCCACAAGATGAACATCTCAGTCCCTAGGCGAAGGTCATGACAGCTTTTGCATCTCTTTTAGCCAGACGACTTTTTTTAATGAAATGGAAGGACAAAGTCCAACCAGCCTTTTCACTATGGATTAAAGATATTACACATCACTTGACACTGGAGAAAATCCGTTACTCTACAAGAGGGTGTGCTCAGAAATTATATTTGGCAACCATTCATAGTCTATACGGAAAAAAGACGCCTTGCTTAATCTTTTAACTTTATTCTCTTTATTTTATTTTATCTGTATGTGTATTTAATTTAATATTGAATAAGTACAGCAATTACTCTGTTAGATGATTGAAAGGTACGGTAACTCAGTTGTTTACTATGTTAATGCAAATTCTCTGGGATGTAATGCATTCTGTGTAACTTGAAAAATCAATAAAAAGACCTTAATTTAAAATTGGAAGTTCTCCAAGAAATCAGCTCTACGTACAAACACCGACTAATTTGGCCATTAAAGAGAGAGAGACCTGCAAAGGTCACTGAAATAACTTAAAACTTTTGAATTGTGGTTCCAGAGACTCATTGTCGCCTGAAAAAGACATCTCAAGTGTCTTCAGAGTGTTTGAAGGGTTAAAAGTCATCTCTCTGCTGTTTGGTATCATGGTGTCCAACCTGAACATGGACCAGAGAAAGCAAAGGAGAGAGTGGATGAAAGACGTCTCTGGACTGTCTGGAAGATCGTCTGCAAGCAGCTGGACTGTCCCGTCACTTCATTTGGACGTTTCATTCAGAGGTTTAGGCTCCACAGGACTGTGGACAACCTCCCTGGACGTGGACACAAGACAATTGGTGGCCAACTAAAGACAAACGGGAACCAAAGAGTCCAGAACAACTTCCAGAGAGATTCAAGGTGAACTCCAAGGTCAAGGGACATCAGTTAAATCTCACCACCTTGGACCACCAAGGAGGACCCAACTGTTGAAAGACTGGAATTCATTAGAATGTATATTGAAAACCACAAAGCCTCTGGGAGGATGTCCTTCGGACGGATGAGACAGCGCTACGCTCACAGACACGAAACCCAAGCCTTCAAAGAAAAGAACACCAGAGCACCGGGCGTTTTTCATCAAAGCTGCTATGTGTCGAATTTACTGTTTCAACTATGTACCATGAACCACAAATGTATTTTTAAAAATGATGTCACCTTGCACGCTTAAAGCTGCACAAATGTGGACAAGCCTTTTTAACACCACCTTAATCCCTCCAGACTTGCCTTTGAACTAATGTTTGAACATTCAGATGAAGGAGAGGTAGGTACGCTGCATGAAGGAGTACTCTACCTGCATGCCGGTTACCTTTGATATCCCATTTCCACCAAACCGGTTCCAGTGCTAGTTCTTGGGAACCAGCTGAGAACCGGTTTGTTTTGCCACAGCTCGGGTGCTAAGGGGAACAACATCATTACGTCGTTGCAAACGCCAGTTACGTCGCTGCGTTGGTGCGAAAATCGAAGCAACAACCAGGTATCTGCTCTAATAGGACTTGGTCCACGTAGCTCCTCCGTGGACACATCTCTAAGAGACAGGTTGTCTCCTCCTCCTCCCATGATGCTTTGCTGCATCCAGATTCATTCTTATTTGAAAATGTCTCCGTCTCCCAGTCTTGCTATTGCTGTTGGTCTTAATAAGTCCCCCCCTTCCGCTTACGTAAGCGGTTCTTTCCTCTAGACCAGGGGTCGTCAACCCAAAATGTTTTAGAGCCATATTGGACCAAAAACACAAAAAACAAATATGTCTGGAGCCGCAAAAATGAAAAGTCTTGTATAAGCATTAGAATGAAGACACATGCTGCATGTATCTATATTAGTTATAACTGGGGGAAGATTTTTTTTTTCATTATGCACTTCGAGAAAAAAGTAAAGATTTTGAGAAAAAAGTCGAAATGTCACGATTAATGTTGATGTACAATCTTGAGAAAAAAGTCGAAATGTCGAGAAAAAAGTAGAGATTTCGAGAAAAAAGTCGAAATGTCGGGAAAAAAATCTAAATTTCGAGAAAAAAGTTGAAATGTCGAGATTAAAAAGGAAAGGAAAAAGGAAGAAAAAAAGAGAAAAAAAAGGAAAAAAAGAAGCAAAAAAAAAAAAAAAGAAGAAAGAAAGAGAAAAAAGGAAAAAAGAGAAAAAAAGAAGAAAAAAAGGAAAAAAGAAAAAAAGGAAAAAAAGGTCAAAGATTTTTGAAAAAGCTCCAGGAGCCACTAGGGCGGCGCTACTTTGGAACCGGGTTTTCTTTGCCAGTGGAAACCGAAAGCCCGGTTCCAAATGCAGCACTGGCCCAGAACCAGAACCAGAACTAGTCCTGGAACTGGTTTGGTTGAAAAGGGCTCACAGAGTACCGTCTGGATTTACGGATCATTTCTGTGATGTACTTCGTTGATAAATGTGGTTTGGAGACGGTGCTGCAGTCAGATCAGGTCACATGTGACCCCGGCCAGGCTGCAGGTTGGATAAACCTTAACTGTCGTTGCTGCGGTATCGGCCTGTGTGAAGTGTTATTTTGAATGATCATTGCTAACAATGGTTAGCAGTGGCTACTTTGACGTTTGGAAATGTTAATTTTTCCACTTTCCCTCCAGAACGTGGTCAACGTTACAACGTCCATTACTATGACTGACGTGTATTTCCTCGAGACGTGCTGCCTCCATCTGGTCTGGAGGGGTATGTTTACATATCCTGCCTTTAAAGCGACGCAGAGAAACATTTGCAGTTTTTAGCCTGTCATGCAGCTCTGGAGGCAGGAAGGTTACGTCACTTTTATGACGAGTCTGAGATTAACTCCTGTTCAGCCACTCTCTAATGTTATGTCACAACTCTCCTGAGTTTCCAGTTGTCCATTTCACGGCGTCAGCTGTAGCTTTGAGCTTAATCGTCGCTGATGTGTGACACAATATGCATTTTTCCCAAAACACAATTCAAAAGTCACTTTGGTTGGTTTGTTACTGGTAAGGGTAACAGGAGAATGGCAGAATGAGACAAACTATCTGAAAAGTAATCAAATATTCCTTAAATTAAAGCTGAAGCTGATATCTTAGCCTGGAGAAAACTCATTAAGGCTGCTCTGAATTTGCAACACGAGCACTTAAACTCATTAGATTTGATGTTGCTTATCTTTACATGGTTCACAGATCATCTTAATATGGCTTCCCTCGGGGCTGCATAGCTGCATGTGTCATAGCGAGCCAAGATCAGGACAGATGGTGAGGATTCTTCACGATGACTGAGGTCTGGTGGGGGGGGCTACTCATCCTTCCCCGGGGAGAACCAAACGCTAAGGGAGTTTTTTCAATTAGTCAGATGCTGCCACAACTAAAAGCCCAACCTGCTCCCCGCTGCACTTCCAGGCAGCCAGAGACGACTAATCAAATCAAGACGTTTGCAGACGCAGGCTGCAGCACTCTGCGGTGTAACAGGGCGGCGCTGGAGGAGGGAGGAAGCACGCTGCGCGACATGTCACATATCTCACATCTGTAATGATATTTCTCTCCATTTTTATACAGAGATTGAAAAGAAGGGCTCAGACTATGGAAGAGTATTAGGGTCAGGCAGGAGAAAAATAAAAATAATATTTTAGAGGAGGAAGATTTTTTTTTCATTATGCACTTCGAGAAAAAAGTGGAAATGTTGAGAAAAAAGTCAAAATGTCAAGAAAAAAGCCGAAATGTCGAGAAAAAAATCAAAATGTCAAGAAAAAAGTCGAAATGTCGAGATTAATGTTGAAATACAATTTCGAGAGAAAAAAGTCGAAATTTCAAAAAAAGGTTGAAATGTCGAGAAAAAAGTCGAAATGTCAGGAAAAAAAGTTGAAATGTCGAGAAAAAAGTCAAAATGTCAAGAATAAATTTGAAGTACAATTTTCGAGAAAAAAGTCGAAATGTTGAGAAAAAAGTCCAAATTTTGTGAATAAAGTTGAAATCCTGAGGAAAAAAGGCGAAATTTCGACTTCATTCATGAAATTCCGATTTTATTCTTGAAATTGTATTTCAACATTAATCTCAACATTTCGACTTTTTTCTTGAAGTGCACAATAAAAAAAAAATATTTTTTTTCTCCTGCCTGGCCCTATATTTTAGAGGAGGAAGATTTTTTTTTCATTATGCACTTCGAGAAAAAAGTCGAAATGTCGAGATTAATGTTGAAGTACAATTTCGAGAAAAAAGTCGAAATGTTGAGAAAAAAGTCAAAATGTCAAGAAAAAAGTCGAAATGTCGAGATTAATGTTGAAGTACAATGTCGAGAAAAAAGTCGAAATGTCGAGAAAAAAGTAAAAATGTTGAGAAAAAAGTCGAAATGTTAAGATTAATGTTGGAATACAATTTTGAGAAAAAAGTCGAAATTTTGAGAAAAAAGTCGAAATGTCGAGAAAAAAGTCAAAATGTTGAGAAAAAAGTTGAAATGTCGAGAATAAATTTAAAGTACAATTTCGAGAAAAAAGTCAAGATTTTGTGAATAAAGTTGAAATGTTGAGGAAAAAAGGCGAAATTTCGACTTTATTCATGAAATTCCGACTTTATTCTTGAAATTGTATTTCAACATTAATCTCGACATTTCGACTTTTTTCTCGACATTTCAACTTTTTTCTCTAAGTGAACAATAAAAAAAAATCTTCCCCTCTCAAATATTTTTTCTCCTGCATGGCCCTAATACTCTTCTGTATCAGACAGTGGAAATGACGACTGAAAACACTTGAGACGATGCGATGTGAGCTGCCTCTGTTCAAGCGTCTCCCTCTGATCCCGGGCTTTGTGACTCGGGCAGCTTTGTTGTCCGCAGGAGCCTTTCTAAAGTCAGTTCAAAGTCGTGTACCAGCTGCGCCGGAGGGGTTTGGAGGAGGCACACTTCTGCAGCCCTTTTCATGTTTGCCACTCATTTCTCTCCGACAGGCAGTGGGAACAAACAAACGGGCCTCCGAGCACTAATCACGGGTCACGGTGTCAACAAAGAGGGCTCTCCCCGCTGCCTCACATCCTGAGGGTTTTAGAGTGGCGTGGGCATGCAGACATGGAAGCTTGCACGTTTGTGAAGGCCGTGTAAAAGTACTACCATGTACAACAACCTCTCAGATTCCTTACGCCTCCCAACATACATGCTCTTATATTGACTCAGGTATTCAGATTGTTTATAGTTAATAACACTGACCTCTATGACACTATTTCTCATGTAGGTAGCAAAGATTGGTTTAAGATTCAGTTGAAACAATATCTTTTAAAATTTAATTAATTATGATTTGACATTTGGAAGGAACAGAATGAAGTTTGAATAGAATTACAGATAGGCTGCGTCTGAAATTGCATACTTCCACCCTAATGAGTAGCAAAAACAGTATGTGAGATTTTTTAGTGCGTCCGAAACATTAGTACGTACACAATAGTATACGCTATCCATACTCATTCTGGAGACATTTATTAGTGTGGATTGATGGACACTAGCTAAGCAGAAACTTCCCACAATGCAATGCAGCGGTGTTTAGATGCTAAGTGATACGTACATGTCATAAGTATAATATTAAGTATATTAATATTATTATATAATATTAATATTATAATATTCGTATATAATAATATTATATAATGTCATCTTATTTCGGCCAGAATACACGGGAAATAGCGGAGCGGTGCTGCTACTGCTGCTGTTACCATGGTAACAACTCCTGTTACCATGGTTACAGCTGCTACTGCTGCTGTGACACGTCACTTCCTCCCAACGGCAGGAAGTGACGTGTTTGCTCTTAATAGTACGTCCGAATTAATGCACACTACTGATATTTACTCAAAAGTGTGCCGAACTTAAGTATACTTTTTATTATATACTGTTTAGTACGGCATTTCGGACGCACCTGTAGTGTAAACCCTATCACAATAAAGGTGAAAAGTGGTCAAGAATTCTAAGATAAGGTCATTTCAGGCAGGTATTGTTCATGAAGGCGTTTTATTTGACTTCATTTCTGTGTATTTATGTCAGAGAATGATGGGGATTTAGTTTTTTCCTCTGTGTTGTTTGTCACTAAGGGAGTTGTGTCTATTATTGTTTTGTTTGTCATGTATAATGTATGTCTGTTATGTATTAAGTGTTAATTTGTGTGTTGTGTGAATGTCGGACCCCAGGAAGAATAGCTAATGCTGTTGCTAATGCTAACGGGGATCCTGAATAAAACAAACACACAAACAAACCTGGAATTAATTAATTTATGTCCAGGCAACGTTAGTTGAGAACCATGAAAGCTCTCCTGTTGAGATTTTTAACAGGAAGAGAGATATCTGTAAGCCTATTTTATGAAGCTCTGTGTTTCACACCCCTGGTTGGGCTGGACAAGCTTAAAGGCACATGGGAGTAGGAGTTAAACATCATAATTGATGATGAAGAATGGAAGGATGTATAAAGACATGCTAAATCAATTTCAGTTTGCAATCGCGCCCAAGCAATACAGTTAAAAATGATACACACGATGCACAAATCCCCCAACCGTAGACATCACCTCAATCCTACTCTCTCACCCACGAGCCTTAAATGCAAGATAGAAATTGGTACCATAAAGCTTGAGTTATGGTTCTGCGTCAAAACGACGCCATGCCTACGGCGTGTGGTACCCGTCACTGACGCCGTCACTGACGTGCACCTCCCGAAAATTGTAACGCTCGACGCAGACGAGAGGGCTGTGATTGGTTCGCTTGGTAGCAACGCATTTCCGGTTTCCAGTTTGAAGCAGTCGTGAACTTTCAGCGCTCTTTTCTTCGTGTATGTGTGATTTTTTTTGTTTTGGTTTTTTGCACAATAGTTGTCCTTATCTCTTTGATTCACTGTGACCGGAAAAAGTCGGATAAACCATTCAGAAAAAGATCGCAAATTAGCGTTCGCGGGGGGTACTGCACCGCGGAGAAATGGAGTGACGGAGAAGTCCGAAGGGTTCACGACCGCGTCACGGTGACGGCGTGTGCACGTCGTCGATTTGACGCAGAACCGTAACTCAAGCTTTACTCATTGTTTTTGGTCATGTTGTAAACTGCAAATGTATTGGTCTAATGTGCTGTCTGAAATAGAAAAGATATTGGGTTTAAAACTGGAGATGGACCCGTATCTCTTGACTTGGGCCTCCCAAGACAACACTTAACACCAGAACATAACAGGAGGCTGTATCTTATTCTTACTTATGCAGCGAGAAAGAATATTTTATTGCAGTGGATCAATGAAAAAGTGAGCTGGAAAAGAGTGGTGTTTGATCTAGTGCCATTAGAGAACCTTACATTTATATTACATTCAAAAACAGACCAATCCTATAAAGTTTGGGAGCCATACTTGAACTACGTAGAGCCTGATGTCTCTAATATCATGTTGCAGGGATTTTCTTGACTGGTCATACTGTACATTTTTACTGTAACCCAGGGTATTATCTATATATAAGACCTGGAAACAGGCTTGTGGCATAGAATTGTCAAATTGGTTTAATTCACCGTTCGAATTGTTACAGATTACTTTTGTAATACTGTATTTGACCCGGTCTTTGTACGTTTTGACCGTATAGAAACATAATTCTTGCCATTTTAAGAATGAGATGTGTACCTGCTGTACTCTACTAGCCTTAGTTTTGTGCTTTTTATTATTTTACCTTCTTTTCTCATAATTTTATTTCATTTTATTTTTTATTTACTGTCTAATTATGTCTTGCCGCTTTTAATGTTGATGTAAAGCACTTTGAATGACCTTGTGTTGAATTTTGCTATATAAATAAACTTGCTTATATGGATCTGAGCTGGTGTTTCGTTTTGTTTTTGTTCTGTTTGTTTGCCTGTTTTGCTTGTTATTTCTGTGGATCATAATATGTATCCATCCTTTACTTGTAAAAGTGCAAAATTAATGAAAATATTGTTTAAAATGAATTAATCTCCATTAACTCTAATATAAAAGCTCTTGAAATAGTCCTATTAAGTTTAAACTAACATTATTTAAGCCCCACATTATATCATGCCGTATAATTAGGTTTGTTTATAATTAGGTCGTGGTATCCTCCCTGATTTATTACCCTGCTACAGCAACTACCGGTGAGAGAAAGACTATAAAAGAAAAAAAAAACAGCTGCACGTAAAAATAAACGTTCCTACATTTCTAAAACTTCCCCGCAGTGCTCTTTTAATACCCCCCGGACGAACGCTGGTACCATTTCTCCCGGTCGCCACCTCCAAATTTACTGCGGCGGAGCTGCAGCTCCGGCCGGCCGGAGGAATGGAATGAGAGGCAGCCGTGGACGATACCACCTCCGGCGGGGGGGGGGCACCTCCGACCGCCGCGGCGATTATCGACCTTATCGGGGATAAATGGACGCCAACATGCCACTGAATGATTTTAGTTAACATTTAATTTCTTTTTTAATTACTTTAATGGCTTAATTTTCGGTTTAAATGGTTTAAAACCGTCCACTTTAACCTCTTGCCACCCCCTCCGGAGCCGCTCGTTAAGGCTGAATTATGGTGCCGCGTTAAATCGACGCAGAGCCTACGCCGTAGCCTACGGCGTAGGTTACGCGGCGTCGCGATACTTACGGGACGCGTCGCCGCGTAGGCTCTGCGTTGGTGTAACGCGGAACCATAAATCAGGCTTTAGTCCTAGTCCCGCTCCGCGGCGCGGTCGCGGACACACAGATTCAGCGGAGGCGGCAGGACGACGAGTTTCTCCCCGAGAAACTCCGTAAAAAGTCCTCCCAAAACTTTCTATCCTGCCGTGGTCGAATAAAAAAACCCCTACGTGGATTAATTTCTCTATCACACGGAATAAACCATTTTGCCCCCCTTTCAAAAAGGTGAGTTTTGCTGCCTCGTTTCTTTCCAACGGGCTTTACCCGCGTTTAATAATGCGACTTCTCAGCAAACACTGGTCGTTTTTGGTTTATTTCCCTCCTAATTTCATTTCCATAGTAATTGAAACGGTGTGTGTTGTGTTTATTAACTGTCCCTAATCCCTTAAAGTCCTAGTGGGGAACGATGACCTGCGTTGCCTCATCGACAGAGATGCTGCGACCATATTTTCCGAGGAATGCTGCCTGTAAATGTGGTTATCTCTGCTTTTTTATCACACTTTCTCTTTATTTTAACGTTGATTACCGCTTATGACAAGTGTGTGTAGCTCACACTGCGATTTGGTGTTTGCAAACTTCAGTTTTGTGCTCAGGAATGTCAACAGTGTCCCCCTCCTCAGTTTAATATCTGCCCTTACTTTGTAACAACTTGTGTTTTCTATTATTTTACCTCTTTTCTTATCATTTTATTTCATTTTATTTGTTATTTATGTTTTTAATTGTGTCTTGCCGCTTTTAATGTTGATCTAAAGCACTTTGAATCACCTTGTGTTGAGTTTTGCTATATAAATAAACTTTCCTTGCCTTAATTTGAGACCCGAGAAAAGTTGGGAAACAATCGGTAAGTGTGGACACTCGCGTTTTCCTGCTAACGTGGAGTAAACCGACACTCGGAAACATCGTGTTTGGTATGTTCAGCTTCAACGATGCCAGTTTTCTCTGACTGGCTTCCAGAGAAATCCCAAGTTGAGCTGGACTCCCCGGGGGCACCGAAGTTGTTTCACATTTTTGTCCTTTTGCACGCATGTATAGTATCGCTGAAGTTGTTGCACAATTCTTTCCCCCTTTTTCCTTATTTTAATGGTAATTACCGCTTATGACAAGTGTGTGTACCTCGCACTGCGATTTGGTGTTTGCAAAGTTCAGCTTCAACGATGCCAGGTTGTGTTCTCTCTGACTGGCTTCCAGAGAAATCCCAAAGTTGAGCTTGACTCCCTTGGGGCACCGAAGTTGTTTCACATTTTTGCCCTTCGCCACGATGGATCTCTGAAGTTGTTGCACAATTTTTTCCCCCTTTTTCCTTATTTCAACGGTAATTACCACTTATGACAAGTGTTTGTACCTCGCACTGCGATTTGGTGTTTGCAAACTTCAGTTTTGTGCGGTTTATTATGAGACCAGAGAAAAGTCGGGAAACAATCGGTAAGTGTGGACGCTCGCGTTTTCCTGCTAACGTGGAGTAAACTGACACTCGGAAACATCGTGTTTGGTATGCTCAGCTTCAACGATGCTCACGTTTTTTTCTGACTGGCTTCCAAAGAAATCCCAAGTTGAGCTCAACTCCCTTGGGGCACCGAACTCGGGTCCTGTGGCCGGTTGTTTCACATTTTTCTCCTTCGCCACGATGGATAGTATCGCTGAAGTTGTTTTGCAATTTTTTTCCCCCTTTTTCCTTATTTCAACGGTAATTACCACTTATGACAAGTGTTTGTACCTCGCACTGCGATTTTGTGTTTGCAAAGTTCAGCTTCAACGATGCCAGATTGTGTTTTCTCCGACTGGCTTCTAGATAAATCCCAAAGTTGAGCTCGACCTGGAGTCGTGTTTTCCCCCGGGGGGAACCGAACTCGGGTCCCGTGGCCGGTTGTTTCACATTTTTGTCCTTCTCCAGGATGGATAGTATTGCTGAAGTTGTTGCGCAACTTTTTTCCCCCCTTTTTCTTTTGGCTCGGGGGATCGAAAGATTAACATCTGAATCCCATCCAGCGCACATGATGGCAGGCCTCCAGCTTGCAGGGGAAGGAGGAAGGAAAGACACCTCTCCGTCACCGAGCAGCGGTGGTGCAGGTGGCGTCTGCAGGAAGGGACGGGGCTCTCGTAGGAAACACGGAGGAAACGCGCGAACAGAAACACTCGTGTATGTGTCCTGACTCATCAGATGAGTCTTCGCTGGAATGCGTTTGGGATGGTCCATAATTGCATCAGGCATTCCCAGCTCGATTACATCTTTGCAAAAGAAACAAGTCAATTATGTTGTTTTTATTTTTGTGTTGGGAAATGGACCTGGTTCTCCTTCTGTTCACAAGCATCCCTACTGGTACAGAATGGACCGAACCAATCACAACCAGGCATGCTGTATGACTCATGCAGGATGCAGCATTCAAAACAACCACGGTGGCAGCGGAAATGCCAACGGGATCTTAACTTTTGTGTTAATAATAAGGCAATAAGGCATTTTGGATATCTTGTTGATACTCGTCTGATTGTCGCCCTGCTTGCATCACTTGCTTTGTTTTGGTGATTGGTTGCTTCCCATATGGCACCTGGGAATTGAACTCTGATCCAGAGGAACCTGTTTGGCCAGAGTAGAGGAAAGGCACCTTTCTTTTGGACAATGCCCCGCCCATTTTTTAATGAAATTCGGCTGTTAAAGAATACAGAGTTGCCTTGTAGCCATTAGGTGACTGGCATCGATTAACAGTTGTATAGAAGTCGAGTTGGAAACTTTTATACATACAAGGAAAGTGGTTGTTAAGTCCACATTAATGATGATGGATCAATTAAGTAGTTCACATCACTCAACTTATCTTTAAAGTATCACTTAATTTAGTAGCATCATTGGTAGCAGCTGCTATCAACGGTGCTCCTCGCTACGACCTTCTGATTCATGAAGAGAATATGAAGACCAGAGTCTTAGGAGCGTAAAGTCGTGCCATCAGAATCAGGCGTCACAACAGTCAGATCAGCATCTCCTCTTGTCTGATGTTGATTATGGTTGTTGACAACTAATCATTTCTGTTTATATCTCCAAATTTAAAGCAGTTTGAAGCCAAAACTATTATCTATACAGTAGAATACGAACCGTGTCCCAGAGAGGAAAGAACTAGTGGTAATGACATTGCTGACAATCGCCAACAAGTTGCACTGCTGTTAAGAAAAACTTTTAGTTGTGGACAAATGGGCAAATGTTTCATACCCAGACACTCTTTACCTTTTCTTTTTAAGTGATACCTTTTCGGTTTTGTGTGAAGTTAGTGCACTGTAATTATATTGTAATGATAACCTAATACTTTCAACTTCTTTGGTATGTTCTCTATACCGCTTTGTTTTTGGTCACTACATTCACACAGAAATGACGGTTTAAACACTCACTAGCGATCTCTTTTTTCCAGCTGTGCATTCACAGTGGTCTCACGGAGGCGAAATACCCCCCCCCCCGTGTGAGCTTTCACAAAGTACGATGGCGCTCTGGGATTGGAAGGTGGTGCGCGACTTAGAGAGTTCGTCATATGGCTTGGCCAAACGGTTTCTGTCTCTCTGACCAATGTGGTCAAGAATCTTGTGGTATTTTGTTCCTACTGTGTTTTTCACCTGCTTGTAAACTTGTTCCGACGGCGTCCTGAACATCACGCCACCCTCGCTATCACACTCATTTCACCTGTGTTACCTCCTCCCGAGGTGGGAAATTGCTTTTCCATGCTTTAACGGGTAGGGATCATTTATTACACACAGATTGCGTAATGCAGTGTTTTTGGTGGGGAACCTGAGACGCTCGGAGGGGTTTTCATACCGTTTCAGAGTTTAAAAAATGGTAATTTCCGGTTTTATCTCAGATTCTATCTGCCTTTGTCCTCAATACAGGAATATTATGTGAAGGAAGAATTGTCTTCTGAGTGTCAGGACAAGGTGACCGATAAATAAGATCGTTACAGCTCGGAGAGAAAAGATGAGATTACTGTCGTTAGCGTAAAGTATGAGAAACTCTATCTGTTGCAGCGCTCTTGCAGGTCTTATCTCTTCGGTCTAGAGTATGAGGGCATGTACTTAGTCGAATTCTCTTCGTGTAAATTATATAGGTACCCTGGGCTCTCTGCTGCTATCGCTGTAGCCTTTGTAGTAGCTGCTTGATGATTCACACTTTGTATCTCAGGAACTTTTACGGCCTAATTTCTGCAGAGGCTGCGTCTTTAATGTGTTTAGACTGGCTTTACGGCCCCGTGAGCCGTGAAAGTGCTCCGCAGCAGCCTGCACAAACGTTTGTGTTTGGTTAAAAACATCAGCGTGGGATGCCTTTACTGCAGCTACAGGGATGCTGCGTGACCTTTGATATCCAGGTCTCGGGTAAACCAAAGAGATGCAGGAAAAATGGACCGGCTCTTCCTGCATTTGTCTGCCTTTGTCCCTTTTTCCTTGGATTGTGTTTTCCCCCCTCTGCTTACTTGGCCTCCTTAACGAAGCTTAAGTCTTGTCGAGGAAGTGGCCCAGTGTGGTTTAACCTGCCGGCATCCTCTGAGAATATTATCAGCATAATTCACATTGCTCCTCACTACAAGTCTTAGCGCTTCCTGCGGGATATTTTATGTTGGCTGGATTTAGGTACTTTTCACGCTCTGAACCACGAGCCGCGCAGCTAAGTCACTGTGTTGTAACACTCTTCTTTTCCGTGTCTTAAACTGGTTCACAAGCATTTTTCTGGAGAAAACGTATCCAACGTTTCCGCCCTGGGACTCTTTTGACGGCGTAAACAGCAGGAGAAAATCCTGTAGCAAAGCTGCACACAGGAAGTAGAAGGAATCACCTGCACAAACACTTTTCATTCAGCCAGAGAGAGTTTGTTTTTTTCAGCTCTTCCAGTGAAAACAACTGGGCTTGGTTGAGGTTTGCTATAATTGCTGGAATTTTTTTTCTTTTTTAAACTCATCTTTAAGGGTGCGTGCGCTATTTTGAGCATACGTAATGGCAAGGTTGGCGTTCCCTGCGGTGTTGCGCTGCGATTGCTAGTTTTCTGAGGTTACTCATGCAGAGTCCAGGCCTGAATGCTGGGCGGGGAGGCGAGGGAGCGACTGCTGACTCTGTTCTAACATGTCTGGCAATGCCGGCAGTTTGAGATCTGCATGCATGTGTGTGTGTGAGAGGCAACATGTGTGCTCGCACTCCTTCCTCAAAGCCACATGGATGCCAGATGCTCTGAATGTTGAATGAATTTTTCCGTAATTGTTGGTGAGCTGAAGTTGTACCTCACCCAGAACCCATTGCTGCTTGAGGTTTCACTTACAATTGTACTACAGCTCGGAAAACACCACATACGTTTCCCTTATGGCGTCTAAGGAAAGGGTTAAAAAAAATTCCCAACTATATTTGTCAGGTTTTTATGGGAACAGAACGCAAATAGAGGAGACTCGGAGGCAGGAGAAACCAGAAAGAATGAAGAGAATCGAAATGCAAGAAGCAACAAGAGGAGTTATGATAGGAGCAAATTAAGGAGCAAAATGACAACGGACTGGCAGGGGAGGGAGTAAAAGGCAGGATAATATATAAACATGGCGGCTGATGTAACACAGGTGTGAACAATCTGGATGGCGGAAAACAAGTTAACCTAAAGAGCTGCAGCTGTCGAATATTCTGGTAATCGATTATTCTATAGATTATTCCATCGAGTATTCGGATAAAAGTTACTTTTCCTTTATTAAAGCACATTTATAAATATGCAATAGAAAACAAGACAGATCAGTTGATAAAAACAACCAGCTTATTTCCTTTAAAAGAAAAATTGACATTTATTTACATATTATGCAAACTGGGAAACTGTTTGTTAACGTTTCCAATAAAAATAAATAAAATAACTTCAAACTTAACATTTCCTGAGACATAAAAAAACCCCTAAAAAACATTGTTTAAATAAAATTGAAATAAAATAACAAATGTTCTTAAACACTGCAGTTAAATTGTGCAACGTTTAAACAGAAATGCTTGGCTGTGGACCGGGACTTGGAACAAGAGTTTTACACAAAGTGGACCGGGACTTGGAACAAGATTCTTACACAAAGTGGACCGGGACTTGGAACAAGAGTCTTACACAAAGTGGACCGGGACTTGGACAAGAGTCTTACATAAAGTAGACCAGGACTTGGAACAAGAGTCTTACATAAAGTAGACCAGGACTTGGAACAAGAGTCTTACATAAAGTAGACTTGGACTTGGAACAAGAGTCTTAAGCCTGAATTATGGTTCTGCGTCAAACCAACGCAGAGCACACGCCGTTGCCGTGACGCCGTCGTGAACCTTCGGACTTCTCCGTCACTCCATTTCTCCGCAGTGCAGTTCCCCCGGTGACCGCTAGTTCGCGATCTTTTCCTGAATGGTTTATCCGACTTTTTCCGGTCACAGTGAATCAAAGAAATAAGGACAACTATTGTGCAAAAAACCAAAACAAAAAAAATCACACATACACGAAGAAAAGAGCGCTGAAAGTTCATGACTGATTCAAACCGGAAACCGTAAATGCGTTGCTTCCAAGTGAACCAATCACAGCCCTCTCGTCTGCGTTTGGTCTGCGTCTCCTCGACGCGTAGTTACAATTTTCGGGAGGTGACGTCAGTGATGGCGTGTGGTCTGCGTCGACGCGTACCACACGCCGTAGGCATGTCGTCGTTTTTAATTCAAGATCTTTTTATTGAAATTTTCACAAAATAACAAAGGTGAAATGCTGAATGTTAATTACAAAGATTTTGAGTAGGCATGGGCATGTTAATCATAGCATACACCAGTGTACAAAATATAAAAAACAATTAAACAGTATGAAAAGAAATAAAACAAAAACACAAACAAACTACAGACCAAACTAATCCCTCCCGTCACTGCCAGAATACTAATCACAATATGAGGTCATTCTGGCATGTCGTCGTTTTGACGCGGAACCATAACTCAAGCTTAACACAAAATGGACCGGGACTTGGAACAACAATCCATGCGAAACATGAGCTTTAAATGTATTTTAAAATCAAACTAGTCTTCGGTGCAGAGGAACTTCCTCGAGGATTTTTTGTAATCAAGTTACTCAAGGAATAGTCGCAGCCTTAAACCTAAACCAACCCACAAAGAATAAAACTTTCACATAAGACAGGAAGTAAAGCAACTACTAAAGACAAAAAGGCCAAGACAGAAGAATATAGTTGAGACTCGTCTAGAAAAACTTAAAATATGAGCAAAACAAGTCCCCTGAAACCACTGCATCGAGTATGAATGTAGCGTGTTTGAAATTGTGGCTCTCTGCCACCACAGCAAGGTAGTAGCACTATTCTGCAACCTGAGCATCTGACGATAATAGTACTAACAAGAGCAATCATTTATGCTGGGCTCTATGTTAACGTTTTTACCTTTATACCTTTATATTATACACTATACGAATTGATTTATCTAAATGTAATATAAAAAAAAAGCCTTCAGAAAAAGGTCCAGTGTGCAACTGACTCGTCTGCCTCGTATCTTCGTCTTCAAGTTAGAAGAACGGCGGTTTCTTCTTCTTCTGACTTCTGTGACTTAAAGCCATTTAAGTCTGGCTTGTGTGAGTAGTTCAGCCCGAGGCCATGTAAAATCTCTCTGCGACTTGTGTAACAGCATAAGTACAAGTCTGGCTTTCAGCAGTTTGTGAGCGTGACATTTGATCAAAGATTTGGCCGAGACGTTTGTCATTGATTTGTGCGAGGAATTCTCACATTGAAGAAACAGTCGACTGTCAGTGTTGTGGGTAAACTGCTGTGATTCCCATCCTGACTTCCATCAAACTTGGATCATGAGTGGTTTGGCTTGTCAAATATTTTGATTTACTCAGAGCCAGGAACAGAATGTTTGTCTTCGCTGCAAGTCGGTCTTAACAGTTCACAAACGTCTGATAGATGATATTATGGGCAGGGGATCATGGGAATGTTTTCCCCCCTGTGTTAGATTAGTTTTAAGGGGCTGAGCAAACTCACCAAGGGCATTCAGGTACTTGTGCAGCAGCCAAACAAGTCTACTATTACAGCCCGTAATTCGTTTACCGCTGTATCCCGCTGACAGCAGAGAAATGAAAACTTTTCAAAATACAACTTTTATTGGAGTGGGTTTTGCCAAGTGTGGCACAGATGAAGATACTTCCTCACGACAACCACTTCCCAACATCACGACACGCCAGATGGAATCCACAACAGATTCTGAGACCAAAAGTGGTGTTTCTGCTGGTGAAGCACTCTGCCCACCAGTTTGTACTCAGTCGACCTCTTCCCACCGGTATCTGGTGTTTTTAGTTTAGACTGACGGAGCTAAAAAGTGCAAAAGTTTGAAATTATTTTGCTGCCTTAAAGCCAAGACTCCAGATGTTGCAACAGTCTAAGATCGTGTGACAAAATCTTACTCGCTTACTCGCTTTCTTTGCTCAGGAAGTCCAAAAGAAAGTTTCTGCAACCCAACTCTGAATTTGTAATGTAATGTACTTTATTTATATAGCACTTTACATCAGCCTTTTGGTTTTGCCAAAGTCTTTACAACAAGTAATGAATAAAAAAAAGGATAAATAAGGATACAGTAATCCCTCGTTTTTCGTGGGGGTTACGTTCCAAAAAGAACCCGTGATAGTTGAAATCTGTGAAGTAGTAACCTTTATATTTTTTTTTACAATTATTATACAAAGCTTCTAGTTGCGGAGATCAGCGAACCGAGTAACTGGATCTGAACGGGAGAATCGATGCAGGACGTTTTGTCGACATTATGGGTTTTGGAGAAAATTTGCAAACTTAAATTTGGCGAGCTGTTTTACGTACATGTACATGTACTAGGAATGGGTGATATTTTACCGTTCACGATAAACCGTCAAAAAAATTCCTCACGATAAGAATTTGTCATCTCGCGGTAAAAACTATAAATTCCTGTTGATGATGTTTTTGTGTAAAGATGATTTATGGTTCTGCGTTAAATCCACGCACAACGTACGTGAAGGAAGGAAGGAAGGAAGGAAGGAAGGAAGGAAGGAAGGAAGGAAGGAGAGAGCAGGAGGAAAGAAGGAAGGAAGGGAAAAAAAGAGGAAGGAAGGAAGGAAGGAAGGAAGGAAGGAAGGAAGGAAGGAAGGAAGGAAGGAAGGAAGGAAGGAAGGAAGGAAGGAGAGGAGAGAGCAGGAGGAAAGAAGGAAGGAAGGGAAAAAAAGAGGAAGGAAGGAAGGAAGGAAGGAAGGAAGGAAGGAAGGAAGGAAGGAAGGAAGGAAGGAAGGAAGGAAGGAAGGAAGGAAGGAAAAGAGAAAACAAGGAAAGGAGGAAGGAAGGGAAGAAGGAAGGAAATGAGCCTGCCTGAAAGAAAGAAAGAAAGAAAGAAAGAAAGAAAGAAAGAAAGAAAGAAAGAAAGAAAGAAAGAAAGAAAGAAAGGATAAATTCCCGTTGATACGTTTTTGTGTAACAAACATGGCGGATCTGAGAGCGAGATAGATTTATAGTTAAAAAGATGGAGTTGAATTGGTATTTTTTTTATCGTCATTTTTATCGTTATCGGGATAAATGCCAGAAATTATCGTGATACATTTTTTAGTCCATACCCCCCATCCCTAACATGTACATATTGAACCATATCCTTATTGACACACAGGAAGTGAAGAAGCGGGGAGACTGTTTAGCCAATCAGAATGCAGAACACGATGCACAATGCAAATCCGTGAAGCAGCGGATTTGTGTTAAAAGCCGTCTTAAATAGGTGGGTTTTAAGCCAGATTTAAAAATGCTGAGGTCAGAAATAAGCCATAACTCAGCGGGGAGCTTATTCCACAGCCTGAGAGGGGGGGCAACGGAGAAGGCCCGGTCCCCTCAATCTGGTCTTACTCTTGATGTTTCACATCATAATCATAAAATGTCCAGAGATGGGTAGAGGAGCCAAAATTTGTACTCAAGTAAAAGTACTGTTACTTCAGAATAATATGACTCAAGTAGAAGTAAAAAGTAGTCATCCAAATAATTACTTGAGTAAAAGTAAAAAAGTACTTGGTGAAAAAACTACTCAAGTACTGAGTAACTGTTGAGTAACGTCTGATTTATTTTTTAACACAACCATTCAAATAGACAAAAGTACAAAATAATCATCTTCAGGCAAATTTAATCAATAAAATAAATTAAAATTAATAAAAAATAGTTTAAATTAAAATAATCTTAAAGTAAATTCAAGTACTTTAATAAATAATAAAATAATAACTTAAGAAATTAAGCACAAGTTTCACAAAATTTCAAGCCTTTGTACTTTTCTTTTTTAACCAGGCAGAACTAGAACAAACATGAACTCATAGAAACTCTGTGTGTGTTTGAGTCTGTGTAAATGTGACAAAACATGCAAAAACAAACATTTTTCCCAAAGAATCACCCAGTGATGTCATGAGATTGACGCGTACGTGGATAAAAGGGATAAAAGAAAAGTAACAGCTCAACGTAGCCTAATGTAGCGGAGTAAGAGGAACAGTTTCTTTTTCACAAATCTACTCAAGTAAAAGTAAAAAGTATAGTGATTCAAAACTACTCCTAAAAGTACAACATTTCCCAAAACTTACTCAAGTAAATGTAACGGAGTAAATGTAACTTGTTACCTCTGGAAATGTCTGACAATAATAGTCTCCAAAAAACTTAAATATGAATGAATTCTGTTTGGATAACACCTGAAGTGACGTGTATTTATCGCCTGCGGCTCGATGGTGTTGGTGTGAAGGTGAAGGTTCCTGAGGGGTCTTGACCCCCATTTGTCCAGCCATTCCTCAGATATTTCCTTCTGCAGAGTTGAGAAAAGGCTCCACAGGACAGCGGAGCGCTGACATATTGGAAAGGTCAACGCATGCACAAACTTCAAAAGGAACATTAATAAATTTAGTGGCTAGTTAAGCAAGTTAAGAACTCACCGTCATCTGTTTTGTTCATCTGTCACGCTTCATTTATGAAGCATATCGTGTGCCTTGAGAGAAATAGACAAAGAACAAAAAAACAACCAACTCTGGGTCAAAATGCAGAGCGTTGCTCTGCTTGTCATGGAAACATGACACTCTACCAACACTCGGTGTGGTTACATGTGCATCTAAATCCAGCTATTGGCAACAATCTAGCTAAGGATTAAACGTGAGTTTCCCAGAAATCCAGGTAAACGGAGACGAGAAGACAATCGATTATTGAGTGAGGTGCGTTCCACTCCGTGACGCTAGGTGGCGCCAGAGACGTTCAATATACGAGACAGCCCACTACGGTTGTGTTTCCTGTATCTGTGTCACGTGACTGCCACGCCCCCTTAGGAGACCGGAAGTAGGTCCTGAGTCTATTGAGTCCTATGGGAAAAGTGAATGTGAGCACAGATTATTACCAATTCCTTCGCCCCATAGTAACCTAAGTAAATATGGGACCCATTTTTCAAAAGCCACAAACCTTCTGAACATTCTGACACCAAAATGGCAATTTTCAGACCGACAGATTAGGAGAAAATGAACTTTGTTTGAGACCTGTCTCTGTCTGAGCAACACACTCTCGCCAGATTTGGCTCTCATCGTTTTCCCATCGGATAAAATGAAGTTTAAAACTAAAATAAAACTTGCTTCTTTGGTTAATAATACTGTTATTTTTATTATTTAAGTCTTTTTGGAAGAAAGTTGTACTGTATCTAGTGTTGTATGTTCCAAAACGATGTGGGGAGAGGGGCGGCCACGCCCACTTAGGAGACAGGAAGTGTATACCATTTCATACCATTGGCAGTAACGGTAATGCGCTATCTTCTGTATCGAGGATCTTTGGTGGCGCCACACACTTTTGCATTCTAGTTCTTTTTTGTTCGTATTCTTCTTCTACCGTTTTGATATTCTGGCTTTCGCGGTGTCGTCACTTCCAGGAGGGGGAGTCCCGGCGCGGCTAAGCGTGGGTTGCGTATACATGCAGGAATAACTCGGATTAGGACGTATCATCTGGCACTAAAAGCTCGATCTCAAGAGCTTCAGTTCGGTTCCACTACAACCAGCTAAAATGTAAACACGGCTTTTAAAACTCCGATATCAGTCGGATTAAGGCAACGATTCGACTTTCTGTTAGTGCATATAAACCAGGGGTCGGCAACCTGCAGCTCTTTAGCGCCGCCCTAGTGGCTCCCTGGAGCTTTTTCAAAAATGTTTGACCTTTTTTTCTTTTTTTTCTTCCTTTTTCCTTTCCTTTTTAATTTCGACTTTTTCCTCTACATTTCGACTTTTTTTCGACATTGTATTTCAACATTAATCTCAACATTTCAACTTTTTTCTCGAAAATTTTGACTTTTTCTTGACATTTCGACTTTTTTCTCGAGATTGTACTTCAACATTAATCCCGACATTTCGACTTTTTTGTCGATATTTCGACTTTTTTCCTTGACATTTCGACTTTTTTCTCGACATTTCGACTTTTTTCTCGAGTTTGTACTTCAACATTAATCTCGACATTTCAACTTTTTTGTCGATATCTCGACTTTTTTCTCGACACTTTCTGACTTTTTTATCGACATTTCAACTTTTTTCTCGAAATTTTGACTTTTTTCCTCAACATTTCGACTTTTTCTCGACATTTCGACTATTTTCCTCGACATTTCGACTTCTTTCT
This sequence comes from Cololabis saira, assembly GCF_033807715.1. Classification (NCBI taxonomy): domain Eukaryota; kingdom Metazoa; phylum Chordata; class Actinopteri; order Beloniformes; family Belonidae; genus Cololabis; species Cololabis saira. Next base: position 37,443,938 of record NC_084602.1, read on the forward strand.
CGACATTTTGACTTTTTTCTCGACATTTGCCTTCATACTAAGGCTTATACAAGACTTTTTATTTTTTGCGGCTCCAGACATATTCGTTTTTTTGTGTTTTTGGTCCAATATGGCTCTTTCCACATGTTGTGTTGCCGACCCCTGATATAAACGTAGTGACTGAGATCGACCAATGACAGCGCTGACAGTGTGTCATGTGGCTTTTGGCGCAGCATTTGGGTCTGAATGAAAACGACCCTCGGGAATGTGGATGTTTAGTCAGACGGAGATAAAAACTCTTCTTTTGTGACCTCACATGTGTTTCCTTTATGTCGATACCAGATTTACTCCGACAAACCTCGTAGTTGTAGTCGGGTTGGTCAGGAAGGGGTTAAGAGAATCAGCAGAACAGAGGGGGCAATAATCCAACTCCTGACCAAAGTTATTCCTGTTTCCCATCAGTTCAGTCACATTTCTTACAACCTGAATAAATCCATCTCTTGCCAGGTAAAAAGAAAAAAGGCAGATTCAAACTTATTGTTTCAATATAAAGTATAAAAGTTAGGTGTTCGCAGGGGAACCCTTAAATATTTCAGCGAGGGCCGTCCGTGTCGGCATCTGGAACCCATGAAACCGGCCTGTTCTCGTACCGGTAGTTGTACGAAAGTTTGGTTTGTACAGGACTGTCTCAGAAAATTAGAATATTGAGATAAAGTTCTTTATTTTCTGTAATGCAATTAAAAAAACAAAAATGTCCTACATTCTGGATTCATTAAAAATCAACTGAAATATTGCAAGCCTTTTATTATTTTAATATTGCCGATCATGGCTTACAGCTTAAGAAAACTCAAATATCTTATTATTATTATTATTTTATTATATTATTATTTTAATTTTTATTTATTTATCTTATTTTGTTTTTTTTATTTTTATTTTTTAATTTTTTTTGTTGCTGCTGTTTTGCGTGTCCTGTATTTTAGTTTATTACTTTATTTTTCCTATTATTATTGTCTTCAGTCAGAGTTTCATTGGTAATCGGTACTTACTTTCGGACCTGTTTATAATTACGCATTTTGCAGTGTGTGTGTTTTGGGGTGTTTGTTATGTTAAGTTTTGTGTCCTTATTTATTTTATTGATTTATTTTTTTTAATTTAATTTATTTATTTATTTTTTATTTTTTTTGTGTGTGTATGGTAAAATATAAAACGGGGTATTCTGTCGAACCCTTTAAAAGAAATGTTTATTGTGTAATATAATTTACATGGATTACCCAATAAAGAAACATGTTTAAAAAAAAAAACTCAAATATCCTATCTCAAAAAATTAGAATATTCTGGGAATCTTAATCTTAAACTGTAAACCTTAATCAGCAATATTAAAATAATAAAAGGCTTGCAATATTTCAGTTGATTTGTAATGAATCCAGAATGTATGACATTTTTGTTTTTTTAATTGCATTACAGAAAATCACAATATTCTAATTTTCTGAGACAGTCCTGTATCTTTGCAGAGCCGGTTGTGTAGATTTTCCAGCTTTTGACATCAATAAAACTCAAGAAAAGGAGGAATGCAGGAGTGTAACGTGGCTTCATAGGTGGAGGTGGTGGTTTTGTGAGTGTTTTTAGGGATCCAACGAGCAGAAACGGTTCTCAGAAGAGCCGGAGACGACTGGCACGTTAATCAAACAACGGTTTAATTTTTCCGTCCGTTGGAAAGCGGCTCTGAATGTTTCTCGTGATGACTGGAAACTATGTCGGGGCGAGCTGACGTTGCTTTTCTGTTCTGGGCCTGCGAACATGGCTGAGCCCCCGGATCATTAACGCCGCGCCGTCGTCCCACGTTCCCCCCCGTTCCAGCCAAGGATGCTGCCGGAGGATTGTGGGTACGGAGACGGTGTGGGTGCAGCGCGTTTTCATGCGTCGGGAATCAAAGGCCGCCATTGTTGCAACGAGAAGCAGATGTTAGTGAGGAATTCTCCTGACTGCAGCAGTTTTTTTTTCTTTCTTCATGCCTGAGCTCTGAGCGCTGCCTCCGTCCACTTCCCTCCCTCCCTCCCTCGTTCCCTCGCTCTCCGCTGTGTAAATCTCTTCTTTTTCCCGTGCTTTGACAGCCGCTGTACCTGAGGCTAAGCCGGCGTGGCGACAGCCTCCGTCGGGAGCGGAGGAAGTTTCTCTGAACCTTATCTAAACCTCTCTGGTGTCGGCGGAGGGAGGGAACGAGGGAACGAGGGAGGAGAGGTGCAGCGGTGACAGAGGTCTGAGCATCCCTGTCTCTGCTGTCACGCTCCACTCCAGTCTGCCACGTTGACAGAATCCGGGCTGAAAGGCCGGAGGAAGCCGGGCCCGCTGCTCTTTGACATTTAGACATTTATTATTCTTTATTTCATTCATTAATCAAAATCATAATGAGAATGAGAATCAGAATCACGTTTATTTGGCTAAGTCAGGTCAGACAAGACATGAAATTTGACTCAGTTATTTTCGCTCACTGTACAGTAAATAGGCAATAGGCTCTTATTAACATATATGGGTCAATGACGAATAAGGATTTTCAACAGGTCAATTTTTTGAGTTTTTGGTCAAGATAAAGTGGCACTAGCCTTAAAAAAGGTCATGTGTCCGGCCCGCTCGGTGGCGCAGTGGGTTAAGCAGCGGGCCATATACTGAGGCTACAGTCCTCCTCCTGCAGCGGTCGTGGGTTCGAATCCAGCCCGCGCACCTTTGCTGCGTGTCTTCCCTGTTCTTTCTCTACCCCTTTCCAATCTGCATCTCCAATAAAGGGCCACTAGAGCCCAAAAAAACCTTAAAAAAAAAAAAAAAAAAAAAAAAAAAAAGGTCATGTGGTGCAACCATGATTCATATTAAAATAAATTAATTTCCTTAACAAAGTTTTCAGTATTATACAAAAATGGTTGTGTTTTTAATGGTCTCGCCACATGATATTTCATAAAATGGACATAATCAGTCAAACTTTGTTCGTATATTATGATGGAAATACAAATACAAATGTTTTGCAATCTTACACACTACAAGACACTTCAGAAATCATGCCAGATAGAAGAAGATTGATTTAGAAACATTTAGAGTGATTCCAAAACAAGATTTCAAAACAAGAGTCCTGGTGCTTAAAACAACAACAAAATCCCAAATAACTAGTATTTTTTGTAAAATTCAAATGAGTCCATATGTGGGACAGGTCGGTCATATATATTGTATTTTCTTATCCATTTAAACCTTTTTTGAATTGAAAAAACATCTGTTTTTCAGAAAATATAGGCGTCACGTCATTGACCCATATACAATTTTTAAAAAGTGATAGGTGCAGCAGTATGAGGTACACATGATTATTGATTAAAAGAAATTAAAAGAAAACAACAAAAAACAGTTCAATATAATTACAACAAATCTCTTTCCTTGAATGAAAGGGAACAGAAAGAGGGATAAGCTTATTTCATCTTTCCCTTTTTCCTAAGAAATCAAATTTCAATTAATGTAATAATAAAAAAAACTAATTATGCAATTTAAAAAAAACACTTTCCAATAAACGTCATTTAAAAAAACTAACAAAAAACAAAACCAAAACGACAAAAAAGTTATAAAATAACACAAAATAGCTGTCGTATATATAGTCGCACTCTTTTTTGATTCAAAGAAAAAAATATGACAATGGTGCTAAAAAGAGAGAGAGAAAAAAGAAAACCCACCTTAACTTAACAATTATCATGATATTTCTTCATCAAACTAGCTTTTATTATTCTTTTAAATGTAATGTTTGATTTGCATTCTTTGGCTTCTGTATCCAGATTGTTCCATAAACTGACACCTTTTACAGAAACACAACGTTCCATCAATTATGTTCTGAATTTAGTTTTTTAAAGAGGCTTCTGGTTTTTGTGCTGGTGTTGCTGCAGACGGACCTCAGCGTTGCACCGTTTCATCATCCTGCACTCTCAAATAGTGTTTAAGAGAAACCACCTTCCTATTTCACGGGTGACGTCCCTCCTCTGCAGTGACGCCTCATTTACAGACTAGACATGACACATAAGACCTTCAAACCTGCGACGGTCCGTTCAGTCATCCCTGAATTACGCAAGAGTCCACTTTTACCATCCAGGGATCGTGTAAATGCGGCGCTGCCAGGGCGTTTCTGTGGGGGGGGGACGAAGGCGTGAAGGTTTCCATGTTCTGAGATCACCAGCTCCACAAATACCTTTTCAATTTGTTTCCAAATGTTTGTGGTCGTAAGAAAAAAGCCGGTTACGAGATTTCTCACAGCAGGTCCAACGAGACGGGCCTCAGTCTCCAGGCTGTTGTCCTCAGGAGAAAATTAGAATATTGTGATAAAGTTCTTTAATTTCTGTAATGCAATTAAAAAAACAAAAATGTCATACATTCTGGATTCATTACAAACCAACTGAAATATTGCAAGTCTTTTATTATTTTAATATTGCTGATTATGGTTTACAGTTTAAGATTAAGATTCCCAGAATATTCTAATTTTTTGAGATAGGATATTTGAGTTTTCTTAAGCTGTAAGCCATGATCAGCAATATTAAAATAATAAAAGGCTTACAATAATTCAGTTGATTTGTAATGAATCCAGAATGTATGACATTTTAGTTTTTGTAATTGCATTACAGAAAATCACAATATTCTAATTTTCTGAGACAGTCCTGTATTATTAAACTTGTCATTATCGGACAGATATTTAATCCCAATTAACTGGATGACAATATCACAAACTCTTCCACGATAAGATTTAAACCGAATGGATTCAGGAAATCAATATGAGACATTATTGTATGTTAATCTAAAAGTAATCCCTTAAATTCACATCAGATTGCAGTAAATAACTAAATTCTCATTTCACATTTTTATTCCTTGGTTAATCTAGATCAGGGGTCGGTAACCCAAAATGTTTTAGAGCCATATTGGACCAAAAACACAAAAAACAAATATGTCTGGAGCCGCAAAAAATGAAAAGTCTTATAAGCCTTAGAATGAAGGCAACACATGTTGCATCTATCTATATTAGTTAAAACTGTTAAAACAGTTTTTTTCATTATGCACTTCGAGAAAAAAGTCGAAATGTCGAGAAAAAAAAGTCGAAATGTCGAGAAAAAAGTCGAAATTTTGAGACAAAAGTCGAAATATCGAGATTAAAAAGGAAAGGAAAAAGTAAGAAAAAGAGAAAAAAGGAAAAAAGAAGAAAAAAAAGAAAAAAAGATTAAAAAAAGAAGAAGAAAAAAGGTCATACATTTTTTTTAAAGCTCCCGGAGCCACTAGCTCTAGAGCCGCGGGTTGGCGACTCCTGATCTAGACAGTTAAAGACAGTAACTAGAGAGTAAAAGGAAGAAATAAAAGGAAAACAGACCACAAAAAGCCTCTTATTAGCATGTATTCATTAGTAATTCATGTGCACACGTCTGATTGATAGTTTCATCTCGTATCGATGTCAGCGGATCGTTTATCGTTAACTAGATGTTTATCGAGGCTACAGTGTTACGTATTAAACATGTTGTAGGGGTGGGGGGGCGGGTTTAAGCGATGACGTACAAAAGCAGCCAAGAATGTTTAAAACCACCAAACCAGGCTGCAGGATCGCTAACGGGAGCTTGGATCAATACGTTTTACTGTTAAACTACAGATTTTCAATCTTCTGTGCCAATTCCAGGTAGGGCTGGGCAATATGGACCAAAAGTCATATCTCAATATTTTCTAGCTGAATGGCGATACTCGATATATATCGATAATTTTTCTGTGCCATTATTGGGGTTTCCCCCAAAAGATTATAGCATAGCATCTCTGTTAGCATCTCTGTTAGCATCTCTGTTAGCTTCATCTTTTTCTGAGGCAAAACCTTAAAAAAACTGTCAGTTTTAATACAAAGCCTCGTGCCAAAGGTCTGCACAATATCAAAATGTATAAAACAAATGAAATAAAAATAAACTGCCTGCATGTATAGAATAAAATAAAACAAATATCCCTTTCCTGCATAACAATTAAATTAAAATACACTGTGCAATTAATACAATGTAGACAGTAACAGGCAGACTTTTCCACTGAGGTTGACAGTTGTGCAAATAACAAAACATTTGCGCAAATCTCAAATAAAACATTCAAGTCAATTTGTCATAAAATAAGCTATATCAAAATCATTAAAAAAAAAAAAAAAAAATTAAATTTTTTTTTAAATCGATATAAACGATATTTTCTCGTACCATATCGCGTTTGAAAATATATCGATATATATTAAAATCTCGATATATCGCCCAGCCCCAATTCCAGGTTCTGATTTCCTCAAAGGTCTGACCTGGTGGTCTAACTGGTCTAACTGGGATCAGTCTGAATAGATGAACCGGATCAACGATGCGGCTCCTGCCTTTGTTTTTAGCCTCTTTAGCCTCGTGAGCTTCATAATAGAAGGCGTTTTTAGATGATATCCTGCTATTATCGCCTGTTTAACATGTGTTGGGCCATATAAACGTGAGGCGTGTTGTTTAACGCCCCGGGCCTGAAGGCGAGTAGGGAATCATTATCTGCATAACATAACGTAAGACGTGTGGGCGTGTAGGAGGACGTATCGTCTCTGCATCAGACACGTGTCATTTCAAAATAAGGCTTTTCTCCATAATTTTTTTGTCAATTAATCTAATGATTATTTTTTTTAATTAATCTTATGATGATTGTCTTTCCCACTTTTTCAAACTTCTTTGTGTTAAATGCCAACAAATAATACATTGTACCATTCTCACAACTTTTTACTTTTAAATCTGAAAAAATAAAATACATTTCATACATAAACCAAAGCAAAAGTGTTGTAGAGCATCATTTGGTTTATTCAGAACAACCTTAAACTTATTCAAAGCCCAAAAAGTGCAAACACAATTTAAGACGTCACTTTGTGTAAAAGTCCGTAATTGACTGGCTGGTTTTCCATCACCAGCGTTAATCACTGCACAATTCACGTTGAATATGTTCGTTTTTTAAGCCTAAATGATCTTTTACCAGCTGACAGCACAAAGTCGGATGTATATTTGCTCAATATATATTGACAGACAACATAAACAATAAAATTCAGATTCAGATTCAGAAAACTTTATTCATCCCCGAGGGGCAATTGCAGGACAACTGAGCAGCAAGACGTTGAAAATAAAATAGAATAAAAATGAACAGGGCATGTCTCCTTATGTACAAAAAAATATATAAATATACGAATGTCAAAAAAATCTACAACAGAGTGACTGTAGTGGTATAAGTGAAAATATAATAAAATATCAATATTGCTTATCGATTTGTCTTTTACACCAGAAAATGATCGAGCCCCTGCTTCCAGGTGAAACTATAAAATAACAAACTACTTTTAACGCGTTTACAGTCACATAATTATGAGGTAAATGCTTATATTGTTGTTATGTCGCTGCCACAGAACCACAGAATGTTTTCTGCTGAAACACACGGCGGTCTTGATGTTCTGCTACGTTATTTAGATATTAGAGAGCATCCAAAGAAACATATTGTTGGTTTTCTCCCTGAAAAAGTCCCAAACTTGATGCTCGATCCAGGTTTTAAGAGGTAAAAGTTCTATTATATTGTTGTTTGCTCCTCGTACTCGCTGTAGCAGGGTGTCGTGCACATGCGGCGTGCAAAACGCATCAACGCTCTCCATGCAAGTGGACGTTTTTACGTAATCGATTACGTCGACGAGTCACTGCAGCTCTATTTCACAACCAGGACGGATGAACATCGGGCTGAGCCTACAAACTGTTTTGTTTTTATTCCTTTTTCCTGTTTTTCCCGTTATTTTGGTAGAAACGTAGCTTGATTTACTGAGTTTCTGAGCTGATGGCATCAGGAATTAGATATTCGTTCACGGGAGACCCCCCCACCCTTCACCAACAGCTAAAATCACTTTTATGTTTTCAATAAAGCACCATTATTTGTGATATTTCCTCCTGTTGTGTGAAGCTGGTGCTGGAGTCTCTAGATCAGACCTGAAAAGATCATCTGATGTCCACTTTGAAGCCAAAGACTTCGTCCAAATCTCACACTTCCTATTGTAAGTGCTTAAACGTGTTCGCACTGATAATTCTGTCGTCTCAAGTAAACTGCAAGTACTCAAGTCCTGAGTGTTTCACTCTTCACACCCTCAATAGTTCCCTCTGCTCCTGCTTTGTCAGACCCATCGTTGGAAAAAGAAGTTTTAGGTTTTAAAAGAGACAGTGCAACTTTAACCGTCCAGATTATAGACACATGGGAAGGAAAATAGGTTCATTTTGTTTGAAATTTACCGATGAAACAAATCCCTCCTCGCCAAAGAACAAGATAGCAATGATGATTTTAGATCCGGACAGCACCGTACGTTACATGTGTGAGAACACTTGGTGTTTACTTTGTTTTAATCAGTTGTGATAGAGTATCTATGAATGTTTATTATTATTCTTCTTGTGTTCTGTTCTGTTTAAACTGTGCTTTGATAAAAGGCTGTGTTATTTACACGTTTGTCTTTCCTGCTATCGTAAAGCACAGCGAGTGAAACATGGGGACTGGATTATTTCTCTTAGAGAGTATGAGGTAACCAGCAGGCAGCGGTTTTACATTTGCAAACTTTCATCTGATAAAATTACCCCTGACAAAGCCTGCGTTCTGATTTTGGTTGTACGAACGGCTCACGGTCGGGCTGCAGTTGCTCTGCCGGCGGGTGGAAGTGAGGAAGGAAGTGATACCTCCCGGACCGGACGGCTCCAGATGTTGGGCTCATTGACGAGTCTTTCACGTTGCATAGCGATCAAGGGGCCGAATCCCGACCGTCTGTGGATGTGACCCCCTGATGAGCTCGGCATCTGTCAACCCGGGCCTAAACGTCCCCCAGCTCCTCCGGGAGGATACCAAGACGTTCCTAGGCGACTGATTGATGTCCCGTCTCTGAAGACCTGTTTCTCTACATATTTTAACCAGCACTAAACTTTTATTTAGGCCTTGTCTAGAAGTGACTTTTCGTCCAGGCTGGGGATCATATCTGTATCCTCTGTCAGTGCGGTTTTGTAGTCCTACGGAACAGGATTAAAAAACTATTTAATTCTGAGAAAAAAGCCACACGGTGCATCCAAAATGCCGTACTAAACAGTATAAAAAGTATACTTAAGTTTGGCACACTTTTGAGTAAATATCAGTAGTATGCATTAATTCGGACGTACTATTAAGAGCCACATGGCACTTCCTGCTGTTGGGAGGAAGTGACGTGTCACAGCAGCAGTAGCAGCTGTTACCATGGTAACAGCAGCGGTAGCAGCTGTTACCATGGTAACAGCAGCAGTAGCAGCACCGCTCCGCTATTTCCCGTTTATCCTGTCCGAAACAAGATGACATTATATAATATTATTATATACGAATATTATAATATTAATAGTCGACTCTGAGATTAAAGTCGGAATTCTGACAGATAAAAAAAATCTTCCCAAAATTTTTTTTGTTTAAGGCTTCTGAAAAAGTGCCCCAAACACACCGCTTAACCTTTTTAAGATAAATAAATAAATAAAATGCTTCCACGGTTGTAGCTATGACTTGTAGCTGCTGCCGAGCCGACTTTGTTTTGGAAGTACGGATCAGATTTCTGCCAGTTTGGGGATACAAAGTACACTACACTACAAAAAAATAATCCAGTGATTCAAATTTTGATACAAAGCAAGTAAAAACTTTTTCCATTGATGTGAACGAGAGAGACGGCTGTTTTTTCCAACCGGATTAACCGGATGTAGCAACAGAGGATGATTTTTCTGACTGGTCAGTCAGGGACCAATCAGAAGGCTGATAAAGGGTCAATTCTGAGATTAAAGTCAGAATTCTGAGATTAAAGTCAAAATTCAGATTTTTTTTCTCTGAATTTAATGTATTTTCCTTCAGTGGCCTTAATCCTCTTCCTTATGGACCTAATGTTGATTTATTCATTTATTTTTAATGTCTGGGAACATCTCTGGGTCCCTCACATCACGTCTGCTCTCTGGATGAGTGAGTGGAGGAGGGAAGTGATCCGATTATAACGGTTTCACTTCTAATCACCCTCACTGCCGTAAGACGGCTCAGACCGATGTACAACCGGCCACTGGACCGCCCGGACCGGCACTAGAGCACGAGGCAGTCGGCTGGCGTGTTCGTGGGTTTCCTGTGTTAGCCTGCAGGTCCGTTGGTGCAGACGTGTGCAGCAGAGGATCATGGGTCATCAGCAGACTGCTGACTGCGGTGCTGCTAACGACCCGGGTTAATGAGAACCGTCCATCAGCGAGTGTGCAGCAGCAGCAGGACCGTTACTCAAGCACAGCCACACGGGTCCAGCGGTTCTGCTGCCGTTGCTGCTCGGGTTTTGTTGGGTCACACTGATGCCTGTAGAGACGGGCCTGCTGGCTGGACCTAAGTGCAGCGCAGGACATTAGAGGCCCCGTTTACACGTAGCAAAAACGGTGGTGTTTTCATGCGTTTTGGTCGTTCGTTTACACGAAAATGAAGCTCAAAGTCTCCAAAAACCATCATTTCTGAAAACTCCGGCCAAAGTGGAGATTTGCAAAAACTCCGTCTTCACGTTTGCTTGTAAACGGAGGGAAACAGACATTTAGGCTTCAGAACGTCACATTATACGACAGAATGAATCTTCACCAGCATCATGTGTGCGACCTATGTTTACAATTTGTTTGGCCACTGTCAATATTTTGTTGTATTTTACCTGTTTAGTTTATTTTATTGGTCCTTTTCAATTCCCAGTACAGGTGCAATTCGTCTGTGCCAAACAAAAAAAAACAACAATTTTTGGTGTATACACACAAATATATATATATATATATATATATATATATATATATATATATATATATATATATACATATACATTGATATATACAATCTTTATACAATTCTAGTTAATCACCAAGGACCAAAAGGCGTAGACAGAAGCCTAAGCTTATGACGCCTACCCTTTTCACAAAAAAATGTTAGTTTTATAAACTAGTACAGTGTCATACAGTATTTGTATAATCAATAATACAATAGTACATACACATACCTACACATATACAGTACATTCATACATACATACATACACGCATACTGTGTATGCATATATATGTGTATACATACACACACACTTACTCATATATACATACACACATACACATGTCCATAGGTACATGTACATATATGTTTTATATTCTAAAGTCACACTTAAAAGTAACTCCACTCCTCTGTCACTCCAAACGAAAGACTCTCGTTCATCTTGGAAGTAACTGGAAGTTACTCGTGTCATTTGTTGATGTTTTTTTCCAGGATTCTGATTGGCTAGCATGACTTTATCTTCTCGTTACACTGCCCCCTGTAGGTCTGGATGCTCATAGCACCTTAACAGCTATTTATGCAGGTTCGTGTAAATGATGGTATTTTTCAAAACGTAGAGGAGGAAATATCCGTTTTTGTAAATACCCGGCTAAGTGGAAACGTGGCCTTACGTTATTGAGATGTCCCCGAGCAGCAGAGGTTCCTCCGGGTCTAACAGGGTCCAGTTCCTCCGGGTCTAACAGGGTCCAGTTCCTCCGGGTCTAACAGGGTCCGGTTCCTCCGGGTCTAACAGGGTCCGGTTCCTCCAGGTCTAACAGGGCCCGGTTCCTCTGGTCTAACAGCAGAACTCCGGTTCCCCCGGGCCCGGCAGCAGAACTGCAGCTGATCCGTTGATGTCAGCGTGGTCAGTTAATTTCAGGCTTGTTTTCACAGCTGCAGCCTTGTTAAAGCCACAATTGAGTCATTTGAGGCTCCCACAGTCGGGCTCTTTAAGGCGGGTCCGATCTCCATTCCTGTTTCATTAACTATGTGGGTTTAGCAGCTCCAGAACCAAGTTTAATCCTCCGTGAATAAACCTTTATAAAATGCTGATTGTTCTCCACCTTGTTCTGGATCCGTCCCGTCTGGTGTCGATGATTAAGTGCAAACATTCAACCTCAATGTTCAACAGTTTCCGTTACTAGTTTGGCTGAAATACGTTGCCATGACGCCAGGAAGAAAAGTCAAAGTTTGATCTCCGCTGTTTCTTAACTGCGTGTTCTTGGATTCCTTCCCGGGACGCCGGCGTGATTTTAACGATAGCAATCGCAGCGTTTCGGCTGATAAGGTTCGTCTGGTTCTGCTTCTGGGTCTTGTCGAGTAAAGTTTAGGTCCGGCCTGGTTTTCCTGGCGCTGAACTTCCTCGAGGCCCAAACCAGCACCGGAACCAGATTCCTGTTAGTCATCGCCGAGGTTCTTTATTCATGCTGGAACTGTGGTTTTGTTTAGATGGAAAAGGTGTTTTAGGATCAAATTTGGACTTTTTCTCCCATGTGTGTTTGGGTTTTTTATGATTAAAAATGGCCTCAATGGCTCCGGTGACCTCTGCCCTGATAACTGGGAGCTACATGTGGCTACAGGACAGGGACGGTTGCAGTATTTGATAAATCCATCCAAGTCAGGGTTCAAAGGTGGATTTTCTTGCCTTTTATAAGTCGGATATGAACCTCCAAACACGGGTTAACGTGTTCTGGAGTTGTTGATGTTCAGTATTCACAGATATAAACAGGAACTCTGCTTTGTTTTCTTTCATCTACCAAATAATCTATCATGGAAAATAGGGCTGTAGCGAAACACTGATCTCACGATATGATACACGATATTCAGCTCACGATACGATATATATCACGATATTCAGCTCACGATACGATATATATCACGATATTCGGCCAACGATACGGTTTGATGCAATTCGATATAATCTGATACACTTACATAATTTTCTGAAGGATTTAAAAGGTACAAAGAGGTTTTGGTGACATCATGTGATGTTCTATTTACTTGGATTGAATCAATTGAACCGAAAACTAAAAACGTACATGTCTCTGATTGGACAGAGTCTACAGTTTGGAAATGCTGGACAAGATGAATAAAAGATGTGTTGAGAAAAATATGTTCAATTTATTGACAGTTTATACTTAACAAGCCTTTGAAGTAATTAAAGTGCAGTTTTACAATTACTGTAACAATAGAGAGTTATAAAGTGCAGCAAGAGGCCTGTTCTGGGTACATTCTCTGACAGATTTCTTAGCTTGTGACTGAACATGAGGTAGCTCGTCTAGCCTACAGTTAAGTAAACATAGTACCATGGCTTCTCCAAAACATCCAATAATTCAATTCACTGAGAAGAACATTTAAATGTTTAACTTAAAATGTATCCGTCTTAAAGGACTGGGTATCACCAGGTATCTCATGATACGATACTATCACCATATTTTGCCAATGATAATGAAATCACGATACAGCGATTCTGCGATAATCAACATGTTGCAAGACATTTCATCCATGACACATTACGATATCTGTCACTGAAGAAATTATTGACTGCAGTGAATCCATTTCATAAAAATAATTTCTGTCTGCAAATTAACAGAAAAATATAAAAAACTAAATGAATGCAGAAAATACACATTTTAGTGCTTGTATTATCAACTTCTACGTAAATACGGACACATCAGTGCAGCTTAACCAGAATCAAACTGTTTTATGAAAACTGACAAATTTCATTTTATGAAAAATAAACATTTCAGTCAGTGCATTATAGTATAATATTGTAACTATACAAGCTAAAGTTGCAACTTATTTGCATATTTTTTTCATATTATTTACTTAATATGAAATTAACACTAAATATTATTTAAGCCCATGTTACAATAAAGTCATACTAAATTTAGAACCCGTCTGAAACATGATTTATTCTTTTTTTTGGGGCTCTAGTGGCCCTTTATTGAAGTTGCAGACAGCAAGGGGGTAGAGAGAGAGAATGGGGATGACATGCAGCAAAGGTGTGCAGGCCAGGATTCAAACCTGCGACCGCTGCAGGAGGACTGTAGCCTCAGTATATGAGCCGCTTACTTAAACCACTGCGCCGCCGAGCAGCCCAACATGATTTATAATTAAGGGAATAAAATTGATACTCAAATTTGGAATATGGATATATCGAATTGGCCGGCAAAGTATTGCAATATTATTGCCATATGGATATCTTTGCCCACCTCTAATGGTAAACTGGTTGTAGTTCCAGCCTCTAACTCCAGCTCCTGTTTCCTCTCCGCAGTGACGTCAGCTGGGTCCTCATGCTCGGCCCCGCCCCTTCTTTCCCGCCCTCCCAGCCCGCCGCCGTGTTTGTCCCGGGCTGCAGCTGAACCGGACCGCCGCCGCCGCCGCCTGGTGGAGGGGCGTCCGCCGGAGCCCCGTCGCGGGCAGAGAGGCCCGTACCGTCCCAGCCACTCGAAGATGAACAAACTGAGCTTCAACAACAACAAAACCATGCAGGACCGCCGCTGCGTCTGTGTATTTCTGCCCAACGACGACACGCTCAACATCATCGTCAATGTGAGTCTGTTTACTTGGTAGTTTCAGATCTGCATAACGAGTCAACTGATTAAAAAGTTCCTATCTCTAACGAGGCTCCTGAACTCTGGTCGGCAGGTGAAGACTTTGTCCCAGGAACTGTTGGTCCAGGTGTGTGACCTCCTCAGACTGAAGGACTGTCACCTGTTTGGACTCAGCGTCATCCAGAGTAAGTTTAGTTTCATCACTTCTGCCTCCCAACTCGCCTCAGAACCAGTTCTTAAGTCGTTCTCATTCGTAGTCCTTATGTGCATCGGTTCTTGAAGGAACCTCCATCTGATCCTGCATCCAGGTCTTAACACCCCACATCAGTCAGTATGGTTACATTTACATCTAAATCCAGCTATTGGGAACAATCTAGCTCAGGATTAAACTGGAGTTTCCCAGAAATCCAAGTTAACGTGCGCAAGGAGACAATTGAATATTGAGTGAGGTGCGTTTGACTCCACGACACTAGGTGGCGCCACACACACTTTCGTGTTGGGGTTCTTCCGGTTCCTTCTTTGTTGTTTGTTTTCTTCTACTCCTACGGTGTTGTTATTATGGCTTTCGCGGTGTTGTCACTTCCTGAAGGGGGTGTCCCGGGGCGGTCGCTAGCTCGGCTAAGCGTGGGTTGGTATACATTAGGGCTGGGCGATATGGACCAAAAGTCATATCTCGATATTTTCTAGCTAAATGGCGATACTCGATATATATCGATATTTTTTCTGTGCCATAATTGGGGTTTCCCCCAAAGCATTATAGCATAGCATCTCTGTTAGCATCTCTGTTAGCTTCATTTTTTTCTGAGGCAAACCCTTAAAAAAACAGTCAGTTTTAATACAAAGCCTCGTGCCAAATGTCACACAGGTTCCTTTATTAACAGAGGTCTGCACAATATCAAAATGTATAAAACAAATGAAATAAAAATAAACTGCCTGCATATATAGAATAAAAATGCTTCTTGAATAAAATAAAACAAATATCCCTTTCCTGCATAACAATTAAATTAAAATACACTGTGCAATTAATACAATGTAGACAGTAACAGGCAGACTTTTCCACTGAGGTTGACAGTTGTGCAAATAACAAAACATTTGTGCAAATCTCAAATAAAACATTCAAGTCAATTTTTCACAAAATAAGCTATATCAAAATCATAAAAAAAAAAAAAAAAGCTATATCGATATAAACGATATTGTCTCGTACCATATCGCGTTTGAAAATATATCGATATATATTAAAATCTCGATATATCGCCCAGCCCTGGTCTGAGGACCCGGGGCCTCGACCCGAGTTGTTTCAGTGACGTAACAGAGCGAGTGGGTTGAGTCACTGTGTCTAGGCAGACGACGGGTGACAGTTGTAGACAGCTGGTGCTGGTGTTGGTGTTGGGGGGGCCGTGGGGGGGTGTAGTTGTTGGGGGGGTGACGGGAAACAGGCAGCTGGCCTCCAGATGAGCCGCCGGCGTCCCAGCAGGTCAGCTGAGCAGGAGCCAACGGGTCTGATTGTGAGACATTCCTGGAGTGTTTGTCTGAACAGCGTGAAATCTCCGAGGCAAACAGAGGCCACCCACCGGCCCACCGGCCCACCGGCCCACCGGCCCACTGGCTCGGTCGCCCTCAGACCCGCCGGCCCCCAGGCCCCAGGCCCGGCTAACACACGCCTAAAACATTCATTAATGCTGGTCTTAACCACCTCCAGAACCCGTACATTTAACGCTTTTAACATAAAACTCATGCAAATATTTATAACCTGGATCCTTGCAGGTGTCATGAGTTTAGTTCAGTTTGTTTGTTTTGTTTACTACAAACGTCATTTCAAGACATTTTACGCTGAAATTAATCAAAAAACATCTATATGAAGTGTTAAACTGATATATATTTGGGCTGCTTTTCCTGGTTTTTAGTAAATATTTAAGAGAAATTATGAACAAAAAAGTTTCCATTATGGCAGAGGAAAGTAGAAACTTACACAATAAACTCACTGATATTATATTTGCTTTAATTTACTCAATTTAATTGTAGTCTTTGTTTGGAGCATGAACTCTTTTTGGCTTCAAATTTATTACACATTTAATAATTGATGGTTTTAACATACAGAATGTCTGATTCGGGCTGGTTTTTCATTATTTCGCAGGTTTTAAATCGCGTTTGGGCTGGAACCTGTCAGATCTGGCAACCTCGACCTCAGTGCTGGATTTCTTAGTGACTTGTCTTTTTGGTCTTAAAATTTGTCCAAAAATGGTATTAAAAAGTCTTAAATTTAACTTGGTCAAACCTCTAAGTTCCGATAATCTAATGATGAAAAAAAATTGATCTTTAGACATAGATCGTTAGTAATTAAATGAGAATCGATTTAGAATCGGAAAATCGATTTTTTTCAACACAGGCCTAACGTGCATGTTTCCACACACTGGTAATCGTCAGTGTTGAGTTGATAACGTTCCCACATTCGTCGTCGCTCAGAAGTTGCAGCAGCTGTGAAAGACGTTTTTTCAGGACACTGAAACGTTTCAGGAGACTGAAACAACGAAGGCACCACGACACCCGGCCGTAAACCAGACCTGTGATTCAGAGCGAAGCAGCTAAACCTGTCTGTCCCACAGATAACGAACACATCTACATGGAGCTGGACCAGAAGCTTTCCAAGTACTGCCCCAAGGAGTGGAAGAGGGAAGCCAGCAAGGTGAGAACCGTCTGTTACACGTTCAGTCCAGGATTTAATGGGATTTGTTTTATAGCAGGAACTGGATCATAATTACCCCTTTTCCACCAAACCGGTTCCAGGGCTGGTTCTGGTTCTGGTTCTGGTTCTGGGCCAGTGCTGAGTTCGGAACCAGGTTTTTTGTTTCCACTGACAAACAACTGGCTCCGGGGCCAGAAAAAACGGTTTCCAGCGACATAACTGATGTTAGCAGTGACGTAATGACCAGGGCTGGGGCTCGATTCAAATGTAAAGGATCAATTCGATTCCGATTCTTAAGATTCAGAATCGATTGTCACGCTTTGATTCGATCCGATTCGATTTGATTCCGATATTGATTTGGGTTAGTGTTATTAAAACAGTTTTTTCAGCTGTTGCATGAATTATATGACTGTAGTTGTGCAACATATTACTACTAGTATTATATTGAGATTAAACAGCAAGTATTGCAGCTAATGATGCTGTAAGGACCAATCAGCTCCCAGAATGCTTTGCAGAAACATCGTGGGGCAGAATTACCAAACAGATCCAGGGCAGCAAATGAATGAATGAAATCGGTTTAAATTTTTCCCATTTATGAGAATTTTTTTTTAGCATTTTATGCAAATGTAACCCCAAGACGGTGTATAAAGCAAAGAAATTCATGCAATTATATCTGAAAACTTTAATGTTTTCATACCGTTAAACATATTTAAAGGCAAAAACATGGAACTAGTTATGCTTGTGTCCAATAAAACATTCCTTTTTTTGGGCATAAACACAAAAATACCAAAAGTTGTAATGATGATGAAAAAAAAAAATCGATCTTTAGACATTCAAATCGATTTTTAGGAATTAATATGAGAATCGATTTAGAATCGGAAAATCGATCTTTTCAACACAGGTCTAGTAATGACATGGGCTGGGACTGAAGTGTCCGGTTCATGTCGGGTCGCTGGTGCTGGTTTTCTTTATTTAGCGCGGACATGAATGTGTTTAGGGTCGGGCCGGAGAACCGAAGCCTCCTGGGGGTAAAGAATATGTGGCAGAGTCCGGCCCTGGATCCGGTACCAGCAGAACTATTCTGCCCTGATCCGGTACCCGCAGAGCTATTCTGCCATGATCCGGTACCAGAGCTATTCTGCCATGATCCGGTACCAGCAGAGCTATTCTGCCCTGATCCGGTACCAGCAGAGCTATTCTTAGTCCTGACCCAACGGCCCAACGGTCGGGTGGAGGTTCAGATTTAACCCTGAGATGATTGTGGACCCGGTCGGTTCTGACCTGAACACAACACTTCTCTTTGTTACGAAGAGATTCTGACAAGAGTCTGACAAGGTTCTGATAATCAGGCCCGATTATTGACCAGTTTCATCAGCACCAGCCCAAACCCTTGGAATTAAAGCTTTGTGTTATATTGTTTATCTAGAACTTTTGCGTTATTTGTTATTTTTTAACTCTTCCGCTGTTTTCACACCCGTCTGGTAGATTTGGTTCCACTGGGAACTCGTTTCGATTGGGGACTCAGAACAATTTTGGACTCTGTTTGATTGGGACTCGGTTCAAATGAGGATTATTTGATTTGGCCCTCAGTTCCATTGGGGACTTGGTTCAATTGGGGATTCGGTTCAATTGGGGACTGAGTGGAGACTCGGTTCAATTGAGGATTCGGTTCGATTGGGGATTTGGGTCCATTGGGGACTTAGTAAAATCAGGGACTTAGTTTGAGTTGGGACTCGATTCAAATAAGGACTGGATTCAATTTGGGACTCGGTTCAATTGGGGACTTAGTAAAATTGGGGACTTGGTTTCACTTGGGACTCGTTAAAATGAGGACTGCATTCAATTGGGGATTCCGTTCAGTTGGGGACTTGGTTCGATTGGGAATTCAGCTCTATTAGGGACTCGGTTCCAATGGGGACTGGATTCAATTGGGGACTCGATTTGTTTATTGACTCAGTTCGATTGGGGACTGAGTGGAGGTTCAGTTCAACAGGAGACTTGGTTTGATTGAGGAATGAGGGAGATTCGGTTTGTTTGTGGACTCTGTTCAATTGGGGTTTCGGTTCAGTTGTGGACTCGGTACATTTGTGAACTCCTGACAATTGTGGACTTGGTTCGATTAGAGACTCACTTCCATTGGGGACTCAATGGAATTGGGGACTTGGTTTGATTGACTGGGTGGTTTTTGACCCCAGAGGACAGAAATATAACAATCAGCAGGTTATTACGACATGATGAACGTCCTCAGTGTCAGTCAGTCCTTCAAATGGAGCATTTCTGCAGTTGTCTGCAGATGGTGATGTTGAACGCGTGTTTGGGGTACCAGGTCTTCATGTCTCACTCTCTTTGTAAGGATAAGACTGCTTACATTTTCATTTTATTTATTTTAGGAAGTCCTATTTTGGTGTTCCTTCTGGACGTATCTAACTAATAAGTAAACATTCACACTGAATTGTTTGTTATTGTTTGTGTTCCAGGGCATCGACCAGTTCGGCCCCCCGATGATCATCCACTTCAGAGCTCAGTATTACGTAGAGAACGGGAGGCTGATCAGGTGAGTGGAGACTGTTTTCTTACACCACCGCCCCTCAGATAACCGTCCTAACGGTCCTAACGGTCCTAACGTTCCTCTGTCGCCACAGCGACCGCGTAGCGCGGTACTACTACTACTGGCACCTGAGGAAGCAGGTGCTGCTGTCCCAGTGCATCCAGAGGGAGGAGGCTTACTTCCTGCTCGCGGCCTTCGCCCTGCAGGCCGACCTCGGAAACTTCAAACGCAACAAGCACTTTGGGAAGTACTTTGAACCCGAGGCCTACTTCCCCCCGTGGGTGAGTAAATCCTAACATGTGTCACATTAGCACAACAGAGCGGGAGATGTGAGATAACGGGGAGCACATGTGGAACAGAGCAGGATTACCGCTCACATTTCTGTCTCAAATACGGAATAATACCCATAATGCATCAGATTTACTTAGCCCTTCTCATTTAAACCTTGTGCTGTCTACGGGACAAGGAAGGAGGGAAGAGAAGAAGGGAGGAAGAATGAAAAGAAGGAAAGAAAGAAGGAAGGGAGAAAAGAAGGAAAGAAAGAAGGAAGGGAGAAAAGAAGGATGGAAGGAAGGAAGGGAGAAAACAAGGAAGAAAGGAAGGAAGGAAGGAACGGAGAAGGAAGGAAGAAAACAAGGAAAGAAGGAAGGAAGAGAGACAAGAGGAAGGAGTAAGCAGGAGGAAAGAAGGAAGGAAGGGAAAAAAGAAGGAAGGAAGGAAGGAAGGAACAGAGAAAATAAGGAAGGGAGGAAAGAAGGAAGGAAGGAAACAAGGAAAGAAGGAAGGAAGAGAAAAAAGAGGAAGGAAGGAAGGGAGAAAATAAGGAAGGAAGGAAGGAAGGAAGGAAGGAAGGAAACAAGGGAAGAAGGAAGGAAGAGAGACGAGGAAGGAGTAAGCAGGAGGAAAGAAGGAAGGAAGGGAAAAAAGAAGGAAGGAAGGAACAGAGAAAATAAGGAAGGAAGGAAACAAGGAAAGAAGGAAGGAAGAGAAAAAAGAGGAAGGAAGGAAGGAAGGAAGGAAGGAAGGAAGGAAGGAAGGAAGGAAGGAAGGAAGGAAGGAAGGAAGGAAGGAAGGAAGGAAGGAAGGAAGGAAGGAAGGAAGGAAGGAAGGAAGGAAGGAAGGAAGGAAGGAAGGAAGGAAGGAAGGAGAGAAGGAAGGAAGGAAGGAGAATTAGGTAATTTTGACCCAAAGACAGTACCAGGGTTAAAGACGCTTCAGTAAACATTAATGTTTTTCACTCTGATTTAAAGGAGTTCACAGTTTGAGCGAAAAGAGTTTGGCAAAAGAGAAAAGAACAAATAAGAATAAGTAATAAAGTAATAAGTAAATAAGGTTCTGTCCTCCAGAGTCCTGGTGGGGGTAAAGTTATTCAGGGCTTTATAGGTGATTAAGTGGAGTTTTAACTTGATGGGGTATTGAACAGGGAACCAGTGAAGGAATATTAATGCAGTGGAGTGAGCGAGGTGGAAAGGTTGACGTCCTTAAATTCGTCCTTAAATTCCATTTTGGCTAAAATAAGGCCTTTAAATGTCTTAATTTGTCTTAAATCTCAATCCAAGGGTCTTAATTTTAAAGGGAATGCATCCAGTTATCATTAAAAAGTTTATTTAATCGTTTTGAGGAGAATCTCCTGCGAATGTTCTAAATATGTGTTGCCAGGTTGGGCAAGTTTCAGCCCCATTGGGCTGAAAAATATGTATTTGGGCTGATTTTCCTGGTTTTTATTAAATATTTAGAAGAAATTATGAACAAAAAAGTGTCCATTATGGCAGAGAAAAGTAGAAACTTGCACAATAAACTCACTGATATTTTATTTGCTTTAATCTACTCAGTTTAATTGTAGTGTTTGTTTGGAGCCTGAACTTTTTGGGGCTTTTTAGTGGTGATGTGAAACTTGAAATTTATAACGCACTTAATAATTTACGGTTTTGACATAGAGAATGTTTGATTTGGAATTGTTTTTCATTATTTCGGCGGGTTTGACAACGTGCCTGTGCTGGAACCTGTCAGATCTGGCAACCCCGACTTGTTGAGCGGGTTTCAAAATAACGGACTTGGCGGGTTGATCAAATTTGGGCTGTTTTTCCTGGTTTTTACTAAATATTTAGGAGGAATTATTAACAAAAAAGTTTCCATTATGGCAGAGAAAAGTAAAAACTCACTGATATTTTATTTGCTTTAATTGACTCAATTTGATTGTTAGTCTTTGTTTGGAGCCTGAACTTTTTAATGCAGGTCTTAACGACCTCCAGAATCTACGATACGTTTGACGCTTTTAACATAAAAGTCATGTCAATATTTATAACCTGGATCCATCCTTGCAGATGTCACGAGTTTAGTTCAGTTTGTTTGTTTTGTTTATTACAAACGTCATTTCAAGGCATTTTTACGCAGAAATTAATCAAAAAACATCTCTGTGGAGTGTTAAACTGATATACAGGACTGTCTCAGAAAATTAGAATATTGTGATAAAGTTCTTTATTTTCTGTAATCCAATTAAAAAAACATAAATGTCATACATTCTGGATTCATTACAAATCAACTGAAATATTGCAAGCCTTTTATTATTTTAATATTGCTGATTATGGTTTACAGTTTAAGTTTAAGATTCCCAGAATATTCTAATTTTTTGAGATAAGATATTTGAGTTTTCTTAAACTGTAATCCATAATCAGCAATATTAAAATAATAAAAGGCTTGCAATATTTCAGTTGATTTGTAATGAATCCAGAATGTATGACATTTTTGCATTACAGAAAATAAAGGACTTTATCACAATATTCTAATTTTCTGAGACAGTCCTGTATATTTGGGCTGCTTTTCCTGGTTTTTACTAAATATTTAGGAGAAATTATGAACAAAAAAGTTTCCATTGTGGCAGAGAAAAGTAGAAACTTACACAATAAACTCCCTGATATTTGATTTTCTTTAATTTGCTCAATTTAATTGTAATCTTTGTTTGGAGCCTGAACTTTTTTTGGCTTCATTTGCTTATGACTTGAAATTTATTACGCATTTAATAATTGACGGTTTTAACATAGAGAATGTTTGATTCTGGCTGGTTTCTCATTATTTCAGCGGCTTTTACATCGTGTTTAAGCTGGAACCTGTCAGATCTGGCAACCTCGACCACAGTGAATTGTCTTTTTGGTCTTAAAAATTGTCTTAAAAGTGTATTAAAAAGTCTTAAATTTAACTAGGTCAAACCTGTAGGCTCCGATAATCATGTTCTGACTCGCGGCCGTCCTTGTGCAACAGCGGCGAGTGAAGCGCTGCGTCACCGGAGGTGTGGCCGGTGCCGCCGGGCTTCTATCTGGGTCTCCCGCTGCCAAACATTCATCTTGTTCACCCAACAATAGCTCGGGAGCGTGGGGGGGTGACGGGAACTGGGACATCTCGGTTATTTCTGTCCCGTGAAGTGGCAGGCCGTTAGTTTTCTCTGCTCCTGGCAGCGGTTCCACGCCGCCGGCCGCCACGCCCGTCTGATTGCCCTGCGCTTCCTGCCATTAGCCTCCCGCTTCTTTATCACGGCCGACGACGAGTCACAGGAAATTGCTGCAAGACCAAATAAGTGCCGTACCTTACGGTAAAACCTCCAGATCTAGTGGCAATTAGGAGGATTATGGAGCTTTTCCACTAGAACCTACTTTCTAGTTTCTTTTCCATAACAATCCAGCACCTGGAGCAGAATTTATATATCTATATCTCTATTGATATATATTGATTTATAGTTATATGTAGATATATGTCGATATATAGATTCATGGTTGTTTTTGTGTATATAATTGGGAGTAAATATATGAACCAGCATATCTACTCTTATATAGTTACTCAAGTATATTTTTATATCATTGCTGTCTATTGTTCTCTATTATATTGTAGTATTATTGTAAAGTCATGATGATGTAATACTAAGTATTATAATTACTTCTATTATTACATACATACATAGTAGCACAACTAAATGCTGAGCGTTTGTTTTGTTTTCTTTTTGTTTGCTTTGATTTGTTTTGTTTTTGACTATATTTATATATACATATAATTGAGTATTATATGACTATATTGAATAGTTATTAAAGTAGGTGTGTTTGGTTATGTGTGTTTTATAAGTACGTTTATTGAAACTCTTATTATATGTAAGAATGTATGTAAGATTCAGGAGTAGGACTTGATACTGTAAGTGTTTACTTCAATCCTACTCCGTTTTGAACATGTTGGTGGATCCGTGAGGCCAAGAGCTGTCTTGCCTTCTGTCTACAAACATATATATATATATATATATACATTTGTACTTTATTTTTTTTACTCTTTTGTATTTTTTTTTTAACATGCATGTTCGAATTAAAAATCATCAAATCAAAAATCAAATCAGAAGTAGGAGGTTGGAGAAGCTGCTGTGACGTATTTGATTGTGTATCTAAAGGAAGAAGACAACAACACTAAAGATGTAGAACCTGGAGGAGATGATAGATGTGCTGCTGGGTCTGTGGCTTGTGTTCCAGATCCAGTTAAAAATGAGAGTGAGAGAAACTTCAAGCGGCGACACTTTTTAATTTTTCTAGTTTGTCTCTGCGCTGCTGAAAAGTCAGCTGGATCCGTGAGCAGCTATGAAGAGACAGAGCTCCTGGTAGATCTGGTCGTTCCTTATCACCGTCTAGATCCCTTTTTAATTCTCTCCTCAGCACCAGGTTTATGAACATCTGCACCTCAGAGTTGGATCACCAAACAGAGTTCTGCTGCCGTTGCTGCTGGAATAAAATGAACAAGAAGCTCCGTCAGAGTCTCTTTCTCTGATGTCACATCCTGACTCAGACGTCTGACTCCAACCCCCCGACCAATCAGTGGTCTGTAGTGTGATGATGTCACAGCCCGACTCAGGCCGCGTATGGCGCTTTTTCCACTAGTACCTACTCGGCTCGGCTCGCCTCCACTCGGTTTGGTTATTTTCCAATTGGGGTCTAACGTGCAGAGTAGATACTTTTCTGTTTCTATTCTGTCGAGGTTCTAAGCGGCTAAACTAAAAATATTAAAAAGCGTCTCCGCTTGAAGCTTCTCTCACTCATTTTTAACCTAATATCAAACACCTCACTCTCATTTTTTTAACTGGATCTGGAACACAAGCCACAGACCCAGCAGCACATCTATCATCTCCTCCAGGTTCTACATCTTTAGTGTTGTTGTCTTCTTCCTTTAGATACACAATCAAATACGACACAGCAGCTTCTCCAACCTCCTACTTCTGCTCTGGGTATTGAAAAGAAACGAGGGCAAAGCGAGTCGAGTCGGGCTGAGTAGGAACTAGTGTAAAAGCCCATTTAGAACCTCGGCAGTATCTACTCGGCACGTTAGACCCCTAGTGGGAAAGAACCAAACCGAGTGGAGAAGAGCCGAGCTGAGTAGGTGCTGGTGTAAAAGTGCCATTATTTACTTCCAGGAGCTTCACAGTTTCCCCGGTACGGAGCCTGACCCCCGTCTCCCTCTCCTCCTTGTTCTCAGGTGATCGCTAAGCGAGGCCGCGACTACATCCTGAGACACATCCCCAACATGCACAAGGACCAGTTCGCCCTGACGGCCTCGGAGGCTCATCTGAAATACATCAAGGAGTGTGCTCAGCTGGACGACGTCACGGTGCACTACTACCGCCTCTACAAGGTGAGAGGAGGCTCACCTGGGGGGGACGGGGGACGGGGGGGTGGTCAGGATCAGACCTGGGGGGGGGGGCGGGGGAGTCAGGATCAGACCAGCATCACACCTGGGGGGTGAAGGGGGAGTCAGACCTGTGATGTAAAACACCTCCTTCATGTTTCTACAGGACAAAAGAGAAGTGGAAGCGTCTCTCACATTGGGACTGACTCTACGTGGAATCCAAATATTTCAGGTATCGCTTGCTCTGTAGTACTCTCAACATGATCTGTAGTACTCTCAACATGCTCTGTAGTACTGTCAACATGCTCTGTAGTACTCTAAACCTGGGGCCTCATTTAAAATGGACTGCGTAGGATTCATACTAAAAGTGCACGTACACCCAAAAGCCGAAAATGGCGGGCGCAAAAAAAAATCTGGATCAATAAAACCATGTGCACGCAATCTTGCACGCAATGTTCTCTTTATAAATCACAGTCCAGCTGGAAGGTTGCGCAGCTGAATCCGCCTCATATCCCACCCTCTACACGCCCATTTTTTACCATAAATGCAGATGGATGAGCCTACTGAGCATGCGCAGTGGCTTCCTGCAGCCTGTTTGGCGTCAGAATGAATGAGACGTGTCGAGCAACCGTGCCACTGAATTTCACGGAGACTTAGATTTAGATGTTGTAGATGAGGTGGAGGACAGGAAAACCACATTATTTGGTGGTCACAGTAAAAGTTAGAATAAATATATAAATAGTATAAAATAAAATAAAGCGATTGAGTGGCAGCACGCCGTTGCTGCCAGTTAGTGCCACAACGCAATTACCACTGGGGACAGGGGGGACATGTCCCCCCCACTTTTCAAAATCATGTTTTTGTCCCCCCCACTTTTTACAGTTTAAAAACTAACGGTAGGCTCAGCCTGTGATTGCAAACCATCCAGACTCTCTGTGCGAAGGCGGGCGATGCGAAGACGGGACGGGGCCCGCTCCCCCTCCTCCCTCCCGTCTCCCCTCAGAGCTGCTCTAGGCTGATTTATGGTTCCGCGTTACACCAACGCAGAGCCTACGGCGTAGGGTACGCGGCGACGCGCACCATACGCCGTAGGCTCTGCGTTGGTGTAACGCGGAACCATAATTCCGGCTTAAAAGTAAAACACAACATGCGCGCACGTACCCGTGCATGACAGGCAGACACACACGGGGAGAAGAGACTATGTCTTTAATTTTTATTTTTTTTAAAAACTTTATCCTTATGAACGCAATTGTTATATAGTCCAACTTTCCTTATTTTAATCAGAACACTTTCTTTTTTCCTCTTCGGCGTGGAGTAGTGGGCTCGGAGCGGCACCCCCCCCCCCTCCCTCCCCCGCCGCCTGCTCCGTTACCAGCACTATTTTATTATAAGTCTGATATTATGTTGTGATATGTGATGACATTATTAAGAGTATGACATGAATCTGGCTTCATTTCACCACCTCACAGCCTGTCCCCGTGTCTTAAGTAAATTCTTACGGGAGGGTGAGGGTTGCCGTAGAGATACGCAGATTTTTCGGTTAGTTTTTTCTTTTTAGATCCGAGGCTTTGCGTAGAAGGTGGCTTCCGCAACTTTCAGGCACTTTTTCTGCGCAAGCAAGCTTTATAGATGAGGCCCCTGATCTGTAGTACTCTAAACCTGGTCTGTAGTATTCTAAACATGGTCCTGACGAGTGTGTTGTGTTGCAGAACGTGGGCTCGGTGCGGCAGCTCCTGTACGACTTCCCCTGGACCAACGTGGGCAAGCTGGTGTTCGTGGTGAGTGGACGCTGAGACGTCGTCCTCCTCCTCTTCCTCCTCCTCTTCCTCCTCCTCGTCCTCCTCCTCTTCCTCCTCATCTCTCTGGACCGGGTTTCCCCACTTCCTGTCATGTTTGTGGATCAGAACCAGCTCCTTCTCTCGTCTCTGGAACTAATCAGACGTTTCACCGCACGCTGCATATTTCCACCTAATCAGCAGCAGAGATTCCTCTTCCTCCGATAAACACGACATCTTTCTTCATCCGTTTAATTAACCGTCTCCGGTTCCCTCGTGGCCCACATTTTCTGTGTTTTTTTTAACTTTTGAGAATTTAGTTTTTAGCATTTTATGCAAATTTAACCCCAAGACAGTACATAAAGTAATGAAATATACACAATTTATGCAATTATAACTGAAAACTGTAATGTTTTCATACTTTTAAACATAGTCAAAGGCCAAAACATGGCACTAGTTATTCTCATGTCCAACAAAACATTCCTTTTTTGGGCATAAACAAAAAAAAGTCAAAGTTATTAGTATGAAATAAATAACTAAGATATAAATAACTCAAATACTCCTTTCAATATCCATTTAAAGTGCAAAAAAAGAAAGAAATTGGAAGAGCTCATGCTGTAAACAAATCATTTCAGCTTGTCTAATTTATTCGGTCACCAGACACGGCTGGCCATGAATCACCGGCATTTGTTTGTTTTGTTCATGAGGGCAGCGGGGCGGGAGGGGGCAGAGAAGACAGCAGTGTCCCCAGCGTTTAGTGACCCCTCTTGGAGTATTTTATCGAAGGAAAAGTTAATTTAGTCCAAGAAAAAAAACATCTTTTACGCAAATTGACCCTTAGTCAAGCCCCGCCCCCGTTGCCAGGTCGGACTAAACTGTCATCTCTCCCGTCCACTTCCATTATAAAAACAGGGTTTTACGTCACTTTATTTCTAATTAATGAACCAAAGAAAACCAACAGCAACAAGATATAAATAAAAAGGAACACTTCAGGTACCGTGGAGTTTAAAAAAACTGAGGTTTTCGGGGAAAACTAGATCTTTTGATGAGTTTAGCTGATAGCACGGTGGAAGGTGCGGCCGTCCACGTAGATTTATCGTAATTTACCGTTGGTTTTGGGGTATACAGGACTGTCTCAGAAAATTAGAATATTGTGATTTTCTGTAATGCAATTACAAAAACAAAAATGTCATACATTCTGGATTCATTACAAATCAACTGAAATATTGCAAGCCTTTTATTATTTTAATATTGCTGATTATGGCTTACAGCTTAAGAAAACTCAAATATCCTATCTCAAAAAATTAGAATATTCTGGGAATCTTAATCTTAAATCCAGAATGTAAAACATTTTAGTTTTTTTAATTGCATTACAAAAAATAAAGAACTTTATCACAATATTCAAATTTTCTGAGACAGTCCTGTACACGTTTTAAGTGAATTCAGTTTTTAATCTCCAATTCGTGGATCCCAGGGGGCTCCAGGTTTGGTGTTTGGTTCTGGTCTGATTTCAGCACGTGTTTCTCAGCTCACGCTGCAGTCGTCCTGTTTGCCTCGTCTTTGTGTTTTTGCGGGTTTTTTCCTTTTTTTTGCCCCGCCGTGGCCCCGTCCCACCCTTCAGCTTAACACCCCTCTCCTCCGCCCCGCCGGTGGCGTCATCCAGCCCGAGGCGGGACGAGGCCCGGGGACCCGCGGGTCAATCAGCACCAGATGCTGCGACGCTTTTTTCCTTCTGGGTTTTGGCGTCGGGGACGACTTGAGATCATCTTTGGTATCGGGGTTTACAGGAGGGAGTTGCTCCGGCCAGGAGAGTCACGTTGCTCCGAGGTAACGAGGTCGCGTACGTTCCCCCGCCCCGATCCTCCAGCTCCATCTGCTTCCCCTGGATCAGGGGACGGCAACCCAACATGTTTTAGAGCCATATTGGACCAAAAACACAAAAAACAAATATGTCTGGAGCCGCAAAAAATGAAAAGTCTTGTATAAGCCTTAGAATGAACACATTCTGCATGTTTCTGTATTAGTTATAACTGGGGGAAGAATTTTTTTTTTCATTATGCACTTCTAGAAAAAAGTACAATCTTGAGAAAAAAGTTGAAATGTCGAGAAAAAGTTGAAATGTCGAGAAAAAAGTCGAAATGTCGAGAAAAAAGTCAAAATGTTGAGAAAAAAGTCGAAATGTCGAGAAAAAAGTCAAAATGTTGAGAAAAAAGTCGAAATGTCCAGAAAAAAGTTGAAATGTCCAGAAAAAAGTTAAAATTTTGAGAAAAAAGTCAAAATGTCGAGATTAAAAAAGAAAGGGAAAAGGAAGAAAAAAAGAAGAAAAAAAAGAAAAAGAGAAAAAATAAAAAAAAACAAGAAAAAATAAAAAAAAAAACAAGAAAAAGGGAAAAAAGAAAAAGGAAAAAAAAGAGAAAAAAAGGAAAAAAAGGTCCAGGAGCCACTACGGTGGCGCTAAAGAGCCGCATGCGGCTCTAGAGCCGTAGGTTGCCGACCCCCGCCCTGGAGGATGACGACATCCTCTTGCGGATGCGGCGCTGGAGCTCAGCTCCTGCAGCTCCTGCAGCTCCTGCAGCTCCTGCAGCTCCTGCAGCTCCTGCAGCTCAGCTCCTAACTCGCTTCTGGCTTGGTTGGTGCTGGTCGGACGCCGCCAGGTCCTCGTGTGTGGCCCACCAGAAAAGCCTGGAAAGTTCTTCCAGTGACTTGCAGCGTGAAACCAGAGTGGCACCTGGAAGGTGAACATGCTTGTGACATGCTGCCCCCGTGTGGTCAGAGGTGGTATCGCTGCATAGAGCAGCTTTAAAGTAGATGAAGGACTGACATTTCTGTCCAGCAGCAGGGAGCTGATTCTGGGATGTTCTTCGCTGGAACAGTTCTCCCCCCAGTCCGCAGTTTTCAGATGTTTCTGGGTTTTTATCCCCGAATAAAAACAGAAGGATGTAGAAAACCAATCAAGTGTCCCATCAGGATCTGTTTACATCCACAAATCACTGAATCCCTTCTGTGTGTGTTTTTTTACTTCCACTAGAGATGTAAAACCCAAACAACCTCTTTTTTATTCAAATTCAAATCGATTACAGATTTGAAAACACTTGATTTATCCCCAGAAGGAAGTTAATTGTTGTAGTTTTCATGTAATTTAAGTCTCTTCAAAGAGTCCTTGTAGAGGTTTATTGTTGTTGGAAGGAAGGATCTCCCGTAGAGGTCTGAAGGATCTCCCGTAGAGGTCTGAAGGATCTTCCGTAGAGGTCTGAAGGATCTTCTGTAGAGGTCTGAAGGATCTCCAGTAGAGGTCTGAAGGATCTCCAGTAGAGGTCTGAAGGATCTCCAGTAGAGGTCTGAAGGATCTCCAGTAGAGGTCTGAAGGATCTCCAGTAGAGGTCTGAAGGATCTCCAGTAGAGGTCTGAAGGATCTCCTGTAGAGGTCTGAAGGATCTATCGTAGAGGTCTGAAGGATCTCCTGTAGAGGTCTGAAGGATCTTCTGTAGAGGTCTGAAGGATCTCTTGTAGAGGTCTGAAGGATCTCCCATAATGAAACAACTATTCGATTTCTCGGCTCTCCTAAACTCCACAATCACCTCTTTTGTCTTGATCTCATTCAGGATGAGACGATTGTTCCCACCAGTCCTCCAGATCTCTGTCCTCAGTCTCTGGTCCATCCCTGATTCCCCCCACAAATGCAGTGGTGCGAGTACAGTGCCCTGTGGCGCCCCCTCGCTGCTACTTCAGTTGTAGGACTAGTTTTGTTTCACCGTTTCGAAGG
The DNA here is from genome assembly GCF_033807715.1 of Cololabis saira. Classification (NCBI taxonomy): domain Eukaryota; kingdom Metazoa; phylum Chordata; class Actinopteri; order Beloniformes; family Belonidae; genus Cololabis; species Cololabis saira. Next base: position 37,474,749 of record NC_084602.1, read on the forward strand.
TTTCACTCAACACGAGGGACAATTTATCCTGCAGTTTCCACCCGGCGTTTTCCTGCCGGTCCAGAGATTTGAACAGGAAGTCGAAAATGATCTTTTATAGCAAAGTTGTCAGGCCTGAACGATTTCCCCCGACGATACAAAGCCGGAGGTCTTTAACGACGCTTAAGCGTTTAGATTCAGTCAGAGCAGGGGTCGGCAACCCAAAATGTTGAAAGAGCCATATTGGACCAAAAACACAAATAAAATATGTCTGGTGCCGCAAAAAATGAAAAGTCTTGTATAAACCTTAGAATGAAGGCAACACATGCTGCATGTTTCTATATTAGTTATAACTGGGGGGAGATTTTTTGTTTTCATTATGCACTTTGAGAAAAAAGTCAAAATGTCGAGAAAAAAGTCGAAATGTCAAGATTAATTTTGAAGTACAATCTTGAGAAAAACGTTGAAATGTTGAGAAAAAACTTGAAATGTCGAGAAAAAAGTTGAAATGACGCGGAAATAGTCAAAATTTCTTGAAAAAATCGAGATGTTGAGAAAAAAGTCGAAATGTCAAGAAAAAAGTCAAAATTTCGAGAAAAAAGTTGAAATGTTGAAATTAATGTTGAAGTACAATTTCGAGAAAAAAGTCGAAATGTCGAGAAAAAAGTCAAAATTTCGAGGAAAAAGTCGAAATTTCGAGATTGAAAAGGAAAGGAAAAAGTAAGAAAAAGAGAAAAAAGAAAAAAAGAAGAAAAAAAGGAAAAACATTTTTGAAAAAGCTCCAGGAGCCACTAGGGCGGCGCTAAAGAGCCTCGGGTTGCCGAGCCCCGAGTCAGAGGAACAAAGTACAGTTCGGTCAGAAATGAATCGGGTTGTCATCAAAACGCTGAAATGTTCAGACGTCTGAACCGAACACGACCTCGCCGACGGGTCACTGCCAGAAAAAGGCGCTGGAGGAAACTCAAACCCTCCATTTCAGTTTTTCCGTGCATGCAGCCAACAAGTCTCTCCCCGGAAAACGACCAGAACCGCTGAGAAAGAAAAGAAAAGAAAAAAAACTGCTCTGTATTCGCGAGGAAATGAAGAACAGACCCAGGAACTGATGGCTGAACTGTATTTAAACAGAATAGTTTACAAGAACAGACGTCTGCGTCGCTGATGTTCAGCCCCGGGTTCTTCTGGCACCGACTCGTCTCCGATCCACATTCCCGCGTCGTAATCTCACAATATGAAATGCTGTAAATCAGAGTAATGTTTTCATCTGCTAATGTTCCCTCCGTCCTCAGGGGAAGAAGTTTGAGATCCTGCCCGACGGCCTGCCCTCGGCCCGGAAGCTCATCTACTACACCGGCTGCCCCGTCCGCTCGCGCCACCTCCTGCAGCTGCTCAGCAACAGCCACCGGCTCTACATGAACCTGCAGCCCGTCCTCAAGCAGGTCCGCCGGCTGGAGGAGAACGAAGGTACGTCAACGCTGCATCAGTCGGCCTCTAGTTCCCTGTCTGACTCCGGTACCGGGCTTTACAAATCTGATGGTTGCGGTACCTGGAGTACCTGCTAGTACCTGTTAGTACCTGGAGTAGTGATGCACCGATTGTTCGGTAACCAAAATTGTTCGGCCGAAAAAAAACATTTTCGGTGTTCAGTGGAATAAGTGGGAAAAAAAACGAACAATTAATAACGGCGTTGTAAAATAAGGAAATAGACTGGCCGCTCCCGTTACGCTTGCGCAACACAAACATAAATCAACCAACCAAAAAGTAACCACATAAGAGTTTTACCTAACATTCACCAGGAGGTGGAACCAAAACAACATAATGCTGGAAATTAAAGAATTTTCAGTTTTTTATGTTCAATAAATATTTTCTACCTTGTAATTTTGTAAAAGATTTTTTTCTTTGAAAAGCATGCCTAAATCAAATTTATTTGATTTATGCAATGGTGAAAAAATTCGCAAAATAAATGAAAAACTGTGAACTGTTCGGTATTCGGCCAAGTGTTTATTATTATTTTCGGTTTCAGTTTCGGCCACAAATTTTCATTTCGGTGCATCACTACTATTTAGTTCCTGGAGTACCTGCCGGGCTCGGTCAGTGGCTTTGATGGTTTTGTCAGGTGTATTTGTCACTTGGACCGTCATAGATAGATAAAAGTAACTAAAGTAACTAAAGTGATGACAGCTTCCTGTTTGACACGATGGACTGTGATGCAGCTGTCACTCAGAAAAAACACACCCCTAATTCTACCAATATTTGTGCTATTTTGATTTCATTTAAACATATAAACCAGCTTGTTGATCTTAAATCTTAGTTCAAGCAGACTTTTACCTCTGATCCGTTTGGGTTCAGGGTAGGGCTGGGCGATTTTGGACAAAAATAAAATCCCGATTTTTTTCTCTGAAAACCCGATTTTCGATTTCGATTTTTTTGGTAAAACTACAAAAGACAATGGAATAAATTGTTTCAAATATTTTATCTTTATTTTTAAAGAAAAATAGCAAACAAATTTCCCTATTGGAATGAAGTGCAATTGAAAGATACTGTAAATCCTCCTCGAGTTTATTAAAGTGACAACATTTACAATTTTCTTGACCAAACAAAGATGACTAGACGCATGCAGCCAGCTGCAAAAAAGGAAAATCCATTTTCCGATTTTCCTTTTTTTAACATCGTCTTGATTAATAAATCCGATTTAGATTTAAAATCGATTAATCGCACAGCCCTAGTTCAGGGTCAGGATCTTCCAGTGTTTTCCTGTGGAGTTGAAAGTGCAGATGTCCCAGTTGTGATCCCTGTGGAGCTGATACTCAACAGCCATTGGCTCAACTGCGTTTGAGGGGGCGTGGCTTACTGATAAGTAGACCACAGATACCCATTTTCCACCAAACCGGTTCCAGAGCTGGTTCTGGTTCACAACTTGTTCAACTAGGAACCAGCTGAGAACCAGTTAGTTTTTCCACAGCTCGGGTGTTAAGAGGAACCACGTCATTACGTCTCTGCAAACGTCAGTTACGTCTCTGTGTTTGTGTGAAAGTTTCAGCAACAACCAGGTATTTGCTCTAACAGGACTTGGTTCACGTAGCTCCTCCATGGACACATCTCTAAAAGACAGGTTGTCTCCTCCTCCTCCCATGATGCTTTGCTGCATCCAGATTCATTCTGATTTGAAAATGTCTCCGTCTCCCAGTCTTGCTGTTGCCGTTGGTCTTAATAACTCCACCCCCTCCGCTTACGTAAGCGGTTCTTTCCTCTAGTCCAGGGGTCAGCAACCCAAAATATTGAAAGATCCACATTGGACCAAAAACACAAAAAACAAATATGTCTGGAGCCGCAAAAAATTAAAAGTTTTGTATGTATAAGAATGAAGGCAAATGGCAAAAAGCGAAATGTCAAGAAAAAAGTCAAAATGTCGAGAAAAAAGTCGAAATGTCGAGATTAATGTTGAAGTACAATCTCGAGAAAAAAGTCGAAATGTTGAGAAAAAAGTCCAAATGTCGAGAAAAAAGTCCAAATGTCGAGATTAAAAAGGAAAGGAAAAAGGAAGAAAAAAAGGAAAAAAGAAGAAAAAAAGGGGAAAAAGAGAAAAAAAAGAAGAAAAAAATGAAGAAAGAAAAAGAGAAAAAAAGATGAAAAAAAAGAGAAAAAGGAAAAAAAAAGGTCAAACATTTAAAAAAAAAAACTCCAGGAGCCACTAGGGCGGCGCTAAAGCTAAAGCCGCGGGTTGACGACCCCCGATCTAGTCCAGCAAAGAGTTGGTGCTACTTTGGAACCGGTTCTTCTGGCCAGTTCTTTGTCAGTGGAAACAGAAAACCTGGTTCCAAACTCAGCCCTGGCCCAGAACCAGAACCAGAATAGGACCAGGAACCGGTTTGGTGTAAAAGGGGTACGAGGTGTGCAACAGAGACGCCACTGGTCACTAGTCCCAGACGGCTGATGTCCCTTCTCTCTCTCAGAGGAATATTCAAGTGTTTTCAGATGACCGAACAAAGAAAAACAACGTGGATCCACATAAAAACAAACATTAGGGTTTGACCTCCCTGTTGTTTACATGCGGTTCTGTCTGTCGTGGTCAGTGTTGGACGTTTCACCACGACTTCCTCCCTCTGGGGACGTTTTAGTCGCTGTTGGGAAACTGAAACATGAAACCGTCCTGCAGCTCCGGGAGTTGAGACCCGGAGCTAAATACTGTTGTTTCTGTCAGCCTGTTTCAGTTTGAGTTTTAGTCTAGCCTTTGGGTCAAGCTATTATTTTAGTTTTTATTAGTTTTAGTCACGTTCATTCTCCTTTTAGTCGTGTCAAGTTTCAGTCGACTAAAAGTCTGACCATTTTAGTCTTATTTTAGTCAGAATTGTCCATTTTAGTCTAGTTTTATTCAAAGATTGTATTTAGCCAAACCCATTTTACAATTCAAACAAGATTATCTTATTATTATATTATTGTTACTTTATAGACTCAAGAATACATTCATTCCAGATACAGAAGACTCTAATTTGAGTTTACAACATATTTATTTTTCTGCATTTCTCACCATCTTTTTCTTACGGAAGAGCATTAGGGCCAGGCAGGAGAAAATAAAAATAATATTTTAAAAGAGGAAGATTTTTTTTCTTAATTATGCACTTTGAGAAAAATGTCAAAATGTCGAGAAAAAAGTCAAAATATTGAGAAAAAAGTCGAAATGTCGAGATTAATGTTGAAGTACAATTTCGAGAAAACATAGAAATGTATTTCAACTTTTCATGAAATATTCACGAAATTTCGACTTTATTCTTGAAATTGTATTTCAACATTAATCTCAACATTTCGACTTTTTTCTCGAAGTGCACAATAAAAAAAAAATTCCCTTCTCAAATATTTTTTCTCCTGCATGGCCCTAATACTCTAACGTATTTTCTTTTTCAACGACACGTTGGGTTTTCTTTTCCACGTCTATGTAGGAAAGTGGATCCAAAGATCTAAAGACTAAACCAGAGGTAGCTACTTGAAACATGAAGATTAAGGATCTTTGTTACAACATTTAATCTCGTTTTGATCAACGAAAATGAAGACACATTTTATTTAGTAATCTACATTTTACTCTGGTTTTTATTCCTCTACAATATTGCATTATATATTTAATTTTCGTTATCGTCACATGACCAGCATTTTCGTTGTGTCTCGTTTTCCTCAGTTGATAAAGGTTCGTTGATATTTAGTCATAACTGACTTTAGTGCTAACGCCTCTCTCTCCGTCTGTTTTTCCCCCTCCAGAGAAGAAGCAGTACCGGGAGTCGTACATCAGCGATGCTCTGGATCTGGACATGGACCAGCTGGACAAACGCTCGCGGGCCAGCGGCAGCAGCGCCGGCAGCGTCTCCCACCACAAGCGTCTGTCCCGCCACTCCACCACCAGCCACGGCAGCTCGCACACGTCCGGCATCGAGGCCGACAGCTTCCGGGCCCCGGGCCAGCCGGCCCACCGGCCCCTGAGGACCTGCAGCTCCTCCACCACCAGCCACGGCAGCTCCCACACCTCCGGCATCGAGAGCAGCGGCAAGGAGCGCATCCTGGACGACGACGGTGAGAGAACCGGGAGGATCCCCGTCGGGGGGGAGTGGTGGCGGAGCTAGACTTTTACCCTTGGGGGGGCCAGAGGGTGCCAGGGCTGTTTCAGGGGGTCCACAGACTATGACAATTAATTAGTTCCTCGAACAATCAATTACCGTATTGGCCTGAATATAAGACGGTGTTTTTTACATTGAAACAAGACTGAAAAAGTGGGGGTCGTCTTACATTCGGGGTCTAGACGTTATACCCATTCACACCGCTAGATGGCGCCAGATATCTTTAAAGCAAATGCTGAACTTAACTCCCCAGGCCAAAGGAACCCCTGGCACGAAGAAGAAAAATAAAAAATAGTATAAGAAAAGAGAAGAAAATAAAAGAAGAGATAACAGAAAATGGAGAAACGTAGCGACAATCTGGAGAAAAGCTGGTTGAAGATCGGCCAGTTATGATGCAAACTTCAAGATGGTGATTTGAATGAGGCAAAATAACAGGCTTTTTTTTCTCGAATATATTGTTATAATCATTTGTTTCAGATGTACTGTAGTTATTTTCTGTATAAAAATTGAATTTGGTGTTCAAAAAGTCTTTTTTCAAACTTGAGTCTTGAAAAAGAGGGAGTCGTCTTATAATCAGGGCCGTCTTATATTCGGGCCAATACGGTACAATCGGAGTCTCTAAATGTTGAAATGTTTTAAGCACAGAAGATGAGATTTGTGTATAAATTTAAGTTTATTCACACTGTACAAAATGTAAAGAAAACAATAACTGCAATTAACAAAAATGGTAAATGTACACAAACCTACACTTTTCAGTTACTCACTCACACAGTTACTCACTCACAAACAGAACGTAAATATAAGCTACAACCCGAATTAAATGTAGACGTTAATGTGGAGCAGCCGTTGGAAACTGACACTGGTGATTGATCTGTAGACGCCATGAGATGTAACGTTAACGTTAGCTTGATACCCGTGGCTTGTAGCAAAACAATCTCTTATCTGAACGCAAAAGTGATTTAAAAAGTGACTGAAGACTTCACTGTCCACCAAGGATATGTATCCTTCTCCTCCTCTTCCTCTTTTTATTTTGTCCATCTCTTAGCCGTTTTTAATTTGGCTCCCGGCACTCCAGCAAAGAAAACGTCTGACACTAATTCTATAAGGTGGATTACAACTCTTTGTGGTTCATAGCGCCAACTACTGTACAGGAGGGACGTAGCAGTCAGGAGTCGCTGATTTCAAAACGCAACTGGCTCCTTTAGCCAAGACGTACGCGGTGCCCTGATCTGTCAATCATCTGGGGCGGCATTTGGGGGGGGGCAATCAGATTTCTGGGGCTTTCAGTGCTGACCCGGCCCCCCCTCTAGCTCCGCGTCTGGGGAGGAGGGACGACGATCCCGCGTCTCACTGGCGTCTCACTGGCGTCTCACTGGCGTCTCACTGCCGTGTTTTGCTCCAGCAGAGATCGAGATGCTGGTGGACGACCCCAAGGACTACGAGGAGCTGCACGAGATGGCGCTGGACCAGGAGCTCTGTATCCACATCACCGAGGAGATGCTGACCATGTCCCCGGAGCAGAACCACGGATACTCAGGTAGAGACCTGTTCTCAGGTGGGACCAGGTCTGGTTCTCAGGTGGGACCAGGTCTGGTTCTGACTCCTCACCTGAACCCGGTTCTTGTGTTCTCTGCAGGTCTGATAGTGAAGGACGTCAGCTCCTCCACCTCCAGCTCCTCGGAGACCGTCGTCAAGATGAGAGGACAGAGCATCGAGTCGCTGCCGCAGGTACAGATTCATTCCCCCACCTATACTGAACTTTTAATTCTGGCGTTAAAGATAAAAAAATAATTAAAATTAATTATTTAATTATAATTACTAATTAATTATACTCAATTATACATGTACAATTAATTAATTGTAAAAAATATAACTATAAATATATAATAAGTATAACTAGACAATTTCCTCGCAGAAATTTCGAGAGTGCCACGGCGGGCTGCTGCCCATTTTTGTACATTGTTGCATTTTGCAAGCAATAGAGGTGTTGGACTCAAAACTAAGTCCGATGACACCACACATGATTCTCTATGTCAAACCATTCAAAAGTTATAGCAGAAAATAGGGACAACCAATCAGAAGAAGGGGCGGGGCTAATTTGTATATATAATATACAAATTTATATATTTATATATACAATAATGTTGGCTGTGAGAAAAACCAAGATTTTGCCTCAAGTTCTCAAATAACTCTGATTTGTGAGAAAACCGTAGCTCCTAGCAGAAAAACAAAGACATCGTGAGAGACACAGAACCCGGCAGATTCTGACAATCTTAATTTTATTCAGATATTCCTTAAAATGTGTTTGTAACGGCAGTGCGAAAACAAAGTGAGATTTTTTTGAAGAAAACTTTTGATTACATTACAGTCAATGGAGACAGAGGCAGGAATTCGCGCCGCTTTATCCCCCCCCTGTTTAAATTTTGTGCATACCCCGCCTGTCAAAGTCACATTTTATAAATCCCAACATCTATGTCTACATTCGGACCAAGAATTATTGGTCTCCTTTTCACGGTTTGGCCGTGAGCTCGAGTTACAAATAAAAATTCAGGTTATTTTTTTACTCTTCCCCGCACTCTAGAAAAGTAGAGCTCCACTCTAGATTTGACAAAAAAGTGATTTCCAGTCCTCGCTTGAGGGCTCATATCTTGAACAGTGTAGGTGTTGGTGTTTTGGAGAGAAGAGAAGTTTTCCTCCGTTTTGAAGTTTGAATGACATTTCTATGTGCGGGTATGGGAAAGTTAGATGAGTCAGAAAAAAGGTGATTTTTTTTTTTTTTTTTAATGTTTTCCCATCCGCTTTGAATCAGGTTTTTTTGGGCGTTTTTTGGGGGAATAACTTTGGGAAAAATGGGAATTTCAACACCAAAAGTCATACCACACTTTTTCCGTTCGAGCCGCACGTTTTGATATATGATGCGCCTCGGTCGTATGAAATCTGTAGGAGGAGTAGCGAACCGAAATCTGTCCGGAAAATGAATAAGCAAAAAAAAAAATAAGATGAAATCCACACAATTAACACCAACTTGTACAACTTAATTAATAATTAACACCAACTTTATCCAAAAGCATCTGGTCGTTGCTGATCAGTTTGATTGATCTGCTTCCTCCCCCTCAGACGTCCGTCTGCAGGAAGGCTCCGTCGTCCACCGACCGCCACAGCCAGTCGCTGGACGACGTGCGGCTGTACCAGAAGGACTGCCAGCAGTGGGCGGAGCTGTGCCAGGACACGGCGCACAGCTACACGTTTGGCTGCGCGCAGGAGCTGAGCGACGGTGGGGGCAACGGCGGTGGCACCGGTACCGGCACCAACTACCCCGGCCTGGCCGAGCAGCGCGCCGGCATGCTGGCCGAGCAGCAGCCGTTCCCCATCAAGAGGACCAACAAGTACTTCTCCCTGGACCTGAGCAGCGACGAGGTGCCCGAGTTCGTGGTGTGACGGAGGCGCGGCGGCCGCGGTAGGGAGCCAAATCAAGGCCAAAAGTTTTGCTAATTTGAAAATAAAATTTGAACCTGAAAATTATTTTTTACAGTTTCAATTCTTTTTTTCCAGTTTCAAAATTTTTTTTTTTCAGTTTCAAATCTTTTTTTTCAGTTTCAATTTTTTTTTTTTCAGTAGACTTTCAAAAGTCCTAAACTGAAAAAAAAGATCTCAAACTGAAAAAAAAGAAGTGAAACTGAAAAAAAAAGATTTGAAACTGAAAAAAAAAGATTTGAAACTGAAAAAAAGAAGTGAAACTGAAAAAAAAAGATTTGAAACTGAAAAAAAGATTTGAAACTGAAAAAAAAGAAGTGAAACTGAAAAAAAAAGATTTGAAACTGAAAAAAAAAAAATTGAAACTGAAAAAAAAGATTTGAAACTGAAAAAAAAAATTGAAACTAAAAAAGAATTTTCAGGTTCAAATGTTATTTTCAAATTAGCAAAACTTTTGGCCTTGATTTGGCTCCCTACCGCAGCGCCTCCGGGCCGGACGCAGGACTGGTTTCAGGCCTCAGGGATGGAGACGCCGGCGAGGCGACGCCACGGGACCCGACATGTTCGCCTGTCGTCTCCAAAACTGTGTTTGCCAACGTTTTAAAGTCCTACGGAGACGTGGCTCGTCTCTGCAAACCAAAGAAAACTGTCTCCACGTTATTTTCCTGCAGCGTGATCGAACATTTCAGAGTCATTTCTGCAGGAAAACGGGCGGGACTCGCCAACACTCGTGCCTTTCATCGGTCTATGCAGGCGACAGACGTCGCCGTGACAATCACACCCCCCCTTCGTCAGAAACAGTTTCTGACCTCCAGTCCGCCGCTTCGGAGCATCAAACTAACTTTTCATGCATTTGAAGATTGAACATGTAGCTTTACGTCCAGTTTGAATCCAGTTTAGTTCCCATCGACTCCGGAGCCGCCGGAGCGGGAGCCGTTCAAACTGACACTTCTGCTCCACTTCCTGTTACACTTTTTCTATTTCACTTCAGCACAAATGTCTTTGGGATGTATTTTTTTTTTTATATGAGTCATATCTGCGTGTCGTTCAGTGTTACGATCAAACGCGACAGTATTGAGCGGGTCTGAGCCGCTTTTATCTTTTAAACGTCAAACAAATGCAACTCGACGGAGCCGAAATCTGGACGTTTCTGACGTTTTGAATTAACGCCAGTGAAGGTTGGAGCCACGTCTGGAGTTAAAGGATCGGATTATAAAGAGCTGCAGCTTTGAAATCTTCTGCTCATGTCCGAAACCGGGACAACAACGTCCACACAGGTTCATTCATGCTTTATAGAGGGGATGTGCATGACGTCACAGATGAGACTTCACAGCAGGTTTATTCCACTGAGTGTCAGAAAGACTGAGTGGCAGCGTAAACTTTCAGTTTGAGCAACTGGAAAACATCTAAAATGGAAAGAGCTGTTGTGCGATCGACTGTACTCATAGAGTTATCGTTTTACAAACTGCCGAAAAATAAGCTTTAGAGAGACAAATGGATCGCTGCAATTCACAGAAACAACTGGATTCCAGACACCGAAACGTACACTGCAAAAACTCAAAATCTTAACAAGAATATTTCTCTTATTTCTAGTTAAAATGACTCATTTTTAGTCAAAAAATCTCATTACGCTTAAAACAAGACTCATCACTGGAAAAAACAACAATTTTCACCTGTTTCAAGTAAATTTTCACTTAAAATAAGTAGAAAAATCTGCCAGTGGAACAAGATTTTTTTGCTTGTAATGAGAAGATAAATCTTGTCCCACTGGCAGATTTTTCTACTTATTTCAAGTGAAAATTTACTTGAAACAGGTGAAAATTGTCAAATCACAATAATGTTTTTCTGGTAATGACTCTTGTTTTAAGTGTAATGAGATTTTTTGACTAAAAATGAGACATTTTAACTAAAAATTAGACAAATATTCCTGGTAAGATTTTGAGTTTTTGCAGTGTGGATTTGTGGTTCCCATTTTGTATCAGGTAATGTTGGATTTTTGGGTAGCTAACGTTAAACGGTCAAATCATAAAGTTCGGTGTCCTCATCACTTTAATTTCACCAACAAATCCTGCCTTGAAGTCGGACCAAGCGTCAAGACTTTTGTAAGCCTTCAAGCTTTGCTTCGTGTATTTCCTGGTGTAGAAATTAAGTACATATAAATATCAGGAAACTCGTCTTCTCCACTAGTTGCAGCTGTTTTTTGCTGATGTTTTTGCCACTCAGTGTGAGTAAGGGGGCTGGTCCAGTGGGAAAGTGACGTCAATGCAAACCCTCTATTATGAATTATACTTTAACTCAAGTTTAAGTTCTACAATCAAATCTTAAGAGAAAACTTGGAGAGATTCAGCAGAATCACGCATATCTGCTAAAAACGGCGCCGCGGTGAGACAGTTTGAGATGGAGCGTCATCGGAGCTCCACCCACATTGATACCGGGATCAAACCAGCGTGGACCGGTATTCTCCGAGGACCTTGTGGAAAACGACACGTCCCCTTCCTCCAACAGGCCGGACATTTCCGTACCGAGGACCGGCCCGATCCGTCAGGCCTCACCGGGGGTTACAGGACCTAAACGTTTAACCTCACACGGCCTTTTGTGCCTCATCAACTGATGATCTACGTTAGTTTTGCACCATCCGACCTCCAAACAGTTAATGGTGACGTGTTGAAAACCTTCGCCGTGGAAATGTCCGTACGTTCCTTCCTCCGTTGTCGGTTATATCGCTGACATCATGACGCATATTCAGAAGCCATCTTTATAATAAACGCGCGCTGCCCCTTTAATGTGGAGGATTTTTAGTTCCAAAATTAAATAAATAAATACATCATTAATTAATTAAAATGGGAATTAAATATATCATTAATTAATTAAATGTCATTAATTAATTAAAATTGGAATGAAATATTTCATTAATTAAATGTGTCATTAATTAATTAAAATTGGAATTAAATATTTCATTATTTCATTAAAATACAATTCATTTTAAGTAAAACATTTTTTTTTTATTCCAGTATTTAATTAATTAATGACACATTTAATTAATGATTTCGTGCGTGTGAGTGTTTGATATTTCATGGTTCACATGCAACACAAAATCATGAATTAAATGTGTCATTAATTAATTAAAAATTGAAATAATTAGATTTTTTTACTTAAAAATAATTTTATTTTAATTAATTAATTACACATGTAATTAATTAATGACACATTTAATGGATGAATGATATATTTCATTCCCATTTTAATTAATTAATAAAACATTTAATTAATTATGTATTTATTTAATTTTGGCACTAAAAATCCTCCATACTTTAAGACACGACGGCATCCTCGTCATGTGACACGGAACGACAAAAACATCCCGTACATCTCAGTTTGTCTTAAGCTTGTAACGCCTGACGTAAGAATTCAGCTTTGTAGCAGTTAAAATGCCCGAAAAACTAGAGGAATCATGTCACATCCACTTTAAAGCCACTGTATGTAGTAACTCCACCTCTGACCAGACGGGGGCAGCACAGCACACGAAGGTTCCCAGGTCAGGTTCTGGTGTACGATGCTTTTACTGGACCTTTTAATGTGACAGAGTGATGTTAAAGGGAGGTTACCCCCTCAGATCAATAACCCCCCCCCCATGTGGCCAGAGGTGGTACTGCAACTTAGAGCAGCTTTGAGTATTGAAATGTTTGACAATGGCTCAGAAAAGTGAAACAAAATGTTGATTTCAGTCGTCAAGCCAATGTTTTTAGTCTTATTATTATTATTATTATTATTATTATTATTATTATTATTATTATTATTATTACACAACCGGGCGCTGTCAGTCTCCTGGAAACCCCGCCACGTATTTGCTGTTACGTCCGGGTCAGAGGTCATGAGAAAGTGTCCTGGTCCCCCAGCGTCCTCTTTCTAAGCAAATAAAAAGACGGTAAAACAAAATGTTACTTTCAAAGATGTCAAACTGTCGTTCTCTCCGCGGGTTTTTAAAGAAAAAAAGCTTTTATGTCATAACACGATTTGATATAATCATGTAATTAAAAAGGAACGTCTATATTTCTTACCGTTTGTTTGTGACTGTTATAAACTTATGATTACTCAATAATGGAAAGTGTCTAAAGGGATATTTTGACTGACAGTCGTGTTACTTGTAATAAAACAGCCTTTTGTTAAAGATACAAAGTGTTGTAGTGCCACCTCCGACCACACGGGGGCGCACCAGACAAGGGCGTGGTCCTAAAGACTCGCTGGACCGTTATTGTGAGTATTTTCAAACCGGGTGGTGTAGACGCCCCCCTTGTGGCCGGACGTGGCGTTACTACATAGGGTGTCTTTAAGGTACATAGCCATACAGTAATAACCCGCGTCCTTTAAGGGTTCACAAAAAGACTTACTCCTCTGGCGTCACTTTGTGAGAGTCTGTATGTCTTCGTCCGTCGTCCTTTCTGTGAAAGGATCTTCCCGCAGATAAAAGAATTAAAAAATAAAAATAAAAAGGTCACCCTGTTTTTAAAGAAAGTGATTTGTAATAATGAAGTTTGTCTGTGCCGTCTGGGTACTAATGTCCACGTACAACAATAAACAGGTACATGTATCTACCAAAGATCTGCTGGTGGTTTCTGTCTTTAATAAGAGGTGGAGAAGATAAAACTACCACATGTTCTGGTCCTGCCCCAAACTTAACCAACATTTTTAACGCATATTCCACAATGATTCAAAAAGTCATCAACCCCAATCCTGTATGTGCCCTATTTGGACTCAAGTTCTTTGTTTTCTGTAATGCAATTTAAAAAACCAAGTCATACATTCTGGTTTCATTACAAATCAACTGAAATATTTCAAGCCTTTTATTATTTTAATATTGCTGATTATGGTTTACAGTTTAAGATTAAGATTCCCAGAATATTTGAATTTTTTGAGATAGGATATTTGAGTTTTCTTAAGCTGTAAACCATGATAATTTTCTGAGACAGTCCTGTATAGCTTTTTCCTCCTTGATTGCTAAACGTCTCATCCTTCTTTCCTGGAAAGAACAAGCTCCACCTAACTTCACCAGGTGGATTAGAGAATTTATGCATTTTTTTAAGCTGGAGAAAATCAGATACACCATTAAAGGCTCCTCACAAAACATTAGGAGAATTTGGGCACCTTTTTTGGAGTATTATGATAATTTACAAACACCACTGAATGACAACTAGAATATTATTCGGCGGCTGCTTTCCCTCATAATATCCCTCATTATTATTTTTGCAATTTAATAGTGTACCCCCCCTTTTTTTTCCCCTTTCTTTCCTTTTTTTTTCTTTCTTCTTTTTTTTAATTTAAAATTTTTATTTTTTACACTGGAGTAATGGACAATCATTTTTATGTACATCTGGACTCAAAGGGACAATGGGGATTGTCGGGAGGGTTGGGGGACGGGTAGAGGGATCTTCTATACTTGTAACCAGTACTCAAGTTGTAAAAAGAAATCAGGGGGGATGGTGGATTTTATCATATGGGGACAGATAATTTGTGCTGATTACAAATAATATAATATATTACAAATAATAGCAGTGACCAAAACAGCTGCAGAAATACTGCAGGAATGACATAGCAGCAGTTAAATGCAGCCTTCTGTAAGCTTTAAATATCCACTGGGCTTACATCAAATACATCAAAACACAACAATAAAAAACACTTTTCTGAACTTATCAATATGACTCTGTCCTTCACAGGATAAGTAACATGGATCACTGCAAAAACTCACAATCTTAACAAGAATATTTGTCTTATTTCTAGTTAAAATGTCTCATTTTAGTAGGAAAAATCTCATTACACTTAAAACAAGAGTCATCACTGAAAAAAACAACAATTTTCACCTGTTTCAAGTAGATTTTCACTTTAAATAAGTAGAAAAATCTGCCAGTGGAACAAGATTTTTTTACTTGTAATAAGAAGATAAATCTTGTCCCACTGGCAGATTTTCCTACTTATTTCAAGTGAAAATTGACTTGAAACAGGTGAAAATTGTCAAATAAGTTATTTTTCTGGTGTTATTTTTCTGGTGATGACTCTAAATGTTGAAATATCAGTAAAACCACATTCATTGATGAAATGACATAAGGGATGGAAAGGAGGGATGGCAGTTTTACAGGGGGGATGATTTGGACCGTTTTTATTTCAGGGGGGGATGCCATCCCCCCTCATCCCCCCTCAACTCCAGTACTGTTTGTAAGTATTTGAATTTTACAGCCACACTATGCTTGTATTCTTTATTCTCTAGAACCTTTAACGCTGTGAACATATGTATATTGCTTAATGTATAACCAATAAAAATGTCTAAAAGAAAAGAAAACTACCACCGGGGGGCAGGAAGCGGCTGCTCGGCGTCTGCTGCCCCCTGCTGGAGAAACATCACCCCTGCTGGAGAAACGTCACCCCTGCTGGAGAAACATCACCCCTGCTGGAGAAACGTCACCCCTGCTGGAGAAACGTCACCCCTGCTGGAGAAACATCACCCCTGCTGGAGAAACGTCACCCCTGCTGGAGAAACGTCACCCCTGCTGGAGAAACATCACCCCTGCTGGAGAAACATCACCCCTGCTGGAGAAACGTCACCCCTGCTGGAGAAACATCACCCCTGCTGGAGAAACATCACCCCTGCTGGAGAAACGTCACCCCTGCTGGAGAAACATCACCCCTGCTGGAGAAACATCACCCCTGCTGGAGAAACGTCACCCCTGCTGGAGAAACATCACCCCTGCTGGAGAAACGTCACCCCTGCTGGAGAAACGTCACCCCTGCTGGAGAAACATCACCCCTGCTGGAGAAACGTCACCCCTGCTGGAGAAACGTCACCCCTGCTGGAGAAACATCACCCCTGCTGGAGAAACGTCACCCCTGCTGGAGAAACGTCACCCCTGCAGGCCTGTAGGGGGCGCCAGAGATCCACTGGACTGTTCTGTCCTATGAGTCCGGATCTACTTCCTGTTGGACGTCAGTGGAAACATCTGGAACCTGCAGCTGGAGAAGAAACATTCAGACCTGAGACACCTGGAGACGTCTGTCCACGAGGACCAGGACACCCGTCTACAGGTGGACACGAGGACCAGGACACCCGTCTACAGGTGGACAGAAAAACTAAATCAAGAAACTTGTTACTTAAAAAAAATAAAATAAAAAAATTAGGACACAAAAACTTAGACAGAAAGTTAAATTGGTTTTTATTTTATTGTTTTAAATTTTTTTTTGCTTTTGTTATTTCTGAATTCTTCTGTGAGGTGACCTTTGGAGCAAAAGGGTATTAAATAACATGTTTTATTATTGTTATTATTGAGAGAGAAAATTAAAAGGTAGTCAACATAAACATTTGGGTTATAAATAATTGTATTTTTCTTGTAATTTTTGCTGTTTTCAGCAGGAACTCTCTTGTTGTATCATTATTATTATCATCATCATCATCATTATTATTATCATTATTATTTTATTATTGTTATTATTTTATCATCATCATTATTATTACTATCATTATTATTATTATTATTATTATTATTATCATCATCCTCATCATTATTATTATTATTATTATTACTATCATCATTATTATTATTATTATCATCATCATTAGGGCCCGAGCACTTGCAGTGCGAAGGCCCTATTGTATTTGCAGGAATTTTTATTATTATTAATATTATTATTATTTTTTTTTTTCTTCTGACAAAGTGATGGCCTTTTTGCCCCCCTTAACATGCCCAAAAAGTCACCAAATTTTGCACCCAAGTCAGGCCTGGCGAAAAATTTGATATTTAATGGTTTGCATTAATGGGCGTGGCAAAATGGCTTAACAGCGCCCCCTTGAAAACTTTGTGCCTCAAGCCCCACGATACGGTTTGACGTACATGCACGAAAATCGCTACACACCTGTATCATGGGACAACTTAAAGAAAAGTCTCTTGGCGTCATGCCCGAAACCGAACAGGAAGTCGGCCATTTTGAATTAATCGTGTCACTTTGGCGCAATTTATGCCATTCCTTCGAGAGTTAATTCAGCCCGAACCGTATCGTGAACCCAGATGTGTTATACATCAAAATGTGCGTCTCCATCCTGCGACTACACGCATTACTTTTCTCTTTCAAAAGTGTTACCGTGGCGACGCTAGACGCCAACAAGCGCACCCCCCCTTCATCTGATTGGTCCATATTTGATAGTTCCCCAAAAGGCACCAAATTTGGCATGCAAGCCAGGCCTGGCGATACATTTGATATTTCATGGTTTGCATTAATGGGCGTGGCAAAATGGCTCAACAGCGCCCCCCGGAAAACTTTGTGCCTCAAGCCCCACAATACGGTTTGACGTACATGCACGAAAATCGCTACACACCTGTATTATGGAACAACTTAAAGAAAAGTCTCTTGGAGCCATGGCCGAAACCGAACAGGATGTCGGCCATTTTGAATAAATTGTGTCATTTTGGCGAAATTTATGCCATTCCTTCGGCAGTTAATTCAGCCCGAACCGTAACGTGCACCCAGGTGTGTTATACATCAAAATGTGCGTCTCCATCCTGCGATACCACGCATTACTTTTCTCTTTCAAAAGCGTTACCGTGGCGACGCTAGACGCCAACAAGTGCACCCCCCCTTCATCTGATTGGTCCATATTTGATAGTTCTCCAAAAGTCACCAAATTTTGCATGCAAGCCAGGCCTGGTGATACATTTGATATTTCATGGTTTGCATTAATGGGCGTGGCCTAACGGCTCAACAACGCCCCCTAGAATACTTTTCTCTGCCATAACTTTTGAATGGTTTGACATAGAAAGTTGTGGGTGTTGTCATGGGACTCTGTAATGAGTCTTTAAGCTTCGTTGGCCTGAATTAGCCCCGCCCCTTCTTCTGATTGGTTGTCCCTTTTTTCTGCTATAACTTTTTAATTGTTTGACATAGGAAGTTGTGGGTGGTGTCATGGGACTCTGTAATGAGTCCTTAAGCTTCGCTGGCCTTAATTAGCCCCGCCCCTTTTTCTGATTGGTTGTCCCGATTTTCTGCTATAACTTTTGAATGGTTTGACATAGAAAGTCGTGGGTGGTGTCATCAGATTCTGTATGGAGTCCTTGACCTTCATTGGCCTGAATTAGCCCCGCCCCTTCTTCTGATTGGTTGTCCCTTTTTTCTGCTATAACTTTTGAATGGTTTGACATAGGAAGTCGTGGGTGGTGTCATTTCTGATATGCTTATGGGGGGCGGTGGCCGTGAGTGCGAGGGCCCGTTCATCGCTGCTTGCAGCTTTAATTGTCATTATTATTATTATCATCATCATTATTATTATCATCATTGTTATTATTATTATCATTATTATTACTATTATTAGGGCCCGAGCACCTTCAGTGCGAAGGCCCTATTGTATCTGTAGGAATTCTTCGCGTTATTAGGGCCCGAGCACTTGCAGTGCGAAGGCCCTATTGTATTTGCAGGAATTTTTCTTATTATTATTTTTTTTCTTCTGACAAAGTGATGGCCTTTTTGCCCCCCTTAACATGCCCAAAAAGTCACCAAATTTTGCACCCAAGTCAGGCCTGGCGAAAAATTTGATATTTAATGGTTTGCATTAATGGGCGTGGTAAAATGGCTCAACAGCGCCCCCTTGAAAACTTTGTGCCTCAAGCCCCACGATACGGTTTGACGTACATGCACGAAAATCGGTACACACCTGTATCATGGGACAACTTAAAGAAAAGTCTCTTGGCGTCATGCCCGAAACCGAACAGGAAGTCGGCCATTTTGAATTAATCGTGTCACTTTGGCGCAATTTATTCCATTCCTTCGAGAGTTAATTCAGCCCGAACCGTATCGTGAACCCAGGTGTGTTATACATCAAAATGTGCGTCTCCATCCTGCGACTACACGCATTACTTTTCTCTTTCAAAAGTGTTACCGTGGCGATGCTAGACGCCAACAAGCG
This sequence comes from Cololabis saira, assembly GCF_033807715.1. Lineage (NCBI taxonomy): Eukaryota > Metazoa > Chordata > Actinopteri > Beloniformes > Belonidae > Cololabis > Cololabis saira. Next base: position 37,493,739 of record NC_084602.1, read on the forward strand.
CACCCCCCCCTTCATCTGATTGGTCCATATTTGATAGTTCCCCAAAAGGCACCAAATTTGGCATACAAGCCAGGCCTGGCGATAAATTTGATATTTAATGGTTTGCATTAATGGGCGTGGCAAAATGGCTCAACAGCGCCCCCCGGAAAACTTTGTGCCTCAAGCCCCACAATACGGTTTGACGTACATGCACGAAAATCGCTACACACCTGTATCATGGCACAACTTAAAGAAAAGTCTCTTGGAGCCATGGCCGAAACCGAACAGGATGTCGGCCATTTTGAATAAATTGTGTCATTTTGGCGAAATTTATGCCATTCCTTCGGCAGTTAATTCAGCCCGAACCGTAACGTGCACCCAGGTGTGTTATACATCAAAATGTGCGTCTACATCCTGCAACACCACGCATTACTTTTCTCTTTCAAAAGTGTTACCGTGGCGACGCTAGACGCCAAAAGGCGCGCCCCCCCTTCATGTGATTGGTCCATATTTGATAGTTCTCCAAAAGTCACCAAATTTTGCATGCAAGCCAGACTTGGCGATAAATTTGATATTTCATGGTTTGCATTAATGGGCGTGGCCTAACGGCTCAACAGCGCCCCCTACAATACTTTTATCTGCCATAACTTTTGAATGGTTTGACATAGGAAGTCGTGGGTGGTGTCATGGGACATTGTACTGAGTTCTTAAGCTTCGTTGGCCTTGATTAGCCCCGCCCCTTCTTCTGATTGGTTGTCCCGATTTTCTGCCATAACTTTGGAATGGTTGGACATAGAGAGTCGTGGGTGGTGTCATCAAAAGCTGTATTGAGTCCTTAACCTTCATTGGCCTGAATTAGTCCCGCCCCTTTTTGTGATTGGTTGTCCCTTTTTTCTGCTATAACTTTTGAATGGTTTGACATATTTGAAATATGCTGGTAATGTGTCAGCCAACCACAAAAATCTCTGGAATTTTTTGTGGAATCATTTATTTTTTGTCCTTGCCCGGTGCAAATGACATAAATAAAGTGCGTGGTTTGGTTGTGAAAAATAAAAGTAACGTTACGTGAACAATAAATCAAACGCTCCCTTCCATGCAGTGTGTTTGTCTAGGAAGTAAAGACTGGAACATGCTATCACAAAAGCACAAATAGTGGGGTTTTACTAATATTTATATCTTACAAATATTTTAAAAAATACGAAAAAACAATTCGGGACTCTATTATATCGCTATGTTGGTCTCTCCTCTATCAGTCAGTCAGAAAACAGCCAAGCTGATTCGTGGCTGAGGGGTAGCATCGCCGTCTTTCATGTGAGAGATCGAGGGTTCGATTCCAGCTCAATGCAAAGGTTGTCAACAACTTGTGTGTCTTTTTTAACATCAAGATGTGCGTCTCCGTCCTGCAACGACGCGCATTACTTTTCTCATTCAAAAGCATTACCGTAGCAACACTCGACGCCAAAAAGTGCGCCACCCTTCATCTGATTGGTCCATATTTGATAGTTCCCCAAAAGTCACCAAATTTTGCATGCAATCCAGGCTTTGCGATAAACTTGATATTTCATGGTTTGTATTAATGGGCGTGGCAAAATGGCTCAACAGCGGCCCCCGGAAAACTTTGTGCCTCAAGCCCCACAATACGGTTTGATGTACATGCACGAAAATCGGTACACACCTGTATCATGTCGCAACTTAAAGAAAAGTCTCTTAGCCCCGCCCCTTCTTCTGATTGGTTGTCCCTTTTTCCTGCTATAACATTTGAATGTTTTGACATAGAGAGCCGTGGGTGGTGTCATGGGAATCTGTAATTAGTCCTTGAGCTTATTTGGCCTTAATTAGCCCCGCCCCTTCTTCTGATTGGTTGTCCCGACTTTCTGCTATAACTTTTGAATGGTTTGACATAGAGAGTCGTGGGTGGTGTCATCAGATTCTGTATGGAGTCCTTGACCTTCATTGGCCAGAATTAGCCCCGCCCCTTCTTCTGATTGGTTGTCCCTTTTTTCTGCTATAACTTTTGAATGGTTTGAGATAGGAAGTCGTGGGTGGTGTCGTTTCTGATATGCTTATGGGGGGCGGTGGCGGTGAGTGCGAGGGCCCGTTCATCGCTGCTTGCAGCTTTAATTATTATTTTTTTTTTTCTTCTGACAAAGTGATGGCCTTTTTGCCCCCCTTAACATGCCCAAAAAGTCACCAAATTTTGCACCCAAGTCAGGCCTGGCGAAAAATTTTATATTTAATGGTTTGCATTAATGGGCGTGGCAAAATGGCTCAACAGCGCCCCCTTGAAAACTTTGTGCCTCAAGCCCCACGATACGGTTTGACGTACATGCACGAAAATCGGTACACACCTGTATCATGGGACAACTTAAAGAAAAGTCTCTTGGCGTCATGCCCGAAACCGAACAGGAAGTCGGCCATTTTGAATTAATCGTGTCACTTTGGCGCAATTTATGCCATTCCTTCGGCAGTTAATTCAGCCCGAACCGTAACGTGCACCGAGGTGTGTTATACATCAAAATGTTCGTCTCCATCCTCCGACACCACGCATTACTTTTCTCTTTCAAAAGCGTTACCGTGGCGACGCTAGACGCCAAAAAGCGCGCCCACCCTTCATCTGGTTGGTTCAGACAGAAAAAACTTTGCGCCTCAAGCCCCATAATACGGTTTGACGTACATGAACGAAAATTGGTACACTCCTGTATCATGTCGCAACTAAAAGAAAAGTCTCTGGGCGCCATGGCCGAAACCGAACAGGAAGTCGGCCATTTTGAACATTCTGAATTAATTGCGTAATTTTGGAGCAATATATGCCATTCCTTCGAGAGTTAATTCAGCCCGAACCGTATTGTGAACCCAGATGTGTTATACATCAAAATGTGTGTCTCCATCCTGTGACTACACGCATTACTTTTCTCTTTGAAAAGTGTTACCGTGGCGACGCTAGTCGCCAACAAGCGCACCCCCCCTTCATCTGATTGGTCCATATTTGATAGTTCCCCAAAAGGCACCAAATTTGGCATGTAAGACAGGCCTGGCGATAAATTTGATATTTTCCTGGTTTGCATTAATGGGCGTGGCAAAATGGCTCAACAGCGCCCCCCGGAAAACTTTGTGCCTCAAGCCCCACAATACGGTTTGACGTACATGCACGAAAATCGCTACACACCTGTATTATGGAACAACTAAAAGAAAAGTCTCTTGGAGCCATGGCCGAAACCGAACAGGATGTCGGCCATTTTGAATAAATTGTGTCATTTTGGCGAAATTTATGCCATTCCTTCGGCAGTTAATTCAGCCCGAACCGTAACGTGCCCCCAGGTGTGTTATACATCAAAATGTGCGTCTACATCCTGCGACACCACGCATTACTTTTCTCTTTCAAAAGTGTTACCGTGGCGACGCTAGACGCCAAAAGGGGCGCCCCCCCTTCATGTGATTGGTCCATATTTGATAGTTCTCCAAAAGTCACCAAATTTAGCATGCAAGCCAGACTTGGCGATACATTTGATATTTCATGGTTTGCATTAATGGGCGTGGCCTAACGGCTCAACAGCGCCCCCTAGAATACTTTTCTCTGCCATAACTTTTGAATGGTTTGACATAGAGAGTTGTGGGTGGTGTCATGGGACTCTGTAATGAGTCCTTAAGCTTCGTTGGCCTTAATTAGCCCCGCCCCTTCTTCTGATTGGTTGTCCCTTTTTTCTGCTATAACTTTTGAATGGTTTGACATAGGAAGTCATGGGTGGTATCATGGGACTCTGTAATGAGTTCTTAAGCTTCGTTGGCCTTAATTAGCCCCGCCCCTTCTTCTGATTGGTTGTCCCGATTTTCTGCTATAACTTTGGAATGGTTTGACATAGAGAGCCGTGGGTGGTGTCATGGGAATCTGTATGGAGTCCTTGACCTTCATTGGCCTGAATTAGCCCCGCCCCTTCTTATCATTGGTTGTCCCTTTTTTCTGCTATAACTTTTGAATGGTTTGACATAGGAAGTCGTGGGTGGTGTCATGGGACTCTGTAATGAGTCCTTAAGCTTCGTTAGCCTTAATTAGCCCCACCCCTTCTTCTGATTGGTTGTCCCGATTTTCTGCTATAACTTTGGAATGGTTTGACATAGAGAGTCGTGGGTGGTGTCATCAGATTCTTTATGGAGCCCTTGACCTTCATTGGCTGAAATTAGCCCCGCCCCTTCTTCTGATTGGTTGTCCCTTTTTTCTGCTATAAATTTTGAATGGTTTGACATAGGAATTCGTGGGTGGTGTCATTTCTGATACTTATGGGGGGCGGTGGCCGTGAGTGCGAGGGCCCGTTCATTGCTGCTTGCAGCTTTAATTATTATTATTATTTTTCTGACAAAAGGAAGGCCTTTTTGCCCCCCTAAACGTGCCCAAAAAGTCACCAAATTTTGCATGCAAGTCAGGCCTGGCGAAAAATTTGATATTTAATGGTTTGCATTAATGGGCGTGGCAAAATGGCTCAACAGCGCCCCCTTGGAAACTTTGTGCCTCAAGCCCCACAATACGGTTTGACGTACATGCACGAAAATCGGTACACACCTGTATCATGTGGCAACTTAAAGAAAAGTCTCTTGGCGTCATGCCCGAAACCGAACAGGAAGTCGGCCATTTTGAATTAATTTTGTGTAATTTTGGCGCAATTTATGCCCTTCCTTCGGCAGTTAATACGGCCCGAACCGTAACGTGCACCCAGGTGTGTTATACATCAAAATGTGCGTCTCCATCCTCCGAAACCACGCATTACTTTTCTCTTTCAAAAGCGTTACCGTGGCGACACTAGACGCCAAAAAGCGCGCCCACCCTTCATCTGATTGGTTCAGACCGAAAAAACTTTGCGCCTCAAGCCCCATAATACGGTTTGACGTACATGAACGAAAATCGGTACACACCTGTATCATGTCGCAACTTAAAGAAAAGTCTCTTGGCGCCATGGCCGAAGCCGAACAGGAAGTCGGCCATTTTGAACATTCTGAATTAATCGCGTAATTTTGGAGCAATATATGCCATTCCTTCGAGAATTAATACGGCCCGAACCGTAACGTGCACCCAGGTGTGTTATACATCAAAATGTGCGTCTCCATCCTGCGACTACACGCATTACTTTTCTCTTTCAAAAGTGTTACCGTGGCGACGCTAGACGCCAACAAGCGCACCCCCCCTTCATCTGATTGGTCCATATTTGATAGTTCCCCAAAAGGCACCAAATTTGGCATGCAAGCCAGGCCTGGCGATAAATTTGATATTTTATGGTTTACATTAATGGGCGTGGCAAAATGGCTCAACAGCACCCCCCGGAAAATTTTGTGCCTCAAGCCCCACAATACGGTTTGACGTACATGCACGAAAATCGGTACACACCTGTATCATGGCACAACTTAAAGAAAAGTCTCTTGGCGCCATGGCCGAAACCGAACAGGAAGTCGGCCATTTTGAATTAATTGTGTAATTTTGGCGCAATTTATGCCATTCCTTCAGCAATTAATACAGCCCGAACCGTAATGTGCACCCAGGTGTGTTATAAATCAAAATGTGCGTCTCCATCCTGGGACTACACGCATTACTTTTCTCTTTCAAAAGGGTTACCGTGGCGACGCTAGACGCCAACAAGCGCACCCCCCCTTCATCTGATTGGTCCATATTTGATAGTTCCCCAAAAGGCACCAGATTTTGCATGCAAGCCAGGCCTGGTGATACATTTGATATTTCATGGTTTGCATTAATGGGCGTGGCCTAACGGCTCAACAGCGCCCCCCGGAAAATTTTGTGCCTCAAGCCCCACAATACGGTTTGACGTACATGCACGAAAATCGGTACACACCTGTATCATGGCACAACTTAAAGAAAAGTCTCTTGGCGCCATGGCCGAAACCGAACAGGAAGTCGGCCATTTTGAATTAATTGTGTAATTTTGGCGCAATTTATGCCATTCCTTCAGCAATTAATACAGCCCGAACCGTAATGTGCACCCAGGTGTGTTATAAATCAAAATGTGCGTCTCCATCCTGGGACTACACGCATTACTTTTCTCTTTCAAAAGTGTTACCGTGACGACGCTAGACGCCAAAAGGCGCGCCCCCCCTTCATGTGATTGGTCCATATTTGATAGTCACCAGATTTTGCATGCAAGCCAGGCCTGGTGATACATTTGATATTTCATGGTTTGCATTAATGGGCGTGGCCTAACGGCTCAACAGCGCCCCCTAGGATACTATTCTCTGCCATAACTTTTGAATGGTTTGACATAGAGAGTTGTGGGGGGTGTCATGGGACTCGATATTGAGTCCTTGACCATAATTGGTGAAAATTAGCTCCGCCCCTTCTTCTGATTGGTTGTCCATATTTCCTGCCATAAATTTTAAATGTTTTGACATAGAGTTGTGGGTGATGTCACCTGAATCGGTATTGAGTCCTTGAGCTTCATTGGCCTGAATTATCCCTGCCCCTTCTTCTGATTGGTTGTCCCGATTTTCTACTATAACTTTTGAATGGTTTGACATAGGAAGTCGTGGGTGGTGTCATTTCTGATATGCTTATGGGGGCGGTGGCCGTGAGTGCGAGGGCCCGTTCATCGCTGCTTGCAGCTTTAATTATCATTATTATTATTATTATCATTATTGTCATCATTATTATTATCATCATTATTATTACTACTATCATTATTATTATTAGGGCCCGAGCACTTGCAGTGCGAAGGCCCTATTGTATTTGCAGGAATTTTTATTAGGGCCCGAGCACCTTCAGTGCGAAGGCCCTATTGTATTTGCAGGAATTTTTCTTATTATTATTTTTTTTCTTCTGACAAAGTGATGGCCTTTTTGCCCCCCTTAACATGCCCAAAAAGTCACCAAATTTTGCACCCAAGTCAGGCCTGGCGAAAAATTTGATATTTAATGGTTTGCATTAATGGGCGTGGTAAAATGGCTCAACAGCGCCCCCTTGAAAACTTTGTGCCTCAAGCCCCACGATACGGTTTGACGTACATGCACGAAAATCGGTACACACCTGTATCATGGGACAACTTAAAGAAAAGTCTCTTGGCGTCATGCCCGAAACCGAACAGGAAGTCGGCCATTTTGAATTAATCGTGTCACTTTGGCGCAATTTATTCCATTCCTTCGAGAGTTAATTCAGCCCGAACCGTATCGTGAACCCAGGTGTGTTATACATCAAAATGTGCGTCTCCATCCTGCGACTACACGCATTACTTTTCTCTTTCAAAAGTGTTACCGTGGCGATGCTAGACGCCAACAAGCGCACCCCCCCTTCATCTGATTGGTCCATATTTGATAGTTCCCCAAAAGGCACCAAATTTGGCATACAAGCCAGGCCTGGCGATAAATTTGATATTTAATGGTTTGCATTAATGGGCGTGGCAAAATGGCTCAACAGCGCCCCCCGGAAAACTTTGTGCCTCAAGCCCCACAATACGGTTTGACGTACATGCACGAAAATCGCTACACACCTGTATCATGGCACAACTTAAAGAAAAGTCTCTTGGAGCCATGGCCGAAACCGAACAGGATGTCGGCCATTTTGAATAAATTGTGTCATTTTGGCGAAATTTATGCCATTCCTTCGGCAGTTAATTCAGCCCGAACCGTAACGTGCACCCAGGTGTGTTATACATCAAAATGTGCGTCTACATCCTGCAACACCACGCATTACTTTTCTCTTTCAAAAGTGTTACCGTGGCGACGCTAGACGCCAAAAGGCGCGCCCCCCCTTCATGTGATTGGTCCATATTTGATAGTTCTCCAAAAGTCACCAAATTTTGCATGCAAGCCAGACTTGGTGATAAATTTGATATTTCATGGTTTGCATTAATGGGCGTGGCCTAACGGCTCAACAGCGCCCCCTAGAATACTTTTATCTGCCATAACTTTTGAATGGTTTGACATAGGAAGTCGTGGGTGGTGTCATGGGACATTGTACTGAGTTCTTAAGCTTCGTTGGCCTTGATTAGCCCCGCCCCTTCTTCTGATTGGTTGTCCCGATTTTCTGCCATAACTTTGGAATGGTTGGACATAGAGAGTCGTGGGTGGTGTCATCAAAAGCTGTATTGAGTCCTTAACCTTCATTGGCCTGAATTAGTCCCGCCCCTTTTTGTGATTGGTTGTCCCTTTTTTCTGCTATAACTTTTGAATGGTTTGACATATTTGAAATATGCTGGTAATGTGTCAGCCAACCACAAAAATCTCTGGAATTTTTTGTGGAATCATTTATTTTTTGTCCTTGCCCGGTGCAAATGACATAAATAAAGTGCGTGGTTTGGTTGTGAAAAATAAAAGTAACGTTACGTGAACAATAAATCAAACGCTCCCTTCCATGCAGTGTGTTTGTCTAGGAAGTAAAGACTGGAACATGCTATCACAAAAGCACAAATAGTGGGGTTTTACTAATATTTATATCTTACAAATATTTTAAAAAATACGAAAAAACAATTCGGGACTCTATTATATCGCTATGTTGGTCTCTCCTCTATCAGTCAGTCAGAAAACAGCCAAGCTGATTCGTGGCTGAGGGGTAGCATCGCCGTCTTTCATGTGAGAGATCGAGGGTTCGATTCCAGCTCAATGCAAAGGTTGTCAACAACTTGTGTGTCTTTTTTAACATCAAGATGTGCGTCTCCGTCCTGCAACGACGCGCATTACTTTTCTCATTCAAAAGCATTACCGTAGCAACACTCGACGCCAAAAAGTGCGCCACCCTTCATCTGATTGGTCCATATTTGATAGTTCCCCAAAAGTCACCAAATTTTGCATGCAATCCAGGCTTTGCGATAAACTTGATATTTCATGGTTTGTATTAATGGGCGTGGCAAAATGGCTCAACAGCGGCCCCCGGAAAACTTTGTGCCTCAAGCCCCACAATACGGTTTGACGTACATGCACGAAAATCGGTACACACCTGTATCATGTCGCAACTTAAAGAAAAGTCTCTTAGCCCCGCCCCTTCTTCTGATTGGTTGTCCCTTTTTCCTGCTATAACATTTGAATGTTTTGACATAGAGAGCCGTGGGTGGTGTCATGGGAATCTGTAATTAGTCCTTGAGCTTATTTGGCCTTAATTAGCCCCGCCCCTTCTTCTGATTGGTTGTCCCGACTTTCTGCTATAACTTTTGAATGGTTTGACATAGAGAGTCGTGGGTGGTGTCATCAGATTCTGTATGGAGTCCTTGACCTTCATTGGCCAGAATTAGCCCCGCCCCTTCTTCTGATTGGTTGTCCCTTTTTTCTGCTATAACTTTTGAATGGTTTGAGATAGGAAGTCGTGGGTGGTGTCGTTTCTGATATGCTTATGGGGGGCGGTGGCGGTGAGTGCGAGGGCCCGTTCATCGCTGCTTGCAGCTTTAATTATTATTATTATTTTTCTTCTGACAAAGTGATGGCCTTTTTGCCCCCCTTAACATGCCCAAAAAGTCACCAAATTTTGCACCCAAGTCAGGCCTGGCGAAAAATTTTATATTTAATGGTTTGCATTAATGGGCGTGGCAAAATGGCTCAACAGCGCCCCCTTGAAAACTTTGTGCCTCAAGCCCCACGATACGGTTTGACGTACATGCACGAAAATCGGTACACACCTGTATCATGGGACAACTTAAAGAAAAGTCTCTTGGCGTCATGCCCGAAACCGAACAGGAAGTCGGCCATTTTGAATTAATCGTGTCACTTTGGCGCAATTTATGCCATTCCTTCGAGAGTTAATTCAGCCCGAACCGTATCGTGAACCCAGATGTGTTATACATCAAAATGTGCGTCTCCATCCTGCGACTACACGCATTACTTTTCTCTTTCAAAAGTGTTACCGTGGCGACGCTAGACGCCAACAAGCGCACCCCCCCTTCATCTGATTGGTCCATATTTGATAGTTCCCCAAAAGGCACCAAACTTGGCATGCAAGCCAGGCCTGGCGATAAATTTGATATTTCATGGTTTGCATTAATGGGCGTGGCAAAATGGCTCAACAGCGCCCCCCGGAAAACTTTGTGCCTCAAGCCACACAATACGGTTTGACGTACATGCACGAAAATCGCTACACACCTGTATTATGGAAAAACTTAAAGAAAAGTCTCTTGGAGCCATGGCCGAAACCGAACAGGATGTCGGCCATTTTGAATAAATTGTGTCATTTTGGCGAAATTTATGCCATTCCTTCGGCAGTTAATTCAGCCCGAACCGTAACGTGCACCCAGGTGTGTTATACATCAAAATGTGCGTCTCCATCCTGCAACACCACGCATTACTTTTCTCTTTCAAAAGCGTTACCGTGGCGACGCTAGACGCCAACAAGTGCACCCCCCCTTCATCTGATTGGTCCATATTTGATAGTTCTCCAAAAGTCACCAAATTTTGCATGCAAGCCAGACTTGGCGATAAATTTGATATTTCATGGTTTGCATTAATGGGCGTGGCCTAACGGCTCAACAGCGCCCCCTAGAATACTTTTCTCTGCCATAACTTTTGAATGGTTTGACATAGGAAGTTGTGGGTGGTGTCATGGGACTCTGTAATGAGTCCTTAAGCTTCGTTGGCCTGAATTAGCCCCGCTCCTTCTTCTGATTGGTTGTCCCTTTTTTCTGCTATAACTTTTTAATTGTTTGACATAGGAAGTTGTGGGTGGTGTCATGGGACTCTGTAATGAGTCCTTAAGCTTCGTTGGCCTTAATTAGCCCCGCCCCTTTTTCTGATTGGTTGTCCCGATTTTCTGCTATAACTTTGGAATGGTTTGACATAGAGAGTCGTGGGTGGTGTCATCAGATTCTGTATGGAGTCCTTGACCTTCATTGGCCAGAATTAGCCACGCCCCTCCTTCTGATTGGTTGTCCCTATTTTCTGCTATAACTTTTGAATGGTTTGACATAGAGAGTCGTGGGTGGTGTCATTCCTGATACGCTTATGGGGGGCGGTGGCCGTGAGTGCGAGGGCCCGTTCATCGCTGCTTGCAGCTTTAATTACTATTATTATCATCATTATTATTATCATCATTATTATTACTACTATCATTATTATTATTACTATTATTATCATCATTATTATTACTATCATTATTATTATTATTATTACTATTATTATTATTTGACTTCCGGCAGAAAAACCATCATAAAAGCAGTGATGTAACAACTTCAGAGAAAAGCCCAGCCCTCTGGCCCCGCCCCCTCATCTAGCCCCGCCCCTCCCAGCTGTGCAGGAAACCAGCTTTTTCACCGTCCACTGCTGTCGCCATGGCAACGCAGAAGGGGGAAATCCTCCCTGGCTCTCCATCACCGCATGTGTGCGCATGCGCGTGTGTGCGATGATCCTCGGAGCTGATTGAACTCTATAAGCAGGCTTTGAAAACATTGGATAAAAAGTCACATTTATATCATCATTGTAATATTTTAACTAAATATGTTTTTTTTTTAAACTGGGGAAATATGATCAAGTTTGCAGAAATTTTTCCAGTATATAAAATCCTTATACATATATCCTTATATAGGGGTAGGTATATATACAGGACTGTCTCAGAAAATTCAAATATTGTGATTTTCTGTAATGCAATTACAAAAACAAAAATGTCATACATTCTGGATTCATTACAAATCAACTGAAATATTGCAAGCCTTTTATTATTTTAATATTGCTGATCATGGTTTACAGCTTAAGAAAACTCAAATATCCTATCTCAAAAAATTGGAATATTCAGGGTTTCTTAATCTTAAACTGTAAGCCATAATCAGCAATATTACAGAAAATAAAGAACTTTATCACAATATTCTAATTTTCTGAGACAGTCCTGTAAGCCTTGCTTCTACTTACACCTTTTCAGTTACAAATGTACCAAAATAAACATTCATTCATTCAGAAATTATAACTTATCATGAGTTTTTAAGATGCTGAAGCATGCTGAACATTATGAGCTGTGAAATAGTAAATAAAGTCTTTCTTTGTTCTCTTTGGTTTTTTTGTTTTAGTTTTTTAGCTTATTTTGGTTGCTGGTTGCTTCACTTCCTGTTTTAGTGTGAAAGTCTTGTTTTTTGTGTGTGTGAAGTTCTGCTTTGGCCCTCGTTGCTCTTGATTGTCGACACCTGCGTCTCTTCAGCTGCAGTGAGTACCTGTGATCTGCTGGCTCCATCTCGCTGGACGGTTTTTGTTTTATATCTTCTTCTCATTGGGGTTTTTGAAAAGGAAAATGTATTTCATCGTTTTGTGGAGAAATAAATGTCTTTACAGTTGTAAAAGATGCGCTTGCTTGACAACACCTCAGTCAGGGTTGCCAGGTTCAGCAGGTTTTCCTCCCAATTGGGCGGGTTGATAAAACCTGGGCTGCTTTTCCTGGTTTTTACTAAATATTTAGGAGAAATTATTAACAAAAAAGTTTCCATTATGGCAGAGAAAAGTAGAAACTTACACAATAAACTCACTGATATTTTATTTGCTTTAATCTACTCAATATAATTGTAGTCTTTGTTTGGAGCCTGAACTTTTTTGGGGGCTGTTAAGTGGTGTTGTGAAGCTTGAAATGTATTATGCATTTAATAATTTACGGTTTTAACATAAAGAATGTTTGATTCAGGCTGGTTTTTTATTATTTCGGCGGGTTTTACATTGTATTTGGGCTGGAACCGTTCAGATCTGGCAACCTGGACCTCAGTGCTGGATTTGTTAGTCGGCGTTGGGTTCAAAGGGCATGACCAGTACTGGAGTTGAGGGGGGATGAGGGGGGATGGCATCCCCCCCGGAAATAAAAATGGTCCAAATCATCCCCCCTGTAAAACTGCCATCCCCCCTTTCCATCCCTTATGTCATTTCATCAATGAATGTGGTTTTACTGCTATTTCAACATTTAGAGTCATCACCAGAAAAATAACACCAGAAAAATAACTTATTTTCACCTGTTTCAAGTACATTTTCACTTGAAATAAGTAGGAAAATCTGCCAGTGGGACAAGATTTATCTTCTTATTACAAGCAAAAAAATCTATTTTCGATTTTTCTACTTATTTCAAGTGAAAATCTACTTGAAACAGGTGAAAATTGTTGTTTTTTCCAGTGATGAGTCTTGTTTTAAGTGTAATGAGATTTTTTTACTAAAATGAGACATTTTAACTAGAAATAAGACAAATATTCTTGTTAAGATTTTGAGTTTTTGCAGTGATCCATTTTACTTATCCTGTGAAGGACAGAGTCATATTGATAAGTTCAGAAAAGTGTTTTTTATTGTTGTGTTTTGATGTATTTGATGTAAGCCCAGTGGATATTTAAAGCTTACAGAAGGCTGCATTTAACTGCTGCTATGTCATTCCTGCAGTATTTCTGCAGGTGTTTTGGTCACTGCTATTATTTGTAATATATTATATTATTTGTAATCAGCACTAATTCGACATTAAAACAGAGCGGAGAGAAGCGGATGCAGGACTCGGTGGCTGGTGAAACATGGATTAACGGCGCTTCATAAATCAGCCTATTAGGCCCAACCGTCGCCAGATGATCCCCAGAGCCGATAATAAACCGCAGTAATCAGATTACACGGAAACACATCTCTGGGTTTAGCTCTCCTCCGGTGACGGAGCCGGATTAGGGATTTCCAACCGGAGAAGGTCGGGCAACCGCCGGCCTGGTGGAACCTGGTGGACCCGGGGGGGGACCGTGACTTCCCGACCCCCCCACCTCTCTCCACCTCTCTCTGCCACTGGACCAGAGGAGAAAACCGGGGAAAATTTGACTCACTGAGGCCCCGTTTACACGTAGTAAAAACGGTGGCGTTTTCATGCGTTTTGGCCGTTCGTTTACACGAAAACGAAGCTCAAAGTCTCCAAAAACCATCATTTCTGAAAACTCCAGCCAAAGTGGAGATTTGCAAAAACTCTGTCTTCACGTTTGCTTGTAAACGGAGAGAAACGGACATTTAGGCTTCAGAACGTCACATTATGAGACAGAAACGTCACCACACTGCAAAAACTCAAAATCTTAACAAGAATATTTGTCTTATTTCTAGTTAAAATGTTTCATTTTTAGTCTAAAAAAATCTCATTACACTTAAAACAAGACTCATCACTGGAAAAAAGTGAAAAATTTACTTGAAACGGGTGAAAATTGTCAAATAACAAGTTATTTATCTGGTAATGACTCTTGTTTTAAGTGTAATGAAAAATGAGACATTTTAACTAGAAATAAGACAAATATTCCTGGTAAGATTTTGAGTTTTTGCAGCGTCATGAGTGCGACCTGTGTTTACAATTAGTTTGGCCACCGTCAATATTTTCTTGTATTTTACCTGTTTTATATTCTAAAGTCACACTTAAAAGTAACTCCACTTCTCTGTCACTCCAAACCAAAGACTCTGGTTCATCTTGGAAGTAACTGGAAGTTACACGTGTCATTCGTTGACGTTTTTTTCCAGGATTCTGATTGGCTAGCATGACTTTATCTTCTCGTTACACTGCCCCCTGTAGGTTTGGCTGCTCATAGCACCTTAACAGCTATTTATGCAGGTTTGTGTTTTCAAAACGTGGAGGTGGAAATATCCGTTTTTGTAAATACCCGGCTATGTGGAAACGTGTCCTGAGAACTCAGACGTCAGAGCGAACATGAACGAGCTTGGGGGAACCAGACGTTTGTTCACGCCGTCTCCGACAGAAGATTCTCCCGGCGGTGACGATTGCAGCGGTTTTTGTTTGATTGTTTGATATCTGGACAGTTTAACGTGTTGCTCTCGTCACTTTGCCGCTCCGGGACTCCTGAATCTCCCAGTGCATTCTGGGAGCCCAGACGGCAGAGACCGTTTGGCCTGAACTCGGCCCACATCTGTTTCCTTTGACCCGCGTTTGGCCCCGACGGACGCCGTGAACTCTGGTCGGCCGGCAGAACTCATCACCACGTCCTCCAGACAGGCTCCGGTCTGCGGTTGACCTCCGGGCCTCCGGGACCGACTCGTAAAACACGTCAAGTTTGGTCCCGTTTATCATCTAAGAGCTCCGCCGGGTCGCCAGTTGGAAGCAGAAGCAGCATGAATGTAAATACTGAGCCGAAGTCAACGTCGCCGATGTGGTGCGTCTGCATCGTTACTTCAGAACCAGCGCCCTCCAGAGGCCAGAACAAGCGTAAATATTAAATAAAATAGTTTGAGAGTAAGGGCCAATAATACACCCCCTACTTTCTACCACTAGCCCTAAATGAAGCCACAAACTTTAGGGTCCTTGTAATGTTCCCTAGGGATTGGGACACCACTTGCTACGTCACTGCGTGGTTTACGTTCGGGTACGTAAGCGACTGCGTAGTTACGTTTGCACAAACGTCACACCATATCAGGAAGCTGAGAGATAAAAGCTGTTTTAATTTCAGCTGTAGCGCTGTTAATATGCCACTTTATTAAGTTTTAATATTTTTTCAGGCGTAAAAGTAACCGTTAAGATCCCCAACCTGGGCTCAGTTTATCCAAATAACGCATGTTAAGAAATTTGCTACGATGTTTTCGGGATGAGAAGAGCGGCCGGCTCGGGAACTGATTTATGGTTCCACGTTAAATCGACACAGAGCCTACGGCGTAGGTTACGCGGCGACGCGCACCATACGGCGTGTGTCGCCGCGTAACCTACGCCGTAGGCTCTGCGTTGGTGTAACGCGGGACCATAAATCAGCCTTTATTCTGGTGAGATCTTCGGGCAAGCGAGTGATTATGTACATTCACTGAGTGAATATTATGAAAGTAAAATATATATTTCTCGCTAGAAATGTAATCAAAACGCATTTTTATGCAGAAACTAACTCAAAATATTGATTTTATTCACAAAAAAATAAGAAATGTCCCATGTTTTTTCGTGTGATTCAGTCTGCAAATGATGACGTAAAACATTCTGGGAAATTTTCTCTAGCCCTCGGTCAGCGAGTCAGAATCTGAAATCCCTCACTCTGAAGGACTAGATTCATACACACTAGCCCTCGTTATGCCCACTACCCCTACATGCAAAGAGGAATTGGGACACCACTACCCTCACGGGAACGCGCAAAATTTAGGGGTAGGACTGAAAAGTAGGACTAGGGGGGGATTGGGACTGGGCCTAAGTTCCCACTGATCAGTCGGGGTTTAACCAACCTGGAACCGTCTGGGAACTAAGACTGGTTGCAGTTCCTCGACTGGCCACTGGGGGGTTTTGGTTTCAATCGTTTTATTTCACATCCATGACAACTCGCCAGACATTTCCGCTGAGGGAGCTGTTCGCCAAAGCTAACGTTGATGGATTAACTTTGATTTGATTCTGCGACGAAAAAAAGAAATTCTCTTCAGAAAGCAGTGGATCATGTGACCTAACTGGTTTTAACAGTCTTAGTTCAACTCTAAACCTTGGCTAAATTAGCAGCCGCCAAGTTGGGCCAGCAAGACCCGAAACGAGCCCAAACCGTGACATCACAGTTCAAACCAGATCCGTGAATCGAGGTCAGAGCTTCATGAAACACATAGTCTGGATCTAGTAGCTCATTGGCTACTGGTTCCCCTTTTCCACCAGACCAGTTCTAGTACTGGTTCTGGTTCACAACTCCTTCAACTTGTGAACCAGCTGAGAACCGGTTAGCTTTTCCACAGCTCGGGTGCTAAGGGGAGCCACGTCATTAATTACGTCACTGCAAACGTCACTTACACCGTTGCAAACGTCATAGGACTTGGTCCACGTAGCTCCTCCGTGGACACATCTCTAAAAGACAGGTTGTCTCCTCCTCCTCCCATGATGCTTTGCTGCATCCAGATTCATTCTTATTTGAAAATGTCTCCGTCTCCCAGTCTTGCTGTTGCCGTTGGTCTGAATAACTCCCCCCCTCCACTTACGTAAGCGGTTCTTTCCGCTAAACCACGGGTCGGCAACCCAAAATGTTTTAGAGCCGTATTGGACCAAAAACACAAAAAAACAAATATGTCTGGAGCCGCAAAAAATGAAAAGTCTTGTATCAGCCTTAGAATGAAGAAACACATGCTGCATGTTTCTATATTAGTTAGAACTGGGGGAAGATTGTTTTTTTTCATTATGCACTTCGAGAAAAAAGTGGAAATGTCGAGAAAAAAGTTGAAATGTCGAGATTAATGTTGAAGTACAATCTCGAGAAAAAAGTCGAAATGTCGAGATTAAAAAGGAAAGGGAAAAGGAATAAAAAGAGAAAAAAAGGAAAAAAAGAAGAAAAAGGAAAAAAAAAGTCAAACATTTTTGAAAAAGCTCCAGGAGCCACCAGGGCGGCGCTAAAGAGCCACATGCGGCTCTAGAGCCGCGGGTTGCCGACCCCTCATCTAGTCCAGCAAAGAGTTGGTGCTGCCTTGGAACCGGTTCTTCTGGCCCGGAGCAAGTTCTTTGTTGGTGGAAACAGAAAACCCGGTTCCAAACTCAGGACTGGCCCAGAACCAGAACCAGAACTAGCCCTGGAACCGGTTTGGTGGAAAAGGGATATCAGAGTGAGTCGACGGATAATCTGGTTCTCCAGTTTTTGGTGCTCTGACGTGGCCGGGGGGCGGGGCTACTTGGGGCAGGGCTTCTAGGGGGCGGGGCTACTAGCTCACCTGCAACACCTTGACTCCGCCCCCCCGTCATTTCAGAACCGCAAAAAGACAAAAGCCCGACTGAGAAAGACGGAGCCGGTTGTATAAATGATGGAGAGAACAGAAGAGGTAGAGAGTTCTGCTCGTCCTCGTTTCAGCTCCTTTTAACTAACGTTTTATCCTCGTTTTAACTCGACACCTGAAACGAGGACGTTTATCAGTTTGCAGCTTCAAGACCTTTTTAGAGTTTAGATTTCCCTTTCTTTTTTTTATTTATTAACATACAGTGCAAACAGCGACAAAAGACAGTTACAATGACATGTATCTAGATGTGTGTGTGTAAATAAGATGATGAAAGTAGATAAATAAATTAAGAATATTAATTCGAGAATAAATAAGTAAACAAATAATTATCATATAGAGCGGTGTAGCACGATATAATATAAATATAGCATAATAATATCCTAATATAACATAATATTTTTTATAATATAACATATAACAAAATGATATCACCATACTATAATATAAAACAATATAATACTATAGTTTAACATCCCATGAGATTTCATAACTTAATATAATAATACACTATGAAACAATATATCATGATAATGCCAGGAATAATTATTAGTTAGAATTGGTCATTTATATGTTGTAATGAGGAGTGAGGTCAGACCGGAGCGTCAGGGAAACGTGGCTTTTTAGAGTTAATACATAAAATATCGACCATTTCTTATTAAAATATTGATTAATTTGAATTATAAGCATGAATTAGATTCCCGTTATTAGTTACAGGAAACTGAGAGGGGAATAAAAAGGAGCGATACTGAAACACTTGGTCTTGTTCTTGTTAATCCAGAGCTCATTGAGTCTCCGTCGTCGTGTGAAATGTTCTATATAAATAAATTCTCCTTTGTCTTTGTTGATCTAGCTGAGTGAAGCAAACACACATGACGAGCTTCCGCTCCGGCGGAGACATGTGTGCAATACAGGATGTTGTTGAGGTTTCACTGAGGGTTGTTTCTTTTATGATGATGCTGGCAAAAAATAATTTAAAGAAAAAGGTTGAGAAGGACGAGCGTCTGTTCCTGCATCGCTGGTATGTTGTTTATTTACGTGGACGAGCTTTTCCTGTGGACCTGAGAGACGGAGGGGGTTCTGGTAAGAGAGGAGGAGAGAGAGAAAGAGAGAGGGAGGGAGGAGACTCAGAGGAGGAGGAGGAAGAGGAGGAGGAGGAGGAGGAGGAGGATCTCAGCTGGAGCAGAGAGACGGAGGAGAGGGGGAGAATAAAGCGTGCAGAAAGAGGAGTGGATGTAATCAGCCTCTCGCCTGACGGAGAGGCAGACGGAGAGAAGGAGAGACGGAGAGAAGGAGAGACGGAGAGAAGGAGCGGTGAAGGAGTGGATCTGCTCCCGGGGGCCGAGCGTTGATCCAGAGGTAAGAACTCTGCAACGACAGATGTTTCTCTGCATCCCGGTTTATTACTCAGACAGGGTGTGTGCAGGAAGAGGGGGAGGAAGAGGAGGAGGGGGGTGTTTTCTTTTCTTTTTCATCCCCGTTCTGTCGTTTATCAGAGCTCGAAGCTTTTCTCTTCTTTTGACATCATGGGATCCCCTCCTCCCATCCTCCTCCTCCTCCTCCTCCTCGCCGCGGCTCCCCATCCTCCCTTCATCCTCCCATCATCCTCCCTTCATCCTCCCATCCGTCCAAACACGCCGGAGTGTCAGAAGACAGAGAGAATAGACCTCCATCCCTCCATCCCTCCCTCCATCCCTCAGGATTGGGCAGATCTGACGATGTGGAGCCGGAGGAATTAAGGGCATCTGTTTCTGGGGATGTCTGATGGAGGATGGAGGGAGGATGGAGGGATGATGGATGGATGGATGGAGGATGGATGGATGGAGGGAGGGAGGATGGATGGAGGGGTGAGGAAGACGAGCGTGAGGAACCCAACACGCCTCCTGCCAGGTCTCCTGGCCGGTGTTGTCGTAGTGACGGAATCAGCAGATGGACCGGGGAGGAGGAAGAGAGGGATGAGGAAGAGGAGGAGGGGGAGGAGGAGGAGGAGGGAGAGGAAGATGAAGGGGGGGTGATACAGTACGACAGCAGCGTTGGTCACGAGAAAACAAACGTAGACGTGTTGTTTTGGCCTCCGTCGTCCAATCCCGTGCGTCTGCGTATCCGGACGCAACAGAATTACAGAATTACTGAATTACGCAACAGCTCGTGCAGCAGCAGGGCCGGCTCCGCGGGGGGGGGGGGGGTGGTGGGGGGGGGAGAGAGGAATCACAAACCTGGACGGAGGCCGCCTCGCTCACCCCCCCCGCCGCCTTCCCTCCCATCCCAGAATGCACTGCCACGTCTCTTAACGCCACCTCGTTGAACGTTGACCACGTTAACCCTTGTACTGTGTTTGGGTCAAAATGACCTGATTCTCCTGTTCCTTCTCCCTTCCTCTTTTCTTCTCTTATCCTTCCTTCTTTTTTTTCCTTCCTTCTTTTTTTCCTTCCTTTTTTCTTTCCTTCCTCCCTTCCTTCTTTTTTTTCCTTCCTTCTTTTTGTCCTTCCTTCTTTTTTTCCTTCCTTCCTCCCTTTTTTTCCTTCCTTCCTCCCTTTTTTTCCTTCCTTCCTTCCTTCCTTCCTTCCTTCCTTCCTTCTTTCCTTCCTTCCTTCCTTCCTTCCTTTCTTTTTTTCCCTTCCTTCCTTCCTTCCTTCTTTCTTTTCTTCCTTCCTTCCTCTTTTTTCCCTTCTTTCCTTCCTTCTTTCCTTATTTTCTCTCTTCCTTCCTTCCTTCCTTCCTTCTTTCCTTCCTTCCTTATTTTCTCTCTTCCTTCCTTCCTTCCTTCCTTCCTTCTTTCCTTCCTTCCTCTTTTTTCCTTTCTTTTTTTCCCTTCCTTCCTTCTTTCCTTCCTTCCTTCCTTCCTTATTTTCTCTCTTCCTTCCTTCTTTCCTCCTGCTCTCTCCTTCCTTCCTTCCTTTTTCCCTTCCTTCCTTCCTTCCTTCTTTCTTTTCTTCCTTCCTTCCTCTTTTTTCCCTTCTTTCCTTCCTTCCTTCCTTATTTTCTCCCTTCTTTCTTTCTTTCTTTCTTTCTTTTTTTCTTTCTTTCTTTCTTTCTTTCTTTCTTTCTTTCTTTCTTTCTTTCTTTCTTTCTTTCTTTCTTTCTTTCTTTCTTTCTTTCTTTCTTTCTTTCTTTCTTTCTTTCTTTCTTTCTTTCTTTCTTCCTTTCTTTTTTTCCCCTTCCTTCTTTCTTTCTTTCTTTCTTTCTTTCTTTCTTTCTTTCTTTTCTTTCTTTCTTTCTTTCTTTCTTTCTTCTTTCTTCCTTTCTTTTTTTCCCCTTCCTTCTTTCTTTCTTTCTTTCTTTCTTTCTTTCTTTCTTTCTTTCTTTCTTTCTTTCTTTCTTTCTTTCTTTCTTTCTTTCTTCTTTCTTTCTTTCTTCTTCTTTCTTTTTTTCCCCTTCCTTCTTTCTTTCTTTCTTTCTTTCTTTCTTTCTTTCTTTCTTTCTTTCTTTCTTTCTTTCTTTCTTTCTTTCTTTCTTTCTTTCTTTCTTTCTTTCTTTCTTTCTTTCTCCTCCCTTGACCCATAGACAGCACAAGGGTTAAGACGTGAGACTCGTCCAGGGAGGTGGCGGACAGGTGGGGGGTCGACCTTTGTCCTCACCACGCTTGTTTGGTTCCAGCCGGTACTGGAGTTGTAAATAAAATCAGGGGGGATGGTGGATTTTATCATATGGGGACAGATAATTTGTGCTGATTACAAATAATATAATATATTACAAATAATAGCAGTGACCAAAACACCTGCAGAAATACTGCAGGAATGACATAGCAGCAGTTAAATGCAGCCTTCTGTAAGCTTTAAATATCCACTGGGCTTACATCAAATACATCAAAACACAACAATAAAAAACACTTTTCTGAACTTATCAATATGACTCTGTCCTTCACAGGATAAGTAACATGGATCACTGCAAAAACTCACAATCTTAACAAGAATATTTGTCTTATTTCTAGTTAAAATGTCTCATTTTAGTAAAAAAAAATCTCATTACACTTAAAACAAGACTCATCACTGGAAAAAACAACAATTTTCACCTGTTTCAAGTAGATTTTCACTTAAAATAAGTAGAAAAATCTGCCAGTGGAACAAGATTTTTTTTGCTTGTAATGAGAAGATAAATCTTGTTCCATTGGCAGATTTTTCTACTTATTTAAAGTGAAAATTAACTTGAAACAGGTGAAAATTGTCAAATAAGTTATTTTTCTGGTGATGACTCTAAATGTTGAAATAGCAGTAAAACCACATTCATTGATGAAATGACATAAGGGATGGAAAGGGGGGATGGAGGTTTTACAGGGGGGATGATTTGGACCATTTTTATTTCTCAAGTCCAGTACTGGTTCCAGTACTCGAGTACTGGGGGGGGGGGGCTACAGATGGTAACAAGCTCGTTAGACCCAACGCCGTGTCGGTGTCCAACGCCAGTGAGGAGGAAACCTCTCAGGATCTGTGGTTGGTGCTGGAGGCGCCGCGGTCGACGCGTCCTCACGTTCCAGCGTCATCTCCAGTCGTCGTTATCATCAAACTCCTGACGTGTTCCTCTCAGAGCCGCGACAGGAAGTCGTACGATGCTGCCTTGCCACTTCCTGTCGCGACTCTGGAGACAGAGATATGAGGTTTTGGAATACGAGGTTTCCTACGGCGGCCGGGGGGTGCAAACACTTTTACAAAGCATGAGACAAATGTACTTTTAAAAAAAAAAACAAATTAACAAGATGTTAAACACTATTATCAATTAATCAATCAAATAACGTATCCGTTAGGAACTTCGTTTGAGTAAAAGCATCAGCATCAATGCGTGTACAGTTAACATATGTGACAAAAACAAACCACACGATCAATATAAAGCAACATCCGTTGGTTTGAATGTTTGACCTTTTTTTCCCTTTTTTTTATTTCTTTTTTCCTTTTTTCTCTTTTCTTTTTTCCTTTTTCATCTCGACATTTCGACTTTTTTTTTTTTTGACATTTCGACTTTTTTTTTTTGACATTTCGACTTTTTTTTTTTTGACATTTCGACTTTTTTTTTTTGACATTTCGACTTTTCTTTTTTTACATTTCGACTTTTTTTTCGACATTTCAACTTTTTCCTCGACATTTTGAGTTTTTCCTCGACATTTCGACTTTTTTTCTGGACATTTCGATTTTTTTCTCGGCATTTCGACTTTTTTCCTGAGATTGTAGGCTACTTCAACATTAATCTCGACATTTTGAATGTTTTTCTCGAAATTTGGACTCTTTTCTACATATCGACTTTTTTCTCGACATTTCTCCTTTCGCCATTTGCCTTCATTCTAAGGCTTATACAAGACTTTTCATTTTTTGCGGCTCCAGACATATTAGTTTTTTGTGTTTTTGGTCCAATATGGATCTTTCCACATTTTGGGTTGCCGACCCCTGGATTAGACTTAGACGCTGTAAACCATAGCATAAATAAAATAAGAGAGAACAGAGATAAAAATAAGTGCCCTATTAAGTGCATAATGAATACATTAAAGGCAATGATTTTAAAAATATGTTTAAAAGCAGGTACAAAAAATAAATAGGTAAATCAGCTATTTATGAGTGTGATGGACGAGGGCACAAAGGTTGACATGTTTGTCCTGAATGTTAGTGATCTGTATCTGACCTGAGGGAGGAGTTTATATTGACGGTAGAGTGTGATGTCTGAGGATATTTGTTATCCCTCTCGTTTAGTCCTTCTGTTGTAGATACAGATCAGTGATTCCTGCTTCTGTCCAATTATTAAAGTCTCAAACACATTTTATAAACGCAAATACAACCAGGAAAGGATTTCCCACCAAGTATGAGGCGGATTGCCACTCCATTGCTTTCCATCCTGGGTCACGGTCATCATTGCGCTCCGGTAATTCCCTTTCCGGTTGGTTTTGTCATTTGGAAAAAGTGTTTCGCATTTCGTATTTTGCAATTTGTCTCATGCTTTGTAAGAGTGTTTGCACCCCCTCTGGCCACCTTAGTTTCCAAACCCAATTGAAATTTACCACAAATAATCTCTTGAAGGCTTTCAAGGAGCCGCCGGGTTCATAGGGGACGATTGAGCGACTACCGGGGCCGCGAACTCTGGACTCTGTTCATCAGAACGAAGAGATACAGACAGCGATGGCTTGTTTTCAAAACCAAGGACCGAATCCTGCGTCTACAAAGTATATGCCACTAGAGGGCTGCATTGGGATCGGGTCCCGCGGGACCCAACGCAAATCTGGCGCGAGTGGGCAGTTTGAACTCTCCTGCGGGCGGGAGCGGGCGGCCAAAAAAAAAACAATGCGGGATCGGGATGTGGTCTAGCGACAAGGTGGAAATCAATGACGTGGAAAATAAACTCAAACAAGGTCTTTACAAAACCAAGAAGAAGCAACGCAAGTCCGATATTTGGAGAAACTGCGTTTAGTGTCTGTGGAGCATCTTGGAAGAGAAACGCGCGGGACCTCAGTCGGTCAGCAGCATTCTCTTCCTTCACAGCAATGTAATGGCTAAACGATTCATTTGTTAAATTAAATTGTTTCGTTCGTTATTTATTAGTGTTTGAGCCACTCACAGCCTACTCTCGTTGCTATAACCTCAATCACATGATTGATGCTGCGCAAAAGGCGAAAAAAGCGTGCGATGATGACAATGATGGATTTGCATCTAACTTTCGGTCAGGTGCCTATGAACTGTCAATTAGCCATCACATTCCACAATGATCATGTAAACATTAAATTAGATAGATTTGTCAAGTAAATAAAGGTCTCGGTCACACTTGAGTAAAATAATAATCTATTTCAATAAATGTCAGAGGATCTTTTTAATAAATATATATATTTTATCATCACGGACTCTTTGTAATTACACCACGGACCACTAGGGGTCTGTGCTTCATCGCAGTCTTCCAGGTCTTCGTAGCGCAGCCCTGCAGCCGCCAAATTTAGAAAAACATTTCTGAAACCCTTTTTCTCTCCTTCTTACCTTCAAGTTTTGAGGTGACATCACAAGCATCGTCCCCTCCCGTGATCTGGTCTCTGGTTCTCGCGTTGCCCCGTCTTAGCGATGCGACGTAGGCCGAGCAACGGCTAGCGTAGTGGCATCTGAAGTGGCGTCCGATCGCGTTGAAATGCTTTTAATATGAAATAACAATAACAAAAATAATATGTTTGTAATTTCCGCCGTGATTGGTTTGGTACGTTCTGTACCAGTGGAAGTGTGCGGAGACGAACTGCAACCCATAATGTTGAATGTTTGCGACTGATTTTTGGCACGAAACTCCTACCGTGACCGAGTCGTCTGTGGGTTTAGTTCTCCACTATTGATTTGAGTGATTCAGCGGGGTAAACACTCAACGACAGCAGGTTGATTATCTTTCTGCTTAACACCGGTGAGATCCAAACATGGGATGTTTTGTGATGTTGCCGGGACGACGGCCGTGTCGTTGATCCCCACTCGAGGTCGGCTCGCATCTGAAAACCAGTTTAAAGGATCGTGTGACACGTGAGGAAGAAGCTCCTTCCAGGAGACGAGGACAGAAACACCCGAATCAAACCAGTTAAAGGGGATCTATTCTGAAAACCAGGTTTTTTCTTGCTTTAACATATATAAAGTGGTCTCTCCTCAGCCTGCCAACTCAGAGAAGGAGGAAAGAAACCAGATTCTGCAGTGTCTGTACAGCCGCCCGGATGAGCCGTCCAGTGTGATGTGGATCTACGAGCCAATAAGATTCTGCTCCCATCGTTACGTAACGAAAATGTGATTTACATAGGTTGGCCTCCAATTCTTGAAACCACTAACAACTAGTAGCGGTGTATCGTGAAATTCAGGCAGCCAATCAGCACAGAGCCTCATTATCATAGCCCCGCCCACTCAGAATCCTGCATAGATAATGAGGTTAGAGACTGTGATGATAAAGACATGGTTTAGAGGCTGAATTTCTAATTTATTTAGCAAAAACAATCAAAAGCTTGTTTTTAACCCTTGTACTGTCTTTAGGTCAAAATTACCTAATTCTCCTGTTCCTTCTTTCCTCCTGCTCTCTCCTTCCTTCTCCCTTCCTCTTTTCTCCCTTCCTTCCTTCGTTCCTTGGTTTCTTCCTTCTTTCCTCCTTTCCTTCCTTCCTTCTTTCCTCCTTTCCTTCCTTCCTTTCTTCCTTCTTTCCTTCTTTTCTCCCTTCCTTCCTTCTTTTCTCCCTTCCTTCCTTCCTCCCTTCTTCCCTTCCTCTTTTCTCCCTTCCTTCCTTCTTTCCTTGTTTTCTCCCTTCCTTCCTTCTTTCCTTGTTTTCCTTCCTTCCTTCCATCTTTCTTCCCTTCCTTCTTTTCTCCCCTCGTACATTCTTTCCTTCTTTCTCCTTTCCTTCCTTCCTTCCTTCCTTCCTTCCTTCCTTCCTTCCTTCCTTCCTTCCTTCCTTCCTTCCTTCCTTCCTTCCTTCCCTCCTTGACCCGAAGACAGCACAAGAGTTAAGACATTCAAGGCCTGTTATAAATAGGTATTAGATTCCATAATAGGTTTCCCTTTAAACGCTCTTTAGGACGGAGAAGCGATGACACGCGAGGATTCAGTCTGATCTAACAAACATCCACCTGCTGTGTGTGTGTGTGTGTGTGTGTGTGTGTGTGTGTGTGTGTGTGTGTGTGTGTGTGTGTGTGTGTGGCCTGCCTGCCGGAGGTCGCACAGATGCCCGGGCTAATCGAAGGTCGTGGGTGGCGGTGCTCCGACCGAGATGCAGCCACGCGGGGAATCAGACACTCCAAGGTCTCGGTTCAATAATATGGAAAGTAATTTTTTTTTTTTTTAAAGTAGAACAAGAAACAAAATTAACCTTTGGTCGGTTTCTTAACCCGACCAGACCTGCTCCCCTAAACTGAAATGTTAGATTTTCTCTCCATCATCATAAAAGAAAAAAATGGCACAAATTAGGACTCAGAAGACATTCATTTTCATGAATATTTCAGTTTTTTACTCTGAAACTGGCTCAATATATAAATTGGTAGAATACTATTTGGATATTTCACCGGGGAAGCTATGATCTGACTACTTTTACCGTGGTAACGGGATCACCATACAGGACTGTCTCAGAAAATTAGAATATTGTGATAAAGTCCTTTTATTTTCTGTAATGCAAAAATGTCATACATTCTGGATTCATTACAAATCAACTGAAATATTGCACGCCTTTTATTATTTTAATATTGCTGATCATGGCTTACAGTTTAAGAAAACTCAAATATCCTATCTCAAAAAATTTGAATATTCTGGGAATCTTAATCTTAAACTGTAAGCCATAATCAGCAATATTAAAATAATAAAAGGCTTGCAATATTTCAGTTGATTTGTAATGAATCCAGAATGTATGACATTTTTGTTTTTTAATTGCATTACAGAAAATAAAGAACTTTATCACAATATTCTAATTTTCTGAGACAGTCCTGCATATAAATTGGTAGAATATTATTTGGATATTTCACCGGGGAAGCTATGATCTGACCGCTGTTACCGTGGTAACGGGATCACCATAGAGCTGTCTTCACGTCGTTTTGATTTTGGTTTTATGTCATGAGAGTCTGGTAAAGTTGTGAAAATGATGTGAGGATTAATTAAAGGTGGGGTAAGGAGTAACCTCACCCTCCACCACATGTTGCCCTCATCGTCTCCTGACAGCTCAGCTCTGAGCCCCGTCGTTTCGCTTTGACCGTGTAAAGGACAGGTTTGTCTTTGTAGTGTTGGGGGGTCGTGCTATATTACAATCAATAATCAATATCGTTTTGCGATTGTGCGATATAATAATTCTGGAGGTCAGTTTTATGTTACCTCTTCTGCTCGCTGTGGCTGTAAAAGTCCCTTTGGAAGAAGGATTTACCCTCAAATCGGCCAATCAGAAGAAGGGGCGGGGCTAATTTCCACCAATGAAGGTCAAGGACTCGATACTGAGTCATATGACACCACCCATGACTCTGTATGTCAAACCATTCAAAAGATATTGGACTATAACATATCGGCCAATCAGAAGAAGGGGCGGGGCTAATTTGTTTAATTTATATATAATATACAAATGTAAATATTTATATGTATAATAATAATAATAATAATAATAATAATAATAATATACATATATATATCCCATGAACCGGTTCCCAGCAGGACTGTTGATTATCTAAGGTCAAAAGATCAGGGTTCAGATTTCTCAATTTTCCAGGTTAAAGTATATGAAGTCTGTACTGACTGGGTCATGTGACCAGTCTGGCTCAGTCTAATCAGTCAACAGCTGTGCTCTGGTTGCTAGGGGCAACAAGAACCTCGAAATGAGGAATGTTCCGGGTTCGCTTTGAGAAAACCACAGCTTTTGCCTTGTGACAAGTTCTCAAATAACTCAGATTTGTGAGAAAACCGTAGCTCCTAGCAGAAAAATAAAGACATCGTGAGAGACACAGAACCCGGCAGATTCTGACAATATTAATTTTATTCAGATATTCCTTAAAATGTGTTAGTAACGGCAGTTCGAAAACAAAGTGAGATTTTTTTGAAGAAAACTTCGCGTGGCTGTTGGCCCCCCCGTTTGAATTTTGTGCATACCCCGCCTGTCAAAGTCACATTTTATGAATCCCAACACGTATGTCTACATTCTGACCAAAAATTATCCATCTACCTTTTACGGTTTGGCCGTGAGCTTGAGTTACAAATAAAAAATAAGGTCATTTTTTGACTGTTTCTCTCTAAAAAAATTTGAGCTTCACTCTAAATTTGACAAAAAAGTGATTTCCAGTCCTCGCTTGAGTGCTCATATCTTGAAAAGTGTACATCTTAGGAAAAAACTGTTTTAGGTTTGGAGAGAGAAGAGAAGTTTTCCTCCGTTTTGAAGTTTGAATGACATTTCTACGTGCAAGTATGAGAAAGATACGTGACTCAGAAAAAAGGTGAATTTTGTCTTTTTTCTCGACATGTTCCAATCCGCTTTGAATGGGGCCATAGAAATACATGGGAAATTTAGCTCCCCATTAATTTGGAAATTTGGAAATGTTTTTGCACTTCGTGCAAAAACTATTTTTTCCATCGCTCTGAAAATCCAGAGGACTGTAGTTAAATTCAGGGCCTACAACTTTCTAAATTGGTTCATAATTTTTCGAGTAACGGTGTGCGAGTGGTGAGGCCCCAAAGTTCTCCCAATGCATTCCGGATGGGGGTAAGCGCGCACGTTTTTAAACGTGCACGCTAATCGCTAATAAAAGTCATTGCACACAATTCCCGCTTAAGCCGAATGTTTCTACGTTTTTACTTTTCGCGTTTTCTCAAAGCTGTAGGATTAGCGAACCGAAATCTGTCCGGAAAATGAATACGAAAAATAAACCCGCAGGATAACAATAGTGTCTCTGGCTGCGCCAAGAGGCACTGCTCCTCCATTGCTATTGCATAGCTATGGAGGAGGCTTGCCACTTGGCGCAAGCCGTGGCACTAATTATAAGAAAAGAGGTAAAATAATAAAAAGCAAAAGTTGTTAAATAATAAGGGCAGTAGAGTAGGTTAGTGGCAATTCAGTTTGCAGTTTAAACATTATACAGGACTGTCTCAAAAAATTAGAATATTGTGATAAAGTTCTTTATTTTCTGTAATGCAATTACAAAAACAAAAATGTCATACATTCTGGATTCATTACAAATCCAAGATTCCCAGAATATTCTAATTTTTTGAGATAGGACATTTGAGTTTTCTTAAGCTGTAAGCCATGATCAGCAATATTAAAATAATAAAAGGCTTGCAATATTTCAGTAGATTTGTAATGAATCCAGAATGTATGACATTTTTGTTTTTGTAATTGCATTACAGAAAATCACAATATTCTATTTTTCTGAGACAGTCCTGTAGTAGTAATAATAATAATAATAATAATAATAATAATACATTTTATTTGTATAGCGCTTTTCTAGGCACTCAAAGACGCTTTACATTAGTAAAAATCATAAAAGCAGTAAACATAGGACAATTACATGACACAGGACATTATTATACTATTATTATTATATTATAAAAGGGAAATTTAACTGGAAAGATGGTAAAATACGGTAGTTTCCCGGCCAAAACGGAGACTTGACAGGTCTGTCCAGAAAGGGGGCGGTGCCGTTAGGCAGCCACCTCAACACGGCTCTATAAAGCTGCTTCCTTCCTCCCCGGGTCCCCCCGGACCCTGGCAGGTTAATCACCGGCCCTCCAGGGTCCACACGGTCCGGAGACACACTTTTAATTACCGCGCTCTGATTCCACACCCCGGGCCTCTCGGAGGACCCGGCGCTTCCTGTCTGGCTGCCGTAATTGCCTCCCTTTGGAGGACGGTTAACAAAAAAAAGAGAAAAGGAAAGGTGTGAGCAGTACTCGAGTTGTAAAAAAGAAATCAGGGGGGTGGTGGATTTTATCATATGGGGACAGATAATTTGTGCTGATTACAAATAATATAATATATTACAAATAATAGCAGTGACCAAAACACCTGCAGAAATACTGCAGGAATGACATAGCAGCAGTTAAATGCAGCCTTCTGTAAGCTTTAAATATCCACTGGGCTTACATCAAATAAATCAAAACACAACAATAAAAAACAGTTTTCTGAACTTATCAATATGACTCTGTCCTTCACAGGATAAGTAACATGGATCACTGCAAAAACTCTAAATCTTAACAAGAATATTTGTCTTATTTCTAGTTAAAATGTCTCATTTTAGTAAAAAAAATCTCATTACACTTAAAACAAGACTCATAACTGGAAAAAACAACAATTTTCACCTGTTTCAAGTAGATTTTCACTTGAAATAAGTAGAAAAATCTGCCAGTGGAACAAGATTTTTTTGCTTATAAGAAGATAAATCTTGTCCCACTGGCAGATTTTTCTACTTATTTCAAGTGAAAATTTACTTGAAACAGGTGAAAATTGTCAAATAAGTTATTTTTCTGGTGATGACTCTAAATGTTGAAATAGCAGTAAAACCACATTCATTGATGAAATGACATAAGGGATGGAAAGGGGGGATGGCAGTTTTACAGGGGGGATGATTTGGACCGTTTTTATTTCAGGGGGGGATGCCATCCCCCCTCATCCTCCCTCAACTCCAGTACTGGGTGTGAGTTAGAGGAAGGAGAATGGGAATTATATTTCCTACCCAGGATGTTTCCTGCGGCGCCTAATCGCCCTCTAATCACACCGGCGGAGCCCCTCGCCGTGAACACAGGCCCCCCGAAGAGCGGCGGTGAGGGGTTCAAAAAGTAAGAAATGGCAGGGGAAGGATGGGTTGATGCAGTGCATGCTGGGAGTTCTTCCATCCCATCAATGAACACCTGTCTGCCTTGGGGGGGGGGGTGACCTATGATGCAACCGACATGAAACAACCAGTACTGGAGTTGAGGGGGATGAGGGGGGATGGCATCCCCCCCTGAAATAAAAACGGTCCAAATCATCCCCCCTGTAAAACTGCCATCCCTCCTTTCCATCCCTTATGTCATTTCATCAATGAATGTGGTTTTACTGCTATTTCAACATTTAGAGTCATCACCAGAAAAATAACACCAGAAAAATAACTTATTTGACCATTTTCACCTGTTTCAAGTAAATTTTCACTTGAAATAAGTAGAAAAATCTGCCAGTGGAACAAGATTTATCTTCTTATTACAAGCAAAAAAAATTTGTTCCACTGGCAGATTTTTCTACTTATTTCCAGTGAAAATCCACTTGAAACAGGTGAAAATTGTTGTTTTTTCCAGTAATGAGTCTTGTTTTAAGTGTAATGAGATTTTTTTTTTACTAAAATGAGATATTTTAACCCTTGTACTGTCTTTGGGTCAAAATGACCTCATTCTCCTGTTCCTTCTTCCCTTCCTCTTTTCTCCCTTCCTTCCTTCCATCCTTCCTCCTTCCTTGCATTGAAGACAGCACAAGGGTTAACTAGAAATAATACAAATATTCTTGTTAAGATTGTGAGTTTTTGCAGTGATCCATGTTACTTATCCTGTGAAGGACAGAGTCATATTGATAAGTTCAGAAAAGTGTTTTTTATTGTTGTGTTTTGATGTATTTGATGTAAGCCCAGTGGATATTTAAAGCTTACAGAAGGCTGCATTTAACTGCTGCTATGTCATTCCTGCAGTATTTCTGCAGGTGTTTTGGTCACTGCTATTATTTGTAATATATTATATTATTTGTAATCAGCACAAATTATCTGTCCCCATATGATAAAATCCACCATCCCCCCTGAATTCTTTTTACAACTCGAGTACTGGAAACAACGGCTTACAAAGAAATAAAATTCAGCAACCTTTTATAATTTTCTTCTCTTTTGGAGACATGTTGGTGGGTTGCCAGGTCTGCAATAATCAGCAAAATGATCCAAAAAAGAAGCAGAGGGGAAACTAGACACACCCACTTTTCAAGCGATTTTCTTTAATGACTAAATAAATAAATAAATTAAATCTGAGGGAGGATTTTCTTGGAAATGGACGTTGTGGTTTTGGCCGCTGCTGTTAATGGGGCCGTAATTGGTCCATTTATCAACGGATGACGGAGAAGGAATCTCTGGAAACGGAGGAGGAAAACAACGAGGAGGAGGAGGAGGAGGACGACGTTGTGACATTTGAGCTTTCGATGAGGCGATTTATTCGCTCGCAGGAAAGATGCAGGAAGTTATTGATGTTACTGATGAACTCGTCTCTGATTATCACTGATAACTGTTTTATATCTCGTCTTGTTTTCCGTTTGAAAAGGAAACATGAGCCTGGCTCTGCGTCAAAGTTTAATCCAGGCTCATTAACTTAATTAACTCTAGTTATCTTTAATTTAACAAACGTTTTCCCAACTAACGCACATAAAAGTACAAGCTTAAAGCATCCCACAGACTTGGCGACTCTGACATGGTAATTTAGACTTGGTAATTTAGATTTGGTAATTTAGTCTTGGTAATTTAGTCTTGGTAATTCAGACTTGGTAATTTAGACTTGGTAATTTAGACTTGGTAATTTAGTCTTGGTAATTTAGTCTTGGTAATTTAGATTTGGTAATTTAGATTTGGTAATTTAGTCTTGGTAATTTAGTCTTGGTAATTTAGTCTTGGTAATTTAGATTTGGTAATTTAGATTTGGTAATTTAGTCTTGGTAATTTAGATTTGGTAATTTAGATTTGGTAATTTAGTCTTGGTAATTTAGTCTTGGTAATTTAGACTTGGTAATTTAGACTTGGTAATTTAGTCTTGGTAATTTAGATTTGGTAATTTAGATTTGGTAATTTAGTCTTGGTAATTTAGTCTTGGTAATTTAGACTTGGTAATTTAGACTTGGTAATTTAGTCTTGGTAATTTAGTCTTGGTAATTTAGATTTGGTAATTTAGATTTGGTAATTTAGTCTTGGTAATTTAGTCTTGGTAATTTAGACTTGGTAATTTAGACTTGGTAATTTAGTCTTGGTAATTTAGATTTGGTAATTTAGATTTGGTAATTTAGTCTTGGTAATTCAGACTTGGTAATTTAGACTTGGTAATTTAGACTTGGTAATTTAGTCTTGGTAATTCAGACTTGGTAATTTAGACTTGGTAATTTAGTCTTGGTAATTTAGATTTGGTAATTCAGACTTGGTCTTTCAGACCTGGTGACTGAGACTTTGCAGCTCAGACTCGGCGGACTCGGGTCGGTCTGGGTTCAGGTTTCAGGACTTGGTTATGAGAACTCTGCTGTCGATCCTCGTGGTCGATCTTCATTAAGACGTCTGAATATTTTCAGCCACGACGGCGACGTCACGCCTTTGTTTTTATTTACAGCTTTGTTTGTCTCTATCGTTTACTCGGATCCTCCTGCGTGACAGCGTTGAGATTAAAAACGGCCGAGGTCTTTGCTGCGGCGACTCCTCCGTGTCTGTAGTCCGTCTGTGGGAGCTGGAACACAGATGTTAAATACTCTTCATTATAACTTTATTATAACACGAAGGAACTTTCTCACGCAGCCGTTTATTTCTTCTCTTTATCCTCCACGTCTGCAGCCGCTAACGTCCCCGACCCGCGGGACCCACGTCCTCCCACAGAGAGGCTCGAATACACAAAAGCAGCAAAATGACATTAACACCGGGTCTGCATTGTAAACGAGACGTTGGGTCGTCATGGCAACCGCTCAGGGCAACAATAGATGATGAAACTGGTGCAGGAAGTCGTGAAAGTTTCAGTTTACTCCGTTTTTAACGAAATTCTGGCAGAAAATCTTTTTAAACTCTTTCTTTATTTAGTTATTTTTGTATATTTATACATGTAACAGTAACATAACATAAAATAAAGTAAAATAGTACAAGAGGGGGCATACAAATTCTAATTAAGTTGAGTGAGCTTTGTCTTTCATTAATGTCCATTTTCTCCAGTTTTGTGTAAAGTCACCTGCTTTGGTTCAAAGAGGAAAGGTGGAGCGTCACTTTTCAACGAGTTTCTTGTAACCAGTACTCGAGTTGTAAATCAAAATCAGGGGGGGTGGTGGATTTTATCATATGGGGACAGATAATTTGTGCTGATTACAAATAATATAATATATTACAAATAATAGCAGTGACCAAAACACCTGCAGAAATACTGCAGGAATGACATAGCAGCAGTTAAATGCAGCCTTCTGTAAGCTTTAAATATCCACTGGACTTACATCAAATACATCAAAACACAACAATAAAAAACACTTTTCTGAACTTATCAATATGACTCTGTCCTTCACAGGATAAGTAAAATGGATCACTGCAAAAACTCACAATCTTAACAAGAATATTTGTCCTATTTACATCACTGGAAAAAAACTATTTTTCACCTGTTTCAAGTAGATTTTCACTTAAAATAAGTAGAAAAATCTGCCAGTGGAACAAGATTTTTTTGCTTGTAATGAGAAGATAAATCTTCCTACTTATTTCAAAGGGATTGTGACATGAAAAACAAATTTTTCTTGATTTTTTGTGTTTTGTTGGGTGTCTTGACATCAATTAAACCCAAAAAACAACGAACTTTTAACATTCAGTGTATTGTGTGCTTTCTGGGATTTTCCGCATAACTGTGCAAAAACGGCGCACCTGGTTTGGTGGCGGGCCGTGACGTCAGGGCCCGCTAAATCACCGCCCCCTCCACCCAGCTCCCTGTCTCCTCTCCTCTCCAGCGCACCATAAAGGCTGATTTATGGTTCCGCGTTACACCGACGCAGAGCCTACGGCGTAGGGTTACGCTACGACGCACACCGTACGCTGAACCCTACGGCGTAGGCTCTGCGTCGATTTAACGCGGAACCATAAATGAGGCTTAACACGGAGCAGTTTAGAGCCTCTTTTGTTCTAATCACCGGAGGAAAACTGCTAAGAAGACCCGCGGCCACTGACTGGACTTAAGATAAGGGGACAGTGCTGCTTACATGGCTTTATTTTTATGATTGTTTGCTGTGGTTCGCCGTGCTGCTTTTCCGTGCATGCTTCGCCTGTCGCTCCGACGCCGCTGTGAGCGTATGGCTGGAAGAGGAGGAGGTTTGGAGGAGGAGCGGAGCAATGATTGACAGGAAAGGGAGAAAAGGAAGCATTTTTCACGGCGCAAAAAAACACTGTAATAAAAAGCCAGGAAAAGAGAACTAGAGTGAAGTTTTTCTTGTTACACTCTTTTAGACACATTTGAGGGATGTTGGCCAAGACTTTTAATAGTGTTAAAAGCATGTTAAAAATGATGTCACAATACCTTTCAAGTGAAATTTTACTTGAAACAGGTGAAAATTGTCAAATAAGTTACTTTTCTGGTGTTATTTTTCTGGTGATGACTCTAAATGTTGAAATAGCAGTAAAACCACATTCATTGATGAAATGACATAAGGGATGGAAAGGAGGGATGACAGTTTTACAGGGGGGATGATTTTGACTGTTTTTAATTCAGGGGGGATGCCATCCCCCCTCATCCCCCCTCATCCCCCCTCAACTCCAATACTGCTTGTAATGGCCTTCTTCTTTTGAAGAAGTACCTATCTTCTTTCATAAAAAACTGCTTCTGGGATCAATCCCAGATACAGAACCCGTAGCTCCCTAGGAACCTTATCATTTACAATGAAATATACTGTGTGTGTGGATTCTTCCCCCCATTCTGTCTCTCATAGTTGAGATTTACCTACGATAAAAATTACAGGCCTCTCATCTTTTTAATTGGGAGAACTTCACAACTGGTGGTTGATTTCCTCCAAAAGTCCAATACTGTCATCCCAGAAAGATTGTAGGATAGAACACTTTATTTGTCAATATTCATGGGTACAGTGAGATTGAAAGCAGCATCACCTCTCCAGTGCAAGACAGTGCAAACAAAAAGAAATATAAGAAGAAATATAAATAATATAAAAATATAAAAAAAGATTAAGGTGCATTTGTATAGTGAAATCAAGACCTGAGATCCTATGTACAGATATTAACATATTGTTCCACATGTGGTGGAATATTGCACAGGTAGTCCGGGTAAAAAAGTATTGCACGGTAAAAACAGTAATTGTACATGAAGGCATTCACATTTTATTAAGGGCGGTTATGGCTTTAGGGAAAAAAATGTTTTGTAATTTGGCACATGACCAGAAAATATGACTGGTATTGGCATTATAGCTTCCACATTGTCTCCAACATTCTTGTTGTAATCCAGTCTGTTTGCTTCTAATTTGAGTCGTGACAAAGAAACGTGTCAGATTTTTCCATCCAAACTCTCTCCAGCGTTTGGAGCTTGTAGAGCTACTGTGTGTTGTGTTTTGCATAATATCCTCCACTCACACTCTGAAATTTCGCTCTGTAGTTCACCTTCCCAATTAGATTTTATACACACCGATGGTTTTTACCCATAAACCTCAGCTCTCGGATCCAAGGCGTTCAGGCCTGGACTCCGGTAAAGTCTGAGGCCACGTTTCCACATAGCCAGGTATTTAAAAAAACAGATATTTCCGCCTCTACGTTTTGACAAATACCATCATTTACACGAACCCGCATAAATATCTGTTAAGGTGCTATGAGCAGCCAAACCTACAGGGGGCAGTGTAACGAGAAGATAAAGTCATGCTAGCCAATCAGAATCCTGGAAAAAAACATCAACAAATGACACGAGTAACTTCCAGTTACTTCCAAGATGAACCAGAGTCTTTCGTTTGGAGTGACAGAGAAGTGGAGTTACTTTTAAGTGTGACGTTAGAATATAAAACAGGTAAAATACAAGAAAATATTGACGGTGGCCAAACAAAATATAAACACAGGTCGCACACATGACGCTGCAAAAACTCAAAATCTTACCAGGAATATTTGTCTTATTTCTAGTTAAAATGTCTCATTTTTAGTCAAAGAATTAATAACTTATTATTTGACAATTTTCACCTGTTTCAAATTTCACTTTTTTCCAGTGATGAGTTTTGTTTTAAGTGTAATGAGATTTTTTTGACTAAAAATGAAACATTTAAACTAGAAATAAGACAAATATTCTTGTTAAGATTTTGAGTTTTTGCAGTGTGGTGACGTTTCTGCATAATGTGACGTTCTGAAGACTAAATCTCCGTTTCCCTCTGTTTAGACGCAAACGTGAAGACGGAGTTTTTGCAAATCTCCACTTTGGCCGGAGTTTTCATAAATGATGGTTTTTGGTGACTTTGAGCTTCGTTTTCGTGTAAACGAACGGCCAAAACGCATGAAAACACTACCGTTTTTTGCTACGTGTAAACGGGGCTGATAACTGATAAACGTCACTCGTTCTGCTGCGCTTCCTCATTCTGGACCTGTTTTCTGTTTCCCCTCCCTCGTCGAGCCGAGGCCGCTGGGTACGGTCCATCCTCACGTTCTGCTGTTTCAGGTCTCCCCCAGATGTGCGGTGGCGTTTCTTCTCCGCAGCTTCCCCCTGTAGGAGCGGCGTGGAGGTGGAAGGCCACAAACCGGTTCCTCGGTGCGGTTCAGGAACTCAGAGCCCTCTCTGACTCTCGTCTCTTTATCTCGTCTCCTTTTGTTCACAGAAACCGCTGCGGACAGGAAACTGCTGACGGAGCCGAAGGCCGACGCCGGGGCGGATTTGTGGAGGAGTAAACGGAGACGAGGTGAGCGGAGGAAAGAAGGAGAAGTCGCCACATCAGGAGGAAATGCAAATAGCTGCACTTTCTATCCGAGTTACGGCTGCAAAGAGAGCTACGATCGTCCTGCAGCTGTGAGGAGATCGTGGCTGATTTATGACCACGTTCCTCCGGCTGTGTTCAAGTTTCACAACGTTGTGGTGAAATGACGACATTCATGTCTCTCCGTGCGGAAAACAAATGGTAGACTGTATAATAAGAACTGGACAACCTCCTGTGACATAATTTATAAGTTTTTTCTGCTTTTCAAGACTTCTCTTGCTGAGCGGCACAACGTCGTACACGAACAGTCGTTAAATAGGCCCCGCCCACAGCTATTTTACCTGGGCAGGTGTAGCTTATGCTAAGATACAGCTACGGTGCCGGTTACTATCACTTCACGTCCATTTTGATTGTTTTCCAAATACCTATTTTTCGAGTGTCGCTTCCAAAACATCCGTAGCAAGGAATCGTTAGCATGAAGTACGACAGCCAAGCTAAAATAGCTAAGTTAAGATGGGCGTGTCCCAGCTGGTTAAATATTAATATTAAAATATAAAAAATTTTTATAACTTTCTTTTAATTAGATATGACTTAATTCTGATAAAAATAAAACCCTTCGGGGATGAATAAAGTATTTTTAGTGAATTTGTAATCGAGGATGCGGGACGATCAGAGAACTGGGGTTACGAAAATAAGAAACTGGTTTTTAATCTGTAGTCTGATACTAGAATTTTGTTCGTGTTTTGATGTTTTGGAACAACAAAGCAGCAACAAAGTCCCCATATTTAATGTATTTGGGTCCCACCGATAATAATAAGATGATTTTAAGCGAGTCGGGGGGCTTTCTTGAAAAGTAACAAACAAAAAAATCTACGAAAACATGTATTTAAACGTATGTTGACAATGTAAGTAAAATAATTTAGAAAAAAACACCCTTTTTGGTCCGTTTTAGCCATGCTAACTAGCAGCTAGCATGCTAACATGCTATGTGTCCAGTGCGAGATTAACATCACGCTAACGTCCAGCTAACTTTAGCACTTGTACATGGCTTATGGCTATCAGACTAGCACTACAGGATCAGCTTCTTGAAGCCAATTCTGGGTCTGTTTTAGCTTTTTCCTTTCCTTGTTACTAAGAGCGTCACGTCACTTGTCGCCTCACAAATTAGGTTACTGAACCCGAGTGTTTGTGTTTGAACCTGGAGTATTCAACATATTTGGGTCCCACCGATAATAATAATATGATTGTAAGCGAGTCGGGGGAGAGGGGGCTCGAGTTGACCCAGTTTTTTGAAAAGTGAAAAATCTACGAAAACATGTATTTAAACGTATATTGACAACGTGAGTAAAATAATTTAGAAAAAAAAAACCTTTTGTCCGTTTTAGCCATGCTAACTAGCAGCTAGCATGCTAAATGTGAAGAGGTTGTTAAAGTATGAAACAATGTATGTGGTGCGGGCGTGTTAATGTAGAGCTAATGTTAGCGCGTGTGCTTACGGCTATCAGGCTAGAACTACAGAATTAGCTTCTTGAAGCCAATTCTGGTTCTGTTTTAGCTTGTTACTAAGAGCGTCATGTCACTTGTCGCCTCAAAACTTAAGTTACTGAACCCGAGTATTTGCGTTTTGAACAGGAGTATTCAACGTATTTGGGTCCCACCGATAATAATAACATGACTGAGTCAGGGGGACAACGCAAGTAAATTAATTTGGGAAAATAATATTACATTTTATTTATAGAGCGCTTTTAAACGATCTCAAAGACGCCTAAAAACTTAAAAACTAAAGACGCTTTTGTTCCTTTTAGCTATGCTAACTATGAAACAATGTGTGCGGTGTGGGTGTGTTAACGTCAATCTAACTTTAGCACGTGTACATGGGTTACGGCTATCAGGCTAGCGCAGCAGGATCAGCTTCTCGGAGCCAGTTCTGTTTCAGCTTTTTAATTTCCTTTTGTTACTAAAAACAACACTTCAATTGTCACCTCACAAATGAGGCTGCTGAACCCGAGTGTTTGCGTGTGAACAGACCTACTTTCCTGCATCCCAGAATCCTTAAAGGGGGACATGCGTCCCTATCAATAGTCTGAAGACCCGCCGGCCCGGTTCCACGTCCCCCAGGAGTGTTGAAACAATACTATGGCCTTATTACCAAACTCGTTTACGCTCCTCGTGCCTCCGTTGTTCGTCTCTGCCCCATTTTATCTCCGTGGAGGACAAAGGGCCGACCTCAGATACTTGAACGTCCTCTCTGCTTTTGTTTAACCGAGATGTTCAGCTGCTACGTGACTTTCTCCAGGACCTGAAACAGTTTTACTTCTCTTCCGCCGGCCGTGACCCTACAAGGCGGCGGCGGCGTCCTGAGGAAAACCAGGAGCCTCGGCGGGACACTTGTTGATGTTACGCCGTTACATTTGCTTACAAGTCCTCTCCGCGCTGTCAGCCGGCGTCCGCTGACGTCGTTTAGAGACGTTCCAGCTCCGCTCGGAGGGAAATTACCGGGAAACAACCTCAAGTGGAAACTATGTCGACGTTTGAGATCCTCGTTTACGTCCAACGGAGCTTTTCCAGTGATGAACTCTTCCTTTTAATATAACCTCTGGCTTCTGCTCAAACACATATGTCGACAAGTGTTCGGTTGGTTTAAT
This sequence comes from Cololabis saira, assembly GCF_033807715.1. Lineage (NCBI taxonomy): Eukaryota > Metazoa > Chordata > Actinopteri > Beloniformes > Belonidae > Cololabis > Cololabis saira. The sequence goes on from NC_084602.1 coordinate 37,534,001, forward strand.
CGTAAATTGGACAAATCTTTACATTTATCACCTTCAAATGCTGTTTTTTTTTTTTTTTTTTTTTTTTTCCAAAATAAGACCTCTGGCTCATAAACTGGATCAATCTGGATCGCTGACATCCAAAGTAAATGAGGCGCGGCTGCAGTGTTTTATATTTTATTTCTATTTTATAATGCATCAATATTATGATCCTTTAGGTTTAGCACGTTTAATTCACTTCATTTATTCAGTTAAATTCGATTTATTGTCATCAAGGCAAGGCAAGTTTATTTGTATAGCACAGCGGTCGGCAACCCAAAATGTTTTAGATCCATACTGGACCAAAAACACAAAAAACAAATATGTCTGGAGCCACAAAAAAATAATTCTTGTATAAGCCTAGAATGAAGGCAACACGTGCTGCATGTATCTATATTAGCCGGGGGAAGATTTTTTTTTCATTATGCACTTCGAGAAAAAAGTTGAAATGTCGAGAAAAAAGTCGAGATTAAAAAAGGAATAAGAAAGAAAGAGGAAAAAAAGAAAAAAGAAGAAAAAAAGGAAAAAAAAAGAGAAAAAAAAAGGAAAAAAAAGGTCAAACTTTTTTGAAAAAGCTCCAGGAGCCACTAGGGAGGCGCTAAAGAGCCGCATGCAGCTCTAGAGCCGCGGGTTGCCGATCCCTGGTATAGCACAATTCAACACAAGGTAATTCAAAGTGCTTTACATCAACATTAAAAGCGGCAAGACATAATTAAACAGTAAATAACAAATACAATGAAATAAAATGATAAGGAAAGAGGTAAAATAATGAAAAGCACAAGTTGTTAAAAAGTAAGGGCAGTATAATACAGCAGGTACATCTCTTTCTTAAAACGGTAAGAATTACGTTTCTATACGATCAAAACGTACAAAGATCGGGTCAAATACAGCGACTCTATGTGGCAATACCATAGTTACAATAGTTGGGACCTCTAGTGGGACAAGGTGGCATTGCGGGACATGCCGGACCGTCCCTGCTCATTAGCAACGTATCGTTAGTGACTACGTTTACATGCAGTCAAAATTGGGGTTATTGCTAATATTCCAGTTACTGAAACATTCTGAATATTCCGTTTACATGGTAATTCATCATTTAGGATATCTGGATCAAACCAGCGACGCGCGGAGAACATCATGTCGCAATTCCCGTCATTTCCGCTTCTTCTTCCTGTATCCAAAATCAAAACAAATGCTGCTTCTTTTCGCACACCTTCTTGTAAATCTTCTATCCCTGTACTTTCTACCGTCTACAAATGCAGAAATGTTCATATCCTTCATTACATTTATGAAGTGATTAGTCTCCTCCTGGTCTTGTTTCTCCGTGTTTATAAGAACTTCCTGGACTCAAAAGACCAGGATTCCTTGTGAACAGAACATGTGCAGAAAACAAATTCATGTTCCGTTTGATGGGGATATTCCGTTTGGCGTTTACATGACCCAATATTCGGGTTTTAAAAGGAGTAACCCAGGGCTCATATTGGGGTTTTTAAAAACCCCAATATGAGCAAATTCGGGTTATTCAAAGGGGTTATTGGTGTTTACATGGCCGTGCAAAACCGGGTTATTTCTAATATTCGGGTTTTAAAAGGGTTATTGATGCTGGAAACACAGTCAGTGGTTCTATGTCAACACAACAGCTCTTTACGCCTCGTTTAAACTGTACATATCGCTGATTAAAAGGTTGTAGTGGCTATTTGTTATTTTGGGGTCCGTGGACCAGGAAAGAGACGGCTCGTGTTGGCTTGTTGGCGAAGACGGAGGAGATAAACAACACGACTCGGCGCTCGGGTCAACGTGAACAGGTGTAGTTTATAACGAGGTGTCACCCGGGCCGCGGCGCTGAGCGGCTCCCCGCTCGGAGGAGCAGATGTGGCACCACGAAGCGTTTATTGATGCCCGGCTCCTCGCTGAGATAAGCACCGCCCCCACGTGGAGGCGGACCACAGAGCGCACAGATGGACGACCGAGGGCGCCGCGGGGACGATTGATCCCGCTAGGGAGGGAACCGTTTCAAAGGGACTGATGGGCTCAATCAAAAAGGTTATTCAGGGCGGTGGGGAGGGGGCGGGACCGATGTGGATGCTTTCACGATTAGATGTTCTCTTAACGATGAGAGATGCCGGGGCCTTTTTTTAAGCTTTGACGCAGTTTCCTGAGGTTTTGGTCAAATAGGGCTTGGTCGTCTTGACGTCATCACCTGGCGGAGCCGCCATGTTGGAAGCTAGCTTAGCTGCTCTTTGGACCACTGCACACTGTGTACAGACGTGCTCCCTCTTCATTGTCTTCATTGTAATCGTTACTTTCCGTTATTTTGTAACCATGGTAACCCGTTGCTGTGTTGTGGGTGCAGCAGCTCCACACATAACAGACGTGGGGAAAAGATCGCTAATGGTTTAACTTTTCACCGCTTTCCTGCTCGGAGGCAGAACCAAACAAACACTCACACAGACCGGGGTCGGATCATTCACACTTTGTTTTATTCCCCACTTCGCCAGCTAAACGCAGTTGCTGGCCAGCTCTCTGCGGTGGGATTAACCCCAATCTTCAGATAAAACTAGTTTGTTGAGGAAAAAATATTAACTCTTATTTGTAGCTGCAGAGGAAAAAAATAATCTCACAAGGAAAACAAAATATTGCTCACGCCTCGCTCGGAGCCTCTTCAGCATAATATAGCAGTCAAAAAAAAGAAAAAAGTAAGAGTGATACAAAACATGTACTGTATGTTGTACTATTATACAAATGTATCGAAACACTTGGCGAGTCAAACATTTACCAAAGCAGCTGCCAAACACTCCTAAACACGGTAGCCGGAGACGGTGGTTCTGCAGAACTGCGGCAGTAAATCCTCATCGGAGCTCCACTCTTCAGTAGGGATTTCATATGGATCCAGACCATTAATAATCATTATTTTCTCCATATACCGCTCCCTGGCTTCCTTGTTTAAGGTATCCCGGTAAATTCCAGTTGCTTTCCGGCATTTAAACATTTTTTTTTTGCGTTCCGTGCTACCACACTGCTACTACACTGCTGTTTGTTTACACTCTCAACGCTGCCAAAATGGCCGCCCCCTCCCAGAATACAACTTGGCGACCAAGCCCTATGTTTTGGGGGTGGAGTCGTACACTTGACTTGACTCCGTTGCTTTTCCACAGGATGGGTATCTTTTGAAATCCTTGTTGAGGCTTTGCTCCGCCCACTTCAGAGGAACAGTTTTCACCCACAACTACAGAGTTAGCTCAACTGGCTAATTTAATCTTTTTTATTTCACTCTCCGCCATGACGGGTGGTGGTGGGGTTTGGTACCGCCCACTTTCACCTTGTTGGGACTGACAGGAAGTGGGATTATCAGTTACATTCAGAGTCATAAAAGTCTTGTTGGTGGTTTTGCCAACACAGCAGAGCTAAACGCCCCCATGTGGTCAGACGTGGTATTACTACATAGGGTGGCTTTAAATGAATTTACAGGACACGATCCAGGAAATAAATGAACCTGCTGTGACCAAACATGGTTTAATCATTTATATTCTGATCACTGAAGCTCAGTAATGAATTTAAGGGGTAATATTTGCCTCGGTTCTGAAGAATGTGGACTAAATTTCTCTTTTAAGAGATGAATGACGGTTTTAACTAATCGGTTTGTCGCTCCGATGCTCCACATTTGCTCTTAAGGACCAAAACAGTTTAGTTTAGTTTATTTATTTAGCAATATAAGACAAATCTAACAAAAAATGAAAAAACATTGAAATAATATGCAAGGAAAGGAAGAAGCCTGGTGGCTTCTATAGAATCCTTTCCATATATGAATAAAAAACAAAATAAAAGCTACACAAGGGGGAGTAAAAAAAAACAAAAAAACACAAGAAAATGTAACTCAGATCAAATAATGAACACTACAAAGATGAAACAATAAGAAAGTTCTTTAAATGTTTTTTGAATATTGGCAAGGATGGTGATGATTTACGAGATTTATTGAGTGAATTCCACAAGTGGTGAAAGATTGATGTTTACATGTTCTACAAAACGGTAAATTAAAATCATCTTTGTGCCTTGTGGCATAAGAATGAATATTGGAATTAACACAAAAGAAATTATGAAAAGAAAAGGAAGATCTTGTATATAATTTTTAAATTTGAACATAAACATGTTTGAAAAATGTTAATTTTATTGAGGGATAATAATGAATATTTAATGAAAAGGGGAGCAGATGGCTCATATGTTTGCATGTGATATCATTCTGAGAAACCTTTTTTGAATTATCAATAATTAATGTATGTTGAATGTGTTGAAGCCCAAACAATGTTGCAGTAATTAAGATGAGGGAAGATTAAACTATAATAGAGAGTTAAATGAGAGGAAGGAAGAACAAAAGGACAAACCTTTCCCAAAATACCAAGCATCTTCATAGATTTCATGCATACAGTATCAATATGTTGTTTCCAACTTGAATGATCAATAATGACACCCAAGAATTTGGTATGAGTAACCTGGCAAATTTCAGAGCCATTGATTATAATTCTAGGTTTTTTCTTTGGGAGATGTTTTGTTTTTGTTACTAAAAATCATGAAGTTGCATTTTTTAATATTAAGAGTAAGCTTGTTCAGTTGAAACCATTTGAAGACATCCAGTTCAGTTTCTTGTCCTTCACAACACGTATTTCCTTCATTCATCTGTTTTAGATCCACGCCGGACAAACCTCCGCCCCCCCCTCTCTCCTCCCACCTCCTCTGCTTGCTCCTCGTGTCAGAGGTTGCCTAGCAACGGACAACATAGATAATATGCCTGAGTGTAATTGTGTGTGTGTGTGTGTGTGTGTGTGTGTGTGTGTGTTGTGTGTGATGATAAACGGGGCATGGCGCCTCCTTGTGTTCGCCGGTGAAGTGAAATGTCTGCAATGTCTCCGTCTCCTCTGTGTAGGCTGAGCAGACGAGAACCGGACCGATCGTCGCCATGGCGACCAATAACACCGCCAGCATCGCTCAAGCCAGGAAGCTGGTGGAACAGCTGAAGATGGAGGCCAACATCGACAGGATAAAGGTAGTTCATAAGAAACTATAAAATCAGAGGAATAAAAAAAAAAAAACACTTTCCACTTTATTTACATTTTTTAACCCTGTAAATCTGAGCTTCCTGCTGGTAATCACCCAAATACAGGTAATCATCCTTATCTTTAGTGACCAGCAGGGGGCGACGCCGCCTGCCAGAGAAGTGGACGATGACGTTGAACTCACTATAAATGTTTCCATCCATCAGCTGAGATCAGATCTGTGTGGCGACTGCACTACCGCTATTTCTACACTATTGGAGGATTGACTCCAGAGCTTTTAAGGATTGACACGACTACTAACTAGTCCCAAAGTCCTCTAGCAGAATAACCAGATCCAACACCCCCCTCCACCTCAGAAAAGTCATGAATAGTAAATGTTACTGATTTAAATTGGACTAAATTTGGAGATGAAACCTGAATTTTAAATATTAAAGATTGAAATTACATTATTTACCATTAAAGTAATCAGATTACACCGTATATCAGCATCACTGAAATTGACCTGATGCTTAATCAATCACAACGATATGCAAATATTATCCGTATATTTATTCAAAAAAGCCGTTATAAACACAAAACTATAATTAAATAGAAACACATGCAGATGCACCAAAACATTAAATCAGATGTAAAATACAAATAGTTTACAAAACTGTACATTAACCAGAGGAAGAACTGCTGATCACCAGATTCTCTCACCTTGGTGTGGAAAGGACTCTCAGTTATCCGAGACCGAGACCTGGAGAGACCAAGACCACAAAAAAACGGTCTGGAGAACTACAAGTCTACTCAGAACCTTAGAAAAAACCAGGATGGGGCTCCAAAGTTGCTTTTTAGGTGTCTTTAACCAACATCAGGGGCGGGAAACAAAAAGAAATACCTCCCGCTTCCTAAAAGACATCAAACTTTTTATTCAAATAAGATAAAAAGTGAAAGTCTAAATCTAAAAAAAATATTTCCTTCTCCAAGTTTAAAGTCTCAGTTGAAAATTTCAAGTCTTCTTTAACTCGGTATCTTTCATGTTTTTTTTTTAATTTATGGAATAAAATAGCTTTACCGGTACTTGGTAGCTGAGGTTTATTCATTTTATTTATTTATTTACGGATCCCCATTAGTCACTGCAGTGAAGACTATTCTTCCTGGGGTCCAACATTGCACACAAAACAATAAAATACAATCCTTACAATTTAAAACATAACTAAAAATGATCTGAGATGTGATGGAATTCAACCCTTAAATTGTTGAAACCAGACAGAACCAAACAACAAAAAATATTCCATTTTACACATTCAGAATAAAACAAGCATTTCAGAATATAGGGTCTGCATTGACGTCACTTCCCCACTGGACCAGCCCCCTTACTCACACTGAGTGGTAAAAACAGCTGCAACTAGTGGAGAAGACGGGATAACAGCCGATTATCGGCTTAAATTAGCGTCAGTTGGACTTGACAGTGATCCGTACAGTTACCCCAAGAACCAGTGGTCCATGGACATTAATATTTGGTACAGTTACCCCAAGAACCAGTGGTCCATGGACATTAATATTTGGTACAGTTACCAAGAACCAGTGGTCCATGGACATTAATATTTGGTACAGTTACCAAGAACCAGTGGACCATGGACATTAATATTTGGTACAGTTACCAAGAACCAGTGGTTCATGGACATTAATATTTGGTACAGTTACCAAGAACCAGTGGTCCATGGACATTAATATTTGGCCACGAATCCAGTTTCCTGATATTTATATGTACTTAATTTCTACGCTGGGGAAATACACGAAGCAAAGCTTGAAGGCTTACAAAAGCCTTGACGCTTGGTCCGACTTCAAGACAGGATTTGTTGTAGAAATTAAAGTGATGAGGACACGGAACTTTATGATGTGACCGTTTAACGTTAGCTACCCAAAAATCCAACATTACCTGATACAAAATGGGAACCACAAATCCACGTTTCGGTGTCTGGAATCCAGTTGTTTCTGTGATTTGCAGCGATCCATTTGTCTCTCTTAAACTTATTTTTCAGCAGTCTGTAAAACGATAACTCTGATTTCTTGCTAAATCTATGAGTACAGTCGATCGCACAACAGCTCTTTCCTATTTTAGATGTTTTCCAGTTGCTCAAACTGAAAGTTTACGCTGACACTCAGTCTTTCTGACACTCAGTCTTTCTGACACTCAGTCTTTCTGACACTCAGTCTTTCTGACACTCAGTGTTTGTAACCCGCTGTGAAGTCGCATCTGTGACGTCATGCGCATTCCCTCTATACAGGACTGTCTCAGAAAATTAGAATATTGTGATAAAGTTCTTTATTTTCTGTAATGCAATTATTAAAAAAAAAAAAAAAAAAAATGTCCTACATTCTGGATTCATTACAAATCAACTGAAATATTGCAAGCCTTTTATTATTTTAATATTGCTGATTATGGCTTACAGTTTAAGATTAAGATTCCCAGAATATTCAAATATTTTGAGATAGGATATTTGAGTTTTCTTAAGCTGTAATCCATGATCAGCAATATTAAAATAATAAAAGGCTTGCAATATTTCAGTACATTTGTAATGAATCCAGAATGTATGACATTTTTGTTTTTTTTAAATTGCATTACAGAAAATAAAGGACTTTATCACAATATTCTAATTTTCTGAGACAGTCCTGTAAACCAACTAACTAAAACCGACTTCCTTGCTAAGTACTGGTTAACCGGCTGCTGTGAACAGAGCTGTGAAGGTTTCACGGGCTGCTGTTGTATCTGTACCTGACCAGAACTTCTGTCTCTATTTGCAGGTGTCCAAAGCGGCGGCGGACCTGATGTCGTACTGCGAAGCTCACGCCAAAGAGGACCCGCTGCTGTCGCCGGTGCCGGCGTCGGAGAACCCGTTCAGGGAGAAGAAATTCTTCTGCGCCATCCTGTGAACCCGGCGTTGGCCCTTCAGCCGTCCGCTCGGCGCGGGACTCTGAACGTTCAAAAACTCGTAGACATCTTCTAGCTGGGAGGGCGCGGCTTTCATTGCCCCGCCCCCCAATTTCTCGATCGGCACCTTAAGAGTGCAACAATTTAAAAAAAACAGAGAATTAACATGTAAAATTAAAGGGGTTGGTTTCTGACGGGGGGGCGTGGCTTGTTGGTGAGGAGGCGGAGCCAGAAGTTTGATGGACAACCAGTCAACCAATCAAATCTTCAGGTTGTGATGTGTGCAAACGTTAAAAAAAAAAGAGATAAAATGAAAATAAAAATATTTTGTGCTTCTTTTGGGACCTGAAGGTGTGTGTTAGATGGTTTGTGGGTGGGCGGAGCTTCACACCTGCGCTACCGCTAGGCAACACCTGAGTATTGGAATGTTGTTTTTTTTTTTAAGTTTATTTTTGTTTATTCTGACTTTACCGCAATATCTTTCTATAACTGTATGTAAGTGATCACTGAAGTCTCTTCGCTCTCTTTCTTTCTTTTTTTAATTTTTACACCAACGAGTTAGCGGAAGCTTTTTTAATGGGACGTCTGAAACATTCAACTCTGTGATTCTGTTTACTGGAAGTCGTCTCCGTGTGTGTCGACATCTGTCTGGCAAATGTGATGCGGTTCGTCTCCTTCAGACACAAAACCCTCTTTCTACTCTTTGTACAAAACGACTAGCGAGTAAACTGTGCTGTGCTGTGACTTCTGAATCTCTGTGTGCGTCAATTATTACATGAAAAAGGAAAAACTGTCTTTTTTTTCAGGTTTTATCCAAGTGTCAATATGAAAAAGCTTTAATGTCCCCGAAGGGCAATTTGGTTTGCAACCACAGGACAACATACATATCCCACTTCAAACACACAATACAATAAATAAATACATATAATAAAAACAGTCATCACATCACATTGTTCCCCCTATAGGCTGTTTAAAAACTTAACTGCAGATGGGATAAATGAGCTGAGGTATCTGTTTGATTTGGCCCTACAGGGAAAAGTGTGGGTGATGGTTCGCCAGAATTTTAGTAGTCAATTTAGAAGTCAATTTTACAACTTCTGGGTTGACGCTAACGTGGATGTTTGAGAAGCTGCAGTTCCTCCGACTGACCACTAGAGGCTCAGATTCACCCTAGTGTGATATTAAACATATTTAATATTAGATAAACGTAAACTAGCTGTTCCGCCAGTGGCTAGCTGTTATAGCTTCCTAGTTCGTAATTATTGAATGAAGGTCAAGTACTCAAAACCGAGTCCGATGACAACACCCACATGTCTTTATCACAACCCGTTCAAAAGTTATGACAGAAAATAGTATTCAAGGGGGCGCTGTTGAGCCATTTTGCCACGTCCATTAATGGAAACCATGAAATATCAAATGTATCACCAGGCCTAGCTTGCGTGCAAAATTTGGTGACTTTTGGGGAACTATCAAATATGGACCAATCAGATGAAGGGGGGGCGTGCTTTTTGGCGTCTAGCGTCGCCACGGTAACACTTTTGAAAGAGAAAAGTAATGCGCGTAGTCGCAGGATGGAGACGCACATTTTGATGTATAACACACCTGGGTGCACGTTACGGTTCGAGCCGTATTAACTGCCGAAGGAATGGCATAAATTGCGCCAAAATTACACGATTAATTCCAAATGTTCAAAATGGCCGACTTCCTGTTGGGTTTCGGCCATGGCGCCAAGAGACTTTTCTTTAAGTTGGGACATGATACAGGTGTGTAGCGATTTTTGTGCATGTACGTCAAACTGTATTGTGGGGCTTGAGGCACAAAGTTTTCTAGGGGGCGCTGTTGAGCCATTTTGCCACGCCCATTAATGCAAATCATTAAATATCACATTTTTCACCAGGCCTGGCTTGCGTGCAAAATTTGGTGACTTTTGAGGCAAGTTTAGGGGGAAAAAAGGCCCTCCTTTCGTCAGAAGAATAAAATTTCCTACAGATACAATAGGGCACATGTGTCAGACTCAAGGCCCGCGGGCCAGATGTGGCCCGCCATGTAATTTTATGTGGCCCGCCGCGGGTCGCCCCCCGTGCCTTGAAATACGGAATTTTTATATAATTGGGAATTAAAAGTTGATTCTGTATTTCACAATTGTCCCATGCACGTCTGACAGACACGCACACACACTCGCACTATTAAAGACAGCAACATTATGTCGGTACGCTCTCTGCGCTGCCTGCCCTGCAGACGGCCCGCTCCTTTGCGCTCCGTTGCCTAGTTACCTCGCTCACTGCTGCTCACTGCTGCTCACTGCACGCGCGCCTTTAAAAAAAACATTCGGAGCGCCGTGTGGAAAGGCGCACTCTCAGTTTTGTGTGTCATTTTTGGACACACACACGGCGCACCAAACGAAAAGGTGCTGTCAACACACACATGCGCGCTGCAGAACACACAAGTGTGCGTATTTAAAAATAGAGCGGGAGAAAAACTTATTTTGATTTACTTTATTTCAGTTTTTACATTGATCAAACCCATCAAAGTCCTCATCCTCTGTTTCTGAATTAAAGAGCTCCGCTAAATCAGCTGTGCCAGTCCGAATTTCCTCGCTGTGAGAGTCACTTTCCGTGCCGTGAGGCCCCTCAGAAAATCCGGTTTTTGCAAAAGCTTGCAAAATAATCCCAGCAGACGCGTTAGCCCACGCATCACCAATCCATCTGCAAACTGTAACATAACTTGCCCGGCGCTGCCTTCCAGTCTTTGTGAAACTGTGTTCCCCCTCAGTCATCCATTGCCCCCACGCTGCTCGCTTAAAGGGGACCTATTATGGCATTTAATGTATATTTTAAACAGGCCTTGAATGTCTTCAAAACAATCTAAAGCTTGTTTTTTCTACATAAATCATAAATCCAGCCTGTGGGCCCTGTCACTAGTTTTACCGCTTCTAACCTCTTTTTCTGCGCCTCATTCTAAGGGAAGGGGGGGGTATGATAATGAGGCTCTGTGCTGATTGGCTCCCTGAATGACGTGTAGGGGAGGAAGATAAACCCTCGCTCCGCCAGAGCAGCCCGAGCCTGTAAATTATCACAACACTGAATTTTCACAAATGGCAACTTTATTGTTAAAAAAATAAAATATGAGTTGTATATAAATAACATTTATGCACTAATTCAGCCGGATCCCGGCGGATGCTGAACGCTGCCCCGGAGCCACGCCGGGCGCCCGGCGTGGCTCCGGGGCGCATCGCCCGTTACCAGGGATCAAACCGACAGATTTCGCTGAAAATCTCGGAGGGTGAAGCTGGTCCAGCCTGGGACGTACCCCAGAAATCCCTGCTCCCAAAGCGGCTGGGAACCTGGACAATTTAGCCGGACGGACCGCGCTTTAGGAACCAGGAAGTAGGCTAGAGCAGCGCGCATCACCGCGGCTTTAACCAGGGAATCTGACCGGTTCCGACCGGCCGGGACTGCAGGAACCGGCCTGGACTGGTAGCAGGGACTCCCGGGGACCGACCAGCGGAATTTCAGCCGGATCTGCCCGGCGGATTCTGTGCGACGGGCGCCCGGCGCACAGATTGACTCCGGGGCGCATCCTATGCGAATCGCCCGTTACCGGTGATCAAACCGACAGATTTGGCTGAAAATCTCGCAGGGTGAAGCTGGTCCGACCTGGGACGACCTGCCGTACTCTGCGTCCATTTAACGCGGAACCATAATTCAGGCTTCACTTTGAACGGCCGGTTCACACCGACGTCCAGCGGTTGGAATTCCTTCATCAGACCTCCCGGAATAACAGCAAGCACCGCATTCATATTTTTCACTTCTTTTTATACACTGTCCGTGAGATGGGCGCGCATAGAGTCACAGATCAGCAGCGCTGGTGATGTGTGGAAAAAACAACCGGGTCGCCGCACATACACCTGCCTCATCCACTCAACACACAGGTAAAAAAATTTAATTAAAATATAATAAAATGTAATTCAACCAAGAAGAAGAACAGTTAAACTGTGTGCAATTTAATGATTGTGCTTGCATTTGGTTTTGTGTTTATCATTTTCAGAACATGATCAATCGAGAGTAGAGAGAGAATCCACTTGGTGTGTTCAAGGACTGGCAGCATTTCCTCATCAAAAACTAACCGAAAAACCCAAATTGTTGTTATCAACCCATCAGTTGAGGCTGTGTTCAGCCGTTTTTTGTAAAATGTTACATGTCATACAAGTTCTTTGCAGCTCAGTTTTGTTATTTTTTTCTTTATTCACTTGGACAGTTTGATCCTTTATTAATGGAGTTATGTGGGTTTTCATAAACTGATAACATTTTAAAAGATTTATGTTAGAGCAACAAGCAAACACATGTTTTCTATGCAACTGTAATTGTCACTTGAATAAGTTATAATAAATAATGAGTTATTTAACATTAAGGGGTACTTACATTTATTTTACATTACATTCAATTACATTTAGTTACATTTGTAAGTTACATCTGGCCCTACGAGGACAGCCATTACGCTGATGTGGCCCTCGGTGAAAATGAGTTTGACACCCCTGCAATAGGGCCTTCGCACTGTAAGTGCTCGGGCCCTAATAAAAAGTGAAGTGCCATAAATAGAATTATATGAATAGAAAATAAATAAGTGTCATGAAATATTGCACAAAGCTCCTCCCACCAGTGAGGAGTCGTTTAACGAATGTTTAAATTTCACATAATTTTTTTTCTTCTGAACTGCATCAGGTGAATTTTCTAAAAAGTAATACAATAATTTTTAATATGGTTCTTTAATATGGTGCTCATGGTTAGCAATCGGTTTAGCCAGTGGTAACCTTTTATTATATATATTTATATATTATAGTCTAAACCAGTGGTTATTTCTGATTTCACCATCAAAACGACGTCTGAAACGTAATATTCCTCCATAAATGTTGAAGTTCTGCAGCTGCTCTAACGTGGACCGGCTGCTGGATCAGGCTAAAGAAAACCGTTTCAGTTATTTATGGTGATGGAGATCGAGGAGGTCCAAAAGTGATGTCAGAAGTGGGATTCGAACCCACGCCTCCAGGGGAGACTGCGACCTGAACGCAGCGCCTTAGACCGCTCGGCCATCCTGACTTGTGCCCCCAACTGACCACTAGAGGCTCAGATTCCCCCTAATGTGATATTAAACATATTTAATATTAGATAAACGTAAACTAGCTGCTCCTCCAGTGGCTAGCTGTTATAGCTTCCTATCATCACGCTACTAAACTAACTGAAGCCGTTGGAAGGTTGGACTAATGCAACACTATTTTGTTTGATTTTGCCATTGAATGAACACGTGAAACGGGATATTTCTATGTAAACATCTGGAGATATTTTGGTGCGGATCAGAAAGAGCTGGTAGCCACTGCTAACTTTGATTGACAGACGGTGGATGTGGATGTGTTCCCGTCGGCTTCCAAAACACTTCAGAGACCGAGACTTAACGGTTAGTTAACTACCTAACTTGCGGTATTTGCACATTTGTATAGCACATTTCAGGAACAAGGTAATTCAAGGTGCTTTATGTAATAAAAATACGAAAAGTGAAGAGGAGAAAAAAAGCTATCAGTGCAGTGGCAGAATAAAGAAAAGTTAGACTTAAAGGGCATTTAATTATGGCATTTAATATACATTTTAAACAGGCCTTGAATGTCTTAAAAACAATCAAAAGCTTGTTTTTTCTACATAAATCAGAAATGCAATCTCTGGGCCATGTCTTTACTTTTACCGCTTCTAACCTCCTTCTCTATGAGGGATTCTGAGTGGGCGGGGCTATGATAATGAGGCTCTGTGCTGATTGGCTGCCTGAATGACGTGTAGCAGGGGAGGGAACAAAGCCTCGCTCCGGGGAGAAGAGCAGCGGCTCCGTACACTATTAAACCGTGTCCCATGCGACAGAGCGTCAGCGACAAAATAAATTCCATTGCTTTATTTTTTTTGTATTGGACTGTCCTAACTGGCCGCGAGTTTAACGGTTTCAGTGTGGACAGAGAGCGTCCGATGTCACGCAGCTCGACGCGATAGTTGGACGCTCTCATTCAGTTACACGCTGTAAACGGATCTTAAGCCTGAATTACGGTTCTGCGTTAAATCGACGCGTACCCTACGCCGTAGGCTCTGTGTTGGTGTAACGCGGAACCATAAATCAGCCTTTAGTTACGGGAAGAGGGAACGGGTCACCTCGTCTTCACACTAATAGTTCTTTACTCCGATTCCTCATCATTTCATTTCTTATGTTACAAGACAAATGAATCATGTTTATTATTTTTTTAACTTTGTTAAAAAAATAAAAGAACATAAGTTGTATATAAATAACATGTATGCACTATTGCTGGCTCAAGGAAGGACCGTGCGTCTTCTGAAGGTGTCGTTGAACAGATTCAGGTGCTTGGAAGATCTGAAACCATAAACAGAAGAAAAATGTATTACTAATAGAGCTCAGGTGTTACCTAACGAGTGAGTGGCTCCGTTAGGGAACACCGGAGCACCGGAGCTGCTCACTGGTCCGGTCCGGTGAGCAGCTCCGGTGCTCCAGAGCTAAGCTAAATACTTAGCCCATGCAAAGATCATACTTGTAGACAAATATAAATAACATAAAAAATTAACATCACTCACCGCTGACTCATGTGCAGTTGCCGGGTCCGTACTGTTGGAACTGATCCTTTTATGAGGGTAAAGCTTGAATTATGGTTCTGCGTCAAACCAACGCCGTGCCTACGCCGTCACCGTGACGCCGTCGTGAACCTTTCGGACTTCTCCGTCACTCCATTTCTCCGTGGTGCAGTACCCCCCGTGACCGCTAATTCGCGATCTTTTTCTGAATGGTTTATCCGACTTTTTCCAGTCACAGTGAATCAAAGAGATAAGGACAACTATTGTGCAAAAAAAAAAAAAAAATCACACATACACAAAGAAAAGAGCGCTGAAAGTTCACGACTGCTTCAAACCATAAACCGGAAATGCGTTGCTCCCAAGCGAACCAATCACAGCCCTCTCGTCTGCGTGTGGTCTGCGTCGCCTCGACGCGTAGTTACACTTTTTGGGAGGTGCAGGTCAGTGACGGTGTGTGGTCTGCGTCGACGCGTATCCTACGCCGTAGGCATGGCGTTGTTTTGACGCAGAACCATAACTCAGCCTTAAGTGTCAATGCAAAGCCAAATTTTTACTGTCCCTCGTTGTTCAGCAGCCACCGCTTCCAAACAATGGCGGAAGCTCCAGCCGGCGGAGTTGGTTGTGGGTGTGGTTTCAGCAGCGGAGGACGACCTATGGAAATCTGCTCCTGTCGTTACGTAACAACGGGCGCAGATTCTGAACGGCTCGTATGAGTCACATCACACTGGAAGGATCCTCCGGGCGACTGTACAGACACTGCAGAATTTGGTTGCTTTCCTCCTTCTCTGAGTTGGCAGGCTGAGGGGAGATCACTTTATATATGTTAAAGCAAGAGAAAACCTGTTTTTCATAATAGGTCCCCTTTAAACCAGAGTTACAATTTAGTACAATAATTCAGATTCAGACGACTTTATTAATCCCTTTGGGAGGTTCCCTCGGGGAAATTGACATCTCCATCTCACACACTCAGCACTGTCATATACAATTAACACCCATAAAAAGATAAAATATAAATAAAAAGTGCAGTGCCATAAATAGAATTATATGAATAGAAAATAAATAAGTGTTATGAAATATTGCACAAAGCTCCTCCCACCAGTGAGGAGTCGTTTAATGAATGTTGTTTAAATTTCACATCATTTTTTTTCTTCTGAACTGCATCAGGTGAATTTTCTAAAAAGTAATACAATAATTTTTAATATAGTTCTTTAATATGGTGCTCATGGTTAGCAATCGGTTTAGCCAGTGGTAAGCTTTTATTATATATATTTATATATTATAGTCTAAACCAGTG